>NW_022989768.1:0-675574 GCF_902827175.1 Gymnodraco acuticeps
TGCATGTGTATGAGAATGGCCCTGACACCATTTCAGCCCAGATTTACAAACTCCTGGCAGGACAAGCTCGACCTCAATTCTCACACTGAATTTTAAAAAAGTGAGTGAGGGACTGCAATATAAGAGGGAAAGAAAGAGAAACTTTAAAACTGTTCAATTGTTATGATGTGTAAGACTGATATTGTTCTATAATCGTCTGAAACTGTTAAGTCATGATGTGAAACAGTTAACAAAGAAAAAGAGAAACTCAAGCTGCTGCTACACTTTATTTTTATTTATCTAAAATTAAGCACTTTTAAGATGCACACATTTTCAAAAGCTATTTTATTTATTTTCTCTATTTTATTTTTAAATGCAGCCCGAGAGGAACATTACACATATCCACAGTATTTACTGTATATCTGTATAGTTCAATGTTAATAGACAATAAATATTGTTGTTTTTTTAATTGTACTTTCTTTATTTGATTGGCAGTCAGTTGTTGATTACATGCAGACGTTGATAAAGCTACAGGCTACTTCAATATATATCACACTAATTCATGAAGCAAGTTAGACATTTTGATGTTCCGGACCTTTGCATGGGGACATTTTCTCTAACTGGACCTCGTTGAATTTGAGTTGAATACCCCTGATATAGACCCTCAGACAAACATTCAGGAAAATTGCGAACTCAGTTGGGAAGTGGCAGATATCTATAACAGAACCCCCTTATGCTCCACAAGTGAGACATGCCCCAGGGATATATAATACGTGGAAAAGGGGATTTATAGATGCAGGCTATGATTGTATGAAAAATAGTCTGGAGACACTATAGGCAAATGGCACACATCTCACAGATACAGCTCAGCCACGACGCACTCTGTTAAAACAGAGAGCAGCGCCTGCTCCACATCCTGTGTGTCACACACACCAGGCTATAAATAACCCAGAGCTGCACGAAGCTGAGGCTCAAAGCTACAGCCCAGAAAGACACACTCTGACACATGCGAAATTGCGAATACACACTCTATACTTAAAGAGGTATCATCTCCAGGGCCCATAATCAATATGTGCGTAACTAGAAACTAACCCTATCATTCTATAAGCACAGGTTTTAAGTTAGAGTTTAAAGAAGTTTTGGATATTATGACGAGCCTTTTCCCCCGCAAGGTTGAAAGATGAACCAGTAGATCAATATCTAAAACGTGTGTTGGAGGTCGTCCCGTTAGATTATCTGAGCATTATGGGGAATAATTGCAGAGGCAAGGCGAACATTACAAGTAAAGTGGGGTAAAAGTTGAGAGCCATACGGAGTGCAATGACTACTTATCTCGAGGAAACAGGGAGGTTGATAAGTTAGATAGGGAGCGGCCAGCTAGCCTGGGGCCTTTCCTCTTATTATACCTGAGGAATGGAGGAGAGAGTGAGAGTTCCACCGCCCGACCACATACCCGTATTAAGACAAATACATGAAGGTTTAGGTCATGTTGGGGCATATAGAGTGGTCATGGTATGAAAAGCCAAAGGATTGATATACCTGAGGCGAGGGAGACAGTGATAAACTTTAGGAATAGTTGTCTTGAGTGTGCGCGTTCAGGAGGATTACGAAAGACGGAAACTCACCCGCGTCACATTATATCACACACACCCAATAGACACTTCAGTGCTGATGTGGCAGGGCCCCTGTCAACTATATCTACTTTGGGTAATAAGTACTTCCTAATCTGTGCAGACAATGGTTCAAGTGCTAAAAGAGTTTATCCCCTGAGAGTTGCTATTTCTACAAGATTAGCAGAATTATTGATTCAATTTCCAGATATTGAATAATTGAGAATGGATAATGGAAAACATTTTAAGAACTATATGGTTGGAGAATTGTTAGAATCGAGCTGTGTCATACACAGGGTTGGGAGGGTTACTTTGTGAATGTAATCAGTTACTGATTACTGAATACATGGCTCTGAAAGTAATCCGAATACAGTTACAGTTACGTGTCTTAAAAAAGTAACGTAATCAGATTACTTTTAGATTACTTTTGGATTACTTTCTTTTTCCATCACAGATGGGTATGTTTTGTGTGTAGGCCTACAGGAGACACAAAAAGCAAAGAAACTGAACGTGTTTTTACTGTTTCTAATGGCTTATCAAGAGCACAACTGAAACATAACAACTGAAACGATGTCACAACATAATACACTTTTTGGGGATGCAGCTTGTGATGTGAGGAGTGGAGGGACACGGCTTAGAACGGGCGTGTCGCATTCTGTCCTGCCAGTGTTGGCAGGACAGGAATTAAAATGTCGAACTCTGAACTTCATTTAAGGACATTTCGGCCAGGGCTGTAAAGCTATATTTGTTCAAGCACCGGATTGGCAAACAGGAGAGGTGTGTGCACCAGTCTGCCTTGATCTATGAATTCATTGTCTGTGACACTCACAGTATCTGCCTGCCTCCGCAGCTGTTTTATAGAAGAAGAACCTCCTTCACTTCATGAAATCTCTGCAGCACCAGGGAGGCAGCGGAGGGGTTAACTCAGCCTCTGAGAAGAGGAGCGTGCCGTGCCTTTCACGCACCGCCTTCACTGTGTTTACCTTCAGAATCATTAGAAAGGCTAAAGAGCGGCGTGGCTGATGTGTTTTTAACCACACACACCTCTACAAACACACACACACATGATTTAAACGCAGACTTTTGTTCCTCCATGTTTCGTTGTTATTGTTTCACTGAGCGGACCCGCAATTTTTTTTCAAACGCTCCCTTTTTTGGTCCATCTGCGGCGGTAATAGGTTTTGTGCGCTGTGATGATTCGGCTGTACCTTTAGTAATGCATATTAAATGTTGTGAGGAAATCTTTCCACCAATAATTCCAATAAGTAATCCAAAATGTATTCACTTCAGGTTTACGAAAGTAACTGTAATCAGATTACTCGTTTTTCAAATGTAACGCGAGCTGAATACAGTTACTTGATTTTTGTATTCTGATTACGTAACGCCGTTACATGTATTCCGTTACAACCCAACCCTGGTCATACAATCTGGGTCTGTCGCTTATAATCTGAAACTAATGTGTTTGCTGAGAGGGGCTGTCGAACAGCCAAGGATTGGATCATTAAAAATGCCCCAACCGACGGGGTCACACCAGCTAATCTAGTCCTTATGCATGATCATATCCAAGCCCAAAAACTGAAAAGTACACAGTGATTTGGATGACACCCATCCTAATTCAGACGCTTTTGTCTCTGCCTTTCAGGTTGGCGACATGAGTCTGGGTGTACAGGAGAAAAGTAAATCCTAACAAGAGGGGGAAAAAAATCCAAGAACTGAGGGAGGAAGACACCGTAGTGCAGGTAAATAACATAATACTGTTGAGCTTGAACATTTTCGGCTTAGTACATTGCCACACAGATAAGAAGGAAAATGTAATGGCCCCTGCCAGGGACTGCACTAGTTAATACATTCGGGGGGCTGTAATCCTGGTCCAAGGAAGGGGTTTGGGGTCTCATCTAGTGGGGAAAGCCCTACTGGGTGCCAAGCATGGATACCTTTGTGAAGAGAGACTGGAGCCTTTGGAGTGGGGATCTTATGTACCCCGGTGAATTATGTAATTTGTAAAGTAGTTACTGCCGTGGTAAGATGGCACGGCCCAAACCATGAGAAGCCGGCACGGCTCCCTAATGGGTCATCTTTGAATCCTCCACAGGATGGTCTCGTCTTGGGAAGAGAGGGAGGCAGAGTATTACTGTGCAGAGACTGCTCTTTGGAGCATCAGCCGAGGCTGATAGTTGGCACTTGGCCACCTCAGGATAAGACAGCGATTTCTAACTGTTATTGCAAATGGGATGGGGAGAAATTGAGGACCTGTGAATCGCATCTGGGACTTTTTCTGTTCAGGGGGATGCTGCTTTGTAGAGGCCCTGGTCTTTTGGCTAAAGAACATAGGGTAAGAGAGGGTGCGCTCCAGGAGGGGGGCAGAGTCCACTGGAAGAGCAGTTCTCTCAGTTTGGACTCGGCCCGCTTCTCTGACCTCTCTGAGTCGATGGAAAAGGCAGTCCCTCTGTTCAGTTCATCTAGGCCGCAGAGGCTTAGAGCAGATAGAGTTCCTGAGATGCTGCTTATTTCCCCATCTGAAGGGAGGAAATCTATTTTTCCTCTGGGACAGGATGAAAAGCTAGGCTTCACACGCATACCTAAGAAAACAGCACACTTAAGTTGCCCCATTTCAATTGGATGACTGAGTTTACCAATGTGGGGTATGACGATAGGGTGACACACAGAAAGGAGGTCCTTTTGGAAGTATCCGAAATAGGACAGTTAAGACAGGGAAAGATGTTGTCAGACGGCTGTATGACCCCAGCGACTGGACTGGACCCTACATTTTTGTAATAGTGTCACTGACACTATTGTTGAAACCTGGAAGAGGAGTTTTAAACCTGGACGTATGACATAAAAGGGACTCAGGTGCCCAAAAGTCAGGGAAAGAAGGAAAGGTTGGTGGAGGAAGAGGCAGTCAACTCCCTCTTCCAAGAAATCTGGGACGAAAACTGGCTGCAGCTGGTTCCTCAGCTCAAAAACTTATGATGAAGTAGTCTAATAAAACGATTTATCTCATCCTCAGGGCAAAAGGGGATAAGGGAGGGTACCTTAACTGTTGCTAATAGCGTTAGTAAAGCTTTCACAGATTTATGGCTGAAAATTGTCTATGCTTTCAATAAAGCTAAATGGGGACTTTGGCTTTTATCATTATTCTAGCTGTCGCGATAATTTAGGGTGTTTTGTTCAAATTTGGACTGCTTCAACAGGCACTACTACATGGCAAAATTCTTTATTTTCCTGATCAAATTCACCTTTAAATTGATTCGGCTGGCCCTTAAAACTAATATGGTTAGTCTTGAAATGTACATGCTTTGTTGGGGTCATGGGTCAACAAAACAAGAACGATAAACAAACGTAGGGATCTAAGGAGGGATAATCCTGTTGATCAGGGGAAATGGAGAGGATAGCTTAACCTGTTAAACCCCATCCCTGTTTTTCAGGGTCTCAGGCTTGAAAAATTACATTTCGAGAACAAATGACCAGCTGAATTACACTTCTAAAAGGGGAAAATTAATAATATTTGTTCTCAAAGTAATGATAAACCTGTGAGTTGGATGTAGAAAAGTCAGAATCAATATAGATGTTTTTTATTTGAAAGAAAATTCAGATTGAACATAGTAAAAACAATTTCATAATAGTGTCCGTCAAAAAAATATGTTTAACTTACTGTATAGTGAAAACCACCCTTGAATAATGGGATGGTAGACTAAAAGCTTTAGGAATCCAAAGTACAACATATAATAAGTACCCTGTGTAGATTGATGCAAAACAAGTGACATTTGACCTTTTTAGAGAGGTTTAGCAAAAAAAACTCCACCCTCTGGGGTGACTTGGGGGTGGAAATGGGGCGTTTTTGTGGCCGTTTCTCTGGAACCCATTGGGGTCGATTTTGGTGATTGACATACTTTTTAGAAAACCGTTAGAGCCAATAGAATCGAAGGGGAAATTCCACATGCACACCAACGTTACCAAAAAAAGGTGGGGGCTATGCGCATGCAGTTTTGCCCAGAGCGAAACTGTCTCACGCTATGAAATCTGAAAACGAAAAATAGGTTTATTTCTTATGGATTATTGAGAAATAATTTCAAAGTGACACAGACACATTTGGATTAACCTATGGATTAACCTTTTTTATCGTTGTAATGCCATTGAAGACAACTTTTGATCAGACAACAACAGAGGTAAGACCTATTGCCCGTTTTTGCTACCTAGCGCCACGTGTTTTGATGTCTGTTTTGTTTATAAAGTTTATAAAGTTCTTATCATGGAGTGATGATATAGATACCTATCGATTCTGTGTGGTCTCACGATGCTAATCGATTGGGTGTTATACCGTGTTTTCTGTGCAACCGCCGTTAGCATTTTTTCCACTCGTGACTAATTCAGAGGCTCAGCGTTAGCTTTGTATTTTTATTTGCAAAAAACATGAATAATGATCAGTTAGCTGAGTTTCTTCTTCCCGTTACATGGATAGTTTATTAAATATTAAGTAGCCCTCAGACCAGTGGCGGCCGGCCCATAGGGGCGCTAGGGGCGGCCGCCCCACCTCTTCCCACATACAAAAAAAAAAAAAATTAAATAAAAAAATAAATATTTAAAAAATATATATATTTATATTTTTATTTTTAATGAACAAAGTAAATATCATACAATTGGTATCAGTAAAATGTATAATCTACAATAAAATCTCGTTTAAAAAAATTGTGTTACGATGTCTAAAGTTACTGATAAGTCACATGTTTCCTGCCTGGCCTTGCCCATGGCATTAGTTTTATCATTACCCGGGCGGAGCCCCGAGCCAAACAGCAGCAACCAGCACTTTGCAAAAGTCTCAATAGTAAACTGTGCCGCGCGAAACATAATTTCAGCCAATCAGCGCCGTCAAATATTTTGGTCACGAGGGCGCTCACGTTGGCGCCCACGTGCTTACGTGCGTTGACGTGAGTTGTTTTTAGACTCGTGAGTGACCAAGGTGACGCAGTAATTTGGATGAGAATGGTGTGCAGGTGGAGTCGCCGGACCTTGGTCCCCGCCCAATTCCGTGCAAGAGCTACTCTCCAATCCTTTCGAAAGGAGAAGTTTGGGAGATAAATTGATACTTAAAGACCTTGGACCGGACCAACCCGATTTGTATATATCACAGCAAGCTCGTGAAAAAGACAAAACGTATCAACGAGGCAGGCTTCTCACGTAGCTGGTACACCAAAGGCATGGCTAGCTGGATGCAAACAGGTAAATGCTATCTTTTGTTTCCCATGCTTGCTCTTCAAACAGCCGGGGACAGATAAGATCTGTTCAGAAACTAGACAAAAGTTAAACAAGTACAAACCACAGACTGTCTGTGTCATGGAGAATACAGTAGCTGGTTTATTTATGTCTGTATAGGCCGTTGTTGTGAGTGTGGACGGTCGGAGCATATATAACGTTAGCTTAGCCAAGCTCCATTCAGAAAACAAGCATTCTAAAAGGTTTTTCGCCTGCCGTCTGTCTGCAGACTTGTCAAAGCATTAATTCATGGTTTTTACTAACCGGTATCAGTATGTTGTTACGTCGGCATCATTTAGAAACGTGTATTACAATTTAATCACGGTAAAATATATTCATTTTGTTGTAGTTGTAGCTCCCGAGCCAGCGCGTCTTGTGTGAATGATGCGAGTAAACACAGCTGGCAGCCGCGGTGAAACTCGAGCGACTAGAGTGATGCGATAGGAGCGTTTAGAGCGAAGCGAATATTCGCATCGCGTCCGGTCTGACTGCAGCATTAAAGCGAGCTCCGCGCTGCACTGTGAAACGCGCCATTACATCACCAAAGTCCTAATTTAAGGGGTCATTTCTCCCAAAAAAAAATGTGTTTACTCACTATATCAACAGCCCCACCAAAATATTTTCCACCAGCCGCCACTGCCTCAGACGCTGTTTCCTGCAGATGATGTGTTTTTCTGCCCGGGGGCGGGTCGATGGGGTTCAACAGGTTAAAAGGTAAGATTGCACACTGCCACACTCACACTTAGGTAGGGCCACATCTTATTACTGATATCAAAATCCTTCGGGATCACTTAATCAGATTTAGCGGGTCATCTGAATTGAAACAGCAGTTAATTGAACCTGGTTCTCCAGGAGTTAATAGAGGTAAGATCTTGCTGACGTTGGTGGATCTGAGCCAAGCAGTACACTTACATAGACTCAATAACTTCTGTTAGGTCAATTAGTATAGGTCTGAGTAATTTGCCGGAATAAATTATCAGCCCTCCCGTTTCCTACAGTGTACATTGGTTTTTATTTCTGGAAATGTGCTATTCGAATTATACTAAATGGGCTTTGTACAAATAATTTCCTTGGATTTCCCTTTATCTGATTCTTAAAAAGAATGGCTCCACATCACTCTACAACAATTTGTATTTATTTTTGCTTGAGTAAAGCACTTGAAATGTTTAGCTCTATGAAACCTGATGTACTTATATGATTCTGTTTTCTTCAAGGTTGTGTCTTCCTGGTCGAATGTACTTATTGTAAGTCGCTTTGGACAAAAGCGTCAGCTAAATGCAATGTAATGTAATGTAATGTAATGTAATGTAATGTAATGTAAAGCAGAGGGTCATTTCAAGAATTTGAAGACTTTGGGATGAGGCAAAACTTTAAGCCTTGTTTGTACTTGGGCAAGATTAAAAGCCAGCATAGACAGGGGTAGAGGGTTGGGGGTCTTCCTCCTCTACTTTTTGATTACTTGAAGACATCAGAAAAAACAATCAAGACTGATGCAAGATGCCAAAGTGGTAAAGTGGCAAGTGTTATCAAGATAAACCCCTTTCCCCATCACAGGTTGGGTACAGTGATTCTTTGATTGATCCTATCAGGGCATGCACTTGCTATTGTTCCTTCTAGGAACATACTCATACATCCCAGATTATAGAGCAGTGCTCAAAGTATTAGTAGGTTCAAATCTCCAGGGAAAAGCCTAGAAAACCTTTTCTGAAACATAATGTGCCTGATAGTTGTGTGTGTTGTTGGGGGGGGGGTTGGTTTTCAAAGGTTAGGGTTTATTGCACCACATCTTCTCATTTATACTTAAGATAAGATCAACACACTGTGTGTGTGTGTGTGTGTGTGTGTGTGTGTGTGTGTGTGTCGTGTTGTGGTGTGTGGATAGTTGTGTTGTCGTAGTGGGTTTGCTGTGTGTGTGGTTGTTTGTTGTGTGGTGTGTGGGTGTGTGTGTGTGGGTTGTGGACTTGTAAATGTCCTCTAGTGAAGAATATAAGGGTCTAGAACTTTCTTCGGGACAAAGACAGATGGATAATGTGCAGTTTTTACGATTACTAAATGGGGTGCAATGTGGAGTCCATACGTGCAACTAGTAGCACAGCGACAGTTATTTGCGGTAGATGAAAACATAGAGAAATTAGAAACATAAATAAATATTATTCCGCTTTAGTAGCCCGCACGTTTTCATACCCACTCTAAGCAGCAGGGTACTGTTGATCAGCAAGAGGAGGCCTTATTACTTAAAGGCTAATCACTGATAAGAGTCTGGCACCCTCCTAACACTGATTCTCTGTCGTCATTGTTTTTCAACTAAACTTTTATAACCATTAAAGCCCTTCAGTTTTCGATAGATTTTTGTAATTGTATTTAATGTTTTAATTGTGTAGGCTATCTTTTATTCTGTTTCATTTGTTGTGGGCCAAACTGTAAAATCACTTTGAGCTACATCCTGAATGAAAAGTGCTACAAACAAATCTTTATTATTATGATTTTGATTATTATTGTTGTTATATTTATCTTGTTTTGAAACTTGACAGAAACACATGTCCTTATGGTTTTAAAACTCAAACCCCTTATCTGCTTAATTGCGTCCCATTGCGCAACCCCATTGATGAAGCCTACATTTCTGATAATGGCGAAACCGCACACAGTCTGTAAATCCCATATAAAAAACGAATTATAACCCAAAGTATTATAATATATTCAGTGCCTATAGCTCAGTAGCGTAGGCAGAAATGCACTTTACAGGGTATATGCAGGAATCCTGAAGTCAAATTTAATACCTTTTAAGACCTTTTTTAAGACCCTTTCCATACATTTTAAGAACCTCATCGCAACTTCGAGTTCTAACCGGGTTACATTGGCGACACACTTTATCTCACATTTACTATATTGATTGTAAGATAGCACAACTAAACAGAGTGCAGACAGACTACTGAAGCCTCCTCTCCACATGAACTTCAAACCTCTCTGTGAAGGTCAGGTTTAATGCAGTATGCTGCTTTGTTGCTTCTGTACTCTGTGCTCTTTCATTCCAGTAAAACTCCTCAGAAACCATTAGAAACCAGTATTTGACCAATAAACAAAACAATTGACAAAACTTTGAACTATGAAATATATTAAACTTTGGTGAGCTTCAGCGGGGTAATGCCATATAGGAGCTCCCTCACAAATACCCAGGGGTTAAATTGGGCTGGGGCTGTCCTGGGCTAAGCCCGGCACATAGGACGATGCTCTGACGTCATCACACCCTCACACATTTGTCATATGTTTAACAAAAAACGATATATATGTTAAGACTTTTTCTCGTTCTTAATATAGACTATATTTAGGGTCGATATGTGTTGACCTCACTTTAAAATAGCAGATCTCTGTGACCGGATATAGTTGGGCTTAGACCCCGGCCCCACGAGGACGCATACAGTAAAACGCATACGCAAACGCAAAAAAGTATTCCGTTCACACGTATTCGATTCATTAACGTGTCCGTTCACACTAGACCGCTGGAAAGGCTGGAAACGCTGTAGTACATATGCCAGGCCTGTAATGGCGCGTTTCCACTGCAGCGGGTAGCTCGCTTTAAGCGTGCCGAGCTGTGCGGGGCCCGTTTTTGGTTGCGTTTCCACTTGGCCTAGTTTTGGCCCGGGGCTACTTTTTCACCTTTTTTCTGGCCCGACTAAAACGTGGTTCTAGGGCCAGGAACAACCAGGCTGAGTCGGGCTGAGTATGCTAAACTAGAGAGAGAATCGCTGGCAAGGGGGCTACAACTACAACAAGATGAACATATTTGACCGTGATTTAATTGTAATACACGTTTCAAAATGATGCCGAAGTACAACATACTGATACCGATTAGTAAAAACCATGAATTAATGCTTTGACAAGTCTGCAGACAGACGGCAGGCGAAAAAACCCTTTTAAAATGCGTGTTTTCTAAATGTAGCTTGGCTAAGCTAACGTTTAATATGCTCCGACCGTCCACACTCACAACAACGGCCTATACAGACATAAATAAACCAGCGACTGTATTCGCCATGACACAGGCAGTCTGTGGTTTGTACTTGTTTAAACTTTTGTCAAGTTTCTGAACAGATATGAGGAGCTGTGAGCTCTGAGTGCTAAGAGCTAACGGGCTGTGTTGTTTTCTGGGGCTCTCATTGAAGATGACGTCACGGCTCCGCCTACACTGCGTTACTATAGTAACTGCCCCAGTTCCTAAACTGTAATGGAAGCGCATCATTAAAGTGAGCCGGGCCTAATAAGGCCTAACCAAACCGAGCGAGGCCGAGCGAGGCCTGCAGTGGAAACGCGCCATTAGTGGCGCTGCTGCCGCCACAAAATACACCAAAAGCAGCGAAGAAGACCCCGGAGCATGATTGTCATGGTTGCCCTTCTGTTTATTCTCCGCGGTGGACGGCGTGTTCTCCTGCTGTATATCTCTCAGGTAGTCCACCAGCAGATACCCCCACCCCCCCACAGAGCGGAGCAAGGCAACAAAACTTAAAATAAGAAGCAGCATTTTATGGCACGCTATGCATGGGGCCACCTTGAGGGGGTTTCCCGACATGTTGTTTCAGTAAATTAAAGGGTGTTTCATGTTGTCGTTGCTGTGGACCTTCTTAATACCTTGGAAAATGCCGTTTAATACTTTTTAATAGCCTTAATTTTCGCTAAATTGATTTATCAACTTTTAATACTTTTTAAGACCCCGCGGACACCCTGCTTTAGGGCGGGCCTGTATAAAATAGGGTGGGCCAGCTTTTTCCAGGGGGAAAAATTACTTTAATAATAATATATAATAATGCCCATTGCCACGCATCGTTGTCAGTGGCGGCGCTAGGGGGTGGCTACTTGGGCTCAAGCCCCGGATGTTTTCTGAAAAGCCCCGGATGTTTCACTTAAAACATTTTTATTTTTTTTTAAAACGTCTCGGGAGTAATGTGCAGTACCGGAGTCCACCAGAGAAGCAGCCACTGTGGGACATTAGCCTGCGTACTGCGTAGCCTGCCCTGAAGAAGAAGTGATCCTTCCTAGTGCCTGACGATTTTTAAGCTAATAGCCTATACAGTTATGGATATATTAGAAAGTTATTGTCATCGAAGCAGGCGCCACAAGCTGGAGCAGCAGCAGTATCAGCAGCTGACAACAATGTCATCACCAGCAGTCAAGAAATGGATGATGTTTCAGGTTTGTTAATCTAATGGTGATATCTGCACTCTGGCTGACTGAGTAAGAAGTGAAAAAGAGTGATGTAACGTTAATGTTATAGCTAGTAAACATGGAGTAACCACACTAAGTATACCCTAATATGTTAGTATGTATACAGAACATGACTAAAAATTATCCTAAAATGTAACGTTAACCCTTCATACCTCATTCTACTTTTAAGACACTAAAATAACGTATTCCAATTTGTATTTTGTTTTCGCGCGCGGAATTATACCGGCTCTCGTTTCAGTACACATAACAACAGAACTGACAGGCAACCCTCTGAATCCTACTCCGATTGGCTGTGACTGCATCCACTCAGAGTGTCCGATTCAGAAACGTGACTCTTACACTCTTTACGTCACAAACAAAGATGGTGGATGAGAATAGATCTATAAAACGATAAGCAATGCGCCAGAATCAAGGTGAGACTATCCGCATCCTTTAAAACTCTACGCACATTCGTTTCACCTTAATAAGTAAACGACTATTTGAGTGAGTTAAGGCATTAGTTTGCTTCATTAAAGGGTGTTAATGAGTGTTCTCCAGTGCCTTTTGTCCGCTTTAAGGTGTTATTAAGGTAGGGTTAATGTTGTTCTCAAAGTGCACCAGATTGATGCTTTCAACTTCAATATTTAAAAAAAAATCTTCCCGGGGGAGCATGCCCCCGGACCCCCCGAGAGGATGCGACGACCCCCCTAAAGGATGTTCGGTCCACCCCCCACTTGTAAAAAATAGCACTGTAATTGTTAACCTAAATTACATTTAACACATATTTACAACTGCAAAGAAAGTAACAAAAACAATGTAATATCCTTTTCAGTTTCACAGAACACAAATTGGGTTATTTACAATCGTTATTTACTCTTGTATTGCACTAGGTAACAGCAACAATAGGTTGTAGCATTCAAACCTGCTCATAGACTTGCAGTGGTCCTCGCCTTTTTTTATGTCTCTCCAACGAGTTACGCAGGTGCATCCAGTCTACATATCCATCCCTCGTAAATGCACCTTCAGCTCCTGGGTTGCAGTCGGATAATCCAAAATTCCACTACGTCTAACCCCCAAAATACACCAGGAGCGTCTGCGCCGCGTTACGTTGCGGCTGCGCCACGCTGCGACCTCCTCCTGCGACAACACACACCAGACGCGTTTCAAAACGTTGCGGAAGCGGAGCGTCGTGTGTGCAGCCTCGCAGTTGTTGTTGATTTTGGAATATTTCCTGGACATTTGTACTTCTACAAGTAAGTAGGCTATACGTAGTTAAATGGTTTATGTTTGTGTCTGTTTAAATCGTGTTTATTGTTGTTATTTCCTATTTTGTTGTGTTGTAGACTACAGACACAGTTAATAATAATTGTAATATTCCAGTTATAAACGACATGAATCAAAGATGTGTTGCTATATTTTAGTGGTAAAAAAATATGCATTCATCATCATAATTATTCTATATATATATCATTTACAGTGCCTGTAAATTAGTATATGTGGGGGATGTGCCTGGCCCGGATGCTCACCTTTCCACTTCCTGCGAGGGGGGGGCTGCCTGCCCGACTTTACCTTACGGCTGCGCCGCGGCAAAAATAGGATTCATCCTAATTTTAGAGAAGCGCTGCACCGAGCCGCTTCTGGGACGCGTCTGAGCCCTAACGCGGCGCGTGTGGTGTAATAGCACCCATTGACTAGAGTGGCCGCGATCCTTACGACCGCCGCGGCGCGGCCGTAACGCAACGCAGACGCTCCTGGTATATTTTGGGGGTAACACCCATAGACTGTATATATAAATGGATGTAGGGTCCGTGACGTCACCCATAGGATTCTGCAGAGTTGCCGAGAAGCCCTTAGTAGGCGGAGTCGGCGACTAACGGCTCGACAGTGACGTCAGAGTTCAACTCCCGCCTGCTCCAAATAAGGGCAAAGAGGCGGAGCCGAGGCGGGAACCTGCTGCCACCGAGCTGGAAGTTCCAGAGCTAGCTGAAGCTACCAAGCTAAGCTAACATGCTCCCCATCTGCACACTGCCGTCGCATTTTACGTTTCTAAGGTAAGCGGACATGAAACTATTCAGCAAAACTATAAATAATAATCAGTGTATTTTTGTTGGGTAATCTATGGTAGGGCTAACCCATACAGTGGTGGGGCTCAAGTCAGTATTTGTAATGTAATTACATACACGCTATATCGCACCCCTTGACAGTGAAACGCACACGTGAGGCTTTTATTAGTCTCCTTTTATCAGCTAAATTACATCGAGAGCAACAGGTGTGAGTTAAACAATACAACAGCCTATTCTGCTAATTCCACGTTGTTACAACATGCTACGCAGCGGCAGAAACAAGAAAAGTTGGCATATAGAATTGACACGGAGAGGGAGAGAGAGAGTGGGAGAGAGAGAGTGAGGGAGAGAGACAGAGGGAGAGAGACACAGACACAGGTAAACAGAGAGAAACAGACACAGGCAGCACACAACAGGTAGCCTGTATCTCTATTGTCATACAAAACACTTTTTCAAATGACTATTACAAAATATATTCAAAACTCACTATTCACTCTTCAGGTGAGTCGTGTGACTCTGGCACCTGTTCGACTTGTACCTCAATGCGAGGGCGTTTAAGAACAAATCTATCCATCCGAAATATACAATTAATCCTAGAAGTTCTGCTGTCTGTCTGCAATTTACTCGGCGCGAGTTTGGGGACTTTTCACTGTGAACGTGACGTATCGACCATAGACTGTATATATAAATGAACGTAGGGTCCGTGACGTCACCCATAGGATTCTGCAGAGTTGCCGTGAAGCCCTTAGTAGGCGGAGTCGGCCACTAACGGCTCAACAGTGACGTCAGAGTTCAACTCCCGCCTTCTCCAACCTGCTCCAAATAAGGGCAAAGAGGCGGAGCCGAGGCGGGACCTCCTGCCACCGAGCTGGAAGTTCCAGAGCTAGCTGAAGCTACCAAGCTAAGCTAACATGCTCCCCATCTGCACGCTGCCATCGCATTTTACGTTTCTAAGGTAAGCGGACATGAAACTATTCAGCAAAACTATAAATAATAATCTAAGTTATTGAGTTTTTAGCATAATACTTCAGAATTTTAAAACCCCTTAACGTTTGTATGCAATTGTGCTAAATTCAACACTGGAATCAAGCAAATATTAATATGTTTGCATGACATTAGTTATTTATATTTTGATATCACTTAACTAGACGTTTAATACATTTAAGTCAAGCTAAGGTACATGTGATGGTAGCTAGTTAGTGCTCTTACCTTTGAGGCCTCCTCCAAACAGCATAATAACCAGACTGTATCATTAAAACTAAGTACCAGTTCTAGATCCTTGACTTTAGACAAACAATTCAAAAGACAAAATGTATTTAAAGACCAATCTTTATTTGAATGTGCCTCTTAACCTGAGATATTAGTTATACAGTAATAGTATTGACAATCTAAAAAAACTGAGCAACTCAACAGTCAACTTTATGTTTCTTATTGTCTAAAGCATTTATTATTTTCATTTTCCCCCCTCTCATATTCAGTGTGGACGGATTGAGACAGCATGGTGTCCAGAGAGCTGCAGAGACTTCAGGGAGAAACCTCCGTGTGATGGACGTCCTGTCTGTTGGTTTGGAGAGAACTGAGGGTCTTTCCTCAGCGAGGAGGACCAGGCCTGATGGAGGAGCCCATGCTGGGCAAAGCTGATACCAACTGCACAGGCCTAGTCTGTCACTTTATTTGACTAAATGTGATTACTTATACATTTAATAGGTTTACACCTTCTGAAATAAATAAAATAGCTTTTGAAAATATGTGCACTTTAAAAGTGCTTAATTTGAGATAAATAAAATAAAGTGTAGCAGCAGCTTGAGTGTCCCTTTTTCTTTGTTAACCGTTTCACATCATGACTTAACTGTTTCAGTCAATTATAGAACAATATCAGTCTTTACACATCATAACAATTGAACAGTTTTAAAGTTTCTCTTTCTTTCCCTCTTATTTTGCAGTTCCTCACTCACTTTGTTCTGTTCAGTGCGAGAATTGAGCTCGAGCTTGTCCTGCCAGGAGTTTAAATCTGGGCTGAAATGGTGTCAGGGCCATTCTCATACACACATGCAGCCAGGTGCTCATTGGTTAGCCTCGGTTAGCCTGCCCTGGAATGATATTTAGTTTTAATTTTGATCCTGGTGGACTGATCATATTGGGCTCTGAGACTGCTTATTTTTTGTGACCTCAGTTCTGACTTGAGAGAGAATGTTTGGTTTAAACATTTTGTGTTTTGTCTCATAGTGGCGTTTTGGCACTTTTAATGAGAGCCACGGTCTCTGAAGAAATGAGACACACTGGTTCTGTGCTCCCAGTGGGCAGGATGAACATGAATGAGTCTGTCCACTCAGGGTTAAAAGCTCTGTTCTCACTGTCCACTTTCCTCTTTTTGGAGAGCGCCATGTGTAATTATTTGTCTCCCTGTCTGCCGCTAACACGCCTGTTCACTCGCCTCTCCGCTTCTCTCCCTGTTTCGCTAATTATTCTCTTCACTTACTTTCCTCTCCGCTTCTATCTGCCGCGCTCTCATCTCTTCTTCTGTGTTTCTCTCCCTGTATCGCTCAATCGTCTCTTTCGCCCCCTGTCGGCGGCGGTTAAAATAGAATCGCTCCGTCAAAATTGAAATCCCCTATTAATGTATTGATTATAGGTCCGGGTTAGGGTTAGGGCATCCATGGCAATCAACCCACTTTCGCCCGCTATTTAAATTGACTTTGGTTGAAGTTAATAACAATATTGATATTATATAGATATATATAGCCTATATATAGCATATAATTGATGCAGTCTTTCTGAACACTTTTAAAATACTGCAAATGAAGAATATTTGTAATGTTCTGCACAGATAGTGCCTTAACTTGAATTTGAAAACACGTGGCAACTTTATTAATACAGCAGATGGACACATTTGTGGAAAGAAAAAGTTCTTCATGGGCTTCAATGGCTCTCTAGATCAGTGGTTCTCAACTGGTGGGTCGCGACCCAAACGTGGGTCGCGGACCCGTTTCAAGTGGGTCGCAGATGTGAGTGAAGAAAAAATAAAATAAAATTGGGGGGAAAACGTCAAACTTTTTTTTTTGAAGGCCCGATTTTCTAACGCTGTGCATGCAGGCGTTGGACTGGAAGTACCGGAGACCATAAACGGTTTTTAAAACTGCTGTCACGTAGTGATCATCTTCTCTATAAAACATCTTTGCTGATGTTTTTAAGAGTCTTCTGGCCTTTGATCAGAATCAAGATTGTTGCCGGAAGTCCCCACGGAAAATAACTTTGCGGTAGAACTATTCTTTATACATCCATGGGTACAACTTCAGATAAAAATGAACACATAATGAAATATGACCCCCAGTTTGATGATTGACAGGTCACAGAACAATGGGGGCTATCCTTACCCACAATTTAAAGTAAGTCACACCGACTCTCTCCTCTTTGCTCTTCTCTCTGTGAGGAGCAGCAAGCTGTCAGAACAAAGTGAAAAACAAACAATGGCATAAAATATTATTAATATGTCGGGTAGTAATAGATTTATTTATTTTCTTCTCAGAGTGTACCAGAATGGGTAGTTTATATGTTAGTATTTCTAAAAATCTCCTGGGGGAAAATCCCCCCAGACCCCCCTTCTGGGGTTGGGTTTTCAGCATGTGGGCCTTTTTATGTTATGCAGTTCAGCTTTGATTCCATCATCTCATTAAACCTTATTTAAAAGCATACTTTAGTTCTGTGAAGGGATATAAGGGATATATGCACTGTACTTCACTTTAATTAATAATGTATCCTGAAAAGAGTATATTTTACTGCACGATTTTTTGTTGAATAGATTTGAGTGGTTCAAAATTTCGGGTCGCGATCTATTGACTAAGGAAAAAGTGGGTCCCGAGGCCTGACCAGTTGAGAACCACTGCTCTAGATAAAGGGCGTTTTATGGTTGCTTGTTATCCTCAGATAGTTGTTTGTTTAAATAACTAGTGACATTTTAATAAATATTGCAAAAAAGGGCTCCAAAAAAGGCATATAATATATGCCTTTTTTATATATTATATAACCTGGCCGGCTTAACCAGTGTGTATTTCTTCAAGCACCACAAGATTCATAGTTTATATAGTACAATTCTGGGCCATTGATTGTGTTATTTCTCCAAACACATGAAGCCTTAAAATGGTGCAGGACTTTACATTGGGTTATACTTAAAGACAGGACTATTCAGTTAAGAGAAGAGAAAAAAGGAAAGAAAATTGTTATAATGGATGATGTAACATTAATGACAGACATAATATGAGGTCATTGGCACTCAGACTCTAGAGGGGTCATTTTGTGATCATGGGGCATCACCCTTACAGCATCAGGACAATATCATATGGAGTCAGACACTGGAAGTGGGCTGGAGGCGTTGACTGGGACTGATGGAAGGATGAGGCTGATGAGATTGAAGAATCTGCGAGGAACGAACTAGCGGCAGAGGAATAGAGTTATTATATCGTAAAAGACAGCAGCTTCATAAGAGGGCAACCATGTGACAGAGTGTGTCACTTTGCTGAAGGATATTTGTGACCAGCTATCCAGGCCAGACTCTAAAGACTTTCCAAGGTGTAAAATGCTGCTGCCGGAGTACTGACTGGAAGTATTGCTGATATCATGTCTACCATCCTCTTAAAATACTCTGTCCAATAATATCAGTCTCAGGAAGAAATGTTTTTTAACGCTTATTCAAAGAAAAACATGCATTCTTGTACTCAGGAGGGGACATTGACAGAGGATTACTGGAAAAGTACACAATAAGTACTTCATAGTACTTGTGGGGGTAGTTTCAGTAGTACTGAGTCCAACAGGATCAATCTCACGAAGAACTAATAGCAACAAAAAATAATTCCCTCATCAAACTTAGCAGAAGTGGCTTGATGTTGTTCTCAGCAGGGGACTTTGACAGAGGATTTCTCAAAAAATACACCGTAAAAGTACTTCAATTTATTGTAAGTAGTAGGCTAACTAATACAAAGTCAAACAGTATCAATTTCATTAAGAACTAATGGTAACATTTTATTTTTATCATTCATCAAAGATAGCAGAAAACATTATGTACTATGGAGGGGACTCTGACAGAGGATTACTCACAAAGTAGGCTACACAGTAAAAGTACTTCATTTTACTTCTGGTAGCAGTCAACTAGTACCGAGTCCAACAGTGTCAGTTTTATTAAGAACTTGTGGTAAAAAATATTTGTATCACTCATTGAATATAGCAGGAAAGAAAACGAAGAGTGCAGAATCGCTGTATGGTTTAAATCTCCTTAGTTACAATGTTGTCCATTTTAGACAAAGGCTTATTATATTTACAGCCCTAATAACATTAGTGTTCTGGGCTCAATGTGTGTCTTGGCTGTTTTCATTGTGATCGCTAAATTCACCTTGTTCAAACCATAGACTGTATGGTTCAAACCAAGCCCCCAGGAAGTGCGCTGGACTCATATGAACATATTCGTGGTGGCCAAAAGGCGGTACTACACTTCCGTTTGGTTGCCAGGCCCGGAAACACTTTTTCCCATTGACTTACATGGGGAAAGAGTGGTCTGTAAATCGTTGGATAATTTTTTTTAAACTAAATGAACTACCCAGTATGAACACTTGTATAGCCCTTATTAAAAACATTCGTTCCTCAAGTTGTAAAAATGTGCTAATAACGTTATTCTGAGTTATTTCCCTCTGCATTATCAACGCGCATCTAACCCATGGGACCACGCCGCCCGGCACGTTCATGTGATGTGACGTGTTCAGTACTACATGAGTTTTACCTTTACCCATGGATGCACAATAAGAACGGACCCATATCGCCTTACTGCCACGGAGCTGTAATAATGGATATATTGCACATGTTTGCTGTAATTCATCATTTGTAAAATATTATACTACATGGGCTGTATGATGTAAATCTTGTATTAAATAAAGTTAATATTACCGACGTAGATTAAAGTCCCTGTAGCTTCTTATTGCACTTGCAATATACCATTTAAAGGAGTTGAACGTTGCAGTTTGCTATTACTATAATACCACGCAGGGATAAGCCAGAGTTTACAACCTTTGCATGTGGGCACAACACATTTTGACCCAGATTACTTAGCTATACCATACGATATCGCCCGAGGAACCCAGCCGCTAGCTGCTAACTGCCGCGGCCGCCTCGCTATTCGTTAATATCAATTCTATAACACATAGGTTTGAGCAAGCTCTCTGATTGGTCAATAGGCGTGTTTGATTCCATGATCAAATAGAACGTGCCTAATCACAAAGTATCCAGTGGCCTACACACGGCACTAGCCTACCGAAACTAATTCCATGAGCCTACATTGTGTGGTTTCCATAGAGACGTTTAGACGTTTTACACTGTTATACATTGTCTCTCGTCAGGGTTGGAGGCCATAAAAACTAGTCATCGCTTCGCAGCTACTGGGCTCCATCTCTAGACAACAGAAAGATGTGGAGCAACGCGCTTTTTGCCGGTCCGGGACACGCCACGAAACGGCCACTGGAGGAAAGCTCTTCCTATAACGTAGTCCTACCCGTGAACACCACAGCACCACCTGCAAAAAAGTCTGGCATGGAGTTCATGGAGAGCTGTTTCAATAATTGCACTTTTAATGGCAGCATGAACATCCACCTTCATTCTGAACCCAAAATGTTTCAGCACCATGGACAGCCTGATTTGATTTACTCCGCTAATCCCACACAGTGATTACTCAGATATTTAAATAGCCTAATTCAAGAATTGTTTTCAATAAATTGGTTAATAATATATTATTTACTATAATTATATCAATAACTGTAAGCGGGCAGCAGGAGTGTTCGGTTGATCGGCTATCGTTACCATGGGAACTACTTTATAGGAACTACTTTCTAACGGAGATTAACTCAAGCAGAAAGCGTAGGTTTGGGAGCAAATTAGCCCACATTATGAAATTATTTTACGATATTGTTGATTACAATGATAGATTGTGTAATAGAATCGCAATCATACAATTGAGGCCGTTCTTGAACGTCATTATTGGTACGCCTGTACTGGAGTCCGTACGCCTGTACGGACCTCGGCGCAAGCTTCTCTATGGAACGCCCTTTGCGCCACAATTTGCGCGTTTATTCGCGCGGATTAACGGGGAGGTCCGTTTATTCGCGCGAAACTACGCTCGAATAAACGGGGAGGTCCGTTTTATAAACGGGGAGGTCCGTTTAAGTTCAAAGTCTCAGTAACCAATCAGTGAAGAGCAAAACCAGACCAAAGCAATCTGTAGATGAAAAGTTCCTGACACTGTGAGGCTGTAAATTGTACGTTATTCCAGATTCAGGGGACTATGTATTAATTTGGCTTTCAATATAATAAATATATCAATCCAATATAACCTGCCTTCATTGTCTTTTAAAATAAAATCGCCTTACCTTATCTTACTGAAGGGTATTTATGTCTCCTTAAATCACCTTTTAAATGTACTTCTTATAACATGGCATGGTGTAACATATCAAAATGTTCAGTCTCTGGTCTTGCTAGAAATGCAATGTCACTCACCTTAGAGCACTGTGAGATACTTAGCTTAGAAATCAGATTTTTGGAATAAAATCGCCTTACCTTATCTTACTGAAGTGAAGGGTATTTATGTTTCCTTAAATCACCTTTTTAAATGTACTTCTTATAACATGGCATGGTGTAAGATATCAAAATGTTCAGTCTCTGGTCTTGCTAGAAATGCAATGTCACTCACCTTAGACTTAGAGCACTGTCTTATGAGATACTTAGCTTAGAAATCAGATTTTTGGAAAACTTAAAAACTCTTGTGAAAACAGATGTACTCATGTCATCCATTTTTTTTGGTGTTTCAGATGTGGTTTACCAACGTTTTTGGTTCACAAAAGTAGTGAAATATATGAATTACACTATATGCCTATATAAATGTGTTGTTCATGTCTAAAACGAAAATGTGTAAATTAGAATTTGGAGTAAAATAGTTCTATCACTCTACTTTCACCACAGAAAAGTTACATCAGGACTGATTCATGACTTCATATTCCAATACTGAGGTTCATGTGATGTGTACAAATACAAATTGAGCATTACAACTTTTTTTTTCAACCAACTATTTATGTTAACATAAGAAACTGTAAAATCTCAATATTTACAATACAGGGTTCATACACTTTTTCACCAATGATTTTAAATGACTCTTTCATGTGGCTAGCATGCGCTGCCTCGCCCATATTCGAAATATTGAATATGTTACAACACAGTTTGCATTTAGCACGTCTTGGGTCAATGTCTTTTGATAACCACAATTGGTACTTATCCTTTAGAAGCCATACATTGTTGAAACTGCACTTCCCTGGCATCTTTATATCAAATAGTAGCTCCTGTAGACTAGAGGGCGTGATTGTAAACATCTCTCACCAGCGAAATACTGCCACAGTTGCCATTTTACGTTTCATTATACGATACAGTATTTATTATCATTATAGTATTACTATTTCGGCGATTAGATAACATATAAATTATATTTGATGCGACTTTAGTTATATTTCCATGACTTTTCCAAAACCTTGGGAAAAATATTGCATTCCATGACTTTTCCAGGTTTTTAATGACTGTACGAACCCTGACAATATCAGAACTTTCTCAACCAACTATTCATTATAGATGTAAAGACAGGGGGAGCAGTGCCATGGTCTTTGTCTGTCTTCCAAGACAGTGGGTCTGGCTGCTGTGTAGGTGGGGGGTGATGGTGCATGGGCTGCTGGTGGCTGTGTCGGAGGGAGGGAGGTGTGCTAGGCGAGACTTCTTTGCTGGCTGGGTTGATCGTGATGGCTGTGGTGGAGGTCTTTGTACCGAGGTGTATCTTAATCTTGTGGCAGGCACAGATGGAGGTGGAGGATGCTGTAGTGATGCTGGTCCTCTGGTCCTTGGTGGTGATGGCTCTGGTGAAGGCCCTTGAGCCACGGTAGATCTTGACCTGGGTGCAAGCACAGATGGAGGTTCTTGCTGCTAGGCCCAGACAGCTGTGAAATCGGAAAGAAATATAGGACAATAATTACTACTAAGTTCATTAAAATATAAAGTTCAAGTGGAATGTTTCTCCCCTCTCTCTCCCTCTCTATTTAACTATGTTACACCCACACAATGAAAGTACACTATTACTGTAATATTTACATTTACCTATCTTCAAATGGATCCTTGTTGTTGTTGCTGCTGCTGCTGTATTCTCCAGGTTCTGATGCTCCATCTCCACTGCTGCTAGTGTTACAAGTCCGCTGTGCAGAGTTGCATATTGCATTCCATGACTTTTCCAGGTTTTTAATGACCGTACGAACCCTGACAATATCAGAACTTTCTCAACCAACTATTCATTATAAATGTAAAGACAGGGGGAGCAGTGCCATTGTCTTTGTCTATCTTCCAAGACAGTGGGTCTGGCTGCTGTGTAGGTGGGGGTGATGGTGCATGGGCTGCTGGTGGCTGTGTCGGCAGGAGGGAGGTGTGCTAGGCGAGACTTCTTTGCTGGCTGGGTTGATCGTGATGGCTGTGGTGGAGGTCTTTGTACCGAGGTGTATCTTAATCTTGTGGCAGGCACAGATGGAGGCTGCTGTAGTGATGCTGGTCCTCTGGTCCTTGGTGGTGATGGCTCTGGTGAAGGCCCTTGAGCCACGGTAGATCTTGACCTGGGTGCAGGCACAGATGGAGGTTCTTGAGCAAACAAGAGACAGAAGTATTCGAATTGTATTAGACACCGAATTTATAGCATTGTAAATAATTACTTTGAAAATCATGTATCTGAATGTTTTTGCTCCGAATTTACCTATGTGAAATAAAAATGTAAAAATTCAAGTGAAAAAAATTCGAATGTTCAAATTCAGATCCCAAAAATTCGACGTCAAAAAATTCGATGTCAAAAAATTCGGTGTCAAAAATTGCGATGCAGCATCATCCGGGCTACTCAGACAGGATAAGCAATCGAGCCCTAATGCAATCAAACTGACTTGGCCTATCAGAGCACGGCTTTGTCAGTCATGTGATCACAACAACCCGGGAGAAAAATGACGGAGAACAGCGGGGCTCGGCGCTCGGGTAAGTAGTCAGTTTGTGCTCTTTATCTTACAAGCAGTGAGGGCTCGACAGCATTTGTATCTTACATTAGCTAAATGAGTGAAGTAGCCTTGCTGTTAGCAAGCTCCGTAGTTATCATTAATTGAAGTGAATCACAACGTTACCGTGTCCTTTTGTGTGTGTGTGTGTGTGTGTGTGGGGGGGGGGGGGGGGGGGGGGGGACGGTTTGCAAAGTAACGTAACGATCACTTCGGTTAGATAAGTCAAGTAGACCATGCTACACTATACGAAATACTCTCTTACAAAAGCCCTGCATTTAAACATGTTAATGTTACTTTAGTAAAAGTATGCTAGTATAATTAGCAACAAGTGTTGTTAGAGTATTTAAAGTAGACACAAGTTATTCTATTATATTATATCATTTGATTTATTGTTATTACCGATGCACGAGTTGACTTAACTGTTGTAGTTGGAGCTCATTTGAACAATGAGCTAACTAATTATTACTTTCATAATGGTGTAATGTGCTGACTATTTTCTACATTAATAGATGAAGGTCTGGTTTGTTCAAAGTCTCAAACTAGTAGGACCAGAGCCCGAGAGACTCTAGGGCTCTGAGTAGGACATGCTGTCATAATTACCCAGAGTCCGAAGTGACACCTTTACAATGTTAAAGCTGTTGGATAAATGTAGTGACGTAAAAACTAAAGTATTCAAGATAGTGTAGTGGAAAAGAGATAATGTTTTTTTTTTTTTAAATGTTACCAAAACAAAATCTCTTGTTTTGGACTGACAGTAATGATTCAAGAAATAGTAGATAAATAAATACACACACATCAATGTGTTGTGGATGGAACACAACAAATGGTGCTCTTACCTGTGATGCCTCCTCCACACATTATAACCAGACTGTATCATTCAAACTATAAGTAACAGTTCTAGCTACTTGACTTTAGACAAACAATTCAAAAGACAAAATCAACACAATGTATTGAAAGACCAATCTTTATTTCTCTCCTTTTGTTTGTGTTATTAAACCCTGTCAATCTAAAAAACTGAGCAACTCAACAGTTAACTTTATATTTCTTATTGTCCAAAGCATCTATTACACTATTTGTTCCCCTCTCATATTCACAGGATGGATGATTAGAGACTTTGGGGGAGACCTCAGCTTTATGAACGTCCTGTCTGTTGCTTTGGCCAGAGAGGGCTGAGGGTCTTTCCCTGCGAGGAGTCCTCCTCGCAGGGAAAGACCCTGCAGACCTGATGGAGGAGGACTTACACCAGCTGCACCTACAGAACTTAGCCCATGCTGGGCATAGCTGTTACCACCTGCACAGGCCTAGCCTGTCAATTAACAGATTAACATTGAGTGTAACTTATGTATATTATTTCGTTTTTATTTTTTTTTAAAATGGTGATGGTTCATGCTTGATAACTTTTAGTTCAAATTTCAATAAATTGTATTTGCACTCCTTTTGTCCGTTATCCTTACTGAAAATGTTAAATTACACATTCACATCTGACTGAAGATTGGTACCATTTATTTATGACGTTCCAAACTCGGCGGCACAAGGCACAAGTGATGTGAAGCTCAAAGTGCAAATGCATTTGATCAGCTGACTTTTTTTTTGCCAAACTTTATAGGCCTGACAATCACACTGTCTCTGAGGTGCAACGTAAAACACAAAACAACACAAATGAAGTTCCTGTTAGACTACAAAACTATTCAGTGTGCAGGTCTTTGTGTTACAATACAAGTGTCTCTTAGTGAATGTCCTGTACTGCTCTTAAATCTCATAACATCAGCTTTTCCTTTCCCTCTTGGATGTTCTTCTGGACCCTCAGAGAAAGAGAACATGGTGAAGCAGTCCTGTCTCTCAGGCATGTCCTTTCCTAACAGAAATATCAAAAAACATATTATTGCTGAGCAAGTGTGTTATTTAAGAAAGAGGTGTGTTTGTTTGTTCATAAATATAATGATTTTTTATTTGAATGTGTTTTTTAAATCCAACAGTGTACTGCAAAGATAATCAGATTATGAATAAACCGTTCTAAATTCATCAACATTGAAATAAATGTATTATTAAAATAATATTTAACTGTTATCAAAACTTAGTGCAACTGTAGAAGCTTGCTCTGTCCGGTTGTCTCACTGAAAGACAAAGGGTCGCAGCTCTCACTATGTGATGTTGCTTGGTAAAATGTAAATGTAACCTTTTGCTAAGAAAGTACACTCAACATCACTGATGTGTGGGTGATCTAGTATTCAGTCATGTTTAATGGCATGTCTATCAGTGTATTAGAGTCATTACTTTATGCATTCTTTGTAAAGCATGAAAAAGGTGTACCTTGGAATCCGTGCTGAAGTTCTCTGCTGCTAGGACTCCAGATCTGTCTCTCCTCCTCTGGTCCAGGTCTGTCTCTCCTCCTCTGGTCCAGGTCTGTCTCTCCTCCTCTGGTCCAGGTCTGTCTCTCCTCCTCTGGTCCAGGTCTGTCTCTCCTCCTCTGGTCCAGCCTGTCTGGATCACCTTAAGGAGACTTTGAACAAACAGATGTAAAGTTACATGCGTGGGTTACAGACTTCTTTCCATGCAAACAACTTTTTATCTTCTTTTAAAAACAGGTCATAATCTTATTGTTATACTTCAGAAATTGCTGGATATCACAGTCCTTATACTGTATCAGTTGATTGAGTATTATTGTGTAGGTCCTTTTTATTTTACTGTTACTTTGGATGAGGTTTTCATGAGTCAGTCAAATTAATTTGTTTTCATATGCCATATTCATATGTATCACACACGTAAGGGTAAGACACAAACCTATTGAACAAATGCAATGCAATGGATAAGCTTAATTTCCACTGAAGTCACAGATAACGTCATATATAATATTTAAACAAATCATTTCCTTGTCACTAAAGCATTGACTACGCTATTCATCGTCCTTAAATGCAGGAATTAAGTTACATGTTCTGTTCTACAGCCACGATGAGGCTGTTTCTCAAGTGTGAGGATAATACAATTAAAAGAGGCATTGGTAATAATATTAAAAACAACAATGTTCGTCGGATAGGCGGTTAGCTGCAATAAATAACTCCAGTTCAACAAACCATATTACAATATCTAAGGGAGCGTTATTATCTTGAAATGTGACGTTCATATTTTAAAGATACACATATTTCATTGTGAGGTTGATTTAATATACACTAAGCCTCTCTTCAACAATACGTTGACGTTAGCTAGTCTATTGTATGCTATAGTAGAGCATAGCGAATTTAAATGAACCTTAACAATGCATACAGTAACCTAAATAGCAAACTAACTATCTAACGTACAAGGATGACCTTATTTTACCAACCTCGCACAGAAGCCTTTTGGTAGACAGTAGCATCCCACTTAATGTTTTACACTCTTGGATGCTACGCATAGCATCGTTAGCACAGATGGAGCTACGATTGCTCAAATACTACCCCAACTCTAAACATTCATTAACGTTAGCTTAATATAAACACCAGTAACATAACATAAAGTACGCAGGGTTGACTGACCGAAGAAACTGCATTCATGGACGGTCTGTTTCAACGGCAGATAAATCCTATATTTGCAGGACGAATAGTCCACCAGGAACCAACACAACAAACATGGCCGAGTTCAAGTAGTGTTCTCCTCATGAGCTGAGCCGCTGTAGCATCACGGAGCTAACGGAGCTAGCAGAGAGGAGCTAGGAGCAGCAGCCCCGTTGTCATGAAGGGGGAATCTAACTATATACAGAATATGTTTTTGTAGATCCAGGCTAGAAACATGTTCATTTTCTGATGTTAAGTTGGACATTTTAAACAAAGGGTCTACGGGAATTGCTCCCATCTGCATCCATCGCCTATAGTTTGCAGCATTGGGCTTCACCGCACTGTCCCGGGGTTTGCCGCTTGGCTCTGATAGGCCAGAAGTCGGTTTGATTGCATTAGGGCTCGATTGCTTATCCTGTCTGAGTAGCCCGGATGAGGCTGCATCGCAATTTTTGACGTCGAATTTTACACACCGAATTTTTTTACATCGAATTTTAAACACTGAAATATTTGACGTCGAATTTTTTTCACTTGAATTTTTGGGATCTGAATTTGAACATTCGAATTTTTTTAACTTGAATTTTTACATTTTTATTTCACATAGATAAATTCGGAGCAAAAAAAATTCAGATTCATGATTTTCAAAGTAATTATTTTCAATGCTATAAATTCGGTGTCTAATAAAATTCAAATACTTCTGTCTCTTGTTTGCTTCCATAACCAACAAGCCCTCCCGTCTTCACATAACTCGCAGAGACGGCATTTAACCCTTCACATTCCAACAGAAACTGAACAGGCAGATTCGAAGGATTTATTTCTTTGGAAATATTATTTTAAATATAATTAAATCAAGTTATTTTGGTAAAACTAATGAAAAATGTAACAACAAAAACATTTTTTTTAAAAACATTTTTTTTGTAATGTTTTCAAATATTATTTTTTAGAATATCTTAGGCCCTCACAGAGGGCCTAGAGGGCCTTGACGACTCGCCACTGAAACTAACGTTACACACGGCAACGACATTAACTGCAAACAGTCGTGACTTGTGTGAAGTGTAACATTAAACAATATATTAACATATTAAATACAACATTTATGACACCACTCGTTCCACTCAGTAACCCTCTTTGTTCTAAGACATGTGATAGTCTATACCAGGGGTACTCAAATACAAATCTTAAAGGTCCAAAATAAATGTTTCAATAAGACAAAGGTCCGTTTATTACGGTCATTCAAACTTTTAAACAATTGCAACAAGATTCTTAACACGAGGTTGCAAAAACAAAAATAATCTGTATGTAGCAGTTTTCATTGTTATTGTTTCTGTGCTTGACCCCTCAGAGTCGCAGTGTAAGAGCTGCAGTTATGAATAAAGGCAGCTGCACCCTCTTTCATTCAGCATTCCCATTATTGCTTTATAAATGTATTCCCCCTTGTGTGTCCACTGAGGTTCGTCAGGCCCAACACATCTTCAACAAACTCCCCCTTTGCCTCATCATAAAAACTCACAAACAGCAGCAACTGAGCATTGTCAGTGGTGTCAGTGGACTCACCCACAGCTAAGGAAATGCACTGTGCATTTTTTATTCCATCACAAAGCTGATGAATCAAATCACCAGCCAGTATTTATGTTCTTCTGGTTGCTGTGCAATCTGAGAGGGGATTTGCTTGATTTGACCTGTTATTTCCTCTTTTTGTTTGCCTTCAACATGGTCTCCATCACTTCAGTCATGCATTCTTTTATACTGCAGTTATTATCCAGTGGAAAGTCCTTACCTACTGGCCTAGTTAAATCAAAGTGGTTACTTTTTTTTGGCTGGGCAGTGTAGTTTTAAACACCGTCTTATTTGACTTTCTCAGGACTTAAAACAGTTTTTTGGGGGCAGACCCCCTCAAAGAAAACAATATATTTACACACGTAAGGTCATCATCTTAATAATTTTGTATGCTCATCCGTGAGCAGAGCATCAAGTTGACATGTCTATTACAGCTGAATGCGGCGATTACCATCTTGTTCATCAAAACGCCTCACAAACGTATTAAGATCAACAGCTTTAGTGCGTGTTGATTCAATGCTGAGTACAGACAAACTGACAGTCTCTTCTCTGTCATTGTAGACCGCAAATACCTCATTCCTTCAGTGCTTGGGTCCGAATGCTTCTCGTTTTGCGCCGTCCAGTTCAAAATGAAATCGCCGCCAAATCTTATGTCCACGCTCGCGCCAGGACCGGGGGAGGGGTTACATGACGTGCATCTTGTGCTGCATTCACTTGCACTCAGACATTAGAGACTTTCTCTCATAAATGTCCGATGAGCCACAACTTTTCTTTCAAAACAAAGCTGCCAACTGGGGTGGCAGCTGGGGTGGCAAGGCCTATTTTTAGGGTGTCAGTTGCCACCCCGGTAGGTGAAACTAGGCTACTAGCTACAGTACAGATGGAACTAGATGAGCTGTTAACTCTCGCTCTGAATTTTTTTCGTTTTTGTTTTAATTCTCGCTCTGACTTAGACAGGTTGAAAGAGACACACACATTTTTCCCACCCGCATTCCGCGAAGACCCGCCCTACTGTGCCTCTGATTCGCAGATTGTTTGGGGGGAAAAAAACGCTGACTGGATGCTGAATGTGATTGGACCAAAGCGTTGACAAACACAGGTGGAACACAGTGGAACAGTCAGACATGCAGAGCGCTGTTTGCAGTGGACATAGCGGAGAATTTTGACTCGTTGCGAATGCGTTGTGGCGATGTCTCACATATAATACAGAGAGATCATACATATGAAAAGTATAATTTGCTCAGAGTCCGGAGACAGTGGTGGTTCGGTCCGGATCCGGACCGGAGTCCGTAGTTTGAGGATGCCTGGTCTATACACTATCATCTTCTCCCTCCATTTACACAAGTGTGATGTTAATGCTATGGGTCTGTAGTTACTGCCCATGATTAAGTACGTAAAATATGCGCACTTCGACCATGCACTGCGTGGGTGTAAAATTACTACAATCTGCTTGTAGAGTAATGTTCTAAGTGTGGGTCAGACATTCGAGATGGCCGAGTGGAATTTTTTTCTCTCCAGCTTTTTTTATTATCTGTTTTGAATGACTTTGTATTTAATGGGGGGCTGTGGCTCAGTGGATAGTGTACTGGACTTCGAATCAGGTGATAGCAAGTTTGAATCCCACTGCAGTCAACATGTAGTTGTGTCCCTGGGCAAGACACTTCACCCTCAAATTAAGGTGGTAGCCTGTCTTCTGCGTTTCACGGCAAATAAATGGGAGGGTATCAGCCTCAGTATTAGTGTTGCTCCAGCTGAAAACGATATCCAACCATATCAAATTAATTGTACCACAAAATGATTCTGAGACTTATTCAGAAATGTATACAAAGGTTCATCACAAACACTGCAGCATTTTCTGCTTCTATTTCATTGCATGCTTCAGAATAGTATTATATATTGATATATAGTGCTTGTGAAGGAAGAGGGGACACATATATAAATATATATATGAAAACAAGAGGGACATAATATCACAAAACAATTAATGGTGATGATTATTTCAGCCATATGTATAATAGTGTTAATATCTATGAGATTTAAAGTAATAATAATAATAATTCCCTGCAAAAGCACTAATAACAATACAATAATGGCAAAAATAGCAATTCGATATATAGTACAAATCAATCATTGTCATGTGAAGCAAGGAGTGGTTGGACCCAAATGCAGAGACTGGAGACAGCAGAAAACTTAATAAAAATGTATATTTAACAGGCAGAACAGGAACTCAAGTAACAACAATCAACACGGAAAAAACAGAACTTCATGACATAGACAAACAAGGAACCGACAAGAACAGGACAGAAAACCATGACTTATATACAAACAGGGTGACGAGGGGATGAAGTGCAAGTAGACACACAACACAGTGTGTAGCTATGATGGAGATAGTTTCAGTTTAGCTGAATGTATGCCATGGCACACGTGTATGACATACATCCCAGGTGTATGAACTGCACTGCTTCTAACCTCTGTAAACCCGCTCCACACATCCGATCACTTCTTCATTTAATTCTCTCTACCCCTTTCCAAACATAACAAACTAATCTCTTCTCATCCTGCACCTCGTTCTCTCTCCCCCTCTACCTTTGCCTCATCGGTTCTCTCAGCCCTCCCTTCCTCTGACTTGTTCCAACTCCTGCCTCCAAACTCTGCTGCAGAAACTCTCCTCTCTACTCTCTCATCCTCTCTGGACTCTCTCTGTCCTCTCACATCTCGGCAGGCTCGTCAGTCCCCTCCTGCTCCCTGGCTAAATGACGCACTGCGTGCTAATAGAACCATCCTTCGGGTAGCAGAGCGGAAACGGTGGAAATTCAAACACCATGACGACCTCCTAACCTATCAGGCTCTCCTCTCCTCTTTCTCTGCTTTGATCTCTCAGGCAAAAAGCACTTTCTTTCAAGATAAGATCCAATCCTCCTATTCCAATCCCAAAAAACTATTTTCCATCTTCTCCACCCTCTTGGACCCTCCCAAAGCCCCTTCCCCCTCCTCCCTTCTGTCAAGCGACTTTGTTAACCACTTTGAAAAAAAGGTTGATGATATTCGCTCTTCTTTTTCTGACTCACCTTTACTCACCGCTGGGTCACCTGACCCATCTTTCACCCATACACTAACCTCCTTTTCCCCTCTCTCTCCAAGTGAGGTTCTTACCCTCATTACCTCTGCTCGTCCTACCACCTGTCCTCTGGACCCTATCCCTTCAAACCTCCTTCAGACTATATCGCTCCTGATATTCTACCGTTTCTCACCCATTTCATCAACACTTCTCTAACTTCTGGTCACTTTCCAAACAGTCTCAAGGAGGCAAGAGTAAACCCTCTCCTAAAGAAACCCACTCTCAACCCGTCTGATGTTATAAACTACAGGCCTGTCTCTCTCCTCCCGTTCCTGTCTAAAACACTTGAACGCGCTGTCTTTAAACAACTCTCCTGTTATCTCCATCAGAACAACCTTCTGGATCCGCACCAGTCTGGTTTCAAGGCAGGTCACTCCACAGAAACTGCCCTCCTTGCTGTCACTGAGGAACTGCACATGGCTAAAGCAGCCTCCCTCTCCTCTGTCATCATCCTTTTGGACCTGTCTGCTGCATTCGACACGGTGAATCATCAGATCCTCCTTCGCACTCTCCAAGAACTTGGAGTTTCAGGCTCTGTACTTTCCCTCATCACCTCATACCTCAAAGACCGCACCTACAGGGTAACTTGGAGAGGGTCCGAGTCCGACCCTTGTCAATTAACTACAGGGGTCCCTCAGGGCTCTGTTCTTGGTCCCCTCCTCTTCTCCTTGTACACAAACTCGGTCGGATCAGTCATTAGCCCGCATGGTTTTTCATACCACTGCTACGCTGATGACACCCAATTAATTCTGTCCTTTCCCCGCTCAGAGACCCAGGTCGTCGCACGCATCTCTGCTTGTCTAGCTGACATCTCTCAGTGGATGTCTGCTCACCACCTCAAGCTCAACCTTGACAAGACTGAACTGCTTTTCCTTCCGGGAAAAGATTGTCCCACTCTTGACCTGACAATCAACATCGGCACCTCTATTGTTTCCCCGACTCAGACTGCAAGGAATCTGGGTGTGATCCTAGATAACAACCTGTCCTTCACTGCAAACATAGCTGCTACAACCCGCTGTTGCAGATACACGCTTTATCAGGAGGATACGTCCCCAGCTGACTCAGAAAGCGACGCAGGTTCTGGTCCAGGGTCTCGTCATCTCACGCCTACTACTGCAACTCCCTCCTGGCTGGTCTACCTGCATGTGCCATCCGACCTCTGCAGCTCATCCAGAATGCAGCTGCTCGTCTGGTCTTCAACCTTCCTAAATTCTCCCACACCACGCCGCTCCTCCGCTCCCTTCACTGGCTTCCAGTAACTGCTAGAATCCACTTCAAGACAATGGTACATGCGCACCATGCTGCGAATGGATCTGGCCCTTCCTACATCCAGGACATGGTTAAACCGTACACCCCAGCACGTGCACTCCGCTCTGCATCAGCCAAACAGCTCGCTGCACCCTCACTGCGAGGGGGACCCAAGTTCCCATCGGCAAAAACACGTGGGTTTGCTATCCTCGCTCCAAAATGGTGGAATGAGCAAAAAGCTTACACACCTTCCAGCGCAGACTGAAAACTCATCTCTTTCGACTCCACTTCGAGCGACAGAATTATTAACAAAGCACTTATATACTGATAAAGGACTGGCTTATCTAAAGCAAGTTGAGTAGCACTTGAAATGTTTTTGCTCTATGAAACCTGATGTACTTATATGATTCTGTTTTCTTCAAGTTTGTATTTTGTTGGTCGAACGCACTTATTGTAAGTCGCTTTGGATAAAAGCGTCAGTTAAATGCAATGTAATGTAATGTATAACTTTATCAGTTTAAAAATAAATAAATAAACAAACCTGAAAACGTGATCAATTCCCAATGATGCATTATATTTTCACGAGAATTTTACATTATCCGTTGCTAGGTTTTAGATTATCAGTAGGTAAAAGTGGTATCACAATTATTCAGTCGGAATATTTTATTACATTATGCCCAGGTACTCACAAGAACATATCCTAGATGTCTGAGAACATCCAGAGATTACATTATAAACTTAATTTTAGCCTCTTCACCTCATTGGAGTCAAGAATTACTGTCAAGCTTACCAAGAAACAGCATCGCGTATGAAGGCTGAATGAAAATGGATAGATACATCTTGAAAAGCATTGTAATCACATGTCTTAGAACAAAGAGGGTTACTGAGTGGAACGAGTGGTGTCATAAATGTTGTATTTAATATGTTAATATATTGTTTAATGTTACACTTCACACAAGTCACGACTGTTTGCAGGTCGTTGCCGTGTGTAACGTTAGTTTATATAATGTGCAGCGCTTCAAACAGTGTGCTGCCTTAAAGGCATTTTATAATGTTATAATTTGTTTGCAGTTCATAAAGTCACCAGTAGGAGTGCTAATGGTATTGTTATCTTTAAGTTCGCCGTTCTTAGCCTCACTTCCGGTTTAGTGTTAGAGAAACGGCATGGGCTGAAGTCCAATAGTCCATTTAGCTTAGGAACCTTCCTAACGAAGTGAAATGACCCGGAAGTACGTCACTGGCAGCCATGATAAGAGCCGTTCCAATTCTCCAAATGAAAGGAAAGGAGGTTTCAAACTTCCTTTATAACCTCCTTTAGCTTAGGAACCACTGGACCTCCCTAACCAAAAGGAGAGGAGAAAATGCTGCCCCACAATGCATTGCAGCCGCAGCATTTGACGTCACACAACAGTCGGCCGTTCACGGACACAAACGATAATGGGAGAAATGATATCATGAAAGTTACGGTGCTTATTAAGCTTTTTAAAACGTATGTGGTAAGTTGCCAAAGTGCTTTGTTTTGAACGTTCATCAGTATTATAATCAAAAAGAGAAATATGAACGTTAGTTTTTACTGAAATGATCAAATAAAGTCAACATTTCACTGAGCTGTGAGGAGTTTGTTCAACTTGTTTCAAACTAACCCCGTGACGTTTCACTCAGAGGTCAAGGAATAGGAGATAGGGTTAGAATTTAGGAGCTGGGTTGCGTTCCGATAATCCAAAAATTAGCTCCTAAATTCTAACCCTATCTCCTATTCCTTGACCTCTGAGTGAAACGTCACGGGGTTAAGGGATAGTGGACCCACCGGTGTGGGTGCCCTCGCCCTCGTTAGGGCCCCTGCCCTCTCCTGCGGCCCCCTTTTGTGGCCCGTTCCATGGCCCGTTCCATGGCCCGGTCCTCAGCTGCGGCCCCACCCTCCTCGGCCCCTGTGGTGCTTCCTCCACGGACGCGAGGATTTTTTTGCCATGTTTGAATTCTGGGGGGGCTTGTGTGGTGACCACCTATTAATACACTGGGACATAATTCATACATGGAACTACAGTTGGGGCTATTGTTCCCACACGGACATGTTATGTGTTTACTATATATGTTGTGTGCCCTCCTGACTTCACTCTCTTGTCGACCCGGGCTGCGACCCGACAACATGTCCTTTGCAGCTTATGAATAAATTACTATTCTTGCACCTTCCTTGCACCGCCTCTGACTCCATATCTCTCGGCACTACACTGGTGACCCTGATACGTCTTGAGAAGTTTCCGGGACGGAGCCGAACACGGCAAAAGGAACTCGAGTTCCTTTCTCGAAATGCCGGGGTTTGATTGGAGACGTCCGTGGCTGCCACCGGCACGCGGACTGAGGTTCGGTGCGCGCTCCGCAGAAGGCTGGAGACGTTGCTCGCCGTTCCCGCATCGGCTTTCTATCCAACGGGGGGACGATGCACGACCTGCTGGGTCGACCAGCAACCCCATTGCTACCTCATGGGTTTGTTCTTCGGGGCGTGCGGCTGCACGTCCCGGCTGCTAACAACGTGGGGCTAACGACGGCTGGCAGCTACCCATGGCTGGCAGCTAGCGACTAACCACGTGGGGCTAACGACGGCTAGTGCTAACGGCTATCAGCCCTTTTGAGTTTGTTTTGTTTCTGGTGCCGGAGAGGAGGTTCGACCAGCCGGTTGACCTCATGTGGACACTCTCACCTTTTTCACCACCTCCACGGCGGTTCCAGACGCCACTCACGTTTTCATCGACGCCTGGGTGGTGCACTCCTGGACCCCGTCTCGCCTCGACGGTTTTGGACGTCGCCCATGCTGCCATCGGCCCGTGGGTGGCACGCTCCGGAGCCTGTCTGGCCTCTCCTGCCTTCCGGGGATATCCAGACGCCACTCACGTTCATCGGCGCCTGGGTGGCGCACTCCTGGACCCCTCTCCTCGCCTCGACGTTTCCGGACGTCGCCCATGCTCCATCGGCCCATGGGTGGCGTGCTCCGGGACCCTGTCCTGGCCTCTCCTGCTTCCCGGGGATGCCTCAGCGCCTGCTGAGGACTTCATGCCCGCCGCCGCGGCACGTCTGCCTGCGGCCGGGTTGCTCTCCTGCTTCCCGGGGATACCTCGACATCTGCTGAGGACTTCATGCCCGCCGTCGCGGCACGTCTGCCTGCGGCCGGGTTGGTCTCCTGCTTCCCGGGGATGCCTTGACGCCTGCCGAGGACTTCGTGCCCGCCGCCGTTGCACGTCTGCCTGCGGCCGGGTTGCGCTCCTTCCTCCCGGGGGGACTGCTCCTCTCTTCCGGGATACCTCGACGCCTGCCGAGGGCTTCGTGCCCGCCGCCGTTGTGCGTCTGCCTGCGGCCGGGTTGCGCTCTTTCCTACTGGGTTCTCCGCGACACCTACTGCGGCCCCCGGTGTGGGTGCCCTCGCCCTCGTTAGGGCCCCTGCCCTCTCCTGCGGCCCCCTTTTGTGGCCCGTTCCATGGCCCGTTCCATGGCCCGGTCCTCAGCTGCGGCCCCACCCTCCTCGGCCCCTGTGGTGCTTCCTCCACGGACGCGAGGATTTTTTTGCCATGTTTGAATTCTGGGGGGGCTTGTGTGGTGACCACCTATTAATACACTGGGACATAATTCATACATGGAACTACAGTTGGGGCTATTGTTCCCACACTGACATGTTATGTGTTTACTATATATGTTGTGTGCCCTCCTGACTTCACTCTCTTGTCGACCCGGGCTGCGACCCGACAACATGTCCTTTGCAGCTTGTGAATAAATCACTATTCTTGCACCTTCCTTGCACCGCCTCTGACTCCATATCTCTCGGCACTACAGTCCTTAACATCTATCACTGTGTATATCACCATTCAAACATCTTTTAAAAGTTGAACAACCCCACACAGCTCAGTGAAATGTTGACTTTATTTGATCATTTCAGTAAAAACTAACGTTCATATTTCTCTTTTTGATTTTTGACTTTCATGATATAATTTCTCCCATTATCGTTTGTGTCCGTGAACGGCCGACTGTTGAGTGACGGCAAATGCTGTGGCTGCAATGCATTGTGGGGCAGCATTTTCTCCTCTCCTTTCGGTTAGGGAGGTCCAGTGGTTCCTAAACTAAAGGAGGTTATAAAGGAAGTTTGAAACCTCCTTTCCTTTCATTTGGAGAATTGGAACGGCACTTATCATGGCTGCCAGTGACGTACTTCCGGGTCATTTCACTTGAGTTAGGAAGGTTCCTAAACTAAATGGACTATTGGAATGGGCCCCAGATTTTTGGATTATCGGAACGCAACCGTCGTCTGAAAGAAGAAGAAGAAGAAGAAGAAGAAGAAGAAGAAGAAGAAGAAGAAGAAGAAGAAGAAGAAGAAGAAGAAGAAGAAGAAGAAGAAGAAGAAGAAGAAGAAGAAGAAGAAGAAGAAGAAGAAGAAGAAGAAGAAGAAGAAGAAGAAGAAGAAGAAGAAGAAGAAGAACATGGCAGTAACTTTCCCTCTGCTTCATTCATTTCCCCTGTGCAACAGGTTAGTAGTGTGTACACAGATTATGTCATATTTCGATCTAAGAAGTGTCTTTGAAACTGTTTTATGTGTAGTGTAATGTCATTCTGTAAGCTACGCTACTAGCGTGTGGCTAATGGCGTCCACTAGCTTCTTTAACACAGGCTGTTTCCCCCTGAATAATGTTGCTCTACTATGTGTATGAGTCCCGTGCACTAGTCTGGCTTACATTTCAAGTTTATTCTGTTTGTATAAATATGTGAAATGCTGGTCTGAGGTCATAATTGTTCATATTATTTAAATGCTAAAGCGCTAATGCTATGCTAATATTGTGAGTACAGTCGGGTTGTGTGTGTTATCTGTTATCACTGTATTATATACTGTAAATGAAAAAGGCTTTAATCCTTCATGAAAGTCATAATATGGCATCTGTATTTATGTCAATTTTTTATTAGAAAACGAAATATGTCAGACATACAGTTATTTTGATTGGCTAAATGTATTTTTACATTCTCAGTTAGCTTCAGGCCTCACTGAGGAGAAGTATTGAGGTAGAAAGCTGGTGAAGCCATTTCCTTATATTCTGTTTGCACATATAATAAAGCTGGTTGGCAAGAAGGAAGTCATATTCATTCGACCACACAACACAACGCCGTGTTGAACGCGGACCAGGAGCAGTCAGTCGGGTCGAGAGACTCCTGTCCCACCTCCCCATTTTATTTTGAGTTGTGCATTGTTATTTGTGCTTGAGAAACATTCCACTTGAACTTTATATTTTAATGAACTTAGTAATAATTATTGTCCTACATTTCTTTCCGATTTCACAGCTGCCTGGGCCTAGCAGCAAGAACCTCCATCTGTGCCTGCACCCAGGTCAAGATCTACCGTGGCTCAAGGGCCTTCACCAGAGCCATCACCACCAAGGACCAGAGGAGCAGCATCACTACAGCAGCCTCCACCTCCATCTGTGCCTGCCACAAGATTAAGATACACCTCGGTACAAAGGCCACCACCACAGCCATCACGATCAACCCAGCCAGCAAAGAAGTCTCGCCTAGCACACCTCCCTCCTGCCGACACAGCCACCAGCAGCCCATGCACCAGGGCTCTCGACTAACTTTTTTCCCCATCCTCCTGGAACCGTCCCGAAATACAATATAAGCCGTCCCGAAATTAATGTGGATCGCCCCGAATTTAAAATGTTAGTTTTTCTACATTATCATTAGTTAAAATCATTCAAAGTGACCTTTAACATAAATAAAACATCATACAAATCATTAGATGATAATTCATCAACCTTTTTATTTGAGTAACTCATTCAATCACATAAACAAAGGCCAAATATATTTAAACAAACACACAAATGAGAAAATTACTCTAATATTGAATCCAATCAAGTCCCATCCAATTAACAAAAAAATGTCCTGAAGACAGAACCCAGAGTAACCACTAACCAGGATGACAGTTTGTAACACAGTCAGGAGACCTTTACAAATGGCCCCGCCCCCTCGCACACAGACGGGAGAGAGAGATCTCGTCTGGATTGGAAAGCTCGAAAATACATCATGGACGCATGTTGTAGTCTTATTGCATATTAGAAACGGAGTTGGTGAAACTAAACTGCGATATAAATGTGTATGTAGCAATAATACATATGACATATATTTTTTAAATGTCTCCAGTACCGATAAAAAGTCAGAAAACGTCGGAGCTTAACGTTACCACTGTCTTTAATAATTCCGGCCCAGGGCCCATTTAATACCGGGGCTCGGTACCCATCCCTACATGGGGAGAGGCGCAGCATATTGCTAAGGACTAAATACGATGGAGAGTTCTCATCTCAGCCTTATTACTAGGGATGCACGATATTGGTTTTTGAAACTGATACCGATAACTTCCTGCTTCTCAAGACCGATACCGATAACCGATAATAAAAAAAAATGTACGCCACTAATTATTTTAACGCGATTAACGCATGTGTATTTTTTTTCCTTGGCCGCCCCGTAGTTTCAGAGCGCATCGAGTTTAAAATACCATCTACAAGCTGATTCTGACAGCCCCGCTCCTGCAGCCCGCTTGTGGCAGACCACACTTCCACGCTCACCGGCAGGCACCGACTGGTGTTTAGAGTCTGCGAGGTCCTGATAATTTATTCCGGTAAATTACTCTGACCTACTAATTGACCTGACCGAAGTTATTGAGTCTATGTAAGTTTACTGCTTGGCTCAGATCCACCAACGTCAGCAAGATCTCACCTCTATTAACCCCCCGAAGAACCAGCTTCAATTAACTGCTGTTTCAATTCAGACAACTCTTTTTTAATCTGTTTAAGGGATCCCGAAGGATTTTGATATCAGTAAATGGAGTGTGCTCCTACCTAAGTGTGAGTGGCAGGGTGCAGTCTTACCTTTTAAGCAGGAGAGGAGAGCACAGGTGTCTTTTAAGTTATCCCAGTCCAAAAGGTAGGATCAGTTTATTTGAAGAAAAATAGGTCCAAACTTAATACAGGGTTTTTACCTTCTCTCTTTACAACATTATAATCATACTAAAAAAAATGGTGCTGTGATCATGTTCAAATATGAAACTTTAATTCACAGTCTTACATTTATTACCAAAATGTTTAATTTCAACTGCCCAATTCAGTTGTGACATTTTAAAATTCTCCCGATAGAATTTAGAGGTATTTCCTCATAAAAAGACCGGTGACAATAAAAAGCGCGTTCAACTTTTTATTCACCAAATCAATTCACATCAGTTTCATACCTTTTTTCCGACATAGACGGCGGGTATAACATTCAAAAACCCGTTCCTATCCGCATTAATTCGGAGGAAGGTCCTCACAGGTGGCGGTTCTAATATTCATACACTTTTTCCGACACAGACGGCGGAATAACATTCAAAAACCCATTCCTGTCCGCATTAATTCGGAGGAAGGTCCTCACAGGTGGCGGTTCTAATATTCACAAACACATCTCTCATCAAATCATTCCACTCAGCCAACAACCAAGAAATTTGAGAGATATTTACCAAGTGTGAGAGGACCTTACCGAGAGCTATTAACCCAGCTCTGAAGGACAAAGCCTACCGGGAGAGAGTATACCAGGGGAAACCCCCCTCTCTCTCGCGCTCTCTCAAAAAACCAGTCTCTGTATGCTCAAAAAACCGGATCGAAACCCCAAAAAACAAACAACTCCTCTATTCCCAACCAACATCTTCTATTGGCTATGGCCTAAGACACACCTTCCCATGTTTGTGTAGAAAACAGGACATGAACAGACATATTCTATGTCTATGACATAACCAACTTTTTGACGCCTCAATGTTTTTCTCCTTCAGTCAGGAGCCCCCCTCCCTGTGAACTGCTGTCAGAGGAGAGGGAAAAAACAGCCTACTCTCTTATCAGAGACACCCATAACTCTTATAGGCCTTACACTCAACTAAACAAACCACTTGGTTTTGTTTATACTGTAACTATAGAAAAACCTAAAATATGAAGTATTTTCATTGTGGGTTATACAAGAATATAATTGATTATATTTGATTATAATTAACTTTCGTTTTAAGTATTAAACATACTATGAAAACTCTCAACACCCTCTTTTCAAAACGCAAGTTATCAAATAGCAACAGATAAAATTGTAAGCATACATACATATTCAAATACCATCAAGAAGCATTCTCATTATGGGTTTATACAAGAATATGATTGATCATATATGATTTATAATTAACTTTCGTTTTAAGTATTCACTTCATATATGATTTATAATTAACTTTCGTTTTAAGTATTCACTTCATATGGAGATCTCAACACTGGCCATCTGGAGGACCGGGAGGGTGTGTGTATGTATGGCACGAGCGAGAGAGAGACCTTACGTGCATTGTTGTTGTTAGCATCTGGTGCTAGCTAGCTGCGCTAACGGATATAAGGAGCTGTGTAAATGAAAACAGAGGAGCGACATTTCGCCACAACTGCGCCGAGCACTTGACTTTATGCTGGAAGCCAGACAGTGGGACATTGTACGAAAAGTCAGCACACTCAGCACGGATAGTGCGCAACATGATTGCAGCGTCCAGGCAGCTCCGGTTCGAGCATATGCCGTGAGTTGCACATAGCTCCAACGCCCATACCACCGACGACATGTTTGTTTACTGTCCTGGCTTCACGGCCGCACACCATTTACGTCACAGCCAGGCATGAGTTAGGGAGCGCTGGATTTGTGAAGAACTCCCCTCTTCCTAAACCACTAATACCACAGTACTGGCAAAACGGGAGGAGCCGAGTGAAAAACAAGCGCCCCTCATCCCAATCCACCCACACCGCAGTATTTTTTTCTTTCTTACCCAAACAAATATATTGTATATTATCGGGGCTATTAATACTGGTATCGGGTTTATCGGGATGATGTCATAATTCCTAATATCGGACCGATAATTATCGTGCATCCCTACTTATTACCCATAGGGGATGAAGAGGAGTAAGTAAATAAAGAGGCCGGTGCTCCAGGGTCTGGTTCTGCTGTGCGTTTTTGTGATGTAATGGTAAAACATTTCAGAATTCCTCCACGGGAGGCCATTGTACATCACTCAACCTGCGAAATACACACACTTAGTACATAGAATGCGGGCACAGCTGTAGCTACATGTGTGTATTTCGCGGGTTTCTAAATGTTTTGTGCGTGTGTGTTTATCATGGTGTTTATGTTGACAAGGAGGTTTAATAACTGTGTGCTACACAAAACGTGCAGTCGGTTTCATTTTCATCGCCGTTTGTAGTAGAGTTAGCAGGGTATTTTTATTTTAACTCTCGTCCCAAAATTATTTGTTATCCTCCTTGACACCATTTTTTTCGACGACGGGACGTCCTTAAGCTTGAGCCCTGCCATGCACCATCACCCCCACCTACACAGCAGCCAGACCCACTGTCTTGGAAGACAGACAAAGACCATGGCACTGCTCCCCCTGTCTTTACATTTATAATGAATAGTTGGTTGAGAAAGTTCTGATATTGTCAGGGTTCGTACGGTCATTTAAAAACCTGGAAAAGTCATGGAATGCAATATGCAGCTCTGCACAGCGGACTTGTAACACTAGCAGCAGTGGAGATGGAGCATCAGAACCTGGAGAATACAGCAACAACAACAAGGATCCATTTGAAGATAGGTAAATATTACAGTAATAGTGTACTTTCATTGTGTGGGTGTAACATAGTTAAATAGAGAGAGAGAGGGGAGAAACATTCCACTTGAACTTTATATTTTAATTAACTTAGTAGTAATTATTGTCCTGTATTTCTTTCCGATTTCACAGCTGCTGGGCCTAGCAGCAAGAACCTCCATCTGTGCCTGCACCCAGTTCAAGATCTACCGTGGCTCAAGGGCCTACACCAGAGCCATCACCACCAAGGACCAGAGGACCAGCATCACTACAGCAGCCTCCACCTCCATCTGTGCCTGCCACAAGATTAAGATACACCTCGGTACAAAAGCCTCCACCACAGCCATCACGATCAACCCAGCCAGCAAAGAAGTCTCGCCTAGCACACCTCCCTCCCGCCGACACAGCCACCAGCAGCCCATGCACCATCACCCCCACCTACACAGCAGCCAGACCCACTGTCTTGGAAGAAAGACAAAGACCATGGCACTGCTCCCCCTGTCTTTACATTTATAATGAATAGTTGGTTGAGAAAGTTCTGATATTGTCAGGGTTTGTACGGTCATTAAAAACCTGGAAAAGTCATGGAATGCAATATTTTTCCCAAAGTTTTGGAAAAGTCATGGAAATAGAACTAAAGTTGCATCAAATATAATTTATATGTTATCTAATCGCCGAAATAGTAATACTATAATGACAATAAATACTGTATCTTATAATGAAATGTAAAATGGCAACTGTGGCAGTATTTTGCTGGTGAGAGATGTTTACAATCATGCCCTCTAGTCTACAGGAGCTACTATTTGATATAAAGATGCCAGGGAAGTGCAGTTTCAACACTGTATGGCTTCTAAAGAATAAGTAATTGTGGTTATCAAAAGACATTGACCCAAGACGTGCTAAATGCAAACTGTGTTGTAACATATTCAATATTTCGAATATGAAAGAGTCATTTCTTTGGTCATGGAAAAGTCATTTAAAATCATTGGTGAAAAAGTGTATGAACCCTGTATTGTAAATATTGAGATTTTACAGTTTCTTATGTTAACATAAATAGTTGGTTGAAAAAAAAAGTTGTAATGCTCAATTTGTATTTGTACACATCACATGAACCTCAGTATTGGAATATGAAGTCATGAATCAGTCCTGATGTAACTTTTCTGTGGTGAAAGTAGAGTGATAGAACTATTTTACTCCAAATTCTAATTTACACATTTTCATTTTAGACATGAACAACACATTTATATAGGCCTATAGTGTAATTCATATATTTCACTACTTTTGTGAACCAAAAACGTTGGTAAACCAAATCTGAAACACCAAAAAAAATGGATGACATGAGTACAGCTGTGTTTTCACAAGAGTTTTTAAGTTTTCCAAAAATCTGATTTCTAAGCTAAGTATCTCATAAGACAACACACTTCTCACTCCCTAAGCGTCCAGGAGCGACGTTTGGTCAGTGTCCGTGGCGTCCAGTTGTGACGCTCCTAGGCTCCTTCAGCGTCATAAAGGGACGCAAATAGCTTTCAACTGATTGCAATGAATTCCCATCTGCGGCGGGATTTGACGCTCATGGAAGCACGGCATTCGTTTGTGTCGGCTGCCCTTAAAGGCAATGTGAGCGTCCATTTCCATTGGATAACGGAGAATTGTACACCCGGAAGTAAGTATTCCTCTTACTGTTGATTGATTTTAGAGTGATATCTGCACTACTCATCGACTAAAAAACACCAGATTATCCTTGTTAATTACACAAACTTGATTGGTTTAAATTGTGTGCAATGCTTTTGTATTTTTCCCCTTCGATTCGGTGAAACACATATTGTTTCGGAGTAAAGGATGGCAGAAGACACTACACTACCCAGAATCCCCAGCTATCGTTTGGACTACACCATGTGCTCTGTTTGACAAACCCCGTGATAGTCCTCAAGCTCTGTGATTGGAGAGTGTGCTCCGAGGGTTATGCCGATTCTCGAACAGCACTTGAAATGGGATGGAACCACGGCAGACTGTCCAAAACTGGATTTGAACGGGTCCACCACGTCCCCCCCTCGCCAACCCCGTCCCCAGAACTACACATGCTGGCTATTCTGTTTCGCAACATGTTCTCTATCTATGGCACGTCTCTACTGGGAGTTGTAGTTTTAAAAGACGTTTTCGTATTTCCCATAATAAGAAGTTGCCAGTATTAAACTGTGTACATCCCTGGAGGTTTAGGGGGTAGGAAACACTCAAATTTAAAACATATAATTAATAAATGGGTGAAAATTGCTTGTGCCCATAATGGGCAGCATTAATATATATACACACATGCCAGCTAAGGTCAGAAGAGCTTTATTTAACAGCTGGTCTTATGTTTGTGACCCCTGTTGTTAATTGATAACATTACATTAATTGATAAGCCTGAAACATGCACTTGTCAAGGTTCAGAGGCACATTTTGCAAATATGGCATGTAGCCATCGATCAGCTTAAGATAAGATATACTTTATTGATCCCAAGTTGGAACATTTGCGTTACATCAGCATGTGTAACAGTTGTAAATATGCAGTGGTGTTTATTTGTAAATCATTTAGTATAATCACACAAATTCTGTGTTTTATATTTAACAATTCTGTGTGCTTTATTTATTGATTGTTCAATACCTGACAAGGCCGGAGATGAAATATCTACATACATCTTATAAGAGTATAATACATTATGTATAATATCAGTTAAAATAAGTGCTTCAACATAGTTTACATTGCTGGAGGTATGCACAAATATTGATAGATGTCTTGTAATGCACTATTGAGGAACCTGCGACCCAAGTTTTTCATTCAATGCAGAACTACACCATAGTTGTGTAGGCCTATATGATATGTCAATAAACCTTAGAAAATCTTGAAATCTTGAAAGGGATGTGCAAAATAGTTATTATATACAGTCTTTAATTAACTATTAGTAGAGAATAACGAGTAATGAATATACTTTATAGGGATCCTATTAATATCTAATAATAAAAATAATGAAATTCAATAACATGCTTTAACCACTAGGTGTCCCTTTATATCAGCTGTGCACCTTTATGGTGTAAATACAGCCTATCTACCAATTGGATCAAATATAAAAGTCAGCCGAATTAGTGTTGATACTGCAAGGAGACGTATTGTGTGAAAAATAAATGTAAGATGTTGTTTAATGGCTGATATATTCACGTTTTCAGTTCCTCATGTTTGTCTAGAAGTCTTCTCATCAGGGCTCTATAAATACAGAACTATGGCAGATATGTAATATTTAATGCAGCCGAACCGTGTATTACAATGCCCTTATGTGATGAGTTTCAAAGAGAAAAGCAAGCACACTCGGAATAAAGTATTTTTAATTTTTTTTAAATGTTTTCGGTCTGTTTCCGGTATTTGTTAATGACGATGTGCTGTGAGACTGGAATTGCACAGGGGAAAAATAACGTAGGCTATCTTTAGATGCGGATTTTGTTAAACTAATATGTTTGCGCTGTGGACCAACACTATACATTGACGGGGAAGGGGGTAGCAATAAAGATAACACCATTAAACAGTTACACAACATAACAGAAATAGTATCGATAGCAGCGTCCCTAGCAACCACCTTGGTAACAATGAAAACGTCGCGATTTCCTGAAGTAATCTTCGTAATAACTAGCAAACTAAAGATCATGTACATCCACTGCACAAATAATCTGAAATAACAACTCATATTTCTCGCATCAAATGACATCAAAACGCATTTTAATGGCCAAACTAACTTTAAAATAGGCATTTTCCACCGAGAATAAAACGAAGTTCGGCCATGTTTTCTTTTTCTGCAGGGAGAAATTTGAAGATCACGTGACATAAACGCCAGCCATTGGAATGAATGGTGAAAAAAAACGGGGTTTGTCAAACAGAGCACATGGTGTAGTCCAAACGATAGCTGGGGATTCTGGGTAGTGTAGTGTCTTCTGCCATCCTTTACTCCGAAAAAATATTTGTTTCTCCGAATCGAAGGGGAAAAATACAAAAGCATTGCACACAATTTAAACCAATCAATGTTGTGTAATTAACAAGGATAATCTGGTGTTTTTTAGTCGATGAGTAGTGCAGATATCACTGTAAAATCAATCGACAGTAAGAGGAATACTTACTTCCGGGTGTACAATTCTCCGTTATCCAATGGGAATGGACGCTCACATTGCCTTTAAGGGCAGCCGACACAAACGAATGCCGTGCTTCCATGAGTGTCAAATCCCGCCGCAGATGGGAATACATTGCAATCAGTTGAAAGCTATTTGCGTCCCTTTATGACGCTGAAGGAGCCTAGGAGCGTCACAACTGGACGCCACGGACACTGACCAAACGTCGCTCCTGGACGCTTAGGGAGTGAGAGTGTGTTGCATAAGACAGTGCTCTAAGGTGAGTGACATTGCATTTCTAGCAAGACCAGAGACTGAACATTTTGATATGTTACACCATGCCATGTTATAAGAAGTACATTTAAAAGGTGATTTAAGGAGACATAAATACCCTTCACTTCAGTAAAATAAGGTAAGGCGATTTTATTTTAAAAGACAATGAAGGCAGGTTATATTGATTGATATATTTATTATATTGAAAGCCAAATTAATACATAGTCCCCTGAATCTGGAATAACGTACAATTTACAGCCTCACAATGTCAGGAACTTTTCATCTACAGATTGCTTTGGTCTGGTTTTGCTCTTCACTGATTGGTTACTGAGACTTTGAACTTAAACGGACCTCCCCGTTTATAAAACGGACCTCCCCGTTTATTCGCGCGTAGTTTCGCGCGAATAAACGGACCTCCCCGTTAATCCGCGCGAAACTACGTGCGAATAAACGTGCAAATTGTGGCGCAAAGGGCGTTCCATACAGGGCGTTCCATAGTAAATTGACGTGCTTGATGTGAACGAGCCTGGTTAAAGTTGCGCATGCTCTATGAGCGCATATACGGGTACTTCTCAGGCATGCTGGGTAATCTGTGACGTTTCACTCTCTCAAAAGTTGGGCCATTTTGTCATCCAGTTCTTATTGTTCAAACCATGGTTCAAACACTGACCCAGATCGCTGGATCGCTAGAAACACCGCTGTCATCAGGCTGGCAAGGGCTGTTCCATGCTCTTCTCAACCTCCCGCCTTCCCAATGGACTCAGTAGCGCCCCTGCTGCCGTGGAGCATGCGCCGGCCCCTGCGGAATATACGTTTTTTACTTGTAAAAAAGAGTGTTGTAGTTGTAAACAATTTTTGTGTACTTGATTTATTAGAAAAATGGTAGGCCTATGTGTTTGTTTGATATATACGTTTTTTCTTTGCAAAACTAAATGCATTAGTTTGTAGATGGTGTTTTGTATTTGCACACCACATTGTGTTTGTTAGTGAATCATGAGGCATTATTTTGCAAAACATGTTTAGTTTGTTTGTGGAGTTATGGCAGGAAATTAGCTCCATAGTATTGGCTTTGCACACAGGCTGGTTGATTGACGTTATGTAAGCTTCTTTTGGCACGTGCTCGAATTTCCCAATGAAAAAGTGAAACGCAACAGCAGTTGGTGGAAACGCCCACAACCGAAAACAGACTTATCCCTCCCTTCTTTTGAAAAGAACGTCCAATCCTCTTTTCCGGATCTGCTCCTGAGTGTACGTTATACAAGCAACTCTTTAAAAGGGTCTCCTAATACATCCCATGTTATATCACATTTCCTCACTGTGGGGACGGTGTCTTAATGTGCCAGGCTCATCTGCAGATATCAATTCGGCAGTTTAAATACTTTGCAAAAAGACTCAATCATACATCTTTTTTGTGTGCACGGAGTATCCAAATAATGGCAATGCTGAATCATTTAACGACAGCATGCTGGAAGAAAGTTCAGAACGACCGGCTAAAGAAGCAGCTCTTCTTCATTTTCCGCGCCTTGCATAAGTCTGCAGCCAGCGATGCTTTTGGGATCTCCGCGGCTGGGGAAGGAGCCATGCCGGAAAGTGTTATCTCATCGGCGGCTGTCAGCGAGAAGCCCAGAATCCTGAGCCTGGAGGAGATGCCTGGACCCAGCACCCTCTCCAACCTGGTAGAGTTCTTCTGGAGAGACGGGTTCAGCAGAATTCACGAAATACAGGTAATGGTGTCCACAACCCATTCCTCTCTTTGTGCATTTTGTTTTGATTATTATTTTTTTTACATATAAAATCATTTCTTTGTGTTTCATTGAAAAATACAAAACATGTTATCTCAATTACAATATGAAAAAAAAGATTCCAAAAAGAAAACAGTTGCACAATTACACACACAAACTACAATTTAAGCATTAAAATTACCTATGACATTTGGAGCATTTTGCAAGAAGTTCATTTGTTGATTGCCATACATCCCCTGAAAGCCCTCAACCATTTATTTGTGGTTGTAAAGTTTCACAAGGCTGTTATCCTAGAGCTCACACTCATTGTATACAGCAAGGTCCAGTTTTTATAAAAAAATGATATGATTTATGAATTTCTTGAACCCATTTTGATTCAGATATGTTGATGAGAAGTCAAGTTACCTCTGCCAATATTCCCATATAAGCTTTATATAACTTTGGAGCGCTGTTTAGCCTCCTTTGGGACAAGCTAGTATGACAAAGGGACAATGGATTTCCACTGTAGCTTTTAAACTGAGAACCCACTACAGCCTTTAAAAGACCATACAGGTCTAGAGAGTTAATGGTCCTATTCTCATGGTGGTACAATATCAAAATGTGCCATTAATATATGAATTTAGCAACATTTTAAAAATCATACATGAGACAATCTTTTAAAAAAAGAAAGAAAAGAAAGACAGTTGCATCATCAAGTAATGTAATGGTTTTTTTCAATCCAATTTAAGGTTTTAAACCTGTTTATTTATTACTCTTTGAAGAATTTCTATACAATAAGAAATACACCTTTTATATGAAACAGCCCATAATACTATTTGAGAAAAGGCAGACATTTCTACAGTCAATATCTCGAACATCAAGAACCTCCCACCTTAGATAGATAGTTAGATAGATAGGTACTTTATTGATCCCAATGTGGGAATTGTTTGCGTTGCAGCAGCATTATAAAACAAGGCAATGTACATAAGAGAAATTTAAGACACAAGAAATAAACAGTCCAAAGTATTTCTGAAATAGAAATAAAATAGCATTAAAGTCCATTATCTTATAATCTTAATCTATATTGATTATTACCATTACTGGTAAGAGAAAACATTTGTATTTTTTTAAATGTTGGGGTTATATGTCTCATTAAGCAGTAACACGAATGTGCTTTGTCAGGCATACAGTCTATAATCCGTCATTACTTCAATCCCTAAATCTATCACGTTTTGAAACTTGACCCATTGGCATGGCATTGAACACAAATCTGCCCTAATGCATTCCATTACTTTATCCACATTTTAATAGGATAACACTTTCTTATTCAGTGAGCCTGACAAAGCCTTGCACTGTTTATAATCCAGTTTACTCATTAGTCTCACTACTAATCAGAAGTATTTTTATCCTTATCTTTATTCTTCAAGTTTATTATAATTCAATTTGTTTGCACTCTTGCTACATCTGCATACTCCCCCTGTAAACCGTTCAGCTATCTAAATGTTCAGCTCTTAAAGGATATTTATGCTATGTTGGGAAAGGTTCTGGCAGAAGATGAAGACTAAATAGTAAAAATAAATATAATAAGTATTTCGGGTTATAAACTTTGCCAGGCACACAGAAAGAGTATGTGTTACCCTGTGTGTCACACACTTGGTGCAGTGTACTCTTTATCAGGACAAGTAATTACTATCACTAACACGAAGTACTGTTCATCTTGTGTTAAAACTTGACTCAACTTGATGATATGACCCACACTGTATCTTATTTGCCATATCCCTTTCTATTTTATCCACTTTGGATTAATACCACTGTTATCCAAATCTTTGTAATTCTATGTGCCTGGTGGAGCCACACACAGTCTATTTTCTGGCAAATGTAAGCGTCTTATACTCATTTGACCACACATTTGGCCATGATACTAACTAGGCAGTGCTGACACAAAGTGTGCAAAAATTACACCAAATAATGCGGAATGATGAGGCATCAAAGGATATTACTTTTCTAAGTTATTTGCCAAATAGTTTTGACAAAAATCTCAAATAACTGCTATGATTTTCATGTTTACGTTTTGCCAATTGAGTGACTCTTTTTGGCAAAAGTTGCTTACAATTTCCCCCCTTCATTCATCATTTTAGGTAATAAACATAGGGGAATTTATGCTAGTTGTAGGCTTGTAACTGAGAAATCAGAATGATTTACACATTTGGCTTGGGGAACCTAGTCTATTGTTGTGTTTGCTAAAATAAATCGCGTTTTCTGCAGGTCTCCCTTGAAAAAGAGATCTATGATCTCAAGGGACAATCTGGATAAATAAAGGTTTGAAATGAAATGTTAAAATTGCTGTAAATATTTACTTAGCACTGGTAATCTTAACATTGGGATGCTCAACACACAATTAATGCACAGACAACAGTTAACCTCATAGCCAATATCTGCAAATTACATTACATTTTTATTTCATAAAGAATATGTCAGTCTGAATGTGAATATGTATTGTTATGTGTGACTCTTGCTTTATAGATGGAGCACAGTAAGAAGTTTGGAAAAATATTTAAGTCCCGTTTTGGGCCGCAACTGGTGGTCTCGGTGGCGCACCGTGACCTGGTGGCTGAAGTGCTGAGGGCTGAGGGCGTGGCCCCTCAGAGAGCGAACATGGAGTCCTGGAAGGAGTACAGAGACATGAGAGGCCGTTCCACTGGCCTCATTTCAGCGTGAGTGCCACTTCAAACTTAGATGAGTGATTGAATCTGCACAAAGACCTACTGAAGTTAATTACTTTGAGGTCAGCAGGATAATCCCTTTAGTTTCCATTATGTGTAGATGGGCACAGCACAACATTGCACACTTTGGCATACATACTTTTAGTTTTTCAACAGCTTCACCAGCATCACACTAAAATACATTTAATTTCGCTAACACTTTTGTCCAAAGCGATTTACAGAAAATGCAATTTCACAACAGCTCAAATCCTAAAAAAATGTATTTGTTTCTTTTTATATATAAGATAAGATAAGAAGTACTTTATTGATCCCAATTTGGGAAAAGTTTGCGTTGCAGCAGCATCAAAAGAGAAATTAAAAGACTAGAAATAAACAATACAAAATGTAATTTGTCATTAATAAAACAACAAGGTTGTCCAGAAATGCCTTGCATTACATTAAACAATGCCAACATGTCCTGCTTGTGTCTCTTGTGTGGTGTTCTCCAGGGAGGGAGAAGACTGGCTGAAGATGCGGAGCGTGCTCAGGCAGCTCGTCATGCGGCCCCGTGACGTAGCATTGTTCTCTGACGATGTAAACGAAGTGGTCGATGACCTTATCAATAGAGTTCGTATTTTGCGCACCCAGGAGTCTGACGGAGCAACTGTCCTTAATGTCAATGACCTGTTCTTCAAATATGCCATGGAAGGTTGGTAGAGATGCAACAGAGGTTGTGTGAATGAATTGAATGGATTTAAAAATGATGAAATGATGATGCACCTGTGTTACATTCGAGTTACACTTTAACATAGAAACAAGTGAGGAGTAAGGAATTCTTGTTGCAGCTTTCCAACTGCACCAAAAAGATTAATCCTCCTATCCCTTTTTTTGTCTTTAAAGGTGTGGCAGTCATATTGTACGAGTCCCGACTGGGCTGTTTGGAAAATGAAATTCCCCAGGAAACCCAAGACTACATCGGAGCGCTGCACCTCATGTTCAGCTCCTTCAAGACGACCATGTATGCAGGGGCGATCCCCAAGTGGCTGCGACCTGTCTTCCCCAAACCCTGGGACGAGTTCTGTTGCTCCTGGGATGGCCTCTTCAAATTCAGTGAGAATTTTACATGACAGCTACTTTAACACTGTTTGGTATACATGTTAGTTTTAGCAAACCATCTGCCTGCAGTAGCAACAGTGCTTTCTCATTCAACAGGTTTTACTGCAATTCTGTTCTCCGCTTCCAATAAGAATTTGTTGCAAAGATAACCCTTGAAAACATCACCAGGATTTGTTTACCAAGCTTTTCCAGAACAACAGGATACATTTACAACTGTTTTCAAATCCTCCACTTGGAAACATGCTTGTAATGATTACTACTACTACTACTACTACTACTACTACTACTACTACTACTACTACTACTACTACTACTACTACTACTACTACTACTACTACTACTACTACTACTACTACTACTACTACTACTACTACTACTACTACTACTACTACTACTACTACTATTTTGGTAAACATGTTGGATAATGTTTTGCCAGCTGTACTCCTTAAACCGAAAACCCTACTTTTTGTATAAGAGCCTTGCATCAATAGAAAGGAATGTTGATTTGCATATAAATCTCAATGCTCTGCCATGGGGTAGTGTGAGTATGGGGTCCCACAGTTGCATAACCTGTTCATTTTTTTCAATTCCCTCGCTACCCTCCTTCAACTCCCCCTACTTCCTCCCTTTCCATTCATCCTACCTTCTTTGTTGCTTTCTAATTCAAGGTCAGATTCACGTCGATAAGAGACTTTCGGAGATTAAGGCCAAAGTGGAGCGGGGAGAGGAGGTGAAGGGGGGGATGCTCACACACATGCTCGTTACCAGGGAAATGAACTTGGAGGAGATCTACGCCAATTTAACGGAGATGCTGCTGGCTGGGGTCGACACGGTGTGTGTTTTGTGTAATCCCTGTGTGTGTGTGTGTGTGTGTGTGTGTGTGTGTGTGTGTGTGTGTGTGTGTGTGTGTGTGTGTGTGTGTGTGTGTGTGTGTGTGTGTGTGTGTGTGTGTGTGTGTGTGTGGTGTGTGTGTGTGTGTGTGTGTGTGTGTGTGTGTGTGTGTGGTGTGTGTGTGTGTGTGTGTGTGTGTGTGTGTGTGTGTGTGTGTGTGTGTGTGTGTGTGTGTGTGTGTGTGTGTGTGTGTGTGTGTGTGTGTGTGTGTGTGTGTGTGTGTGTGTGTGTGTGTGTGTGTGTGTGTGTGTGTGTGTGTGTGTGTGTGTGTGTGTGTGTGTGTGTGTGTGTGTGTGTGTGTGTGTGTGTGTGTGTGTGTGTGTGTGTGTGTGTGTGTGTGTGTGTGTGTGTCTTGGGTTTCAAGGGTTAGGTTTCTGGCGCCACATCCATTCCTGTGTAGCTGTGCCAGCGTCAGGTCAGAACAGTGAATCGGAGGTTACATAGTATCCCTCTGACAAACTTGTTCTCACTCAGCTTTAGTTTATTTTCATATGTCATTGTCTGTTATATCTACACAGGGGGGCTTTTGTCTCTTTTATTCTCCTCCACCAGACAGCTGTGCTGAGCGTTCATGTGCTTCTAAATTAAATAGATATTGTACTGTAAGTTGTTAGGACTGTAGGTCTATTGTCAATGAAGTGCATTTCTTTTTAGGTGCTTGTGTATCTGTGTATACTGTGTGCACATTTGCACTGTTCCTACCTAATTTGTTGGGGGTACTGTCAGGTTAATGATAATTATGAGAGCAGACTCTTTTGTTCTGAGCTGGGGGCCACAGGATAAATGGGTGTGTGTTTTTGTTTAACTTGTTGCAACGGCCAAGTCCCGGTAGGGGGTGGGCTTAACTAAGCCATTACCTGACCCCATGGTGTATTACCCTTACTCGGCACACAAGAGAGCTGTCAAGACATGTTAGCCACAGACAGAATTATAGCACAGACTGACCAGAGGTGCGATGAGGGGGACAATAAAGAGCTTGAGGAAAAGGGAATCTTTCAAGAAACAGGAAAAAAGTTTGGGACTAACGTCATCGGGGGGCTTAAGACGAATCATTGGTGTTTTAAATTGAAAAAAAGATGTGAGAGATTTAAGGGGAGAGGTCCAGGCCTTTCTGAGCTGTTACATGATGAGCTTTTGTCATATGATTCCTGTCCAGCTTTGTCTGAGGTGTCAACAAGTGTCTGTCCCTGTCTGATTAGATTAGAGTAGGGGGGAGAGGGAGGTGGGAGACACAACAGTGAGAAGGATGATAAGACCTGTGATACAGTGAAAGAGACTATTTTGATCATTAGTCTACTCGTCTTCTACCAATCCATGTCATAAAATGCATGGTTGGAAAAGTAAAGAGGCCAGATGAAAAGATGGGCAGGATATCAAGAAATTAAGTCAATAGTAGGCTAGGGCAACAAGCTAACAGCACAGTGAGTAAAGATAAGATTTCATAAAAGAAAATATAACGCACTATAATTGACCTATCTGCCTACGTTATTGAAATTAAGATGTCTGTGAGATTTGAAAAAATAACAGTTTGGCAGAGTTGAGAACAGAAGATATATAATAGAAGTTGGCAGGGCACTACCAATCTGTGAGATTGGGCAATAGCGTGTCAGAGTTTGAGAATTCAAGTTAAATGTAATTGGATTAATACCTTTGTTTCTCTAATTAATCAGGATTATTTTAAATCTGCGGTATCCTTATATTATTTGAGGTAATCTACTCACTGTAATGCTATTAAGTGTATAGGATTTGGCTGAAAAGGGCGAGTAAGGCAATCAGTAGGGATAAGCGTCTGGGTGTGAAAGCTGGTCTCAAGAAGCTGGCATAAGAAGATTTTTTGAAATTCAGTTTTTCCACTCTAATTTTTGTATACATGAAGATGCTTCTAATATAGGGACATACAAATACACACCGTTATGGTTTTTTCAAGTGCACACATGCACATACAGATACAACATCCTAACTCTTTATCATCGTGTATTGCAAAAGTATCAAGAAAAATATCGGCATACATTTTCCAAAGAGATTTCAATTAAGAACAAATGAACAATATCTCAATCTCAATCTTTATTTATTTATATAGCACATTTAAAACAACCTTCAGTTGACCAAAGTGCTGTACAGGCAATAACTACAATATTAAATAACACAATGGGAGTACAATAATAAAACAATAATTAAAAACATTAAAAAGCACAATAACTAGAAACATATAAAAAGAAAACACATACAAATGTAATGTTCAACTAGTATTAAAAGCCAGTGCAAAGAGGTGAGTTTTTAGCTGAGATTTAAAAAGTTCAATAGACTCAGCAGTCCAGATATGTACTGGGAGGCTGTTCCACAGTCTGGGAGCTGCAACACTGAAAGCCCTGTCACCTCAGGTTTTTTTCCTGCACCGAGGAACCACCAACATATTTTGCTGAGCTGATCGCAATGCTCAAGCTGGAGCATGGCGGTGCAACAACTCAGACAGGTAATGTGGTGCCAGTCCATGCAATGATTTAAAAACAACAAGTAAGTACTTGAACTGGATCCTGTAACTGACAGGAAGCCAATGAAGGTCTGCCAAAACGGGTGTGATGTGGTCATAACGTCTCTTCCCAGTAAGAAGGCGTGCAGCCGCATTTTGGACCAGCTGCAGGCGACGGATCAAACACTTATCAACACCAATATACAGGGAGTTACAATAGTCTAAACGAGACGTTATAAATAGGTGGATTAGCTGTTCAAATTCCTTACTAGGAAGATAGGCTTTTACCTTCCCCAGAAGCCGCAGCTGGAAGAAGCTTGTCTTGACAACTGAGCTTATTTGTTTGTCGAATTTAAAACAGTTGTCAAAGATGACTCCAAGATTTCTGACAGAGGGACGGCTGTAGGAGGCTAATGGGCCGAGTACACTATTAAAGCCATCCAGGAGTTCAGACTGTCCAAATATTAAAATCTCTGTCTTGTTTTAGTTGAGAGTCAAGAAGTTGATTTCCATCCATGATTTTATGTCTTTCAGACAGCTAAGCAAGGCAATCCTAGATTCCTTATTTGCTTTTATAGGCAGGTATACCTGCAAATCATCTGCAAAGCAATGGTAAGAAATGTTATGCTTTTTAAAAATTGACCCCAGAGGTAGTAAATACAGACTGAACAAAATGGGGCCTAGGATAGAACCTTGAGGGACCCCATACTAGTGGAGCAGCTGAAGAATACTGGCCAAGATGGTCCTTTCTGACAGATAGGATTTAAACCATTTTAGGACATTACCTTTAATTCCAACACACAGTTCAAGGCGTGATAAAATAATTTGGTGGTCAATGGTGTCAAAAGCAGCAGACAAATCTAAAAGCACAAGCACAGCAGAATTCCCAGAATCAGCAGTTAAAAGAAGATCATTCAAAACTCTTAGAAACCAGACTGAAACTTCTCTGATATGCAGTTTAAAACAAGGTGTGACTGCAGTTGCGCTAACACAACCTTCTCTAGGACTTTAGACAGGAAGGGAAGCTTAGAAATAGGTTCTGTTTTTTGATAAGAGGCTGCACTACAGCGTGTTTAAAAAAGGTTGGAACGCAGCCTGAGGTCAGAGAGATATTTATCAAAGTTAAAATATATGACCCAATAGTAGTAAAATGTCTTTCAGTAGTCTCGGAGGAATACTGTCTAAGGGGTATTGTGAAGGTTTCAATTTTTTAACCACATCAGATAACTCGGGCAGTGAAACCAGGTCAAACTGCTCGAAGACAGCTGAGCACACAGGAGACACAGCTGGGTCTAAGGTGAGAGGAGGAGGTGAAGATCTGATGGCCAAGACTTTATCATTAAAAAACTGAAAGGAACTTTTCACATAGAGTAGGTGATGGCACAACACAGGGAGAGTTACAGGGATTTAAAAGACAATTAAGAGTGGTAAAAAGGAACTGGGGCCTATTTTCTGTTACAATATACTACAAATTAAAAAAGGAATGTTGAGAGAAATATTCAAAATACACTTTTGTTTTTCACAGACATCCTTCACCCTTTCATGGGCCAGCTACCTTTTAGCGCGGCACCCACATATACAGCAGCAAATCTACACCGAAGTGACCAAAACTCTTGGACCGGGAGCAGTGGCCACAGCAGACGATGTCTCTCGCCTGCCTCTTATCAGAGGGCTGGTCAAAGAGACACTCAGGTACACACTGCGTTGGTTTTGAATTATTAAGCTTTTTTCTTATTGACAAAGTCTTAGGTTTCGCTTTTGGTTTGCTATAACTTGCAGTGAGTGAAAACAACAGAGCAATGGTTTAATAGACTTTATAAATTAGGGCTTGACTTTGTTAAATATTTTCACGAGTAGATTTAATTTCCCCCTGTGTTGCACCCCTCCCTGGGAGCAGGCTTTTTCCAGTTCTCCCTGGCAACGGACGGATTACCCAGGATGATTTGGTGGTGGGCGGATACTTCATCCCCAAAGGGGTAAGACTGAAAGAAAGAATAGATGTGATTCCTCATGTGTGTAATGTGTATGTGCTGAAGAAAAAGCGTCACCATGAAAGTTAGCCAACAAAAACATGTCAGGGGAACCAGATGTAACACGATCCAGCATTGCTCATACACCTTTCTGTTCCTTGGTCTCATACACATGCATGTACAATAGCCCAGCAGTTTCCTTACATAACTGACATTTTGTTGTCTGCTCATTTCACTAGACTCAGCTGGCCCTTTGTCACTACTCCACGTCTTTCGATGAAGAGAACTTCCACGATTCTCTAAACTTCCAGCCGTCTCGCTGGATACGGAAAGATTCCACAGATCGAGTGGACAACTTTGGCTCAATTCCCTTTGGCTACGGCATCAGGAGCTGCATCGGCAAGAGAATAGCTGAGTTAGAGATGCATCTGGCTCTCACAAGGGTAGGAGAAATAAATAATTGAATATATTAAATTAATAAATAAATACATCTAGTTATGTAAACAAATGAAATGTAGCTGAATGAGCTTCTGAGGCAAGGCAATTTTATACATAGAGCACTATTCAGAAATATGATGTGCTTTACAGTGGCTTTAATAGATAAATCACATCAAACACACAAGAAAGCTGCAGTAACAATAACAACAACAAAATCACAATATTGTTGTTATCCCTGATTTAAATGAGCAGATTCGACAGACCTCGGGTATTCAGGTGTTTCACCACAGGGATCATATACACAAAAAGCCTGCTTTGTGCATCTGATAATGGACTTGCCTCTATCCTGGTTCTGTTAGATCTGAGTGCTGCCTTTTACACTATTGACCATAACATACTACTCCAAAGATTAGAGTTCTCATTCATAACACTCCGTTCGATGTCTCACTATTGCCCCTTTCACACCAGCGCTTTTTCAGCTCCGGCTCGGAGCTGGAGCCTGAAAAGCGCCGGTTTTTCCTGTTCACACCGCAGCGGCGCCGGCTCTTAGCTCCGGAATCCGGTTCACTTCCAGCTCCAAAAAATTGTCGGTCTAGAGGCAAGAGCTTCGGAGCTAAGAGGTGGCGTCGCTTACGTCTCTCTTACGTCGAGGCGTGCAGGAAACTAAACCCACCTCCCCTGAACATGGGTCGACTGTCATGCCTGCCTACAAGCAGTAGTGCTTATAAACACACTTTATAAAGTCAGGCAACACTAACCAGGCTTCGTGTGATTCTGTTTATTTGTACCTTACTTTGACCATCCGTTCACTGTTATTGATCATTGTGGAGAGAGGCAGACGTTTTGTTTTGTATTATAGCAGCTATCGGATGGAATCAATACATGGGCTGCACAGGTTGTCGTGTCCGACTATCACAAGTAGAATCATAATAAAAATACGCCGGTAAAATGTGCCTGTAGAAAACGGTTTATGCCACAATAGGATAGCAATAGCAAGTAGTCAGTTTAGCTTCGGTTGCTATTCTAACATCACCCATTTTATACCAGAGAAACTTTCATAACAGCGTTGTGATACCAAACAGCGTCAATTCAGACTGACACACATTCACTAGGCTAAGGGGAACTGGGGATATGTATCAGCTGCTTGTGTGAGTCGGACAGTGAATACTTTAGAGCGGCCGCTGCAGTGTGAGCTAACCGGGAGCTAACGGAGGAGAATAAACTCCCGTGGAAGAGCAGCCAACACTGCAGCGGTCGGTAAATGCTGCAGAAACACATTAATAAACAATGAACCACGGCACTCTGGAGCAAAGTATAAGGTTGGAGAAGTCGTTATTCAATGTATTCTGGCTTCGTGTGATTTAAAAGCAACACGATCATCGACCCGACGCAGTTCCCCGTTGTTGTGAGCGCCGTAATGCCGTTGGGGAGCAAATCAGCGATGTAAACGGTGACGTCATGACGCAGCAGCGGCAGCACCAGTCGGGTGCTGGGCGGTGTGAACAGAGCGGGAGCAGAAAAGGGAAACCGGAGCTGAACCAGAAAAGATCTAGCTCGGAGCTAGAAAGGGAAAAGCGCTGGTGTGAAAGTCGCATATGGGATGCGCCTCTGCAAACAGAAGCATCAATCTCATTACGCCAATCCTAATTGGCTGGTGATCTTAACGTCAACGTCAGGGAATCCACCCACCCTTTAAGTAGCTTGCGCTACGACGCAGCGTCATTCGAACACCTCTTCTCGCCTCAGAGCACATCTCGATTGATCAGTAACCGGGCTAGCTTAACGGTCCACAGACTCAACCCAAAGCTAACATTCGGTCGACGGGCGCTTGCCGGTTACTTTTTTGCTTTGCAAGAAGACTGAGCAATATTAACACACCAGTTAATATTGTAATCTGCCTCGCCGTTTCTTTTCTTCAAGCTAACATACCTGTTGCTAGTTTTTTCTTCCCACCACACCGACACCACGGTAAAGAGGACGTTCTCTTTTCTCTCTCACACCAGGGGAGACAGAGATAAAAAAAAAGGTATTAACACACCAGTTAATATTCTTTAAAGAATAAAATCTACACCGTCGCCTTTTTTCCTTTCGGACTAACGGCAAGGTTGGATTTTTTTCTCAGTAACGTACCTGTTACTAGCGTGTCCACTCCACGCCGACACCCCGGCGATCGAAGATGGACCCTTCTCTCCCTCACACCAGAGGAGTCAGGGACTCGGAGGCTCGGCTATGCGGCTGCGGGTTTAAGATTTCAGGCACAGACTCACACCAGGTCTGCTCGTCCTGCCTCGGGCTGGAACACGCCCGGGAGGCTATCGATAACCCCGGCTCCTGCTGGGCATTGTACCCGCTTCACCATTAACCTGTTAAGCCCGAAGGCGGGGACCCTGTTTTTTTTTTTCACGACACTGTGTCTCAGGGCATCTTAATATTTAAAAACCTATTAATGTGTTATACCAGATTAACGAGAAGAATCTCAGCTAACTGACTATACGAACCATTTTTACCGAAACAAAACACAAGTCTCACGTTAGCATTAGCCCTTAGCTAAAACGGGCAGATGCTACTTCCGGTGCTAACTAGCAAAAACGATCTTTAAAACTTAATATTTTCTGCACAAACTACATATCACCTGAAAGCTGATACTCCACAGATTATTTTATTATAAGTATCATCACTGTAGGACACAAACTCACTGAGATATCAGCCAGAACAGAGAAGAAAAAAAACAACAGTTTTCAAAACCATAACAATAATTATGTCTTACCGTTGCTGTTTTGTGATCAAAGCTCGTGTTCAAGGGAATAAAAACGCTGTTTAAGGTTAATCCAATGTCTATTAGTCACTTTAGAATTGTTCCTGATAATCTATCATTACATTCATGACAGCAGAGTAGGTATAACGTTTCGCAGTCCCGAGCTAATGCTGTCTCACGTGCTGTTTACGCGAACCTCTCTCTACTTGACGTAAGTGTTTAGCGGGACTTACTAACTGTCACTCGATTCTATTGGCTCTAACGGTTCAGAAAAGGTGTCAATCACCCAAATCGACCAATGGGTTCCAAAGATATGATCCTGCGTAGTACTACGCCCGCTCCGGCCAGTGTTGCCAACTTGGCGATTTTCTCGTTAAATTTGGCGGATTTCCAAACCCTCCGGCGACTTATTTGTGTCAAAAGCGACTAACGACTAATCTAGCGATTTATAATGGTGTTATTAGCGACTTTTCTGGTGTTTGGAGACTCACATTGTTCTGCAGTTAACGAGCCGCGGGTGCTGCCGTGAGCCCCGCCTCCCTCCCATAGTACTCACAGGCGCTCAGACTGACAGTTGCCTGGCCGCAGCAGAGCTGCTGCTGCAGTCAGAGCAGAGAGGAGACAGACAACCACACTCCCCCGCGTCGAGACTGCAAATGAATTGCGCATGCGCCAACTGCCAAGCCGTCCTGGTTTTGAGCGGGATTTAAATGTTGAATGTAAATGTTTCTTCACTCACTTTCACACTATAATACATAACTGCCTTTGCTTTGCTTTGCCTCACACAGCCTCAGTCACTCAATCACCTCGTCCACTGTGTGTGTGCCTCTCTGTGACAAGCTAAACATCATGGCACAGTCTAAATTGTATTCTCAAAAATACAGAAAGGAGTGGGAATCAAACCTTGAGTATAAAGGATGGTTGAAGCCATTTATTGGAGATGACACACGGGCATACTGCCTTTATTGTAAGGGGGATTTCTATGCCAAACTGTCATGTTAAAACCCCAAAACATACTCAAAAGGCAAAGACATTTCTGATCTACTGTCGTCTGGATTTAACTCCGGTGGTTTCAAGTTTTGATCCTTGAAGGGTTGGGAACGTTTTTTGCCTACAGCCGCCATTACATGATATGCAAATTAGGCGATGACGTCATTTAGCGACTTCTGGTGACTTTTCGGACAGCCAATAGCTACTTTCCTTACTATGGAGTTGGCAACACTGGCTCCGGCTCCATTACGCATTACGCAGCCAGAAGGGAGAGCTTCACCACCGAGGCGAGCAGGTGCTAGAGATGCTAGCTGACGATAGCTCATACCAGATGACTCTTCGTCGGATGATGAAGATCTCCTCCAGCCAGACCTGGATCCGGACAGTAGTGACTCGGATGTTGAACTTCCACCACGGGAAAGGTATGTAATCTCTCTGTTTTTATATATTACTTATGTGTTTGGTGGAACTGCGTCACAGTGCTAGCTTAGCCAAGAAGCTACAGGAATGATTAGGCAAAATGCTAAATAGTGTTACTTGTCTTTTTGGAGTTACATTTTCTAAATGAATGGCCAGTGAATGAATATATACATGTGTTTACTTATTTATTTGGTGTAATATTATTCATTTATGGTCCAATATTATCCTTTTTATATATTACTTTTATGTTTGGTGGAACTGCATCACAGTGTTAGCTTAGCCAACAGGAATGATTAGCCAAAATGCTAAATAGTGTTACTTGTCTTTTTGGAGTTACATTTTCTAAATGAATGGCCAGTGAATGAATATACATGTGTTTACTTATTTATTTGGTGTAATATTATTCATTTATAGTCCAATATTATCCTATAAGTATAAGCCAGTGAATTAATCTAATCTCTTTGTTTTTCCACATTTGTTAGATGAGGAGTGACCCCAGCAGGACAAAGCCACACACCCAGAAGACTTTCAGGGAGCAGCTTGCTGCAGAATTGTTGGAGTTTGCTGAAGGCCCTGCAGAAGGCCCTGCACCTCCACCACCTCCTCCCCCTCCTCCACCACTCACATGCATGTCCGAGTATTATGGGGAAGATGCCACCAAGGTCAGGAAGAACTGCAGGAGGTGCCTAGATGCTGGACTCAAAAGGGTGAAGACACCTGTGTACTGCAGGAAGTGCCAGGTCCCTCTGTGCTTCACTGTCAAAAAGAACTGTTTCAGGGAGTGGCACGACCTAAATACTGGAACATTCAGGTAGGTATAAAGTTCAGGTAGGTATAACGTTTTGCGAGTGTTTATTTAAAAAAAAATACTTGTTGTTTTTATATACCTAGTGTGATTTTATTGTATAGTGTGTTGGTAAAATATTTGTTGTTTTTACAAACCTACAGTGTGGTTTTATTGTATAGTACATTGGTAAAATGTTTTGACATGCCTATAGTGTGTTGGTAAAATGTTTGAAATAAATCTGCCCGAGTTGGAGTCAAATGTTACCTATGTTTCCGTTTTTTTTTATTGTGCAAGTACACCTACACACAATGACCTACAGTGTGGTTTAATTGTATAGTGCGTTGGTACAGTTACATACACACATAGCTACACTTACACATACACACCTACACATACCCACACAGCTACACACACCTACACATACCCACACAGCTACACTTACACATACACACCTACACATACACACACCTACACTTACACACACCTAGTACACACACACTCACACACACAAAAATATATTTAAAAAAAAATTATTTAAAAAAATATATCTTTTTTTTAAAAAATATTTTTTGTTTTGTTTTGGGTGGAATGGATACCTATAGTGATGATTCAATGTAATACAATGATTTTTATAGTCTGGTACCTGAAAAAGGTCAAATGGCACTGATGGAACCAAATGTGCCCAAATGTGCCCAAAGCTTATTCCGCCTGGACTTTTTTTTCATAAACCTCTCTAAAAAAGTCAAATGTCACTTGTTTTGCCTCAATCTTGATACAGGGTACTTATTATATGTTATACTTTGGATTTCTAAAGCTTTTAGGCTACTAACCCATCATTCAAGGTTGGTCTTCACTATAAGTAATGGGTTTTCTTTAGGCGGAGACAGGAATTTACATTTTTTTTGCTATGTTCCATCTGAATTTACTCTGACACAGAAAAATCTATATTGATTCTGACACTACTACATCCAACTCACAGATGTAACCTTGCTTTGATAACAAAAATTATTCATATAAACCTTTTAGAAGTGAAGTTATAGTCATTTGTTCTGGGCGTGTCATTTTCGAGCCTGAAACCTGAAAAACAGGCTCGGGGCTTAACAGGTTAAGAGCCTCCGCCGACGGTTAGCACGCCAAGCTAGCTTGTCGGGACAGGACCCCCTCATGTCCGCTGATTCGCCGGCCGGCAATCAAGACATGGTGGCGTCCGCCGCAGAGATTGAGCCCCGCGCTGTGTCAGACTGGGGCTCAACAACAGCGACAGCCGCTGAACCGGAGCCCCACACCGTTTCAGGCTGGGACCCGGTGGCGGCAAGAGCCGCGAGAGCGGAGCCCCGCGCTGTGTCAAGCTGGGTTTCCCAATTGGACCTCACCATGGTTCCACCCGCGGAGGATGTCCTGGAGTTGGACTATATGGAGGACGAAGAGGATACCTCTGAGTTCCTCCTGTCTGACTCGGATGAGGATGACATCTTCATTTCATCGGCTCAGGCTGCAAAGCCGGGAGCGATGTCCGCTCCCCCGGGCGAGAGCACACCAGCTTCGCCCGTCGTAAGCATGGACTTGCAGGCCGTGTGTCAACGCGCTGCGTCCACGCTGGACATCCCATGGCCTGAAGTGGCCAAGGAGACCACCAGATCTCGCTACGAGGGGAAGAACTTGCCCCAAGCAGCAAGGACGAAGAGGCAGCTCCTTCCAGTCTTTCCGGAGATGCTGGACAAGGTGTCGGTCTCGTGGAGAGACCGTCCCTTTAGCAATAAGGCCCCAATCCAGGGTGCCTCCTCCCTGGACTGTGACGGTATGGAGAGGCTCGGCCTGCTCCGCATGCCACCCATGGAACCGCTGGTGGCAGCCCACCTCCAACCGAGGCTGGCTTCGACACCGAGCAGGAACCCCAAGCTACCGGCAAAGGCAGACCGGTTCCAGTCAGCGATGACCGAACGGGCCTATAAAGCCGCAGCTTTGTCCGCCAGGGCACTCAACGTCTCCTCGCTGCTGACCGCCTACCAGGCGGAGCTCTGCGAAGACATGTCGAGCAAACCTGAGCCTGCCGTGTGGGACGAGATCGCAGCGATCACGGACATTTGCCTCCGTGTGCAGCGCTGTGCAGTCCAAGCCACGGGCAAAGCACTGGGAATGATGATGATGGTGGTACAGGAGAGAGCCAGGTGGCTCAACCTTACGAACCTTCCAGACCGGGAAAAAGAGGATGTTCTGGACATGCCTATTGTTCCCGAGGGCATATTTGACTCCGCTCTAGCTTCAATGCAGCTGAGATGCGAGTCAAAAAGGAAGGGAGACGAGGCTCTCCAGCTCTGTCTCCCCCGAAGGGTCCAGCCGCCACCTCCAATGGTCCCGCGGCAGGCCTTCACTCAAGCTGTCTCACATCCTGCCTGGTTCAAAAATACCGAAGCAGCAGAGACCGCAGCCCGTCCCGGGTCCCCAGCCCAGGCACGAGGCAAGAGCGAGCTGGCCAAGAAAATCTCCGGTTCCGGCAGCTGCCGCTGACCCAGGTTTTCAGCCACCAGGCGAGGAAGAAGAAGCGGGCGGCCTGACAGCCTCCTCTCCTCTCCTCGATGAAGGAGCTGGAAGTTGCCTGTTCCCCAGCTCCAGAGCACGTTCCAGTGTTGGATGCTCATGTGTTTTCGTGGTGCCACCATGCCCCCATCTTCCCGCCGCCTCGAGTGATGTCAGAACGTCATCCTCAAGTTTCGCGCCATCAGGGAAATGGACTTAACATCGAAGACAGCAAGTTCCGCTGCCTGTTTAAGTCACACAAACACATGTCATCAATGTTGTTTCAAAATAAATCTTTTTCCACTGTCGTTTCCAGGCTTGAAGCCAAGGGCGCAGTCAATAAAAATGAAAATAAAAACAATAAACAGTCTGTCGTCTGCCACTCTTTTGAGAGTGGCTACGGCCTCTCTCAAAAGGCGGACAATAGACGGGATTGTGAAGGCACCACCGCCACACGCATGCGCAGTGTCGGCCGGGGTTGTCAACCTGGGGTACCACCGTGTTCAGACACTAGAGGGCCCCATAACACAACAAATAGAGACACTGAGGGCAGACGACAGAGCTGTGACATCTCCGCTCGCTTTGAGAAGCGAAAAGTGGAGGATGCTCACAGATTCTGCTTCGGTTTTCAAGACAGTAACACGGGGCTACAGGCTCCGATTCGCTGTCACCCCCCCTCACTTCTCGGGCATTCTGTATTCACAGGCCCGGGGAGAGTCGGCCCATATTCTAGAGCAAGAGATTTTCTCGCTACTAGAAAAGAAGGCTATATCGATAATACCCGCCGAACAGAGTCAGAGCGGCTTTTATTCAAAGTATTTCCTCGTTCCCAAACGGGGAGGGAACGGAATTCGGCCTATACTAGATTTGAGAGCTCTGAACAAATATCTCAAAAGATACAAATTCAGAATGCTCACTCACACATCTCTGTTGCGTCTCGTGCGCCAAAACGACTGGTTCACATCAGTCGACCTGAAAGATACGTATTTCCACATCCCAGTATATTACCCACACAGGAAATATCTGAGGTTCGCCTTTCAGGGTGTCTGTTACGAGTACAGAGTACTTCCCTTCGGTCTGTCTCTCAGCCCGCGAGTGTTTGTACGGTGTACGGAAGCCGCGATAGCCCCGTTAAGACAACAGGGTATTCGCCTGGCAACTTATCTGGACGATTGGCTCCTTCTCGCACAGTCGGAGCAAGAGGCTATTACGCAGACGAATGTCCTCGTAAAACACCTGCTCGACCTGGGATTTCGTAATAAACACAGAAAAGAGCATGTTGTCTCCAGCCCAGACTGTACTCTTCCTGGGCCTACGCCTGAATTCGGTGCCCTTTACAGCCCGCTTGTCAGCAGAGAGAGTGAAAGCCTTCAGGGCTTGCCTCGCTCATTTCCAGCCACGCAAATATGTTCTCTTCAGGTCATGTCTGCGGTTGCTGGGGCTCATGGCGTCAGCCATTCTGGTGGTACGACTGGGACGCTTACACATGAGGGAGTTTCAGCGCTGGGTAGCTGCCCTCAGATTGGACCCCGCGCGTCATGGCGCGTGGAGAGTGATGGTCACTATGAAATGCGTAATGGCACTGCGCCACTTGCTACACCCGACTTTTCTAGTACGGGGCGGGCCTATGGGTGCTGTCCTATCGCGGAAGGTGGTCACCACAGACGCATGTCTGACGGGCTGGGGGGGTATATACGAAGGTCGACCTGTGAGGGGTCTCTGGAGCAGAGACCTCCAACGGTCACACATAAATTATCTGGAGCTTTTAGCGGTGTTCCTCACCCTGAAACACTTTCTGCCTTTTCTCAGAGGACATCATGTCCTCGTGAGGACAGACAACACGACCACAATATCGTATATAAACCGCCAAGGGGGTTTGCGTTCTCTCCAGTTACACATGCTGGCACGCAAACTGATCTTATGGAGCTGCGGACGTCTCCTCTCTCTGAGAGTGACGCACGTACCAGGAGTGATGGACCTCGGGGCGGATCTGCTGTCCAGAGGTGCACCACTATATGCAGACTGGACTCTACATCCAATGATTGTGAGTCAGCTGTGGGTGCGTTACGGCCGGGCCGCGGTGGATCTGTTCGCATCAAAAGAAAATGCTCAATGTCAGTTGTTCTTTTCAATGCGCGATTTAAACGCACTGTTAGGCGTGGACACGCTTGCGCACGTTTGGCCTCCGGTCCTTCTGTTCGCGTTCCCACCCCTGGCTCTGATACCCCCAACTCTGGCCAGAGTGAGAGAACAACGCCACACACTTATCCTGATGGCTCCGCACTGGCCTGCAATGTACTGGCTGGCAGAGATATATCAGGCTGCTGTGCGGGCAGCCGTGGCAGCTCCCACTACGCAGGGACATACTGTCTCAGGCGGGGGGGACGATCTTTCACCCACACCCAGAGCGCTTGGCACTATGGGCCTGGCCCGTGAGTGGTACAATCTGAATACAGTGGGGCTCCCTCAGAAGGTAATAAACACTATTCTGAGTGCAAGAGCTTCCTCCACCAGGTCTCTCTATGACTGTAAGTGGAGGGTGTTTGAGGAGTGGTGCCTTCAAAAGGGACACATCTCTTTTCAATGTCCTGTCGGGGTGATTTTATCATTTCTACAGGACTTAATTGATAAACACAGAGCTTTCTCTACGATCAAAGTGTACCTGGCTGCTATTGCTGCATGCCATGTGGGCTTTGAGGGAAAGACGGCTAGCCAACATCCTTTGGTCTGCCGTTTTATGAAAGGGGCTCGCAGGCTCCTCCCTGTTTCCAGGTCACTGGTGCCCTTATGGGACTTGGCAGTGGTTTTAGATGGGCTCACTCGACCTCCATTTGAACCCCTGGAAGAAGCTGACATGAAACACCTGTCACTGAAGACAGTGCTGTTACTGGCTCTGGCATCTGCCAAGCGAGTCAGTGACATTCATGTGCTCTCTGTACATCCTTCATGCACTCAGTTTGCCCCGGGGCAAACGAGAGTGTTGCTGAAGCCCAACCCTGCCTTTATACCTAAGGTGGTTGGCTCATGTACCCCCATTGACATTGTGGCATTTCCTCCGCCGCTGTGTTCCTCTGAGGAACAGCGGCCGAATTTGCTGTGTCCAGTTCGTGCTTTACGCATCTATATGGACAGGTCAAAAGAGTTTCGTTGTAATGACCAACTCTTTATATCCTGGGCTAACCCTCAGAAGGGCAAGCCCGTTACCAGGCAACGGCTCTCCCACTGGATTGTGGAAGCGATTGCTCTGGCTTATACGAGTCAGGGTTTGCAGGCACCAACGGGCCTGCATGCTCATTCTACTCGTGGACTGGCTACATCCTGGGCTTTGATCAAGGGTGTTTCCATCCAAGACATTTGTGCAGCAGCGAGCTGGTCCTCGCCGCTCACTTTTGTCCGCTTTTACAGGCTAGATGTCTCTGCTCCAAGTGTGGCCCGCGCAGTGCTGGGTCCCGTGTTGAGACAGAGTTCTACCTGTTAAGTTCTGGTTGTTTTGGTGATTTTCGAGATAAGCATGTCTAGCAATACGGGAGTTTCAATATCCCATAGTGAGACATCGAACGGAGTGTTATGAATGAGAACTATAGGTTACTTACGTAACCCCAGTTCTCAGAGTAACATGAAGTGAGATGTCTCACCAGACGGCCCTTCTTGCTAAGGCGAAGCGAGAAGAGGTGCTTATTTTTGAATGACGCTGCGTCGTAGCGCAAGCTACTTAAAGGGTGGGTGGATTCCCTGACGTTGACGTCAAGATCACCAGCCAATCAGGATTGGCGTAATGAGATTGATGCTTCTGTTTGCATACGCGTTGAGGCGCATCATATAGTGAGACATCTCACTTCATGTTACTCTGAGAACTGGGGTTACGTAAGTAACCTATAGTTTTTGATAGGTATAAGGGGAACTGCACTAAGCTGGTTCAGGTCTTATCTATCAAAACGGTCTCAGTTTGTATCTGTCAACGATTAATCCTCATTACAAACTACAGTCAGTCATGGAGTACCGCAAGGGTCTGTACTTGGACTCATCCTGTTCATCATATATATGCTACCATTGGGCAATATCATAAGGAATAACTCCATACATTTTTATTGTTATGCAGATGATACACAATTGTATCTATCAATTAAACCAGATGTACAATTTCCATTAGTTAAACTGCAAGAATGCCTCACAGACATAAAGACATGGATGACCAGCAACTTTCTATTATTAAACTCCCACAAAACAGAAGTCATTATAGGCCCCCAGCACCTTCGGAACGAATTGTCCAACAACATAATTTATTTGAATTGTATTACCATGACCTCCAGCACCACGGTAAAAAATCTTGGTGTTATTTTTGACGAGGATTTGTCTTTTAAATCCCATATAAAGCAAATTTCAAGGACTGCCTACTTCCATCTACGGAATATTGCAAAAATCAGGCACATCCTAAATCACAACAATGCAGAAACACTAATCCATGCTTTTATCACCTCCAGGCTGGATTATTGCAATTCCCTTTTATCAGGCTGTCCAAACTCATCATTAAAGACCCTTCAATTCATACAAAATGCTGCAGCACAGGTTTTAACAGGAACAAAGAAGATGGACCACATCACTCCTGTTTTAGCAGCATTGCACTCGCTAGTACAGCGTACAGTTAAGACTGGTTTTAAACCCCCTTTTATACATCCTCATGCACCCTTCGTTTTATGGAATTGTATTTATTGTACTCTAACTGTGTTTGTGTCATTGTGTTATGTTTCTTTTTAATTTGGTATTTTCACATTGATCTTATAAAATACGTTTGTTGTTTTTACATTACCAATTGTGTTTGTTGACTTGTGAAGCCCTCTGAGACAAATAGGATTTGTGATTTTGGGCTATATAAATAAACTTGAATTGAATTGAAAAAGCTGCAATATTTAAAAATAATGCAAACAATAATTAATTTATGAGGAAGCTTGACCGCTCCCAGCTGTGCTACTAACAATTTAATAAAAACACAATTGCAAATGTTCTGATTAATATCTTCTGATTGACATGTCTGTGTCTTTGCTCCTTGTACAGCTCATTCAAAAGTTCCACATCTGCGTTTCTCCTCTCACTTCTGAAGTCAAGTCCAAAACCCATGGCCTGCTCTGCCCTGCCGACCCCATCAACCTGCAGTTCATTGACAGAGAAAACTAGTCTCACACTCCACATGGTATACTGTACTGTGTTTGAAATGATACCATTCATTTAACTTTTATTTCTTTATCTCGTCACAGATTTTAGGTACCGAGCGAAGACTGTTTTACTTATTTCAAAATAGTGTGCGGGGGGGAGGAAATTATTACAATCTATATACTCACACTTCCTTTCCTGCCTAAGTTAAATCACTATATCAAACGCATTAGATACACAAAAACAGCTTTTCTATTTTCAATTTAAAAATTATAATCATAGGAATGTTTTTCTTTTTAAATGAAAAGGAACTTTTCCTGTGATTCAGAACAAATTAGTTTCTGTTGCCAACCAAATAAAGCAAAAGTGGATTCTTTACTCAGCTAATTAAATACATTATGTATCTATTTGTGTTTTTCACACTATGTACTGGTTCAAAACATCTGTAGACTACACTGTTTATGATTTTTCAGTAAATACAATCATTTAGCCAGAATATCTGTTACATCATGATTTTATTAGGATAATGTATATAACAGTTTGTGCAAGAGGAGACCATTTGTAAGACTGCAGTTTTATAAGGATCACTTTGGTTTGTATAGAGGAAAAATAATATTTTAATAACTTTTTATTTATCTGCTCTTTTTTCTTTCTCTACCATTTGTTACTTTAGCTCCAATAAAACGTTGGAAAACAATAAAGATCTAAATATTATTATAAACATTGTGTTTGTCGTGTTTGTCCAATTGCAATGTATAAGTCCACAATACTCACATAAAGTGACAGTGTGGGCAATGTAAGCGGATGACATACAGGAAGCCAGTGTAAAGACTTCAGAACTGGAGTGATGTGATCCACTTTCTTAGTGTTAGTGAGGACTCGAGCAGCAGTGTTCTGAATTAGGTGGTGAAGTCCATATGGGCTTGGCTTGGCAACTGGAAGGTCACCAGTTCAAGTCCCGGCAAGATTAAGCGCTACCGTGGTGTGCAAGGCACTGTTCCCTACACTGCTCCCCAGGCGCCGTTCATAATGGCAGCCCACTGCTCCTAACACTAGGATGGGTCAAATGCAGAGAAACCATTTTGTTACGTAGTACCTGTACTGTGTAATGACAATAAAAGTGCAACAAGAAGGTGAGCGGATGGTTTCTGCATGTGTGGTTCCCACCGTGAAGCATGGAGGAGGAAGTGTGATGGTGTGGGGGGGATTTTCTGTTGTCACTGTTGGTGATGTATTCAGAATTCAAGGCACACTTAACCAGCATGAATACCTCAACATCCTGCCAGCAAAATATAAATCATATTCTGGATTCTTTAACAATTGTTTTGTTTACTAAATAATTCCATATGTGTTCTTTTATAGTTTTGATGTCTTCAGTATACATCTACAATGTAGAACAAATTAAAATGAATACAAAACTTTGAATGTGTGTCCAAACTTTTGAATGGTAGTGTATGTACCCAGAACACACATTGACGTAGGCCTATAGGCGAACTGGTACTCAAGACCACACTGGATCATTTCAGGACTTGAGCAGGCAGCTTTCCAGAATTCTCCCTCGAGGGAATTCTCCTTGCGCTTTGGACTTTTTGATCCTGCCGACAACTTCGGACACAATGCAAATCAATGTGCTCTACAGTGGCATATAAAAATGTTATTTACATAGAATACATTGAAAATAAATGATCTAATTTATTGGAAAGCTGTAGTAAGCAATTTTATTTCGCATTGTTCATCCTAACACTCAGTCCTGCACAACCCTCCGAATTCTGCACATTGTTACTGCACATATTTCATTTTATTATATATATTTTTATCATTGTTTTATTTTTATGTATATTTGTTTATTTATGCACCAGAAACACCAAGATAAATTCCTCTTTCAATTCTACTCGCACAATTAAAAAAAAAAAATTGTTATTATTTTATGTGGTATATAACATGTTGCATTGTTGGAGGAGCTCGGGACTCAAGATTTCCTTTGCCATTTCTACACTGTAGTTAGTGTGCATATGACATTAAAGCCTTTGAATCTTGAAACTTTGATTTGAATCTCTTATGTGTTAAAACCTACTTGGCAATAAACATGTTTCTGATTTCTGATTCTGATTATTTGTATCCCTGATATAAACGAGTTGACAGATTCAACAGACATCAGGTATTAAGGTTTTCCACAGTTGGGGACCAAACAAAGGAAAACGTACTTTGCTTGGTTTTGACCTTTGTACCTGGGTCCGCGTACCCCCATTTGAGAACCACTGACCTAAACCATACATAAATTAATATATTTAAGCCAGATGCATATTTGTTATGCATGTTATGTTATTTAATGAAAAATGTATCTCAATTAACTTATTGAATCCTCTTTAACGTACAAACATTTGCTTTCATGGAGGGCTGGAGAAAGCATGCTAGCTTCCAGCTGTGTCACCAAGCACTATCAGCAGAAACATATTTGTACATGTTTAAGTATACACACACAGGCCAATTGTAAGAAAATGGTAAGCTATAGCTAGTTAAAATAAATCTTTCTCCTGCAGTTCCTGTGCATGAGTGGGTGTGTGGTTGATCACTTATTCTCTGATAAAACAATTCCTGTGACACACAATACTGTGCACCCAAGCAATGTAATGCATTGCCATTTATATACAGTAATACAGTTATATCATAAAGGACATTAGGAATACCATAAGATGATATAAACTTGATTCATCCCCGTAAGGAAAATTCAGGTGTTAGGGCTTTAACAGCAATGAGAATAAAATAAAAGATAAGTCAGATAAGAGGTTCACACAAGGAGATTTGAGAATACAAATGTAACAGTTTAGATACAAAATAAGAAATGCTCAAAAACAGGTCTGTGAATAAATTGATAACTTTTAGCTACTTAAGAAGAAGGTTAATTAGGGTTGCCAATTAATTACTACTCCTGCTTGTTCCAAGAAACACTTTCTATGGCTTATAGTTGGTTTATGGAAATTAAGGATTTTAAATCCTCTTAACAAATGTCAAGCTTATAGCACAAACAGTGTTTTATGGGCTACCTGGCAATTCTCCAGGTACCAGTCCACACTTGGTAATTCAAGAACTTGAACGGCACTAGTTCGCCAGTCTCTGCGGACTAGGTTTATACAATCCTGCTGTAAATGGATAAAAGCACACAGATCCTCAATCTTAAAATGCTTTCGTACAATTATTAATAAGTTAATATCCTGTTAATTCAATACACTAGTAGACATGTTTTCCTTTTTATATTATTATTGGTGCATGTATTTCTTTGCATTTTCATGTGGCCCTTTCTCTGTTAATAATAAATGAAAAGGGTTAAGACTCGAGGGTTATTTTTAAGAAGGTTTTCCGTTACAATTACTAATTTCCTGAAAACATTTTTAATAAAATAACTAGTAATCCCCATTTAAAAAAAAGTAACCATAATCTGATCGCTTATTTTTTATGGGAATACAGTAACATTTACATTTGTTGGTATCCTTATTAAATAACCTACTCTATGCACTTCATGTATTCCATTACTTCCAAAGTCTGTAAATGAATAAAGAAAACTCACTGTACAGTTTTCAATTGGCCATGTATATACCTGTTATTCATAATTTACAAAATCATAATGTGTACGGTTTCCTAATGTCTTGAGTCCTTTCCTAACTCTCTCTCGCGATATTTTACCAACGGGAACACAAGCGGAAGTAAATAGTCGTCATGGCATGTTAGCTGGAGAGGGGATAAAGTAGCAAGTTTAGCTTGTGTACGTCAATAAGTTCAACTTATATAAATACTCTACAATCTTACCGGTTAGCTGATCCGACGCAAATAAGTAATATATTACCCCCTTCTGCATTTCCATTGTAAATACATTACGAGAGTCGAGGAATCGTGCAGCACGTTTGTGGCCTGGAAAGACGCATGCTAGCGTAGCTAAGCTAGCCAACCTGAACGCGGCTGTTGAGCTAAGTCCACTGAAGTGGCTTGTTTCACTAGCTAATGTCGACTATCATTTTAATCATATAGACTCTACTTCGCCCCAGTTAGTATTAATTCTGGCCGTCGTGGAGGGAAGGTTTGGCTGGATCTAAAATGATAATTGAAAACCTTGATGCCTTGAAAACATGGCTGTCTGAAACCCTCGAGCCCATGTAAGTACTGTTAGCGACACAGGTGTTTCCTTAACTCAGCTTGAATCATTATAGAGTTATAAGGTGATGCTTTTAGAAACAGACAATGTGACATTTACATGTTATTTATTTGTGTTCGTTTGTGTCTTTTCTCTATTCCAGCTGTGATGCAGACCCTTCTGCCCTCGCCAAGTATGTTGTTGCTTTGGTGAAGAAAGACAAAAGTGAAAAGGAACTTAAAGCCCTTTGTATAGACCAGTTGGATGTATTTCTCCAGAAAGGTATTTCATCTCCCTGCTTCATGCAGGCTATATTTTGGAAGCCTTGTTACATTTATTACCTGATCCAATGTGTGTTATTGTTCCTGTCTAATCTAATATATACTCATGCATGTGCACTATCATTATCTTTCAGAGACACAGCCTTTTGTGGATAAGCTGTTTGAAGCCATTGACAACAAAAACTACCTCCCGCAGCCAGAGCCACCATCCACTCTGATCAAAGTTGAGAAAGAGGAGCAGAAAAAAGACGAGGTATTACTGAGTGGAAAACTATTAAAAAAATACTGTTGTTGCATCACACATGAATATAATAGTACAACACAATATAAAGTACCACTCATATAAGTGGCCATCAAAAATATTTATACAAAAGTTATAACAAAGTTACTTTTACTTTATTTAGACAAACCGAGAAGACGATCGGGAGAAGAAGGTTCCTCGCCGGGTGAATCACAGCCCACCGCAATCAAGCTCTCGTTACAGCAGGGATATCAGGTGTGTGCAACTGCATGTTTCAACTTTCTCAATCTACTTGTCTTTTAACTCACTAATTCACCGCTTGTCGTGCCTTGTTTCCCTGAAGTTCAAGGAGAGGAGATGATCGCAAGAGAGACGACCGTTCCAGGAAGAGGGAATATGACCGCGTCCCACCAAGGAGGGACTCGTACAGAGATCGCTACAATCGCAGAAGAGGCCGCAGTCGCAGTTACAGTCGTAGCCGAAGCCGGAGCTGGAGCAAGGATCGAACCCGAGACAGAGAGAGAGATAGAATTCGTAGCAGGAGCCGGTCACAGAGCAGAACTCGGTCTAAAAGTAGAGGTAAGAACCTGGTTGATGGAACTGAACTGGTCTACAGTTTTCTACACCGCACCAGCAAGGTCAATTTGTGCCTTTCATTTGAGAACATTGTTTTTCCACGAAAGAGCAATGACACCAAATCCTGGATTATGAAATGCCTTTCTTTTACAATCTGCACTCTACTCAAAACTCACTCCATTCGAACTATGATCTGGTTTTCTGCTGACCTTCCAAAATGAATCTACTTAGATAAGAGATGACAAACAAGACAATCCAATAATTATCTCCTGGATTCTATGTCTAATTTATTTTCAGCTTTTTTGATCTGTAACAGTTATTAATGACTTACTGTATATGATGACGTATCGGTGTTGACCTGAGCATTTGGAACTGATAGAATTGAGTAGTGATGGCATCATGAGTGCATATTAGGAAAAGGAACAACAACAATATAAACAAGGTGTATAAGTTTATAATGTGTCCGTCTATTTTCTCACTTGAATACATGTTATAAAGAGGCAACTTTTGTCTTTTTGCAGAACGGGATTCGGGAAAGTTGAAGTTAGATCTGGCCCCGGTCCGGCCCGAGGGGGGGGATGGCTACACCCCAGCAGCCCTGGTTCCCACTGCAACCACCTCACACTTCCCCGTGCCAACACTGAGTAGCACCATTACAGTCATTGCCCCCACACATCACCATAGCAACAACACCACTGAAAGCTGGTCGGACTTCCGTCCTGGGCCTCCTGTGGATCGTGTCCTTTTCAACAGGGGCCCGCCCCCCCAACAGAGGAAACGATGCCGGGACTATGATGGTAAGGAACGCTTATCAAATATTATCCATTAAAATCGATAAATTGTCTTTTTTTGTTGTTGTTGTAGTTCTGTGTGTTTGATGTTCTTCCCTTGTTTGTCATGTTTTCCAGAAAAGGGCTTCTGCATGAGAGGAGACATGTGTCCTTTTGACCATGGAAGTGACCCAGTGGTAGTGGAGGATGTCAATTTGCCCAATATGCTGCCCTTCCAACCTCCACCACTCCCAGGTGTGGACACCCCACCGCCTCCAGGCCTCCCCCCACCACCCCCTCTCATGAACCCCCCCCCTGTGAACCTGCGACCCCCCGTGCCTCCACCAGGGTCTCTCCCTCCCAGCCTTCCACCTGTTGCAGGTAGGGATTCACACATTTCTATGAATTGTGTAGGGCCCGATAGGTAATAACAACATTTTTCAAAATATTTTGATCATCGAATGTCAGAACCTAATTTCAGGTACAAAAACTGTGACTATGATGTCCACGACTACAATGTTCATCTCCAAAGTTGTGTTTGTTAAAGGTGGGGTTGGTAAGTTTGAGAAACCGGCTCGAGATACACCTTTTGTTATATTCCATGGAATGCTCTTAACATCCCGATAGCAATGAATATCTTAAAGGTCAAATGCAAAGCTTCCAAATATGCTACATTTTTATAGAAATGTTGTTTTTAAGACTGCCTGTATTTTTTATTTAATTTAAATCGAGATAATACACCCGAAAAAAAAGCTTTTTATTGATACAAAACTCGACCAAAGCCGTCTGAATTTCTGACATGTCATTCCCAGCAGCCTCCGCGCGCGTGACGTCATTGTGGCCAAACAGTCTCTGGGCCAAATATCCCGACTCGGCAGTCTCGTGCGCTGTTCACATGTCAGCAGGTGTTTTTCGCTCATGACTGGTGCGGAAAACTCTGAATTATATCCGCGAAATCACGCAAAACATGGGTTATTGTTGTGCTTTCGGATGTACGAACGGTGCGGGATCTGGGAGAATTTTTCATTCATTTCCCCAAGACAAAATCATCCGCAGAAACTGGATTATTTTAGTGAATCGTGTTGGCTGGCAACCGACAAAATGGAGCAAGTTGTGCTCTGACCACTTCGCGTCTGATGCATACGATGTTGATCCTGCCATCGTCAAGTCTGTTGGTGGAGAAGCATTTAAAGTACATCGGAGGCTGAAACCCGGAGCCGTCCCCTCCATATTTGAGCTCAAAAAACAACCGAAAGAACGAAAGAGCCGGGCAATGCAGAAACGCCAAAGAATTGAGGTAAACAAATTTTGATTTGATTTCAAAGCGCACGGAGCACAGAGCGGACAGCAGATAACGGAATTGCAGTTTTATTGCTTATAGATTATCAGAACATTTCAAAGGGGACACAGCCCCATTGGATATTAACCTATGGATGAACTACATCATCGTTTTTATCGTTTTAATGCCATTTTAGACCAGACAAAGAGGAAGGTAAGCCTAGCTCATGTTAGTACCTAGCGCCACTTGTTTTGATGTACGTTTTTGTTGATAACCTCGCGAGTTTGTATCTTTCAGTGTTGAGGTGGGCACCGTTAGATTCTGTGTCTTTACGATCATAAACAATGTGTTGGATGTGGAGCTAGGATAAGTAATAAGGGAGCTAGGAGTGATTTTCGGTGCAGTAATAGGTTAGCATTTTTCGCTCGAGGCTAATTCAGAGGCTCAATGTTAGCATTGTGTTGTTTTTTTTTAATAAATGAAAAAGATCAGTTAAATGAGTTTTTTCCCGTTATATGGATATAAAATATTCATAGTTTATTAAATATTAAGGTTCCTTAGACGTTGTTTCCTGCAAATGACGCGATTTCGGGTCCGTGGGGCTAAGAGGATAACAGAGTATGTTTTATTTTTTTTTCACAACAGTTGTATTTGGATGGAATGAATACCTATAGTGATAATTAAAAGTAATAAAATGATTTTTACAGTGAAAAAGTTCAAATGGAACTGATGGTTCCCAAATTACCCAGAGGTCGCCTGGACTTTATTTTTCTAAACCTCTCTAAAAAGGTCAAATTGCACTTGTTTTGCATCAATCTTGATACAGGGTACTTATTATATGTTATAGTTTGGATTCCTAAAGCTTTTAGTCTATAGTCTACTCAGAATCAGACATGATAACGAAACTAAGTTGTACTATCGGCGGAAGCAGCTGTGAGCGATAAGCCAGGTGGAAATATGTTTGGCCACTCTGACGTCACGCGACGCCATCTTGCGGAGACGAGCGGCTGAGAAATAAATCGTCGGACTTGGTGTTGGGGGTTGAACAAAATAAATATTGCGCATTGCCAGACGCATATTATCTCCGATTTTAATACTGCAATATCTGAGATAGTGTTGTAGCTATATGATTTCGATTTTACTGGCAATTATAAAAAAATCTTTGCATTTGATCTTTAAGTGCTTTGACAAAAAATCCATTAAAAAAAGGTCATCTGTGGAAGCTGTAGTACTGTAAAAAGCACGACCAATAATTTTAGCCGGCCCGGCTAAAGTAACTGGGCTACCTGCCTGTCAGCCTTCCAGCTGTGCACAAACTTATCTCGTGCCCTCTTTGGTCATATGCACGTTCGTGTGTGTTGGAGGAGGGGCTCTGTAAGGAAGTGGCAGATTTGTTCCGGCTGTGTATTTTCAAATTCTAGCGCACTCGAGGTGGTTTCTTCAAAATTACCTACCCCACCTTTAACTGACTAAGATTATAATAAAAGGCCCAAACTTTTACTCAATTTACACAAGGTTCAAGAATTATTATCTTTATATTATGAGAATATATTAATTCATATGATTAATATTAAATGTTGATTAATTGGCTATTGCTGTAGCTAGGAGTGAACAGGAGAAAAAATAACAGAAGTTACCTACCTGGTCAACAGTTAGTTATGACATGTTAAGAACAGGTTGGATTCACGAATATAGTTTCACCAGTTTGGGTTCTGCTTTCATTTGTCATTCTATAACATTTAGTTTAAATCTGTCTGATACAGGTCCACCTCCTCCTCTTCCTCCTCTGCAACCGTCGGGCATGGATGCTCCTCCCAACTCAATGACCAGCTCTGTGCCCACCATCGTCACTTCTGGAATGCGCTCCTCACTCCCCCAGGCCGCCCTGCCACTCTTCCTTCCTGGTAATAGTTGTGTTTCTTTTTCAAGTAAAACATGTGATTTTGTTTTTACAAATTGCTTTTGCTATACCTTACTTTTCTCTAAAGTGAGTTCATGTATATTATCCCTGCTGAACAGACAACTATGAAACGGATGTGTACAACCCTGAAACGGATGTGTACAACCCTGAGGCTCCCAGCATCACCAATACCTCCAGGCCGATGTATCGCCATCGGGTCAACGCCCAGAGACCCAACCTGATTGGCCTCACAATGGGGGAGGTGGACCATCCACCCAGAGGTATTGTTCAACATAAACTGGACCATTTGAGCTCTGCATAGATTGTCTTTAAACATCAATGTACTGTCTGCCATACAATTGGCAGGCTTTCCGATGTGATGATCTGTTGCTGTGTTTTGGCTCTTTTTAAAAGGCTTGCCTTTCAGTGTAGATCTCTTTTTGAATAATGTGCTTGGAGTTGCAAAGGTCTGTAAATAAAAATTATTATTGGTAATACATAGTTAAGCCAGCATACAGTTGGTTTACATACTCTTAAAGCTGAAGACCCCATGTTTTCCAATCAGGATAACATGCATGTTTTCATAGACTATCCTCCATCACAGTTTTGTCTCCATATACAGCCTCAGCCTATTAGGTCTACTTTTCTATTTTATTCCCATCATTCCCTGTCATTTCCTATGAAAAGATTCCACTTTGAATATTACCAGTGTTTTGCATTATGTGGACTGAAATCTGACCTGTTGTTGTTTTTTGTCTCTCCCCAGACAAGATCCCGAACAACATGAGGATCGTTATGGAGTCTAATGCGAGGAAGAGACCGCCTCTCTCCCACGATGGAGGCCTCCCCCCCAAGAAACCTTGGTTTGACAAGTAAGAGACCCATTTCCGGTCGTATAAAAAAACGAATGCTGTATGCTGCCTTTTAAACCCAGCATAATGCACCTTTCACTTTGAATTGTTTAACTCCTCTCTTCTCGCTTCAGACCCAACTTTAACCAACCCAACCACCAGGGCTATCACAACAGAGTCCCATTCTCTGCCAACGCCAAGCTGCTGGTTCGACAAATTCCTTCGGAGCTCAACAACATCAGCAAACTCAATGAACATTTCAGCAAGTTCGGTACCATTGTCAACCTACAGGTCAGTCCCTGTGTTGTTCTGTCTTTATGACAATGCAGCTATGATTGTTACTAGTCAATCAATTATAGGTCAGTATATTGGAAAAATGTGTAGTTACTGTGTAGTGCAACCTGTGATGCAGTACATTAGGTCACTAATATACGAACAGTGTGTGTGTGTGTGTGTGTGTGTGTGAATCTGGTATCAGAAAATTCAAGTGTTTTAAAACGATATCAGTAGAAAGTTTGACACAGAGGAAGGATGTTTATGATTTTTACGTTTGAGTAATGGTTTATGTTTAATATTAAGTTTGTTATATTCAACATGTGTTCAAAATAAGGCTGTTTAAGCCATTGATTAATCTTAACTAAGTAATACAATTAGCAACAGTTGGTTTGAAGCAAGCTAAAATTACAGAAGAAACTTAAGGTCAAATACGTTTTGGAAAGTCTTGAAACTGAAGGATATTCCAGGGTTTAGTACACACATTTACTGCTACCTTTGGGATAATAAGGTGATCTGATTACCCATTGAGCATTAACAGGATTGACAGTATGTGTGACCCACCCAGCGTTACTAGAAATGTCTCACAGTACCATGCTTGCTTGACAGGTGGCCTTCCAGAATGACCCGGAGGGCGCTCTGATCCAGTTTGCCTCTCCAGACGAGGCTAAGCGCGCTATGCAAAGCCCAGAGGCGGTCCTCAACAACCGCTTCATCAGGGTGCACTGGTATCGAGAGGAGGGGGGTGATGGCCTGTCCCACCCCCATCAGCAGCCTCAGACGCAACCAGCCATGGTAAAAGTTCAACCATGTTACCGTGTGGTTGTTATAAAATGTCCAAGCTTAACACCAACCCAAAACATTTATTACATTACATTTAGCTGACGCTTTTATCCAAAGCGACTTGAAGAAAACAGAATCATATAAGTACATCAGGTTTCATAGAGCCAAACATTTCAAGTGCTACTCAACTGGCTTTAGATAAGCCAGTCCTTTATTAGTATATAAGTGCTTTGTTAGTAATTATATCGCTCGAAGTGGAGTAGCACATTCCTTCGTTAAGTTCTTAAGTAAAAATAAACACGTTGAAATGGGATGCACTAGCTTCGAAAACATGTGCCGCCACGAAAATAGGGCAGTTATTAGCGCTTGTTAGTGTTACGATCAAAGGACTCCTTGCAGGACTTACGCTGTTAATCTTCTGGTTGTTGTTTATTTGTATTTCAATGAAATGCCAGAGCATTATTCTCTCAAGGCTTTCCCATTTGTTCTACTTTGAAAATACTTGTTGCATTAATGTCAGTGCTACCTCCACACCCAATGTGAATACAAAATGATATGTAATAATACAGAGAGCTTCTTTTACTGACCGTTGTGAGGCACTTTAGGATAAGGAGAAAATCAGCATATAAATTAGATGTTAAAGATGCACCTTAAGACAACTGCAAGATTAAATGTAAGACATTTCATCTGACAAAGACTATGTTGAAATGCATTATGTATACATGATGTGATGAACATATCCTTTGTCACCCAGCAGCCCTCGGCCACGTCTCTTAAGCAGTCCGTCAAAGATCGCCTCGGCCCCATGCTCAACTCTGAGCCCTCTCAAGACTCCAGCGTAGCCTCTCAGGTGTGTGTGTGTGTGTGTGAGATGGTGAGGTTTTTCTCATATGCTTGTCAAAATCTGCAAAGGGTGTGTTAACATTCCATATTTGTTCCCATTGCAGCAGAATTCCTCTAAGATGTCAGTGAAAGAGCGCCTGGGTTTCTCCGCCCAACCAGCAGCTCCTGTGGAGAAAGTGAGTCGTATTCTTTTTTAACTCCTCCCATTCTCTTTCAAATTGTGAAAATGATACATGCTGGCATTCCCCCACCCCCCTTTTTTAGGTGTTTTCCACATCTTTGGGGCTCACAAAGACGGTATACAATCCTGCTGCCCTGAAGGCGGCACAGAAAAACTCAGAGGAAGCCCTGAAGAAGAAACAGGTGAGCATGGGAATGGTGGGAGAAGGGAGGTTGAAAAGAAAGGCCATTATAGAAGACAGTTGGACTCTCAAATAAATGAAAAGGAATGATGTACCTTTTTTATTATCTTCACAGCAAGCTCTAAGACTACAGCAGGATGTACGGAAGAAGAAGCACGAAATACTGGAGAAACACATTGAGACACAGAAGGTAAGATGATCTGGAGTACAGATCTTCATCTTTATATACATACAGGATATCACATCTACAATTTACATTCTGCAACCTCATTGTAAACAAATGAAATGTCACTGTGAGAACTGGTCAAGAGAAGTCACTTAAATACATGAGGCAACATGAGCTCATGGACTTTGGTCTGTTTGTGTAGATGTACCTACAATGTTTGACACCTTTGTAAGGGATCTTGTGATCTTTGTCAAAGTGGTTAATGAAGAACAAATACAAATTTTAAAAAAAAATCCCGTTTTTATTACATCTTACACTATCTTCCATCCTTTGACTCATGTTGTTTTTAAATGGTCCACGTACTGTGGAAATGAAACTTCTCATTCTGTGTCTCTGCTCCTCTGCAGCTCCTGATTTCCAAAGTGGAGAAGAACAAAGCAATAAAGGCAGAGGATAGAGCCAACATCATGGAAACGTTGGGCATGATAACCAAGAGCATCACCAAACTGCAAGAGGAGATAAAGGGAATCTCGAGCAGCAACAACCCGCTGCGCACAGCCAAGAGCAGAGCCCAGGTGATTTGGTGTTTTTTCTAAATGTGGTTTCAACCAGTTTCTTTCTACTTTGAGATGTAGAAAGACTCAATGTTATTCTCTGATAGCGCCTAGTCCCAGGACACAGGGTTATCAGTTTATCCAGTTGCCTTTGACTTATTACTTTAGACTTGCAATGTCGTCTTTGTTCAGGCACAGAAGGAGCTGCTGGACACAGAGCTGGACTTGTACAACAAGACCCAGACGGGACAGGACACTGCTCTGCTGAAGATCAAGTACACCCAGCTGCAAATTGAGGTATTGACTCGATTTGAAAAGAGCAAACTGTCCTCTCTGTTGAGTTCCATCACCAGAACTAAAATTCCCTGTTTTGCGTTTCTGACCCAGGCGGCTAGACGGGGCATCCTGTCACCAGGACGAGGCCGGGGGGTCCTTACCCGGGGCCGCGGCGCTCTCAGGGCCCGGGGGAGGGGCTCCAGAGGACGGGGAAGAGGCGTGCACGCAGTCGTGGACTACCGGCCACGGGCGCTGGAGATTTGTGGTTTCACCGAGGCAGACCATGTCGACCTGCTGCCACACTTTGCTGTAAGTCGACTTACAACACCTTTTGATGGAAGCTGTGGGTGGGAGCGGACTGTGAGAAAGCCCACTGCTAGTGCAGGGTGTCCGCGGGGTCTTAAAAAGTATTAAACAGCATTTTCCAAGGTATTACATTTTGTAGCTTGTATATAAATTGTCCAAAGAGATTGTATTCCAAAGTCTACCTGAATGTAATCATTGCGTAGGTGTGTAGTGTGATTCTGTGTAGTTTATTTATGGCATCCCGTTGGATTTGACGTCATCTGAACAGGACATCGCACGCTCACTGCTTGATAGCGTGCGAAGGTCCGTTTACACCGGTTGTAAACATCATCGTTATGGGGAAATGCAAGTTTGCGTCCAAATGGTTGGAAGATAAGGAGGAAGGACAATCAATGCTGTATATAGTCAATGTGAGGTAAATTGTGTCGCCAATGTAACCGGTTAGAACTCCAAGTGGTCTTAAAATGTATGGAAAGGGTCTTAAAGGTATTAAAGTGAACTTCATGATTTCTGCATATACCCTCTAGTCTAGTGTAACTGTTGAGGGGGGGGGGGGGGCAATTAAGCGCCTTACTTTGGATTAACGCTGTGTGATGCGAAAAGCCATAGAGTTTTACTATAAATCCATGTGTATTTGTGTGTAGCTGAGTCCAGCAGTGCAACAACACACACTTACTGTTCATTCTGTCTTTATACTAATGAACTGGTGTGGTGCACATAGTAAGGACTATCTCACTTTCACAAGGTTATTCACTACTTTACCAGCAGAGACAAATACCAAGCAGTTCAAACAAATAAATAAAGATACATTGATAACTACACAGTACCAGCGCCAGAAACACTGTCGGCTATCATGACATGGAAAATATAGACACTGTTTCTCATGCTTATTTTAACAGCTGAGAAACCACCACCAATTATAAATCAACACTAATATTGAAATACAGGTGCTGCAGTATTTTTAAAGTAAGTTTTTAGCAAAAATATACTTAACTCCTAAGATGTGTTGTGAATTGCAAAGAAGATGCATAAGATGATGTTTCAATCATTGTACATGAATGAGTTTGTGAAGAAAACATTGTTTGTTTACACTTTTGAAGCAATTTGGAGAGATCGAAGATTGCCACATAGATGAAAACACGCTGTCTGCAGTCATCTCTTACAGGACAAGAGGCGAGGCAGAACAGGTGAGTCGGAAATGTCCTTTGGTTCCTTCACTGCTCCTGGTACTAGACTCCTGGTACTAGGATGGGTTAGATGCAGAAGCCACATTTCACTGTGTGCTGTGTGCTCTGCATGTGTGACCATTAAAGAGGGTCCCTCCCAATTATTATATTATATAACATTTCTTGATATTTTTTTAATTATATCTATCTCACTATGATCACCAAAATATACTTGGTGCTCAGGTTAAACCCATTGTTTATATTCAAATCTCTTACACTTTATGATCTTTACTTCCAGTAACCGCCTGTCTTCTTGTGCGCTCTGTAGGCGGCTCTTCATGGAGTGAGGTTCAACAACCAGACTTTACGCCTGGCCTGGCACAAGGCCGTGAAGACTCTCAGTGCTGCTCACGCTGATGAGGCAGAACAAGAGGATGATGAGGTTTGTCTTCTCATTGTGCATATATGTAATTTTCCCCTTTGTAGCACCTATGGTAGCTGAAGTGGGACTGTTGGTTCTGCGTAAGGTTTGCTGTAAAGATGATAAAAATGGAGAGGCACGGACAGGATCTGTCTTATTTCTCTCAGCGCTAAGTACCTTTTGTGGTTGTGTTATATTTTGAGAACACTAGAGGGAGCCATTACAGCAAGGAATTGTCTGTATGTGGCTTTCGCATGGCCTCTGTCTGCAGCTCTCATTAAGCTGCTGGTCTGACTGCAGCGTGAGAATCCCAGGCTGAGACTTTAGTCCCTCTTGAGGCTTTTTAAATACATGGTGCTGATGATGCTTAAAATAAAAGGTCTTTCCACTTTGAACATTTCCTTTCCTTCACTTTTTAATCATCTATAGAGCGCATTAATCTCAGTGTTTATTTTCTCCCAACAGTACCCGGAAGAGTCTCTGAGTGATGATGCACTGCTGCAGGATGATGATGAGGAAGAGGACGACAACGAGCCTCGCTCCTGGCGCAGATGAAGATCAGACCGACGCGCCTGGTGTGAAGGACGAGCGGCAATCCAGCTACTTTATTAAAAGCCTGTTCATAAAACGACAAGGCACATTTTTACTTTGGCTAGACTTTGTTTTCCTCCTCACAAATGTGTAACTGGCAGCAGAACCATGTGCAAGTTTGATTCATTTTAACGTGTATACCAGATGCAACAATGTTGATTTTTTTTTAATGCTCTTAATATAGAATTTGTTGTTGTTTTCAGTTAACCGAACAAATACTTTGTCTGGACATGTGATAGCTTATCACCTTGAGACACCGTTGTTGAGCTCGGCATAGGCAAACACCTTGTTGTAATTGAACTGACTGACTAGCTTTTGCAGAATAGTATTAGGTTGACTGGTTTGAATTCTCATGTGTAAATATTTTATGCCCTGGTTTAAACGATTTGTATGAAAGCTTGGCTTCTCAGTTTTTGGCTTTTCTTTGAATTGTACAAAAAATAAAGAATTGAAATGGTCTAAAAACATCCTGCCAAAAAAAAAAAAAAAAAAAATCAAAATGCTCTGGCAGTGAAAAAAAAACTAAAGAGCTGAAAAAGACCATTTCAAAAAACAAAAAAACTTCCTATTCCCCTAAAGAGCAAACTTCCTAAAAAACTCCTGCTTCTACAACTTGTTCCTCTTTCTTTTTTGGATGGGTATGGTAAGCTTATGTATCGCACTGATTTTCATAACAAGGTAAAGACATGACATTTTAAGAGTATATTTTTGCAAAATGTTTACATTTCCTCTCAGTATGTATTGCTAAGCATCACACACATTTGCACAGACTTGAATATACAAAAATAACTAAGAGCGTTTTTGTTCTTTTTGTTGCAGGAGCTGTCTACAGTATCCAGATACAACACTTGTCTCCAAGAGGCTTCACCATTTTACAACATTAATTTGTATTACTGTCAAAGCATTGTCTTACATGCTGATGTATTAAAATAGGCCTACCTGTTTTCTAATGAAACGTTGATAAATGTTTCTGGCATTTTTCTTTTTTTTTGTGAATATTTTTATGCCATTTTACATCTTGTAAAATGAAAAGCAACACAAATAATTTTGCCCTTTTTTACATTACACAAAGTAGAACATCTATCATTGAGAACTTGACAGAAGTAAAAAAGTACACACGTGATAACATTTATTCATATTGATCCCTGTAGAAAAAATCAGGGAATTAAATAAACGGTAAGATTTACAAAGTTCTTTTTGTGTTTAAAAGTTGTCTTAACAAATGGATCAAGGAGATGGCAAATCATGATTACACTTATTTTGTAGCCTTATATGTTTAACAGTAGCATTCAGATAAACAACAATAGATGTGAGATAAACAACAACTTATAAATACCATTAATGTCAACATCCAAGCCATTTTTTTTAAACCTCTGACATATATCTGGTTGGCACTAACTGCTTGTAACAAAACAAGCAAGGACGCCTGACATTAACCAAAGCTTTCAGTGTAAATAAGCACTAAGTAAATGGAAACATCTGATCCTGTCAGTGCATCGTATTTGAATCCTCAGAAAGGCTCATTTAAAAATATGAAGTCTCCATACATGGACATCTTTCCCATCTATACCATCCAGCCCAAATCTGTAGCCTGTGAGCGATCACCGAGTGGTCTGATCTGTGTGGGGTTTTAAAGCCTTCTTATACTCACTTAAATTCAGATACTCTTGTAACTCATTAGTCGTCTCTCCTCCAGGCACTGTGACTTGTATGAAAAGCACAGGTGCAATTTCAAGTGTCCCAGTAAGCCCTGACACTCACTAAAACTGAGCAGACAAATGGAATACATGTTTCAAAATGTCTTCTGTGTAAAATGCCTGTCTCTCATTTAGAGCTGTTGCAGTCTGTCAGCCAAACATGGGCTCATATTTACTCAGAAACTAGACATCTTTTGCTTTCTTCCAACTTAAAGTGAATTGGAAGTTGTGGTGTTTAGGTAAAAAGGATGTGGCTTCCTGTAAGGAGTTGGTAGCGTGCACCTGCAGAGAAGCTCTCCACAGAACAGCTCCCACAATCCCTCAGACCTGAATAAGAGGGGACAAATAACCCAATCAGTGTCCACCAGTTCGGTGTTCCCGCCCCCCCCCCCTGGTGCCTGTCAGGCTTGCTGAGGTAATTGTGAGAAATCAGATTTGCTCTTGTAGAATATCTGCTGTTTATCATTTAAGCCCTTTTCCCCTGCGCCATCACCAGACATACCCCCCCTCACTCAGTATGGGAGTGTTAAATGCCCCCTCCTGTCCCCTCATTTACCCACTGCGGTGCCCCCAAACTCACACAAGCAGATCAAACCAGCTGTTTCAGTTTTACCTGCACACTTGTGAAGTTGTATCACGAACCTGTAGCTTTTATGGGCCATTTTCACCGCTTTGATTGACAGTAACCACGTTTCCTGCGAATGTTCAGGAGCACTTTGTGGAACAGCTACACAAATAAATGTGTTACAGAAAATGTAGGACCCCATGTCGTCTCAAGGCACTTCAGTGGTGGTGTGATGCTCTGCCGGCCTCCCTTTGTGTCACAGTGGGCAGAGGATGTTTATCTGCTCGGTGTGAGCTCACAAAATATGGCCTAACAAGTTTACAGAATCCCTGTCATCCATTAAATAAATCTTTACTTTCTGATTTGTGTCAAGGAGACAAATTGCATGATATTTTGGAATGAGATGTAATGTTTTTCTCCCCCCCCCCCCCCCCCCCCCCTCCCCCCCTCCCCCCTCTCCTCTCTATATAGCGTTGGCAGATGAAATTGAAAGTATGTTTCACTGGGGGAAGAAAAGGATTTGTTTGTTCAAAGTCTCACTTTTGTTTGCGTGGAGATTTGCCGTCTGTCAGTGAAAACGATTGTAGTTTCTTTCAGAAGCCCCGGGGGCTCCAGAAGTCGGTCATATGGATATGCAACAACTAGGAAAATGCATAACATTAAACACGTTTGTTTTTTCAGAGTCATTTGAATATCATCCTTGCTTTTTCACAACACGAAAACATTGCTGAATGCCAATTATTACCAATTACCACTTAACCAATTTTGTAGAATAATACGTACCAAATGAATTCTAATGGATGGTCAATAGTCAATGTTTTGGTCACTTGCTGTAGGCTACTTCTCGTATCCATTTAATTAAAGACACAATGTGAGGAAGGTGTTTTTGATCTTAAATCAACAGCGACCCCTCCCTCACACTGCGCTCTACGCTTTCACATGCCTTGCCCCCATTGCTACAATGCCAGTTCTCTGTAAATCCATTAATATTTTATGCGATCATGGGCCTCCATAAGCAAATTTCAGTCCCTAGCAAGTTGAGCCAAAGCATGATTAATTTAGTATTTATACCCCGACAACCCTTTAAACAACACAGGGCCCCCGGACACAAAGCAAGGCGCAGTTTGAAACAAAACTAGCAGACCCTAAATCATAATCAGCATACTCATTCAGGATCATTTGAGTTTGGGGACACATTTTTTTCAGCAGCTGCAGTTTTGGTGTGGAATCTGTGCCTGTGTGAGTGTGAGGACGGCACCAGTTACATTTAGTGCTGCAAAAATATATATTTTGCAGCTGCGAGGTAAAAACACTATTGCTTCTTCCTAAACCCTCTCCATCATCCTCAGGTTGTCGGGGAATACTGCTGTGTGAGACATAACACAGCCCTTTAACCTCACCTTCTGACCACAGGTCCCAGGTAACCCTGCTAGCTGGTAAACGCCATCAATAAATCAAAAAATATGGCTGCCCTGAACCGGCACATCACAATAAATCTCCTTCTCAGAGAGCTGCGGCTAATCTGTGCACAAGTGAAAACAGGGCACCGCTTGGAGACTATATTTCCTGAGTTAGAGTTTATGGTTTCAGACTCTCCGGAATATGAATTTGAATCAATTTGTACTTAAAACTAGTTTGTTAGTTGTTTTCAGAGTCCTTTTTTGGCGGATGATAGGCTACTCTTTTCTCGGTACACAATAGGAGTGAAGACAGCAGACAGGTTCCCAGGGAATTTAGCAACTGTTTATTTTCTCTATACTTTAATCATTTTCATCCCAGTGTCTGATCAAGAAATAATAAAACTCCTTTTCCTTTGTTTAATTTTTCACCACTTTTATCTACTGAGTTTTGACCTTGAGTGTATTGTCTACAAGGTCTTCTGTGGTCAATGCATCTCTCAACATCTTTTTAAATATGTGATTCAATAAAAAAAAATAAAAAAATAGGATTATTATATAGTTGGTCAAAATTGAGTTTATTTTACTATCTTAATTACTTGGTTAATCTGTAACCATGCAACAAATTGAATGGGTTCTGAATATAATATATACATTGAAGCTGTCAGTAAAGTAGAATTTTAAAGTGGCATACAATGGGAGTAAAAATAGTTAAATACGAGTGACTTACAAATGAGTCTTAGCTCATTGTTTAGCAGTCTTCTACCGTCTCGATCTCACTTATCACAGCATTGTTTTAGGCATCTGCAAACAGACACCTTTAGAGACTAGCTGGTGAACATAGAGGAGTATTTATCAGACAAAGAGCCAGATATTTCAATCAGTCATGTCAATTTGACATTCATTTAGGAGTATCTTATTGTAAATATATATTGGCATGACTAAAAGCTGAAGTGGAAGTCATGTGACTTGACTCAGCGAGTAGCTCTTATCTGCATCCGTCTCTTCCCTGTGAGGATGAGTGTGTTTTTGTAGGACGTCATTCAGAATCTAATCAGGCTTTACGCTAACATGATCACTGTACAGTTCAACTTCATTAAAGATAATCTCTGCACAGACCTACGGCAGCCCCCCCCCCCTCTGCCCTCGCCCCTGGCATTGATTGGAGGAGTGATTTGCAGCATGTAATCCAATGCTCTGACAGGTTGCAACTGAGGTTAAAGATGGCAATTTAATTATGTGTCAGAGGTCACATTAAGGCCTGACCTTTGACCCTTTACCTCAAGACTATGCTGATTCGTTACAACCTTGTGTTATTGTTTGAACTGACCAACAAAATGGACAAATACGAGTGTAGAATTACAGGATAGGTGGCTTTCTGGAGTCTGTGAGAACTCAATCATCCTAAATATGCCACGATGACCTTTTTTGTTGTACCTGGTCCAGCACAGCAGATATAAATTGTAAACAAACAGCCTTACCAATGCTGTAGATTATTCATCCAGATTATTAGTGTACACCTTTATTTGTTTCAAATCCACATTTAGCTACACGAGTAAAGACAAAAGCCATCATCGAAAACGACTCTGAAGTCCTGAAACATATAAATCTCTACTTTCACCGTGTTAAACTCCGATTCAACTCTTAATCATCCGATTCCAGTCTTCATGCTAAACTGAGCAAACTGGCACTAGCTTCATATTTTACAGGCTTATTTTTGGAGAATATAATTAATATTTTAATCAAACTCTCTGCAAGAAAGCAAGCTTAAATCCAATAATGTTATACTTCTCCTTTAAGCGTACATATAAAGATATGTTTTCACCCCAGTGGATGAACAGTGGGTAGCCATATGTAGCAGACCTCCAGCCGCTTTACTTTCAATATAACCTAAATGATTCCTCACGTCACCACTTTTTGTTTATCGCATTAAAGGAATGTGGCTCTGACTTGTTTATGATACTGTGAATGAGTACAAAGTTGTTCTGTTGTCTCATTAGGCCCCTGGGTAAAGCACGTTTCTATAGCACGCCACATATGCAAATGAAAGGGCAATTGTAGATATACAAATATGTACCCATAGTCCACGCGGCCTAATGGCCTCCCTCCCTCTGGCTAGCTCAATGGCTCATTTAGATATCTGCTTGGTTTATTATGTGAATAAGTCATGGCTGGCTTGTTACGAGCCTCTAGGTTCCTGTTTCTGCTGTGTCGCTGAGATGTGTGGTGCTCAATTAGGCTGCCTGGCTAGCGGAGTTAACCCTTAGCGCCATATAAGCTGTTTATTTCTCAGCCAGATGGGGTTGGTACAGTACGGGGGGTTCCAGGCTGGGATCAAAAGATCAATCCTAATACAGTGCTACCAGGCTGACCTCTCAGATGTAATAAAGGTGCCATCTTTCACCCATGGGGCCTATTCAGAGCCCCCCCACCACATGAACAAACCTGGTATCTTTAAATTAGCTGACTTGCTAGCCCTGCAGGTAATTGCATTAGTTTATCAGTGTTCAACACAATTTATTACTTACTCTAGCACCATGTAGGACCCTGGTGTTAATGTCCTCTATGAGGAGACCAAAAAGGGGGGGGGGGGGGGTCTTTGTGTGTACGCATGTGTTTTTTCACATAAAGAAATAAAAGAACAAAATGACACAAGGATGGGAAATCAGTTTTATTGCCAGTTCATCTTAACAGGTCTAGTTGTAATGATATGATATGTGCATATTTGGACCAAATGATAACCTCACATTAAACTTTACATGAGTGTACACCCTTATTGCAATATGCATATCATTTATTGGTGACCTTACCGTTTCCTTTGAGGTTAACCCTTCATGTCCATCTCGGTTTTCTGCATTCTCTGTCAGTAAAAATGATAGCTTTAGCACTTGTTTAAAAAAACGTAATATGACAGCAGACACATGTGCGTTAATAGGTCATTAAATCAGATCGTCTTTCATTACATTAAAAACATTATTACTGTCTGTACTCTCACTGGAGTTCTGTGGCCAGAGGCAGCTGCGTGCCTCCCTGACATCTGTATGCATTATGGATCTGTCTGAAGTAATAAACAGACCCTGCTCTTATTCCTGCTTCCTGGTATCATTATTCGTTGCCCCTCAGATGGATTATAGCCCACTGTGCAACATGTAGATGAGTGGCGCTCCTCTGATTGCCTTATGGCCATCAGGCGTTGCATATTTACGGCCCATGAATCATAGTGCACAGAAAACCCATAGCAACATATTCTGATCCTCCTCCCTCCTCCACTTTTAACCCTCTGTTCTTAGTTTCTCTATCATCTGGCCTCTCCTCTCACTGCTCCTTCAGATGTCTTTCTCTCACTGCCTCTGCACTCTTCTTTCTTTTCCTGGGCCTTGATCCCGCGCTATGCATTTCCAGATGCTAAATTAAAGCATGTATTATTAATACATCATACATCTTTGTCCATCTTTCTTCCCTGTTCATATGACTGCTACATTAAGTGTAAATCGTTTCGCTGTAATTCCCTTTTAATGTCCCTGTTATAATCAGTGTTTCTGGTGTATGGAGGCAAGGGGGGGGGGGGGGGAGAGAATAAGAGAGCAGGCGTCTGAGATCATAGGCTTTTACTGTAACTTACTGTTTGATGTGTGCGACTCACATGCTACAGGCCTGGTAATTAGGGCTGTTTTACAAGTCAAATGTGGCGCCAATCTGAAAAATATGAGATTAATAAAAGAACATTGTCAGATTTGGCTGGCTGTGGTGAGTTGGCCATCACTGCTCAGCCCCAGGGAAAAATCACTGCACTTCAATGCCTACAGCCATTTTAGCTACCCATTGTCCTTTCTAAACTGAACATAACCCTGAGACAAAGAGCTGCACGATTTGTACATTTTTAAAATGTTGTCACCATGAAATGTTAATCTCTAGCTACTGGATTTAACAGGTTTTATCAGATATGATGTGCCTTTTCTCCTGTCTTTTTCAAGTAATCATTTCCTATAAGAGACCCTAAAAACATTGATACCAATAGTTTTTACTTTTTTCCCCCTGGGTTTTGATATATTTTGAGACTCCATCCACTCAAGTACAATCACAGGAAAATGTAATTTGCAGTGATCACATTAAAACACTACTTTCCTAAGCACTTAAGGTTTAAATATTGTCACTTGTGTGCGCAGCTCTTGAGCTCAAGTGGTTGAGTTCATGAGAGGATACAAATGAATTAAAAAAGAAAACAATGCACCATTTGGTAATTCACTCAGTTTCCAACTATGGACAAGTCTCTTGTGTCACAAAACAGGCGGATCATGATGTCAAAAAGCCAGTATCAGAGCTCTTAATCCCTAACTGTTTGGAACCCAGAGCCCTAACTAACTTAATTAGCAGGAAAGCTTCTTAAAGTCCATGAGTCTGTTAGTGTAGAAGAGACTCGTACCATTGAGCAGCAGCAAGTTAGCATTGTAAATGTTAGCATGGTGACATTGAGCTCAAAGTATAACATAGCTGCTTGTGTGGCTTGTTTGGACAGTATTACAAGCACTGTTGGAAATCTTAAAAGTGTTAAAAACTTGGGCTGACAAAATCAAAAGCAGCCTGATAGAATATCATCAATCCTTATTGGGTTTTGTGGATGAATCTGAGCATTATACATTATTAGTTCACAAACTTTTTGTCCCCTGCTGTCACTTTTCGTCTCCTCTAACCATCATGTCTAATGAAATGGTGTTGATGCCTTACCATTTATCAGTCACATGTGCTTGGTCCCCCATTATTGATTTCAGAGAGCCAATTGGCTGTAAGGGTGCTGTCAACTGTGCAATTTAAATCCTGTATCCTTCATTGTCACATGATGGGTCTAGAATGAGGTTGTTAGAGGCCGAATGATTGTAGTGGCAATAAATAAAGGGAAGGGAATATAACCTGGCAGACAGGTGGTTCGTCGATACGGATCTTATGGGATGTGTTCAAAGTGATTATCAGGGCAGGGACGATCAGCTGAGGCGTACGGCTCTGTAAAAGTGTGGTGTGGGGGACATTTCCTCCCCGTGTCTGGGCCCTGTCTTTTGGGAGACAGATGTTGTGCATGAGTAATGGCACAGCTATCATCTCACATAGAGGGCGGATCCATGTGGGGAGCAGGTAACGTGGAAAGAGTGTGAGGGCCCGGTAATATCGTAAAACAGTGTTTAAATATTTTAATTTCATTTGTCAGAGGGGCCCCTCCCTTGCACTCCATTACCCTGACAACCATCCTTCATCAGCTGAATGAGTGCATTATTCATTAGCACTAATTATTTTCACATAACGTCTGCCCCGATATATTTAACCTCCACATTACACCCGGGATAATGGCCTTGTAAAATTGAATTGCGAGAAAGAAGTGGAGTTGGAAAGCTCATTTAAAGAACATAAGAGGGAAGAAAGAGGAGTGAGGGAGGTGCGTGAGGGCTCTTTGAAGCAGCTGAAGAGGGGGGGTTGACAGGAAGAGTGTTAAGCACTTTGGGACATGGAGCCCCAGAAGTGATGGGACATTTGTTCCCGTCTCATTTGCATGCTAAGAGAAGAGCCCGGTGGTTCTCTGGTGGGTTGAAGTGATACCTAAATGCCCTGTGGGGTGAAGGTGCCTTCCAGCCAGGGAGTTCAGATTATCTATTTGTGATCCGACACGTGACCTCAGCCATTAATATAAAAACACACACCTGGGAAGACACAGCACAGAGGCTGTCTCTTTCCGCTTACCACAACTCCATCTCTGCTGTCCGTCTTTACCTTTTCTTTTCGTCTGTCTTCTCTGCTCGCACCTCCGTTTTGTCCCATTCTTCCTCTTCTTTCTTTTGCTACTTGCCTGCAAAAGCCCAACTGATGATTGAAATGGTCTGGACTCACCTTATCACATTCCCCACTGAGAAGATTTCCACACAAACTTCAAAACAAACACTTTGCTTATTCATGAGATTGACATTCACCAGCATGCAACATTTAGACCTAGACAGGGCCTGCTGCTGCTGCTGCTGCCGACACACACACACACACACACACACACACACACACACACACACACACACACACACACACACACACACACACACACACACACAACACACACACACACACACACACACACAACACACACCACACACACACACACACACACACACACACACACACACACACACACACACACACACACACACACACACACACACACACACACACACACACACACACACACACACACACACACACACACACACACACACACACACACACACACACACACACACACACACACACACACACACACACACACACACACACACACACACACACACACACACACACACACACACACACACACACACACACACACACACACACACACTTCTTTTGATTAAATGTGGGGTAGGTAATTTTGGAGAAACCAGCTCGAGTGCGCTAGAATTTGAAAATTCACAACCGGAAAAAATCTGCCACTTCCTGACAGAGCCCCTCCTCCAACACACACGAACGCGCACATGACCAATGAGGTCACAAGATAAGTTTGTGCACAGATGGAAGGCTGACGGGCAGGTAGGCCATCCAGTTACTTTAGCCGGGCCGGCTAAAATGATTGGTCGTGCTTTTTACAGCACTACGGCTTCCACAGATGACATTTTTTAATGGATTTTTTGTCAAAGATATTCATTGCTATCGGGATGTTAAGAGCATTCCATGGAATATAACAAAAAGTGTATCTCGAGCCGGTTTCTCAAACTTACCTACCCCACCTTTAAGTAGACCGTCATATGGATATCATTTTAAAATAGGACTTTAACTGAAATCTTTCGAAAAGTGCCCATTGTGGTGATTGACATTATTCACCCACGGATCTATGGGTTGGGGTATTGTTCCGCACGGACATTTTTAGTGAACCGGACTTCCTGTTTCCGCCGGTCTTCGCTTCCCGGGCATGAAGTTGTTTACGTGTGTTTTCAGATGCTAAATAAAAGTCTAGCTTGTACCCTTGATACCCCGCCTCCGACTCCCGTCTCTCGGCACTACATTGGTGACCCCGACATAAGTCTCGTTGAAGGATCCGAGACTGAACCGAGCATGTCAAATAACGCAGTTTTTTTAAACTGCCGGAGTTTTGGGAAACATATGCGGCTGCATGGTTCGCTCAGGCGGAGGCTCAGTTCGCCCTCTGCGGAGTGACTGACGACGCAGCACGCTATTGTCACGTCGTTTCGGCGCTGGGGAGCTCCACTGCGACCCGGACAGTGGGCTTTATTACATCTCCTCCTGCCCAGGATAAATATGCAGCGTTCAAGGCTTTCCTGCTAAAGACTTTCGAGCTGTCACGGTCGGAACGGGCCCGACGCTTGCTCGCTATTCATAGCCTGGGGGACAACAAGCCTTCTGACCACATGGAGATGATGCTCAGCCTGCTGGGTACGGAAGAACCACATTTTTTGTTCATAGAACGGTTTCTTCGGCACATGCCGCCGCATGTACAGACAGCGCTCGCTAACACGGCTATTACTGAGCCCGACACGCAGCGGCACCTTCCCTGGTACAGGCATGCCACCTAGCAGAAGCTCCGGGGCTGACGTCAGCAACTCCAGCCCTGGCCTGTTTTATTACCATGCACGCTACGGGCGAAAGCGAATATGTGCCGTCCCCCCTGCACCTACAAGGTAACGGGAAACGCCAAGGCCTGCGCTTGGTAGTGGCCGCGAGCGTGGGCACATCCAACTGGCTCCTGTTCATCAGGGAGACCCTCTCTGGTCGCAGACTCCTTTGTGACACAGGAGCCCAGCGGAGCGTCCTGCCAGCTACCGTGGAGGATGCCGCCGGTAGGGGCCCCGGCCCACCTTTAACGTCCGCTAACGACACCCCTATTCGCACCTATGGCACAAAGACAGTGGACCTGTGCTTCGAGGGACAGCGGTTTAAGTGGGATTTCGTCACGGCTGACATCTCCTTTGCCCTCCTCGGCGCAGACTTCCTGTGCGCTCACGGACTGCTGGTGGACGTCAAGAACAGCCGCCTGGTGGACGCACTGACGTTTGCCTCGTTCACATGTACCCGTGGCGAGGCATCATTCAGCGGGCTCTCCAGCTCACTCTCACAGGGCGACAAATTTCAGCACCTTCTCAGTGAGTTTCTCGACTTGACGTAGCCCACCTTTTCCGCTGCCACTACTACGCACCACATTGACACTGAAGGCCCCCCTGTCTACGCTAGGGCCCGGCGGCTCAACCCTGACATGCTGGCAGTCGCCAAGTCGGAGTTCGTCAACATGGAGCGTCTGGGCATCATCCGCCGCTCAGACAGCCCTTGGGCTTCGCCGCTTTACATGGTCCCTAAATCAGCCGGTGGCTGGCGACCGTGTGGTGACTACCGCCACCTTAACGACACCACTACGCCAGACCTCTACCCGGTCCCTCACATCTAGGACTTCTCTGCACACCTGGCGGGCATTCTGGTCAGGTTCCGGTGCACCCCTCGGACGTCCCCAAAACTGCGGTAATTACGCCGTTTGGGCTTTTCGAGTTCCTGTGTATGCCGTTTTGACTTAAGAACGCAGCTCAGTCCTTTCAGCGGCTGATGGATTCAGCGCTCAGAGACATGCCATTCATCTTCGTCTATTTAGACGACATCCTGGTCGCCAGCTCCTCCTCCGAAGAGCACCAGGCACATCTCCGGGTCCTTTTCGCGAGGCTCAACCAACACGGCCTGATTATCAATCCGGCGAAGTGTCAGTTCGCGTTGTCTTCCATCCATTTCCTCGGGCACCTCATCAGCAAGGATGGGGCTGCTGCCCCCCTCCCGTCGAAAGTGGAGGCCGTGTCTGCCTTTCCACGACCGCCTACAGCTCGGGTGCTCCGAAAGTTCCTCGGGATGGTGACATTTTATCACCGGTTCATCCGCCGGGCGGCCAACACCATGCGCCTGCTGTACGAGGCCCTCAAGGACAAGTTCCCCGGCCAGGCCATAGACTGGACGGCTGAAAGGGAGGTCGCTTTCAATGCCACCAAAGCCGCCCTGAGCGAAGCCGCCATGTTGGCTCACCCGTCACACAGGGCCCCCATCTCTATCACCACCGACGCGTCTGACTACGCGGTGGGCGTGGTGCATGAACAATGAGTCGACGGCGCCTGGCAACCGCTCGCCTTTTTCAGCCGCCAGTTGACTCAGGGAGTGCAAGTACAGCGCTTTCGACAGAGAACTCCTTGGTCTCTATTTGGCGGTTCGCCACTTCCGTTTCCTGCTGGAAGGCCGGGAGTTTGCGGCGTTCGTGGATCACAAGCCACTGACCTTCTGCATGTCCAAGGTGGCCGAGCCGTGGTCCGCCCGACAGCAACGCCAGCTTTCGTACATCTCCGAGTACACCACGGACATACGACACATCGCTGGCAAGGCTAACGTGGTCGCGGACTGCCTCTCCAGAGCGGTCATCGGAGCTGTGCAGCTGGGTCTCGATTACCTCCGCATGGGCGCTGACCAGGCTTCTGACCACGGGGTCCAGACCCTCAAGGCCTCGGTCACGGGATTACGCATGGAGGAGGTCACGGTCGGTGACTCTGGCGCAAAACTGTGGTGTGACGTCTCCACGGGCCAGCCTTGACTGCTGGTCCCTGAGGACTGGCGCCGACCCGTTTTTGAGGCGGTTCACAATCTTTCCCACCCCGGTAGGAAGCCGTCCGTGAAGTTGTTGTCGCAGAAGTTCGTGTGGCAGGGGCCTAAGAAGGACGTGAGGTCCTGGGTCGACTCGTGCGTGGCCTGTCAACGGGCCAAAGTAGGGCCCCTTTTGAACTTTTTGTGGTTCCTGAGAGGAGGTTTGACCATATCAATGTCGACCTTGTAGGTCCGCTTCCCCCCTCTCACGGTTTCACCTACCTGTTTACGATGGTGGACAGGACGACCCGCTGGCCCAAGGCCGTTCCCCTTGCCTCGACGTCAGCTTCCGACGTCGCCCGCACTTTCATCGGCACGTGGGTGGCGCGCTTCGGGACCCCGTCTGACCTCTCCTCTGACCGCGGTTCTTAGTTCACCTTGGAGCTGTGGAATGCTGTTGCTGTAGGTTTGGGGGTCAAGCTGCACCGCACCACCGCATATCACCCCCAGGCTAACGGATTGTGTGAGCGGTTTCACCGGTCCATGAAGGCGTCACTGCGTGCCGGCTTGACAGACGGCAACTGGGTGGATAAGCTCCCGTGGGTTATGCTTGGCCTCAGGTGTGCACCCAAAGAAGACCTGCAGTCCTCGTCGGCGGAGCTCGTCTATGGCCAGGCGCTACGGGTCCCCTGGGAATTCATTCCCACCGCCACTGTGCCCTGGTCTGCGACCGGGCAGCGCTCCTCCCTGCTGGAGACCACCGGGACATTCGCGCCCGTCCCCATGTCGCAGCACAGGAACCCAGCTTTCCGGGTGTCCCCCGGATTACGGTCGGCGGATTTCGTTTTTATTCGCCACGACGCCCACCGCGGTCCCCTGCGGCCCCCTTACGACGGTCCGTTCAGGGTCATACGTCACGGAGACAAGAGCCTGGTGGTGGACGTTGGTGGCAGGCCTGAGACTGTGTCCGTTGATCGGATTAAGCCTGCTCACGTGGACGTTTCCAGGCCGCACCTGTGGGGGTGCCCTCGCCCTCGTTGGCGCCCCTGCCCTCGCCTGCGGCCCCGCCCTCCTCGACCCCTGTGGTCCGTACGCGCCGGGGTCGGGTGGTACTTCCTCCCAGGCACGAGGATTTTGACTATGGGTGAATACTGGGGGGGCTTGTGTGGTGATTGACATTATTCACCCACGGATCTATGGGTTGGGGTATTGTTCCGCACGGACATTTTAGTGAACCGGACTTCCTGTTTCCGTCGGTCTTCGCTTCCCGGGCATGAAGTTGTTTACATGTGTTTTCAGATGCTAAATAAAAGTCTAGCTTGTACCTTTGATACCCCGCCTCCGACTCCCGTCTCTCGGCACTACACCATGACACTTTACATAAATGCGAGGTGCTGTCTTCAAATACTTTAGTTTCTCTGGCTTAAAGTACAATGATGTTTACGATTATAACACAATAAAAAGCCAAACACTTCCATCAAATGGTGGGATATTTGCCAGAAAACCTAGAAAAAAAGAGATCAATTATAATAATTTTGGTAAATGAATATCTTGTTGATTAACATAATAAATCTGCAAATCGTTCCAGATCTGTTTTTGATACTAAATTAATCATATTTCGTAACATATATGCAAATTGTAACAGTCTTTATTTCTGCCTTGCACATAAAAACCCACCATATGCTTCAGTTGTGCTTCCCTCTGTGATTCCCTGAGTAATGTTGCTCACAGTGACCGCGCTCCTCTGCCCCTCTTTAGGCGATGTGAGTATGAGTGTTCTGCTTTGTATGCTTGATGCCGGGTAATTGCAGTTCATTTCAACTGGGAAAAAATATTATTCTCACGCCTTTCTGTGTTACGCCCAGAAGGCAGCAGACTATGTGTAAAGTATCTGTCTCTCTGACATTTAGATTTGCCTTTTAAAGATGGCATTTTTCAAAACTGGCATTTCTTCATATGTTTTCTAGAGGCGACACAATTATTCTTTTACATCCCAGTCAGAGTGTTTATATAAGTGTGTAATTTATCCAACCTTAAGTTGTTTGGTCGTTTTCCTTTGTAATGTTGATATTATTTTATGCTGCAATAAAATTGTTAACATTTTCTGATACTGATATCAGTGTCTGATAGTTGTAGCTGTTCGTACATTACCTTTACTCACATCGCCTAAAGAATCCCTGCTTGTTTCAATGAATGCAGTTGTGGCACAAATAACCTATATAGCAACAGCGTGTTAGGTGTTGATGGCGGTTGATAGTTTTTGGGTGTCAGAGAGAATGGATAGTGTACTGAATGCGTGGAGGAGACATGATCATCTTTTAATGTTTGAAAATCGCTAGAATTTTCCAATTACAGCACTCTGGAGCCTCGCAATGGACCTTTATCCATTCTGCAAATGAGCATGCTACTCCTAAATAATTTCCTCAACAATGATGGTGCTGCGCATTATGAAATATTCATAACTCAATTTTCCTGCTCTATCAGACTTTGGAAAGATCCATAATTACATGATCATCCACAATGTAATTCATTTTGCGTACTTTGGGAATTTGAGTTTTTTCCACAGTCAAATGTTAAATATGTTGGCAAAATAGGATTAAGCCTGCTTTGTGCTTGTTTTAAAAAGGGATTAAGTAGGGAAATCTTATTTTACCATTATTCCCTACAAGACTGATAAGTCCATGGTCATTCAAAGAGTCAGAACTAATGAGATGCTGTAGTGAGACAGACGATACATTGGCAGAATTAACGGACAAACAGGCAGACAATCACACAGTACAGAAATGAACAGAGAGGCAAGAGTGAAAACAGTTATTTCAAAAAGTGCCGGACTAACTACACACATAAACTTTTTTCACGAGTGGCTGTAATCTTCTGAGAATGGCAGGTTAGTGATAAAAAACAAAACAATGGCCAACATTGCATTGATATTTTGGATATGCTATAATAATGCAAAGTAATAGAACCGTATTAGAAACCAAAATGTGTGTTATTATGTCTCGCTGGCCAGCAATCTGGGGTTAAAGTTCACTTCATGTGCAGCAAAATCACGCTGAGAGGAGGCATGAGTCACAGAAATTGACGTTTTAAAGGTAAGCAGAAAGGGTCTGTTGTGTTTGAGACAGAAGGCCAATTGGCCAACATGGTCGTTGCCCATCTGTGCGAGCATACAGTAGTCCACAAATGAGTACAAGTATATTATCTACACAAGAATTAACTTTGAATTGTGTGCCATAAAGAGTGTGCTTCACATTTCCAGTGTAGCTGCTGCTGTAGAAGTTTATAATCTACTATACAATTTAGACTGCGCTATCTCACTGTAAGATATTTTAGAAAGTGGGCTATAACAAGTCCCTTGCTTTAAAACCAATAAAGTGAAATGGAGCTGCTGACATTTTTAGTATTGCATTATTGTAAGACAGTCCTCCAACTGCATGTGTGTGTGCAGAGAATAAGGAGCGTGTTAATACAGCTGTCAGTCACCGTGACGATGACGTTAATGACGCTGTACTTAAATGGGAAGCCTGAGTGATAACAGTGTTGAGCTTAAAGGCCAGGGCTGTGACGGCGGAGGAGGAAAGAAAGCAGAGTGAAGCGTTGTGGTGGAGGGGGGGGGGGGGGAGCTGCTGGAGGTTACAGACACCGAAAAACACACCATACAGGTGCCAGGCAACGCTGACGTGGATGTGTCTCTCTATGTTTGACACCTTTTCTTGTTTAATTGCTTTCCAACTCTTAAAGAAGTGGACTTAATGTGGCTTATATCCAGGTGAAAACAGATCACTACAATGAGTTCTAAAAAGAAAATATTCATAACTTTATTTTTGCATGTGCTTGTTAGTGTTAACTCTCTGTAGAACAATGTGGTCTCTTTAAAAAGACAACATTGGTGCAGCAATCTGCTTTTAAAATGCACATGAATAGTTAAGTGGGGATAATTTGTGGGGTTTCATTTGATTCAAATATAATATATATATATATATATGTGGTGGGACCCTACACGATTAAGACATGGGAACACTCAACGCCACTGAAAGTCCCTTGATATACAATTACATCAAAGATTGTAGCACAGCTTTAAATCTGCCTTCTGACATCTGGACTCAAAAAGCGTACAAGAAGAAGACTAGCGAAGGAGGCGAAGAAGAGACCTATAACAACCCTGAAGGAGTCACAAGCTTCAGAGGTTTTAATGTTCCTACAGCAAGTTCCTTTGGTTTGAGACTGAAGTCTATCTATCTCTCCGTCTCTCCGTCTCTCCGTCTGTCTGTCTGTCTGTCTGTCTGTCTGTCTGTCTGTCTGTCTGTCCGTCCATCCATCTACAGATGTGATATACAGTATATATCAGAATAGAAGTCTACATACCCTTTTCTGGCCACTTTTCAAAGCCCTGTTCTCTTAAATCTGTTGTTAACAACATTAGTAATCTCCCTCAGAATAAAATACATTTTTGTCAGCGTAATCAAACCCTGATGTCCCTCATTTGCCTCTCAACAGCATTTTGTGATGAATTCCCATCTGCAAAGTATTTCCGAATACTTTGCCCAAGGAGGTGTAATTTAAATAATATCAGTCACCGTGCTGCTGCCAGAATAAGAATTATGTCCGCACTAATATCTCATCTGACACGCAGCAGAGCAAAGACTTCTCTCCTGAATAACAAAAATGCAATAATTCACCCTGCGTTATTATCCACCTAATTATAATGGGAAATATAGTCGATTCACTTTTCCTGCCTGAATTCAGAACAAATTAGGAAAATGATCAGTTATGTTAATCTTGTTCAAGATGGTTGACTATCATTCATTTAAAGACCACAAAAGAGATGTTTAATGGTGTTAGATTAGCAGGGAAAGTGAGTAAAATGAGGCCACAAACTAAAATACATATCAACAATATCTTCTCCCTGGTCTCATTTAAAGGTCAAATTAACCATATAAATATTAAACATTCATATCAAATGTACCATAGTATGCAAACTAACCACACACTAAGAGTCGTCCCATTCTCCAGACATATTTTCATAATTATATCACTATAACAATTTTAATGAGAGCAATCAGCTCTGAACATTTTTGCCTCCAAGGAAGCGGGGTCTCAGTCAGTCACTGAGGTACTTCTTGGTCATTCTCTATTCATTTGCAGAGTGTGTTCTTCGGTCTCTGCAGTGTCGTTCCCCAATGACTCCTACCTCCGAGCCCCCTGCATGAGGGGGGCCCTAATTACACTCTCATGTGTATTTAATGGACTCGCTGCCTTTGGTCCTGTGAGAGAGCGCCTCGTCCTACAACCTCTGTGCCAAGGTCCCTCCACACAAGAAGTCACTTTGGAAAGGAACTTAACGCAAAACGTTTATGTGAGTGTGTGTGTGTGTGTATATGACAAGGCCCAAACCTGTCCCAAACTGCAGCCGTCCAGTGCTTTGTGTCATTGTTCTGAATCTTCCCTCCATTCTAGGGGTCCGGGACTCTTTTCTGAAAACACACACAAGCAAATACACTTTCATTGTCAACATTTACACATTCTCCTTCCCACGTGTGCAAATTCAACTTTTTGTTTTTGATGAGATCGGCTTTGCTTTGTCATCGGTTGTGGTCCCACAAAATACACACACGCAATGATAATATTTCCAAAAGCAATAGTGCACTGAAAAAAAAAGTGAATTAAAAAATATTTGAATTTGAAAATTACTTAAAGGTGGGGTAGGTAAGTTTGAGAAACCGGCTCGAGACACACCTTTTGTTATATTCCATGGAATGCTCTTAACATCCATAAAAAAACGTCATCTGTGGAATCCGTAGTACTGTAAAAAGTACCGGGCCGGCTAAAATGATTGGCTCAGTTTTCCATCTGTGCATAAACTTATCTCGTGCCCTCATTGGTCATGTGCGCGTTCGTGTGTGTTGGAGGAGGGGCTCTGTAAGGAAGTGGCAGATTTCTTCTGGCTGTGTATTTTCAAATTCTAGCGCACTCGAGCTGGTTTCTCCAAAATTACCTACCCCACCTTTAACTGCTAATCATTGCTTTTGTCAATCTGGGATTTCATATCGATGAAAGAGACAAAATACAGAGGTTGCATTTAAACTGTTTTATATAGTTAAGGAAGTTAGGAAATATAACATGTATGTCTTCGAAATAAGGTATGCACAAACACATGTATTTAGCTTTTGTTTACAAAGAAAGACTTACCAGAGCAAGATAAGTGTAGTCATAAAGTATCATGGTGTTAAAGCTTGTTCTTTATGGCTGTGTATTGAATATTATATAATACTGTGTTTTATAAAAAAGGGCCCTGGTCCTCCAAAGGACCCCAAAGAGAGAGAAATATAAGGGTTAAAGGGTCGGTTCACCCTAATTATGAGAACAAAATATTTTCTCACTTTGCCATAGAAATATTTGGCCATGTATGCAAATTGGAAGTTCAAGTTTTGAGATTTATATTGCTGAGATTCCTCAGAGAGAGATAGGGGGGAACCTAGAGGAGAATAAGAACAATGGTTGTGGTTATATTTGTGTAAAACAGCTACAGAGATACATGGGTGAGTGGCTGTTAAACTCCCACCAATTTGAATGTTTTTACTTGCAGAGCGGTCTGCTTTAATGAGGACAGACATCTGGACCCACCTCACAATGCAGGGCTGTGATGAATGTGACCCCTGTGGTAAGCCCTTGCCCCCAGCCCCACCAGGACACATAAAGCAGTCGCACAGCCCCTGTTAAAGGGCTGCACACACACATAAATCCGTCGTGGCGCTTCTTAACTGTCCAATTTGCATGGCCCCTACACAAAAAGGCTAACGATGTTTTACAAGACAAACATGCACGGACATGTCTACAAAAACACAAATATTCATGCAGGTATGAAAAGGTGTTATACAAGTCTATACTTTTGTGAAGAGTACACAGTATGATTTTGTACTAAACCTCTCTGATGTTACTAAACCTTGAAACTACGAAAAGGAATTGCAGAAAAACCCAGACTTAGAGATGAAATCTTTGAGAGGAAAGCACAGAATGTTTAAAAGTGAGAGGAATTGAACACACAAAGACAGAAAATAGAGAAGGAGCGAGACTGCCGATGGGAAAAGGCAAGATGAAGAGGGTGGTGAGATGGGATTCTGGGTAGTTTTATCTGGTGGGCAGGGAGACGGTGGCGGGAGGATCTGTCTCTGTTAGAGAGAACACAGCCCTGTTATTAAAGCCATTCATCACTCGCTGAATATTCTCCCTTTAATGGGCTCTGTCGTTAATTACCCAACTTCGTCAAGATAGGGAGTCAGGGGCTCTCCGTTTTCTCGGCCTGTTCACAGACAGGCTCATTCACACGCGCAGATGTACGCACGCTCTAACACATAAGCAGGTGATGGGACAAAACATTTACATTCTTTAAATGCCACACCTATAGAGTCTAATGTTATCAAATACAGACGCACTGCAAGAGATATTACCTTTGTGAAGCAAGGGCTGTCAGGCTATCTTCCCGGCTCTTCGTAAAATGGCCTAAGGGAGGGATGAAACAATGAGTGAATTAATTGACTAATTAAAAGCAAATGAAATTATTGACAAGTTTTGCAAATCCAGTTAATTTTTTGTTTTGTTGCAGAGCTGCAAACTGAACTTTCATTCCATAAATCAATAAATAGAAAGGTAAACTCTCATTTTTCATTATTTTCTTACCTTATTTAGACCAAACGATTAATGACTTAATCTTGAATATTATCGCAGATTAATTGATAATGAAAATAATCTATAGTTGCGGCCCTAGTCCACAGTACTTTATTGGAAAAGGGTAACAAGGACTTCTGATAACCCGTTCTTTATCCAAGTGCGTCCACTGTTACAGTTCTCTATGTCAACAATAACAAAGTATTTTCTTCACATGTCTTTGGGAAGTTTCACCAGTGGGACCTTATGTTAAACGGACTGAGTCTGTTGCCCTGTATACAAGACTATAGGACCACAACCTCCTCCTCCTCCTCCTCCCCTTTTATCCCTAATCAGACTCTTTTGTGCTCCTTTTATAATTAGCCACTTAACTATCCAGGAGAATGGAACTGTGGCCGTAAAGCATTTACAAGGGTACTCGACAGGACACGCCAGCACCTTTTGTTTAGCAATTAGTTTGTCTGTGAGAGGGACAAGACAAATCGGCAGGGAGAGCATCTGGTGGTCTCTAAGCTCTCACTGCAGAGAGAGAGGAAGAGAGAGGCAGAGGAGGAGGAAACAGGAGGTTCAGAGCCATTCAGCAACAATAAGGATTGTACCACAAGGATTTGTGACAAGGGCTTTAAAGTTTACAGTCGGAGGAAACTGATCTGGAAATGAATAAAGCAGCTCTGACAAATATGATGATAAGAGACTCAGAGAGGGCTGGGTAATAGGGACCTATTTTTCGCACACTACTGATTAAGAACCGGCTAAGTGTCTGTAGAGATTCCCATGTGCACAATGCAGCACAGGCGGAGTTTAGTATGTGTCCCAGTAGGGTTTCCTTTAGTACCCAGTCATTTACATTGTAGTTATCCGAAGATAGGAGATAGGAGGAATGCAAGGCAGCATGACAACCGCTCCATTGATCCCTTTGGCCTGATTAGCTCACCAGTGTACCGTCAAGGCAAACTAATCAGATACATTGATCACAAAATACTTTTTAACGCTACCCCAGGCAATAATACGATTTTTCTCAAGTCAAATTACTAGTTAGTTATCTGTTCAGACGTGACGCCAGACATTTGGGATTCTAACATTTCCTTTGAGATGTCAGTATAAGTCAATGGCTCGATTTCAAAACCCTATAATGGTTAAACAGCAATACAGTAATGACAATAAAATGCCATTTAATTTCCTGAAGCGTTGTCATCATTTCTGTAAACATATAGGTTTGTCAGACTCAGTGATAATAGGTGTTCCTCACTTCTGTTGTGCTGCTACTTTCACGATTGTCCAGAAGAGGTTGCTGTCTTCCCTGCAAACGACAGGCGGTGGATGTTCATCACAGATCCTACACATTTATTTCTATGAGAGAGAGAAAGGAACAGAAATGTAAAAGCTGGTTGTAAAATCTCTAAAGCTGAATATACATTAAATGTTGATTCTACTATTTGTACATCTTAACGCATTGACAGGATCACATGTCCAAATAAAGCATTATAACGACAAATTAAGCAAATTCCAAGCCAAAATGTGTTATCTTTACCCAGACAGAAAATGTTCCCCTCTCCAAAAGAGAGAAATATATTAGTTTACAGTCAGCATTCAGCCCCTCAACACTGAACACACACTAATTGATTATAGATGTCATTTTCATCATTGGCAGTAGGGGGCAGGATCCATACATTGATTAGACTTCCATTATGTGGAGGCCAAGTAATTGTACTCTAATGCCTATTAAACACAAAACTACATAGCAATCAGAATAATCTTTGGCATGTTGACTCACATATTTATTTCCCGGGACTGTCTGTTTGGTTTTAAAGATCTGCTCCGACTGTACAGTAGATTACTTTTGAAAGGGGATTTAAAAGGAAAAAGAGCTTGGCTTACATCTTCAGAGTTAAATATTCCTATTTACACCAATATCTAAACAAGCCCTCCGACAGTCTGAACAGCTGCGAGAGATACGAGTCTCTCTGATACCTGTGTTCCCGTGACGCTGGTGATCAAACGCTGTGATAGCATAACATGGCTTCCTGTCTGTCACACCCTCAGGCTAAACATCAGCAGAGCGCCTTGCAGCTGGCAAATGTTCTCATGACAAAGTTAAAATGTCTCGATTAATATCTGACTACTCTGCTTTTTTGTGTCACTTATCTTGTTGCTGCTTTAGCTTCTTATCCATCTTGTGAGTTCTGCTGGATACATCCACCTTGATAGTGTTACTGAATCACCATGGAGAGGATTCAGCCACATGGAGAAATATGTGCTTTGTACTTATGATGCTTTGCACAATATGCAAGCTATAAAGACATGTTTCTGTCCAGATTCAAATACAATTGTGCCTCACTCGGGCTTTATTTAGATTTTTAAAAATTGTACCTTCGAGCAGAGTATTTTTTTAAAAAGTGGATGATAAAAAGTTTGTCATTATAATATATAAACAAAAACTAATAAAAGGCAGTAATAAGGTTAAATTACTGTCATGAAGGTCGAAATATAAATTAAGTTTTACCGTAAAATGGCGTACGGTGTAAAACAAAAGCAATATCACTCCTGGTTTTAGTGGCACATACTAAACTTGGTTTTATTTGGATAAAAAAATATTTCTTAAAAATTAAAAGGAATGCTTAACCATTTAAAGAATGTCTCAATACGCATCATTTTGTGAAGAATACTATATTTTTTCCCCTGTGCTATCCCAATGATATTTCCAGAGTTATCGTGCGGCCCTTTTGGAGGGTCTCGACCCTCAAGTTGGAAACTGCTGCCTTGTGCCACTCGTGCCATCAGTAGCGTTTCTCCTTCTCGACAGTTAATCTCTCATCCGTCCATCAACTTTTAACCAGGCCGCATGCATGATGGCGTGTGACTTAAAAGCCTGTGTAGTCAGTCCTAATTAGCCAACGCCTAATCAGACAAGTTCCCTGCGCAAGGACACAAAGTGGATAGTAGGGAGCAGTACAGTCCTTCTCAGGGGTTGACTCAGCAGAGGAAGACAAAGACTTGAAAGCAGATGAGGACCCCATCTGTTCTACGTGAACATCACCACATGCAAAACACTGCACAATATGAATTGAGGATCTGATGGCATGTGAGCTTATTTCACTATAATATGACTTAAATATAATAACACGAAGGGCCAAACTTCCTCTTATTGTTCAAACAATCTCCGCCCTCTACATTTCTGTGTTCCTCTTGTGTATCTGTTTCCACATCTGTTCGATAGCCCCCCTGTTAATAATGTCTATGGTGTTGCCTTTTTACTGGACCTCTGAGACCCACACCCTGGTGTACCTGTTTGGAGTTTGATTAACATTGCACTTTAGCACACACTATTCAGACCCAGTGGAGGGAGCTTAAAGGGCCGTGCGCTGCAGCTAATGTAGCCTGTGGTACAGGACAGATGGAGAAGTGATAAATGGGGAAGAAGGATGGGTGTGAGTCAATCCTTGTTGGCTTCATTGTACAAAAATGGGTCTGACATAGACACACTGAGATGCAGAGTGGGTTTTTGAGGCGGTATTTCTCAGGACCTCAGAGGACCAGAGAGGACGAGACCGGAGGAAGCAGAGCAGCCATGTCTCCTCTCTGTCAGTCCCGAGCACTGAAATATTAAATAGCTTTTGTTTTGCCTAGTTAAACATGCACTGATGTGACACAAACTGTGAACAATGCCATTTCACACGCACGGGATTCCTCTCTTTTTTATAATTCATGATGAAGTGACGACTCCAGCCATGCCCCACTGTTTGCCATCAACATTATACAGCTGGTACATACTTTAAAAAAATGTTTTAGCTCAGTAAACATTTAATAGTGTAAGACTGTGAGTGTTATACTTGTCAATTATAATGATTTTAAACCATATTTTTATGAGCAAACCTGTTTTAATGGAATTTGTTTGTCGTCTAAATGCAACATGATATGCCTACAACACAGAATTGAATTCTTGTAAACGTTACAAAAAGGTGACTTTGAAGCCCATTCTAACTTGTTTTCCCCGGACAGTGGCATATTTTCTTGCTGAAAAAGGGACAGCACTCTGGTAATATGAAACTCAGTAAGATGCAAGTACAGATGTTTTTCTGAGCATACTGTCGGTGAGTCTCCAGTTCTCTTTGGCCAGACCTTATTATCACAAATAAGTAGAGAAAAAAAATGTATCTGAAAAAATTAGGAAAAAAAGCTTTTTGCAAGAAGGTGTTACAGAGGCAGAATTATCTATCTTACACTGACATTAGTTACAAAACTCCTCTTCATCAGCTGCAAGCTCTGTCCAGAAAACAACTCATTACTGATGTTTACTTCAAGGACCTGACTTTAGAAGAAAGTATGACACCACACTTGATTAGATCAGCAACAGACAGCCTGTTCTTAGCTTATAGCAGATATAGAATACTGCTGTATATGTCAGGGTGATGTGGAATAAGAGGACGCAGGGTTAAATAAATCTAATATTTGCGATTATATCTTATATAAATCTGTAATCTGTGTATCAGTAAAATATTGAAATCAGTATTCATACGAATGCTAAAAGATCGAATATAGATCTGAATAAATATATATGGATATGGTCAATTACAAAAATGCCTTAAAGTAGAACATATGTGGGAAAATAGATTTCTAAATGTTATTATTGAAGCCTTTCTCAAAACAAAAAACACATATGTATCTTATTTTGTGAATCTCACTCTGGTCCAGTTACATCTCCCACTTCTCTTGTTTCTGAATTATTCATGTATTCAAACACACACTGTAGAAGAACATATGTGGATTCTGAGAGTCAATGCTAACAGTGGCTGTTAGAACAATGAATACAATGTGCACCCAGTCAGAATCCCAGCTTGTGAAATAAACAATGTCTAAAGTCAAGAAAAGAGAGAATCCCACCATTACTGACGGGAAATGCAGTCGGCTGGCTACCTGAAAACCATGGAGACGGGGATTCAGCAAATACACTGTGATCATCCTAGAAAGAAAAAAACAATTATTCTCTCACACACACACACACACACACACACACACACACACACACACACACACACACACACACACACACACACACACACACACACACACACACACACACACACACACACACACACACACACACACACACACACACACACACACACACACACACACACACACACACACACACACACACACACACACACACACACACACACACACACACACACACACACACACACACACACACACACACACACACACACACACACACACACACACACACACACACACACACACACACACAAATTAAACTTCTCTCTAGAGGGATTGCGCTTCGCTCTGTTCTTATTTTTACCATTTTATTTGAACTCTTTGTAAAACTCAACAACAATGTAATGATTAAACTAAGACAAGAAAATGTACCTTTATCATCAAAACACTTGATGAGTGAGCAGAATAGATTTGAAATGATCAGCATCAAAGACATACATCTGCATCGTTAACAGTGAGTGTTTGATGAATGCAGTTTCATCGCGTCATGGATACCTCTGTGCCGTATCTGATGTATCTTTTTTCTTTCTGTGTTTGCACGAGTCAATGTAAGCAAAACCTATTTTTTGTCGTTCAGGTAAAAACATTTTTTGTATCCATCTAAAGAATTGCTGGAAATGTCTTATTTTAGAGCACGACTCTTTGGCAAAAAGAAGTATCTGTAAAAAGGTTCACGGTGAAATGCTCCAAGTTACTCATGATGAATACATTATTTCACCTTCACTCTGGGAAACCTAATTTCTACTGACATTCAACCAACATGTTTCAGAGCATGCAGCGGTATGGGTCAGCAAATTAAACTGTGGCATTGTCTATGTGTGTGTGCGTGTGTGTCTTCCCATGTGTGTGTCTGGAAGCGAGTGTCTCAGATAAAACAAACCCCACATACAACAGCCCAGGGACCCTCCAACCATAATTGTGCAGGTGGCATTTTAGAAATACTCACACAACAGGGGTCAATTCCTCTTCAGGTCACTGAGAATGACATCATCAAACTACTATTAACTCTGCAAACAATCCTCGCAGTGCAGCGTCTGTATTGACAACGGATTCCTTCAAAACAAACAGCAGGCGCCGGGCTTTGCCCTCAATCTAAAAACCATAACCTCAAGTGAATCACAGAGAAATGCCCATCTAGGCAGGAAGGAGCATCGCTGCGGAGAAGAGGACTAAAAATGACACGGCAAACAAATCTCCTCTTCACCTCCAGCTCTCCCCTTTTTTTTTTCTAGTAGGCATTCACTCTTGTTCTATACCTGCCTGTCGGTATCTGTATCTCCACACACACACACACACACACAATGCATTTACCTTCAACCCACGCAAACCAAGTGCTTTGTTTCTTTTTCTCTCATTCAAACGCATCTCATCTGATTAACCTGTTAACTGGATGCTGTGCAGAGAGCAGGTTTTGCACCATGCCTCGTGAATATGACTTATTCAGCGTGGCCTTGTTTTAGGATGTGAGCTCCACAAAAGGTCCGATGAGCCCACGAGGGCAAGGTGTGTATTGACATAAAAACATGAGGAAAGCGTCCAGATGCAGTCCACTGTTTTTCAGTAATAATAGCTAGCAGCCCTGCCGTTAAATAATTAATGCGGTCTATCCAATACAAAGTGGACGGCATGCAGACTGCACTCCCCTGATCTCCATCTCATTCTCTATCTCCCCCGATGGACCCAATGCGCATGCCTGTGTTTATTTCTGTTTGTTTGTAATATTAGATTTTTTCTTCATGCTCATCAAAATGTTATAATAATAATGATTATAATAATAAAACCATGCAAAGCGGAAGAAGCAAAGTATTACAGAAAGATAATAAACATTTGATTAAAAAAGGGGCTAACAGACCCCATATTCTTATACCAGGACTACTTAATACAACATTATTTAACTATTTTATCTTAAAAGCTTCATAATCATTTAATGCTTCACTGACTTGAGAATGTAAACCCAAATGGTTATTTTTGCAAATGTTGGTGAGCAGAAGATTTGGGTAAAACTGGCTCGTATTTTATGGAGAAACGCTGCTCTACCTCAACTCTCTTATTAAAGGAAATATGGATGGACAGAAAGCTTCACTTGATGCTAAAGTAATTAGCTGCAGACTTCTGCTTATGCTAGTTAGCAGTGATGGGTCCAAGGACGATTGTTGGTGACAAGGCGAGCACAGGGGCTTTGGAACACTAAGAGGAAGAGGTATTTCGGGAAAGCTGTCAAGAAGAAATACCAACAAGATAAATAGTTTAAGACCACTTCACACAAGATTGATATTGATGCATTAAAACATATATAGAATTGACAGGCCCACTTAGTACAAAAGGATATGTTCTGTGACATTGTTGAGGCCAAGATGTTAATGAAAAAGGTAAGAATTTAATTTAATGAGTGAACCAAATCTCAACAATCTTGCCCTCCCATTGAGCACATGCTGTTTTTCTCTGCTGTTTTTACAACAAACAATCCCATTTGGCATTACGGTGCAATAAAAGCACAGAAGCATATCGAAGGTTATGGCAGGAGCAGTCACATGATCAATACCCTCTCGACCCACCTTTCATTGCCCCTTCCACCACTTCTCTTCCTCTCTCCTCACCACCTTTCCTCCCAATCAATTAACTTCCCCAAGTAAACAGATCCGTCCCCACGCTCGCTGCTCCCTGCTGTAACCGGAGAGTCCTCCTCCTGCCTCTCCTCCTCGTCCCGGCCAAGTCAGAGGGAGAAACCAGATACCTGACAAAACATTGCTGCTAACCCCTCTTCAAGTGTGTATTGAGGTAAGCATGCTAAATAAAGACCAATGACATCATCTGCATACTCTTCATCATCCTCCATCACCAACATCATGACCTCTGAAGGGGTCGGAGGTCAAACATACAGCGATCTGTGTTAAAGGACCCGGCTGTCTCCTCACAATAGGACAGTAGTGTAACACAATTATGAAAACAAAGTTTCTAAATTAAGTCTGTTTGATATTTAGCTTCAAGTTCATTTGTTTTTTTACTGCATTTAAAATGTTTTAACAAAGGGCTTTAGAATTAAGGTTGAGTACAAACCTCAATAGATCTTAAAGACTCCCAGCGAAATCCCTAAAGCTACAGCTACAAATTGTAATTCTATTATAGCCCAAGTTTTTGGACATGTCCTTTACATTTGGCTGCTTATTCATTTGTACTTTTCACTTAATTCGGAAGCAGGGCTTTGATTGTGTATTCTTTACCGATGTTTTAATGTGGTAATGCTTTCTTCTTAAGGGCAGGATCTGAGTCCTTCTTCCAGCGCTGCTCCACAGGCCACACTGTTGCAGGTATTTATGAGACAGACTTATCACTGCACAGATTCACAGACCTCTTCTCTTTTATTTAGACCTCCATCTGGAAAGCCAGGCTGCTTAAACAACGCTGCAAATATGTCCTGGTTGTTTATTAATAACAAATGGCCCAACTCTGCTCTAAATTAACAAGTGTTGAGAACTATATTTGCACAACAATTATGCAAAGTGTGGTTTTTCTTTTACAAAATTGCAGAGTATGTAAAGTAAAGGGTGTATGCTGGGAATGAAGAAGCACTGCTTACATTTCATTAAAACACAATACAGTGTTTTGTAAAGGAAAAAAAAATCCAAATGAACCCACTTCCAATTATCTTTGACCGCTCAATAAACTAGGTGACTACAAGAGAAATTCCCAGGAGTCCTTGAACATAAAATTGTTCATTCTTGCAACACCACGGCCACCGAGAGAGGAGATGCATGCAGGACCAATCTATATCTCCTGTGACCCTCGGTAACATGTCGTTGTGCTTGCTAATCACATTTAGAGACACCAAGTGAAAGGATGGCCTCTCTGGGCCGTTTGCTTTCACAAATGGATCTGCTTAATATGGGAGATTAATAGACTACTATCTAATCTTCCCTGTGATTGAAACTATGATCTGGTTACCGAGAAACATGATGGATGTTGAGGCGGTGGCACATGAGAGTCATGTTAACCCTTTCTAGAGATGTATATTGATATTAGGTATATTGACTGTTGTAAGACAATGCAGAGCAGCATCTTTCACAAGTGAAGTTATTATTATTTTTGCAGAGACAGTGTACTTGTAATTATTTCCTCTATATTATTTATTTACATGTTCTACTGCAACAGTTATCACAAAATGAAAATTGGCTCAGATATACAAATGATTGGATTCGTTTGGATCGTTCTCTTGCACCAAGAAAAATATGCAAACAATCTATTGCTACCTGCAACAACAAAAAAACAGACTTCATGCGCACAATCAAATATACATTTTTGCAGGGCCAGTGGTGAGATGAGGATTTGTAGTTATTATAATGACTTTGGCCAAAGACCAATATTAATATATTGTCTCAGTTGTTTGATGATAATTCTGCTGGAAATATAACGGCTTCCTCTTCTGTATTGTGCTTTTTTCTTTTATATTTTGTATGATTATACTTTTACAATATGTGTGTGATGATGACACTCAGACAGTGTCCTTACAAACTGTGGCTGGAGATGTCCTTGAAAAAGAGGTGACATCCAATAGAGCCTGGACTGATCAATACAAACACCTATATTTATCTGACCTGTTGCCTGGAAATCACTAAGTACATCTAGGTTTTACAAACTTATATGGTGGAGTTTGCTGACCTGTACTTTCAGTTAAGGCACATTATATTAGCTACATTTCTCTGGTAATCAATGTTAAGGTCATTATTGAACCCTTAAAAAAGCGCTGCCAATGTGTCAGAGATGTCCTTATTTCTGCAGTGTCGTTCTGTTGTTGCAGGGGGTGTAGCACCACGTTTGTAAGACCCTGTAAATCACAGAGAAAAGCTGTCGTCCCCGACAGGGCCTTGTTAGTCGCTACAGAACCATAATGACTGATGCCTGCAGGCAAACTATATACCAGGTACTTAACAGTCCGAACCTATAATACATCTGCCATAGGCCGAGGAGGAGGCATGCAAGGCACATGACCACGTCCTTCATCTCATCTTCTCTGGCCTTGGTTTGTTTATTTACCTCCTTCTCCTTCTCTCTCTTTCTTTCTGTGCATCTCCTTTTCTTATCTCTCTGCCTGTTTCCTTTCTGATCCTCGTTGTATCTCCCCCTTCTCTCTGTTCTCTCAGGGAACCAGCTGGGAAACTGGCCTTGGGATACAAGCTACAAGCATTACAACCATATGCTAGATATTTTTCAAGGAAGGAAGGTGTGTGTGTGTGTGTGTGTGTGTGTGTGTGTGTGTGTGTGTGCGCGTGCCTGTGTGAATGGAAGCAGGGGGAGGGGTCTGACTTCTTGTTGAAATGCACTACAGTGTAATAGCTAAGTAGGACATTTATCTGGCCGTGGTTTGTCTTCCCCTGATGTGCTTGTGTGAGTTGCTGAGTTCCCTCTTTATCCCACAGCTAAATGCCTTCAACATAGAGAATTTCTGTTGCTTTCAACGACACACACACACACACACACACACACACACACACACACACACACACACACACACACACACACACACACACACACACACACACACACACACACACACACACACACACACACACACACACACACACACACACACACACACACACACACACACACACACACACACACACACACACACACACACACACACACACACACACACACACACACACACACACACACACACACACACACACACACACACACACACACACACACACACACACACACACACACACACACACACACACACACACACACACACACACACACACACACACACACACACACACACACACACACACACACACACACACACACACACACACACACACACACACACACACACACACACACACACAGTACAGGCAGACTGCTGAGAGGGAGCTGCTAGAGACACTGACACAGCTTGCTCATTAGACGGTTTCTTCTTGGATTGAGGCCAATATCTGCAGGTCATAAACTCACTGATGTAACAGGCAATGTAACCCACTGATCTAGGGAAGTGTTCAAAAGCTACACATCTCTTTTTAAGACTGCCTTATATCATCTTTTACTATACGCCATTGCATTTTTTGACCATGATTATGAAGAAAGCATACAATACAAGATGGGACTGTTACAAGAACTATAGCTCTACTTTGACACTAAACATTAAAGCCTGGCCCAAAAGTTGGTTTAAAACTAACATAAATAGTTTGGGTTTTCTCTGTTTTCCGATAATTAAAAAATGTCCAACGCCCTGTTGTAAAGCTCCTAATCCACAATTGGATTCCCACCAGCAAAAAATGCCAATTGTGTTTGTTTCTTCTTCTTCCGTGTAACGTTAGAGGTCCAACTCGGTGTCGTGTAGCCATGCCCGCATCTCTGGTCCTAGGTCGAAGAGGCTGGCTTCCGAGGGTGGTCTGTATAAGGGGCAGATGGTGATTATATGGACAGCGGTCTGCTCAGGGTCACCGCACTCGCGTGCCGCACTGTCCGCCAAGCCCCACGTCTTCGAGTTGAAGCACTGACAGGCCTCGGTTTTCGACGGTCGGGATGACTGCCCGTCCGCCGGTCCTAAGACTGCCAGCTCGACGTTTGGTTGGCGACATTAGTTTCACAAGTTGGTCTTGCACCATTTCTTGTTACTTGCAGAGGAGGCCACGTGGAGGCTGTCGTCTTCTCCTCCCTGTGTTTGTTTGATTTAAGCTTGGTCTATACCTAGTTGTACCGATCATTTTCTATAACTTTTGTATAGCAATAATGTTTACATAACCATTCAAATGCTTCAAATGGTTTTTATATTAAAAAAATTCAAATAATTGTAAGCTTTAAAATGCTCAAACTTGCCGCCTTTAGTTATTTAAAGTACATTTGAACCCAATAGTTTTTCTGTCCTCATGGCTATATTTACTGTTAACTCTTCAAAGCTAGAGTCATTTTTGTGCCATTTTAGGACACATCCTGTATATCCTCCTATTGCCTCCCCTCCACTCCTTTTACATACGCACACGTTTCCCCCCTCAGGCTGAGAGTAAAGGGGCCGGCTCCATCTCTCATTAACCTACTGGTGGGATAAATCAAAGTGCAGGGCAAGGAGGAGAGCCTCGGCCTCGGACGTTCAGATAAGAAGAACGGCAGCTCATAGCCTACAGCGCAGTGATATATAGATCTGCAGAGGCTAATAGCAAAGTATTGACAGGGAAATGGTGTGCTTATCCTGCTCCTGCATGCCGGGGAGAGGTCCCCAAAGCAGATGGGATACACTTTAGGGAGAGGGAAGGAGGAGGAGGAGGAGGGGGGCGAGAGGATGAGGTAGAACTGTACTGGGACAAATTAGAGTCTTTATTGCTTTATTTCAGCTAATTTGTCTTTGAGTTTGGTAGACAACCATAGCCTTCAGTTTGCTCTGCGTGTACATAGGTGTTTTGTATATATTTTACTTGTTTACAAATGTTTGCTTCACATTGGATTTAAAAATAAACATCTTAAATGGACTTGGATATGTTTTTTGAATGTCCTAGACTTTATTTAAAAATCTAATTGGAGGAAAGTTTGAGAGGGAATTCAAAGTAAAGATTTATAAAAAAAAGAAAAAAGAATATTAATTTGCAGAGAAAATCTTTAGCAATTATCGTTAAAATGTAAGTATCTTTTTGGAATGAATTTCTGTGTATACATGCCAGATTATTAAATCACATAAAACACTTCCAGAGGGTCCTGGCCCTTTTATCATCTCTCCTAACATTCTAACACATGTCCAAGTAAACGCATGGAGTTACATTCTTCTTTCCTGCACACATAGTTACACAAATACAAAATACACAGGCTACAGAAGACTATTCTTTCCTCTGACAAAAAGCCACAGATCATGATGTAGAGCGTCCTCCCATTGGTGCAGTCTTTAATGCTGGAGTCAGTAGGTTATCGCTGTGGGACCTGCACCTTGTTCTAAGTGCCCGCTTTTATCATGCACAGCCAATTCTGCCTGTGATGTGGCTGAGGATGCAGGAGACGGGCCCTAATGGCAACACTTCATCAACCTCAGAGAAGATGTACAGAGAAACTGCAACCTCTAATGGCAGATAAAGATGTTGATACTGTTCCGTGAGTGGACCACCAGGAATACTTTGGATAAAGCCTGAAGTGCACTGTGCTCCTCTCAGCTGGCGTTCTTAAAGACAGATTCAACAATGGCGGGCCTTTCTGACATGAGAGTGCTGCTGTAATTTACACCTTAGTCAAGATGAAGCGGGATAAAAGAGCAGTGAATAGTCCTGGCTTGGTGTGTCACATGGTAACATCACAGAATGGCTGCAGGGCCTCCAGGGGACAGCTAGGCCTGTTTTGATTCAATCAATAACTGAATGAGGAATGAATTCATAATCGAGAAATCTGAGTTTGATATTGATTGAGCCCCATTTCACAAAAGTGTTAATTTGTTAAAGTCTGTTCATTGTATGTTGAATTGTATGGAACAAGCTGTAATACTCTGCACTGAACACGAATTCCACCAGCCTGGCTGTGTGGTCATTAAAGATTCTAATCTAATCTAAGTCGTAAAACACCTTACACCAGGAGTCAGTTGGTGTGTAAAAACACAGATGAGAAGTCACGCCTGACTGTTTATTCAAATGCTACTCGCAAGTGCTTGCACTTTTCTTATTGGGTTCACAATAACGTGAGAACAGTTACAGTTGCTTGCATGACTAGAAATATTGTCAACAATCTGGATAGTACATTTGTTTGTGTTGTTTATATTCATTAGATGATCCAAAACAGTCAGTGGTGGGACAAGTTATCAGTTATTTAATAATACTAGTGTAAATCTCTGCAGTACAAAAGGATCAAAGTATTGACGTCCAAACATAGATCAAATACAGCACCTATTCTGCACAATGGCTCAATACACACTTATGTACGTTATATTCTTTTAATTTGTTATTATTATAATGATTGATTATAGTTATTGATGCATTAATGTGTCACTTTAATTTTGCAGCTGGGGAAGGAATAGCTATTTATTCAATTTAAATAAACTGCCGGGTAACTTCACCAAGGGATGTATTCATTGTATCCTAATTTATAATAAAACATCATGAATATTTAGATTATTTGTCTGAATCTTCAAAGTTAGCTATCAAATTAATTACTTTGAGTAAAAAGGTACGATATTTGCCTTTACACTTTAATGTAGTTGAAGTAAAAAGTTGCAGGTAGTGTCAACACTCAAGTTGAGAGAAATAACTTGTAATTTAGTATAGTAGTTGAGTAAATGACCTGAGTTGTCGACCACTGGAAAACGTATGTTATTGTCATCTCTGGCATCTAATGATTATGCAACTGCATCAACGAGCACCATGGGTAAAGACAATGCACCGCCCCACTCTGCCAAATGCCTCTGTTCCTCTAAAGGAGACCACATAGGACCATCTTTACATCTGGACGCCAAGCACTGTACCGGGCCGGTGTGTGGCCATGATTACCCACTTGACATCTTTATAGCGGCATGGCAGACATCCTCTTCAACAGAGCCACACAGAGGAATGGAGAATGCCAAAGTGGCCCCCCAGTGCTGGTGCGGAACATCAGAGTTTTGTGTTGAAATAATTAGCCTGTTTAGCTGCCATCTGGGCTCTGGTAGCTGGCGTGTGGCACGATCCAGGTGCTTCATGGGTAATACCACAGAGAGACATACAGCAGATGCTCATGGGTAGAGCTGCCCACCTTGGCACAGATCTGGAATCAGCTAAACCCTTTACAAATCTCAAGTAAAACCACAAGGGGGAGTACACACAGGACTGGTTTGAGGACAGTTTCTTGAAGCACGCCCATTTAAAGAGTTTAGAGCAATTACAATAATTAGAGAAGTGCACTGAAGCCCGCATAGAGCAACATGTAAACTTTACGATTCTGTAAAGAAGAGCTCAGCAACTTCACAATCTAAGCCGGCTGACTATCTATGTTAGTGCATTCTACTCACAATTGAATCTGCGATAACCACACTCCACTCGACATAAAACACAAGCAAAACACCCCTCTTATCTTCGTAAAGCAGGTGCCATTTAATTACTGCCCTGCCATACACAGTTTAAAATCGGAGGTGGTTTAAACATCTTTTGAGCAGTTCAGTAGGCCAGTAACTTGATAAGGGCTCTGGATTTACTCGATGAGGTAGAAAGTTCCTGAGCAAGCAGCAGGCATGTGGTTGTTGTTCCCAGAGGGCTGGGAAACCGTATCTGCCCTGGAGGAGCATCCTCTTTGGTAAGCACTTCTTATCCAGGCCATCTCTGCAGGCCGATAGCGGCAGGGTAATATCCAGTAACTGCAGCTTTATGTGGGATCCAATACTTGGATCAATCCCTAGGACAGGAGGATGGCCATTAACCCCTGATATCTCCACCTCTTCGTTCTCTCTTCTAGTGAATTTTGTACTCTTTTAAAACCGCAGCAGAAATAATTTTCAAGAGGGACAAATGTCTTTATATTGCTCTTGAGCAGGAGGGAAGAGCACTAGACTCCTGTGAATTTCCCATAAATGAAATGTTCAATAAAAGGTAATAGGTCAGAATTTGTGTTGTCTTGTATCTCACCAAAAGTGTTAATCACTTAAACTTTGACTTTACATAATATAGCTTGGTGAGGTGTAACAAAAAGGAAAGTATGCCATGTGCAGAGGTGTGTACGTTCTGATTGTTTTGGGAGGTGAAACAATGCAGCGTATTTTCCTACCTAGAGTATGATTAAGCATGTGTGTATGTGTGGAGGAAAGCTAGAACGACAGTTATAAAGAGAGATGGTGGTAGCAGCTAGGAGACAGTGGGTGTGAGAGTTTGTTTGAAACCCCCAATACTTTGGGGAGTATTGCCCCATATATTGTCCCATGTGACTGAGCGGAGGAAAGATCGACTGAAGCAGATTCATAGCTCCTGCCGAGCATTTCTCTCGCTCTCACTGAATATAAATGGATGAATAGTGACTGAAATTAGTTTAACGTGCACTGCTGGTCTCATGTAAATAATGTTACATCCTACAAAATGGGCGTAACACATATAGTTTGGGGTTGACACTTCCATCCCGTCTCGCATGCATACTATTTAAAACAAATATTAATTATAAAAGTAATTATAAAATTATAATTCTACATTTCGGGTGAATGAATTGATCACAAATTGAAAAGGTGGCTCTGAATCTCTTGTGACACAAGGGGGGTAAATCCACTTAACATTTGCCATAAATTCTACAACAGAAATAGCCAGGTAATAAATGATGTACCTAGAGGATCAGTTTGTCATCACAAGTAGTAAAACTGAATTATGCTGGTACTTTGATAACCTACACTGATTTTCTTCTCAAATAAATACAATGAAAAAAAATTCGGAATCAGTTAAAACAAAGTAAATCTTCATGTAGTAAATTTGAAATCATTTGAAATAAAAAAAAATAGCACTGCAACTGATGAATATTTCACTTTACACACAAGCAGTTAAAGCCTAATGAGAAGTCTGAGAAGTTTCACTTACCTTGATTGTCTTCTTTTTTTAGAAGGCTCAAGACCCCAGAGCTTGAACGCAGGTGTAGAACAGCCAGGCTCATCCTCTCTCTTTTTCCATGCAAATGTCAGAGGCCGAGAGGCAGCTGAGCAGCGCCGGGCGACACAGTAACAGTGCAGGAAGCCGTCCGGCGGGCAGCGGTCTGCCGGAGGAACGCGTCCCGGCAGCAGAGACAGGGGACAGGCTCACAGGGAGAGGGACGGAGCCGGAGTGGGCTCTGCTTCCAGGCTTTTTCGCTTCTCCTTCCCTGAATGAAAGCAATCCCTAAGAGTGAATGGGTAATGAGAGACCGGCTCCTGAGATTTTAGCTTTCTTAATCATGTTCATAATTAATTCAAGAACATTGATAATTTCATTACATTCTTTTTGTCTTATCAATAAATGATGTGCCTGCACTTTTGGTCTTGTGTATACGGGAGAGGGAGAGAGAGGGACAGGAGAAGTAATACTGCACTAAAAGCACAGGAGATGGAAAATGATACAAACAGGGAAGTGGTAATTATAATCTTTGACCAAGCCACTGGCAGCACAATATGAAGTCAAGTGGCTACAAATAATTGATAAGGCCTCCTGGTGTGTGTGCGTGTGTCAGGGTGAGAGTTGGGGGAGGGCTGACAAACGTCTTTGTGAACGAGATTTCACCAGCTCTGATTTAGTAGTTGTTCTTACAAAAAATGACACAATACAAGTATTTAACTTTTTTTTTACCGACATGATGTTACACACACTCACCTTTAAACAGAGGGTGTGGAGGATGCCTGTCTTATAATGCCCTTCAGATCCAGTAATGGTTCCGGTTTCAGGGACATTAGTACACTGAAGCAGTTTTTAAAAGACCACTCCTCCCTCCACCCTCTCCACGTCCCCTCTGTCAGGTCAAGAAAAGAAAAAGTCCAGAACAATTTTCTGTCTAGTGGCATCTACAGTTTAGTTATTTGGCAGCTGAAATAATGACATTTTATGAATGTTTAATAGTTCATCTACAGAATATTCAATAACCCTTCACCTCTGTGAATGCTGATATAGATTAGGTGCTTTATCAATCGAACTCTCTGTTTAAAACTGAGCTGGAAATAGAATGAGAAGGAGGGCACAGGGAGGGAAAAGGGCTGTAATGGATATCTCTGTTTCCTAAAATGACTGTGAGGATGATGGAGTCTGAGGAAGGCTCTGAATCACCGCCTTCTCTTTTGCCCCAAAACAAGACAAGTAGACGGATGTGTTTGAGCAGCGTTATCCGACAGTGAGTGATTGAGCGTCCCGTCAAAGGCCTAATCTGGTACCAGAATAGTGGAGTAGGCTGTTTATTCGGATCAGACTTTCTTGATATATAATCATTAATCTATTGCAAAACAGGTGTTTAAAGCAGCAATGTGACATGTGTTGTGGGACTTTCTCACTGAACACCGTGGCTTCTTATCAATTACCATAAAGCCATCATAGATACAACTGCGGGATTTCATTTGTGTCTAAAAATAATTGGTTGGGGACTTTTTGCGTGAAATCAGGGTAATTTGACCATTAGAGCAGCGCTGTGGCACTATTGCGAGGCCATTTGATTCCGCTCACTTTATAATGGATTTCTAGCTCGTGACACACTATAATACAGATTGGTAAAGCTATATGAGGCATTAGAGATTCAAGTACTTTATGTCCTATTTATTCCTTATGTGCCACGGGCCCCATGTCTTGAGATATGACCAGCTCAACACAAGAAACCTTTAATAAAATAAAAAGTAAAGAGGGGAAAATAGAGATTTACAGCTGGCCATTTTGACAGTAGACTTGATATAAGGTGTTCATAACAAGTTTTGCATTTTATTCCTGGTCCCCTCACACACATTTTAATCATATTTTATGTGATCTATGTATGCAGCACTCATCCCCTCTCTGTCACCCAACCTCTCCAATGTGTCCCTCTTAAACAGATTGCTACAATACTTGTAATGATGGTCCTTCCCAGCTGTGCTGCAGGAGAGGGGAAGGGAGCAGCAGGCTATAGTATTACCATAATACACCCCCCCCCCCCCCCCTGTCCCAAGGGCCCATGTGGGGTTGCATGGGGATGTGGGGTAACTCTGCTGTGGAGGGGACTCAACTGGCTGCCGGTCCTGCAGGCTGTGTGTGTGTGTGTGTGTGTGTGTGTGTGTGTGTGTGTGTGTGTGTGTGTGTGACAGGGCTGAACCTGCCTGTGGGCGATGTAATAAAAGCGCCACACACTGCTGCTGCTGCTGTAGCTGCAGAGGAGGGGATAAATATAAACCAGGCCCGCATCAAGGAGACGGCCCTCCAGTCACAGCCTGACTTACATCCTAATAATTAGGCCCCTTTCCAATAAAACAAGGATTTGTGGCCATGCATCTATTTGACTTGTGTTTGCTGCTGCAGTGGGAGAGATGCATGCTGTGCTGCAGTCTCTATGAAGCTGAGGCTATGGGAGGATTTCATTTCAGCATTATTGGAAAGTGATCAAAAACATTCATCAAATGTTCCTCTTGATATTCAAGACTTTTTTCCTCTTATCAGCACCTTTTGGAAATCACATTTACACAGTCAAAAATGTATTTCCATATTATAATATCTCTATTAAAATCCTTATGATAAAATCCAAATCACGTAAGGGTATTTCCAGTTCATGCACCTGTTTGAAGCATTTACATTCTGTGGCTCTCAAACACACATGCAGGCACACTCTCTGATAGTGGCTGATCAATAGAGGAGGCCCTCAGGTCGACACTGCATGTTATCTTTACCCTCGTAATGTGCACTACCTAATCCTTTGCTCTTACACTCTCCACAACATTACCTCTTTGTCTGTGTGTTGTTCTCTTTTGTTTCAAATACACTATTGGATAGTCATTATCTATGTATTTCAAAAAGAAAACAAGTGATAACATTTGGATATCATACACAGTGCGTTTATATATCACTTGCTCTAAACTACACCGTTGTTAAAATTATGAACCAATTCCAAAAATAAGTCAAATGTTGAGGCATGATACTAAAAAGTGATGACACATTTCCCCCCCCATATATTTAAATAAGGGCTCTCACAACATCAGATGTTCAATAAGCATGGCATAAAAGATATTCAATTACAAAATGATTGCAACATCTTAAGAATATTTAAATATATTGAACATTTTGAAATGATTTGTGTGTTATCCCTTAACAGCATGAGGTTAATGTTTACTAGACATAAACTGGCAAAACAATAAGTGGCTAGTAGATTGGCATCACTCACCATGGTAATCTTTGATAATCTATGGAGTAGTTGCTTACATTTTGCCCTTTAGTTGGTGGACAAAAAAGCTATATTTTGCACGCTGAAAGCAATACTTCAAAGTGATTTCCCATATTTTGTCCCACCGCTGGCTGGCGGACTGTAATTTCATTCCTATTACCTGTATATCACATTAATGAATGTTTGAGAACTTCTAAAGAAAGCACACTGGGGATGACAGCGAAAAGAAGGGGAAAGAGAGGGGGGGGGGGGCGTTTCAGTCCAGGTGGGGGGTGTCAGGATAATTAAAGCGAGCATTTGTCAGAGATTAAGCCTTAAACAGAAAGGTCATCTGAGCACCAGAGCGCACTGTTTCGCTGCTGTTCTCTTAGGGCAGTCTAAACCTTTCCATGCTAAATGGTAAAGATGCTATTTGCCAGAGGAGGGGGAGGGGAACCAGACCCCGACCACTGGTTAGACTGACACTCGGGTCATTGGTTCTTCACTGTCCATTACACATACTGGTCAAATCTGGCAATCGGTGTCATTTAGGAAGGAAAAATAAGTGCTCGAACAAGATCAATAGATGCAGCCGTCTGTAGCAGCTGTGATTAATTGACTGTCACCAATTAATGGCCGGCCTGTTGCAAAGCAATGCAATCTTAGCGAGACAATGGGACATGTCGAAAATGGGTTTTTCTTTTATTTCAGTCTGTTATTGGTTATTCTAGAGTTTCCCATGACACATTCACAAACCACTTGGATACAATTTGCAGGTTTACTATGGCACACTACAACAACATCTTGCATGTCAGGAGCACTTTGAAGTCATTTGTGATATTGAGACAAATATGGGCTCGAATAAGAGCTTGTGCTGCAAACACATCCACACAGTTGTTGTTTTTTTAGTTCAATCAAAATCGGTTACTAAAAATATATTGATATTTCGATGTATGTATACCTGCTGTTTCAAAGGTCTGTATAATAAACTCTCATTATACAGCGAAGTTACAACAAATAGTGTTTGGCAAATTAATACCTAATGCTCAACTTACTTATCTAAACAATTTTAATCATGTAATTCTGTAATTCTCATAAAACAGAAGTTGCACTGAAGAATGAATGAGTGCTGCCCGATAATGCATATAATATTATGTTGAAAACAACAAAACAAGTGCCGGCCATGTTTTAAATTGGCATCAGTGTACACGCTTTTTTACAAGCCAGTCAATTGTAATCGTATTAGATCCTGAGAAGATGTCCTGGTCGGAGATGCAGTGAAGCACAGGACATGTTGCTTTAGATATGAGTAATGGCTCACAAGGGCTAAACTGTGGTGGAGATGTAATTTGAAATATTTGTAGTAGAAATTATGCTAATATTAGCTCACTCTGTATCATTATTTATAAATTAGATCGTTTACCTGAGTTGAAAGCTTGCTAAATATTACAGTGCAATCTTCATTATGGGCAGGTTTCAAATGGATGCATTTGCTTAACAGAGAGGAATTTACATTTAGCAGTTTTTCCATGTTGTGATGTAGATGTTTTTTTATTTGATATTGCAATAAAATATAAAGTATGGTCCTAAGGATTGGCTATGCTTTATCAATAATACAAAAATAATAATAAAATCAATAAATATCAGAAAGTTAAATAACACTGGTAGGTTTTATTGGGAGCATTATGACCTATAGCAACCTGGTTTTCTAAGTCTGTGTGCTTAAAGTTTTGCCAGAACTTTACTGTGTAAATAGTACGAATGAGTTTACTTGAAAAACATTCTTTTTCTTTACAAGCTAATTCTATCCCAAATACAAGGCATCTGTACACAGCAGTAGCCAATATCTGCAAGTATAATTTCCATTTATTTTAAACCACATTCAACCTTTGGAAAGTCTTCCCAGTTTCACTTTTAATATTTACTTTCCAGTTAAATCCATGAAATGCAAATCCCACTCCAATCTAAGTGTCGCTCTGAATGACTCGTTGCTGTCTACACCTTTATGGGAAACACAGCTGTCTTTTCCATCACGCTTTAAAAAGCGACTTTTGCTTTGGCTCCATGAAATACGATGTACACCTTTTGCTCATACCTTTTTTAGTAACATAACATCTGCTTTATATTTTGTATTGTGCATCTTTGCTATGCTTAGGATTAGTTAAGTTTACATCAAATGGATGCATCTTGTATATGTTCTGGAGTATATTATTGTCGATATTACCTATTTGAAACTAAAGTTAGTTCACAGTTTTCTTATTGTTTTCACTACTTCTGAGACCAAAAATACAACTCTGAAAAGAATTAAGAGACCACTGCAAAATTATCAGTTTCTCTGGTTTTACTATTTATAGTATGTGTTTGGGTAAAATAAAAAAAAAATTCTATACTGACAACATTTCTCTTTGTTGGAATTCACCAAACACTGGAATGTAATGGATGCCATACATGTAGAGATTGAGATTTAAGAAACATTTGGAGTGGTCTCTTACTTTTATCCATAGCTGTATGTGCACAACCTTTATAATAACCAACAGATTTTTTCTTCAACCATCACTTTTAAATTAAGACTAGACTTACTTTCAATTACTACATAAAGGCCAAGTAGCAGTTAATGGGAGTCAGTTAATTAGCCAACCTTTTGTGGGAGAAGAACTCCTTTTCTCCATGATCCTCGACAGTGACACATATTATGTTCAATGCATAGTGGAAGTACAGAACAACTAATCAACTGTACATTTAACCCAATTAGTAAATGAACCCAGTAAGTGCAAGAGATTTGTGTAAAATGTGTGATTTGGATTCCTTTTTAGAAGAATATTTCCTGTAAACATTGCATCGAGTTATCTTACACAACAATTAAAATACCTTGGGAAAGCAGATTAATTATCTATTGCTAATCAGCAAAACAAAGTTACCAACTAATATTTTAAAGATAAAGACAGGTAAGAAATAGAGGGGTACCAAAACACAACTAAAATACAAATTGGACTTACATGCACACACGGTTCCAAATGCTGTTGCCTTCTGTTAATGTTAAAACCTATGGTTAAAACAGGCTTTTTTTATGCTCAAACATTAGCCATAACAGCTTAAAGGCTAGCATTATGGAGCATGACCGTATTTTGACTGCACACGTGTTGGTAGGATATCTTACTGCTTCTTCGAACGTTTTCCCGATGAGCTAAGCAGTTTGACTTGGCAAACACAGGTGTATTGTATCATTAGCATTATTTATGCTAACTATTAGCTATAGGTTTAAACGTTTGCGAAATTTGCCGCCTTTTAGCCCTTTTGGCTTTCCGTAGTTCTACGCCTCGCGCGCTATGAAGCGAGTACTGGTGGGACCGGCGGATACTTGTATTTTCCCGGGGGGAGTTTGTTGTGTGTGCAGGGGTATTCTTTTTGAAATCATGGCTGTTAACTTTCAGACATCGATCCTTTCTCTGACTCTGCCGATTTCCTGCCAAATATGCCTCGGAAAGGTAAGTACCGTCCCGCTTTCAGACGGTTTACGTCCGTTAGCCGTAAACAAAGATGTTGTGTTTACACGGAATTCACTTCAGCCTTAGTAACCGTATCGTGGTTACGTTAAGTCAGATGTTTAACGTAACTAACGCTAGACCTTCGTGCAGCTAACAAAAGCCAATGTTTACAGGATTAGCTCGAACTGTTTCCTAGCGTTGTACCATGTACCCTTATTGCCAAACTTGGCTCGTATTCTGCTCGTGTTTCAGGTCAAGCAGCCGGTCATTTGTGCCAACCACCACGTGTTCTGTTCCTCCTGCATGGAAATGTGGTTAAAGAAAGCTAGCCAGTGTCCCAGCTGCAGAGTCGCCATCACAGCTGAGAACCCATGCAGAGAAATCATCGGTGAGTAGCTCCATACAAACAGGACAAAAGCTAGGACTACAAGCAGGATATGAGAGGTAATGTGCCTGTAGCATTTCACAGCTGAGTCACCGTGACATCACAATACATGTTGTTAAAGGTGCATTGAAGTTCAGGTCGTTGTTAATGTTTGAGTTATCAATAGCCCAGTCAATACTTCAACACATACTCTGTTATTGGATTATTAGTGAAATTAACTTGTTATTTACCCATTTGACAGTGGTTTAGCAACATAATGTCATTGGAAAACTGTGGACAGTATCACTGCAGTGTAGCAATCTTCAGATTAATTTAGTCTATGAACCACATACCATTTTCCAAATTGTTGTTTGGAAATATGTCAACATGCATTTCCAAATTTGTAAATGTTTTATCTTTTCAATTTACACATGGCATCTATTTCACGTCCTGGGAGAGGGATCCCTCCTCTGTTGCTCTCCCTGAGGTTTCTCCCATTTTCCCCTTTAAACTGTGGGTTCCTTTTTAAGAAGTGAGGGTCTAAGGACAGAGGGTGTTATATTGTCGTATTGATATTCTGTACAAACTGTGAAGTCCACTGAGACAAATGTAACATTTGTGATTTTGGGCTATATAAATAAACATTGATTGATTGATTGATTAAATCAATCAGTTTATTTATATAGCCCAATTAAAAAGAACGGATATAGGGGTACCAAGTCAATAGCAACAGTTTGAAAATGTGACAGACAATGTGGAATTTCACTCGTCTTGGTACTGACTACTATATTTATTTGTTGCTTAGCTACATTAAGTTGACTTGCATGTTCTTGCATGCATTGCTTTTATTGTAATTGTTTTTTAAAACACAAGTGACTCTTGGATACATTCGTAACTTGCTGACCAACACGATTCAAAATGGAGCTACTGAATCGCACATTTTTAGCTGTTTTTATCTGCTTCTAGTTTTTGTGCTAAGGTAGGCTAACCCTGTCCTGGCCAATGTCTGAGCTGAACAGAAGCTCAGTTGATATTCATATTGTCATCAAACTCAGGGTTAGACGGCCAACAATCATACTTCGCAAAAATAATGTGAGTTAAGGGAAGGCAACAGTAATGGAGGCAGCTCTATACCAATACAACTGATACATATTGCACTTTCATCAAAGCTGACAGAATTGGTAACACGTCTTTAATATGCTTTTTGTCTGTACTCGTGATTCTGTCATAGGAGGCACTAATGAGAGTGAACACAATGACAATCCTTCCATGAGAAAATGTCTGAGAAAAACCAGAGGAGAACTGCTTTTGCGGGAGTATGAGGTATGTGGTTATAATGCTGTGTATTTTCACATCAATGCCCTTTAACAGATGTATCAAGGGGTTTATCACCACCGCATCCACTGATGCGTATTTGCTCATTTACTAATCATTTGATACAAATTAGCAGTTTCTATCAAATATTGTTTCAAGTTACAACAAAAGAACCACAGTGATTATTTTTGAACTGTTTTTGTCACACAATTCTATTTTCTATCAGGAGGAAATGGAAGGGCTCTACATAGAAAACAAGGAGTTGAAGACAAAAAATCAAAGTCTGGAGTCACAACTGAAGAGCGCTTTGGATCCCTGCAGCATTAAAACGGTGCAAATGGATGACAAAAAAGTTGAGCCCTATGTCCTGGAAGAATGGACCAACAAGCTGCAAGCTGCCACCAATGTTTGTGATGAAGTAAAGCTGGACATGGATAAGCTAAAGGAGGTATGTGAACTATAATAATCGATATGTTCTATTGATACCCATATATATTAATCCTGATAGATGAACACGCCAACATGTGGCTGCCTTTCTTCTACATCATGTTATATGCACGAAATATAGACACATTATTAATATTATAGACATTAACATATTTTAATATAAAAACGGAAAAATATGAGCCTACTTGATGCTACTGTATTAAGTACAAATCATTGTTTGTTGTGGAATCCTTTTTAACTTAGTGCAAATGTGTTACTTTACTATCCTCAGGCAAATAGGGCGTTGCGGTTTCAAAACGTCGACCTTGTACAAGAGAACATGAGATTGAAAGCAGAGGTCGTGAGCAGATCTCCTCAGAAGTAAGCATCTTTTTGGTTTTCATGATACATGCATGCTTTTGACTTTTCATTATAATGGTTAATTGAATCAATTTAAGTTCAGTTTCTCCAGGCTAAATCGGTAATACATGTAGGATTTTGATTGTGTCCCTCTATCAAATAAAAAGAAGTCTCAGAGCACTTTCCACAATGACGTTCCAAAAGACAGACCATTTTTATTTACATTTTGGTTTTCCTTTCTTTACAAATGAACTATGTTGCTAAGTTTCAATTGCTCTGTGAAGCACAGCTAAATGTTTTTTGGCTTTTCTGTCATCATAATGTTTGAACAATTTAACGACACAAAGTAACCTGTCCCCAGGTTTGGTCGTAGTACAGTAGCAGCACTGGAAGCTACAATCCAGCAGAATGATCGGGATGTGGACCACCTGACGATGGCTCTGGAGCACGGCGACCGGTACATCAAAAACCTGGAGTCTCGGATCCAAATATCTGAGGAGAGACGTCTTGAAGGGAACAGTACGGCTGAGGCGGACCCGCTGACAACACAGCAACACAAAATCAACATGATGATGAGGAGCTTGAGTGACAATGAGAGAGAGTCCATCTGCAGCAATCCATTGGCAGAAGGTGGAACATTTGTTAGAAATCACACTTCAATGTTCATGCCATCTGCCGATTACAAAGAGCTTAAAAAGAGTCTGACAAGAGACCAGAAAAACGACGTGGACTCGAAAAGCACCTCCTCTGAACTTTTGCCCGCCACCCCGTCCTCGGCCTTCCGCTCCCTGACTCTGAGAAGCCCTGGTGTCCGTGAAAAGAAAGTGGCATTCAAACCTGCGTCTCATCTGAGGAGGCTGGATTTTGAAGAACTGCCAAGTCCTGGCAAGAGTGGCAGCACCATGGAGAACCAATTCAGCAGCCTCGATAAATTACCCACAAGTACTGACGTCGAACCCTCCAAGTCTGTCTTCTGGGGCGCCTGGCAGGGATCTAAACCTGAAGACGGGTCATCTCCAAGTTTAGAGAGCTCAGCTTTAGGAGCCACTTCCAGTACTCTGGTGACGGACGAGCCCAAGGGTCTTGAGACGTTCAGTGACTCCTCCATGGATGCAGCTTACCTGGACAAAATCTCAGAGTTGGACTGCATGATGTTGGATGGAGAGAGCTCCAGCAGCCGAGGATCACAGCTCTCATTGGCTCCCTCCACTCCCGGAGACTTGGACAACACCCTCGTCCCAGAACCACAACCCTGCTCTGATGTCTCCTCAAGCCATGGTGGAAAACCTGCGGCACAGTGTGACCAGAAGAGCTCCCCACCACATAACATGGGAGGGACCTTGAATGACAAAGAGGATCTAAAAGGCATCGCAGAGGAGAGCTTTGCTGCACTGGATTCCTGTAGGGAGAGCGATGCCAATGTCCCTGACAGTACGGGGCACGGAGGGTCCTCCCAGACTGACGAGCTGTCCTTTGATTTGCTGTTTGATTCGCTGGAAGACAGTAAGGCCGGTCCCTCTGGCTTTCTCAGTTCTGCAAGCCAAGACCATGACCATCTTAACCCCACCTCCTCCTCCTCGATGAGTAAGCCTGTGAACACAACAAACAGACACGCACTGCTTATCAGCCAGCCAACCAAGAGGAAGTCTCACAGTCCCTTTAACTCAAGCAGTCCCACAAAACTTTCTAAGCTCATGTAAAACCAGAACCTGTGAGTGTTTGGCTTCACATCCACACACAGCTGGAAGAAATAACTCCACTGTGGTGCTGCAGAATAAATTCCTGAATATGATCCTCTGGTGTAAGATTTGGTCATTTTGTCTGTTGCTATTTGTAGGATTTAGAACAAAATAATTCAGATTTGTCAGATAGTTTATCTTGTAGTCTACTTTTTAGGTCTCAGTGACAGGTCAATCTGTACAGTCTGAGAATCTGTCTGTGTGTTAATCTGACAAACACTTTCAGCCTACCGGTGTTTGTCAGTTTAAGCTATTTAGTAAACATGGTAATTATGTTTTACATGCAATACTGAAGACTGATGAACGTGACTATTATGAAAAACTGATATTTTGAAATAAATATTGCAATGTAAGAAGAGTGTGTGAGGAAATAAATAAGTAATGAAAGGAGAAACATTGTATGCATTTTTTTTTCCTGCCGTGCCTTGATCACATGATTCAGGTCAACTCAGTCTTGATGATTTACATGGGTATATTGGCTTGTATTTTGAGGTAAGTTTTATTATTGTGATATCTGATGGCATTTGGGATTCATATTTAGTGGACTTTTTCATAATTGTATCTTTGGTGTTAGTTTTTTTGATGATATGCATTGCATTGAATGGTAACAATTATGAATCTGCTAATACAAGTGAAAAACGAATAGCCTGTTCATGCCGATTAAAGTGTGTTGTAGACTATAACGACACACATTAGAGACCTCACACGCACAGTCATTCCATTCTAGCAGAAAGCGACTTATTTATTATGCAAATTTAACGATATGTATATTTCACATACCTCTAATCGATGCATGACATTTTAATTGGGTAACCGTTGTGGTTTGAATAAATGAAGTGTTAATTCATTGGGATTAATTAATTAAGGTAAAGACTGTGTACAAGGTTACGCTGGTGTATTAAATCAATTTGTTTAGTGCTCATCTGGCGATTATGGGCTTTAATGATAAGACGGTGGTCTCATTACTACCAAGGGTTAAGATGACAGTGGGCCGAGAACAGCCTGCTGACAAAGTGTGTCTCATACACATATACACATCAGGAATTGGTGTGAAAAAACTGAAAATAAAATGACTACAAAGTAACAATATTTATTCCACGATATGCACTGATGTAGACTTTATTGCATGTTTATAAAAAAAGTCCAACCCAGAGAGATAAAGACCAATGGCAATTTAAATCCAGAGCGTTATGCCAATGGATCCCGTCCTCTAAGTAAAGAAAAAGGTGTCTGGATGGATTGGAGTGAGCCCTTTAAAAACGCACGCGTCTAGTCTCCAGATGTTACAGCCTGCCCTGTGAGCAGTTTTTATCTGTCAGCCTGTTCACTGCTCTGCCAGTTTATGTCTCGCGAGAGCAGCCGAGCACGGGCTTGACGAGATCTGAGGCGCTCAGGTGTAAGAGCCTCTCTCATCCCAGCAGTGGGAAACAGTAGACAGATAAGTGCGTCTGAGAGACTGCAGGCATCTCTGTGATCTCCGGGCTCAAGGCTGCACTCGGCGCACTACACAGCGAACTACACTGCATCATTACTGGATAGGCAAAGGACCACTGTGTATCTATGACTATTTTCCTGCTCTTGTAGCAGCTTTTCCCCCTTCTTCCCGTGCACTTTAATTGGAGAAGCTCGCCAAGATGATGTCCATGAACAGCAAACAGCCGCACTTCGCCATGCATCCCTCTTTACCCGAGCACAAGTACACCACTTTGCATTCCAGCTCGGATGCTATAAGGAGAGCCTGTCTACACACTCCACAGGTAAATAATATCCCAAATAATTTCGACTTTTGTCCTTGACTAAAGTGCATGCAACGCTGATTGCTGTCTGTGCGTAATAACAAGAGGCGCTCCAAGGCACATTCTGCCAAGACGCGCACTTAATGTTTTTTTCATGTTCTCCGCGGCTATCACTCGAAGGGTCTTCTTTTTGAAAGCATGCTCACGCAAAGTCGGATTTACTGTTTTTGTATTAATGTGTATGACTTGCCGCTTCAAAGGGAATACTCCGGTTGTGTTATGTGTCGCTAAAAGTCCCGACTGACAGATCCATTTTGAAATGTTTTTCTTTTATCTGACGTGTTCCCTTTTTTTTCTCCATGTCTTTTTATTTTACCCTACCAATTTAAAACCCCTTTATTCTACTTTTGATCCTAATTTCCTCCTTTGCAGCTGCAGAATAACATCTTCGCGAGCCTGGATGAGACCCTGCTGGCCCGGGCAGAGGCTTTGGCGGCCGTGGATATCGCCGTGTCCCAGGGCAAGACGCACCCGTTCAAGCCCGACGCCACCTACCACACGATGGCAACGGTGCCATGCCCTTCTAATTCCACGGTGCCACTGGCCCATCATCACCACCACCATCATCACCACCACCATCCGAACTTGGAGCAGGACATCATGGACCACATCTCCTCGCCGTCCCTCTCCCTGATGTCCGGGGCGCACGACGGTTCCGGCGGAGGTGGCGGTGGAGGAGGCGGCGGCGGCGGAGGTGGTGGCGGAGGACTCATCTCCACCTCCTCTGCCCATCCGCACTCTCACATGCACGGCTTGAGCCACCTCTCCCACCAGGCTATGAGCATGAACTCGCCTCTCACCCACCACGGGCTCTTACCGGGCTGTCACGGAGGGGGTCAAGGCGGCCCAGGACTCACTAACACCGGACTGCCCTGCATTAATGACTCGGACACAGACCCAAGGGAGCTGGAGGCTTTCGCGGAGCGTTTCAAGCAGCGCAGGATCAAACTGGGGGTGACCCAGGCGGACGTGGGAGGCGCTCTGGCTAATCTCAAAATCCCCGGCGTGGGATCACTGAGCCAAAGTACAATTTGTCGATTTGAGTCGTTAACTCTGTCCCACAACAACATGATTGCTCTCAAACCTATCCTCCAGGCCTGGCTCGAGGAGGCCGAGGGGGCCCAAAGGGAGAAAATGAACAAACCTGACATTTTCAGCGGAGGGGAAAAGAAACGCAAGAGGACCTCGATAGCGGCCCCGGAAAAGAGGTCTTTGGAGGCTTACTTCGCCGTACAGCCTCGACCGTCGTCCGAGAAAATAGCAGCTATAGCAGAAAAGTTGGACCTGAAAAAAAATGTGGTGCGAGTGTGGTTTTGTAACCAAAGACAGAAGCAGAAGAGGTTGAAATTTTCCGCTTCTCACTGATGGGCAAAGAAAAAGAAAAAAAAGTTGTTTGACTGAATTTGGGGACCAAGGGACACTAAAGACACCATTTTCAGTCTTTTGTGTCCAGCGATTTTACACGTTGGTGCACAATGGGCTTTAGATACCCATTTTACGAGGCTTCATATATCTTTTTTATTTTCACGTTATTGGTGAATGTGAAGTATGCAAATAACAGATTACACAAGTTTCTCTCAGTTGTTTCGAGGAGAAGGTTTAGCGACGTCAACATTGCCTTTTAAAACATGTGGAAAGAGGTAATTTGCTTGATACTATAGCGAGTTATTTTCTCCGTATAGGCCTATTATTTGAAGTATAGCCATTTACGAATTACCTCATTGATTGTTGAACTGTGTTTTGGTTTGATTTTTGTCGTTGTTGTTATAGAATAATTCATGAATCTGTTCATTTATTCATGTGTTCATTTATTCTCATTTGGAGGCTGCTATAAACTCAAATTTAGTTGCAAACTTTCTATGGCGAACGAAACAAATGTTTAGGCCTGCATGCAATCTTAATTCATGGGCATTAATTTAGCCTCTATAGGCTGTCATATCCAGAGATATATTTATTTTGAATTTGCACAAAAGAACCTTTAGGTTTATAGATCGGAAATGGTTTTGTACATACAGACATCACGTTGTCACTTACAGCTCCTGTGGAAATACATTATAGGGTTTATTGACACCACTGGCATCACAATGAGGAGTTTTAAAAGAATCCAGAGAGCACGAGAGCCTGTCTGCTTTATCAAGGAGATATACAAAATTTAACTTTTTCTCTCCATGTGTTTCAGTTTTCAGTGCAAACACTATGCATTGGAAACAGAATCACATACAGTAGAGCTGTCTGCTGATTAAACCCTCTTTTGTGGATGGAGTACGTCACTGTAAAATGCCTGTTTTCACATTAAGATCACCACGTTGTTTGTCGTGTTAATTGTTAAGGAAACGTTGTGTAAGTATTATTTTACTTTGTGCACAAGTATGTTTACAAAACTGCGGCGACATGTGCATCATGGAGAAAGTCCAACTGTCTCACAACTTCTCCACTCTCCTCTGTTGTTCTCTTACTTTCATTGGTACTGTTCATCCTGTAAGCCAAATTCAACAGGGAGGTGTGTTCCAGCAATCTTCTAATAAATTGAAGAAATAATACGATGCCTTTCTGGTTGTGATTGGGCCCACACTGAACAGAATTATTACGGTTTTGTCATGTGGACTTTGATGGATGGTTAAACCTGTTATTATGGCCACCGATACGAATTGAGACGTTTATTTTATTTTAGATTCTAGTTTTGTTTTGATTTTACATGTTTACCCTTTTCTCCTGCATTTTTTTTAAATTCTAGATAAAGCGTTCACAAATCGAAATGCTTGGACATTGTTGGATTTATTTCGGGTAACTGAATTTGCTTATTTTTGCAGGCAAACCATTTCAAATGTAGGAATGTCAAACGAAGTATTACTGCAGGTCAGTCACATTTTTTAACTGAAAGGATTTGTACAATACATTTTTGTGCCAAATTCATTTAAACAAAGAAAATAATATGTAATGTTTTAATAACAACACGAACTGAATAATAATAATAATACAAATGTCAAATATAATGAATGTTAGTTTAAAAGTTACAACAGAACAAAGTTATTGATCTCATAATTATAACAAGAGATCATTGCATTTTCAAGTTATAATTTGTAGTTGCCCATCTCTTTGAATGTTTGCGCTTTAGCCTCAACTACAGCAGAATAGGCTTTTAAATGAAGCATGGATTTGTTTGTCTGGAATTCTTAACCAGGATAAAGTTACCGCCTTTTGCTGTGACGAAACGGGACTATCAACATTTAATGAAGTTTAACAGCAGTCAGAATAATTTAGCGACAGAGATGGAGAAGGGGAAAGAAAGGGGGGGGGGGGGGGGGGGGGGGGGGGGTGTACAAGAGAGAGATGAAATTAAAGAAAAAAGAGCATTTATTTCGAAATAAAAACGATCACTGTGTGACCTCTAGCCTGCTGTAAATATTTATATTCTCTCTATTTTTCCAGATATCTTGGTGCACTTTCAGTTGCATTTATAAAACGGATTTTTTGTTGTTGCAGGAAATGTAATATTCATCGCGAATTGCTGATATATAATGCAATATTTTCAGACAGCTATCGGGGGTTTTCAGGGGAGGCAGGCGGATGAAGGAAGCCGCTGTTTTGCAGCAGAGGAAGTGTATTGCTTCTCTTTAGCTTTTGGCTACACGGACTGAAGAGTGAGAAATTCCTTAACGTGAGTAAAAATAATTGTAGTCTGATTTCTTTTTTCAGTGTTTAGCATACTGTAGACATACATGAATGTAAACGGATTGTATATTTAGAGCCCAATGTCAATTTGTCAAAAATATTTGTAAAGGTAAGTTATAGTTCATTGTTATAATAAGAACATATTCAAATAAATAATGTCAAACCTTTCAATTCAATTTTAAGATTATTAGTGGGAGGAATATGACAAAACATTTTTAAATGTATCCCACAAATATTTTCCCGGATATTTCAACTTATCTTATTTATTTTTATGTTATCGCAGAACAGACTGACATGGAGAAAATATGAAAACTGCTTACTTAGTTTAATCTGAGGTTATTAACATCGCTAATTCTAAATACATTTTTGACGTTTTAACGTGTTGTTACAAATACGCACAGCTAAGAGAGCAGCTGAGAATATAGTGTGTTTATTCCTTTACGTAGCAGTTGTGTGAGCGTGTTTGTATCTGCATGTGTGTGTAGTCTATATCTATCTATCTTTGTATCTATCTATCTATTTTTGTATCTCATGAGTTGCAAGTTTCTCTTTCTAACACAACCTACCGAGAGTAACACAACACCACTGGCACTGAACACACTCCACGCTCGGCACCGCACGCGCCACATGGCAATAATTTCAGCACCAGGAACAGCTCCGTTGGCGGGTTGGAGAGTAATGCATTATTGAAAGCCTATATCAAACAGCTCTGGGGTGCTGTCTCTCTGCACAAGAGCTCTGGATGAAGTCGGACTGTCTGCCTGCACAATAGCCTCTAATATGTTAATGGCCGTAGGGGATGCTGGAGGTACCGTCCCCAGCTGCCTCGCCTACCATATGTCAGCCCGTTACGACAGAGTCCTCGATTAATCAGAGGGATATTTCACCAGGAACTTCACCGATATCATAACCCTTAAAGCTCTATCAATAGTGAGACCCAGCCTGATCGTATGTATTGTTATTGCCTGGGCCTGTAAGGGCCTTCCCTCAGTTTCACGTCTACATCGTGTAGGTAACCCCCCCCCCCCCCCCTTCTTGTCCCGTCCGATGCTTTAGGTGCCCCATCTGAGCCTTGAACGACCTGGAATTCCAAATTGATGACATAAAAAACAAAATACGTTTTCTATAACAATTACTTTAAATGAGAATGTTTACATCATAATCAGTAAAACTATTATGTATATTATTATTAGGCTATTATGTAACAATGTTTAAGATCTCGCATCAATCATCTCTGCTTCCTCCCTCGGATCCTTGCATATGCCGCGATGGATTAATCAAGGAACCAAAGGATCTCATAACTTAATTCCTCCAGGCTACTAGTTGGGGGAGTAATTAATCTATACCGTGGATGTAAATAAAAGGAAATTGGATTCCTGACAGACGAGATGAGAGAGTCTCTGACACCACGTCGCCAAATAATGATTTCACCACACGTTATGGTTACGCAGGCGCCTAGATTTACGAGTGCACGACTTTTTACTATAGCTCTGAGCGGAGGGGAGTAGGCCTACCCTAATCGCAGCTGTTAGAAACCCAGGTTAAGATGGATTAGATCATTATAAATACAACACTAAGGTTGAGTAAAAAGAGAAATGGAGGGTGCACATTAGTGCGTCGGTTCTTGTCCTTGTTTTGACATTTGTTCTACTTTTGCAGTATCTTAAAACAAAAATAAGAGCTCCCTCAGAGGTGCTTCGTTGATCCAACAATGCGCTGGAAGGTTGGCCTTTGGACGGAAATGTCAGACCGTCGCTGGGATGTGTAGATCCCCCAGATCTGCACTCATTTCCCACTTATATTTGCTCAGTAATCCGCGGTGGCAGCCCTGCATCGCCCGGGACCCGGTTTGAGAGGCGGTGCTGTTGACACAGGGGTATATTTCAATCACAGAGGCTTCAGAGGCAGGCGGAAAGTTATTTGTCTAATAAATCCGTCATTTAGTAAGAAAAATATTTGATCTTGAGGGGCTGACCTCTTGTCATGTAGCTAGTGACAGATAAAATGATATGTATGCTTCACATATATATGCAGGCAGCCTGTATATCCAAAAGCACAATTTAGATTCATATTTGTATGGAGCACACATACACACCGACCCCCCCAACACATACACACACATCTCAGATATGAAAGCACACATCTTTTTTTATTTAGCATTTTTTAACACAAAAATAGAGCTGAACACATTTGAGTATAAGAACATGTAATGGAAGGTGAAACAATAAACTAATAAAAAAACGTGACTCTAAAGAAATGTTGTTTAAAAAATATCTAATTATTTCACATAGTGAAGGCAATGTTCACATTTGGGCCATTATTGAATCTAATTTTTTTGGGTTGCAGTTTTAAAATAAAGTTCCTTAAATAGATTAAGCTCATGTACAAGTACATGAAAAAATACAAGTCATCATGATAGATAACTGTTCAACACACACATGGAAGAAGTGGGGATTTTTGGTGAGCATTTTAATACAATATCATTCAAACAGCTGAAGTCTGCATATGCCAGGCTTTGTGTACACTACAAACGTTCATAACAAAAGCCTTGCCCGTAACTGTGCACACTAAATGTTGCAAAATCAATCAAACTTTCTGAACAAAAATGAAAACAAAACTAATAGAAACACACCACTGTGCAGCCTTTTTTTTTTACCGCATGCATGACTTAACATTTCTCTCACTCCAGCTGTTCTTTATGTGCCATTGATCACCATGTGCCACCCAGAGCTTGGAAAAGTTAATCCACCAGATTAAATGTAGCCTAACAACTGAGAAATTCTAAAGGTACATTATCTGCTGTTGAGATTCACAGTAGCAAAATCTTATCTGTGATTGGCATCTGTTTGATATGATGCCTCAACCCTTTGGCTTTTACCTGAAGCAACATATGCATGCATCTTATGCACACAAATATAAAACAAGCGTTACTCAAAATATATAAGCTACAGCTTCTACATTTAACATTATTAATTCCTCAGTCATCAAATGGTCTTCAGGAGTAGATTTATTATTATAATCGTAATTTACCCTTGCAGTAAGTGTGGAAACTGAGGAGATCCTCCAAACAAAGTGGAAATGTTTTAACCTGCTTTTTGTGTGGCCCAAACGTTTAACATTAATAAAGTGCAGCACTAAAACATCACAACACTCGTCACTGTCTGCATTGGTTCGTCGCGGGTTGTTTCACCTCTTTCAGAAAAAACACATCGCACCTAAATGTCACTTTATGCAAAACCTGCCTTACTAGCTAAATGTCATTTATATCCCAAGTCCTGCCTCTTAAAGCCGTCATATCCCCGGGCAAAGTGCTCTTTGAACCCTTCTATTGAACCCATTCCCTGTCGTCATTACCCACACGTGCTGCACAAAGAAGGCGCGCGACCGGAAACAAAAGGCTACACCATATAAGGAGATTCCTTCAGCGCGAGTGTACATTCGCGACTAGATCTCAGTTGTGGATCAAATGTGTCCGTGGTCCGTCAACAAACATATAAGTCCCTACATTTGCACATCATAGAAAAATGTAATGCTTTGACGATTTAGATTGTTCATGTAATTTTAGAATCCCTTTATTTCACTATTACTTTATATAAAAAACAAAAGCTTCAAGTTGTAAGAGTTGGCTTGCTCACACAGTAGTTTATTTTATTAAAGAAGAAACATCGTGTTTTTTCGTTTTTATTCTATGCTCTGGATACAATTAAAAAGAAACCGCACAAAGGGGGAGCTGGGTTCTGAGCCATCATGATATGCTTTTCATTTAATGAATACATCGTTTCAACATTAATGAGCCTCAGTTGGTGTAGACAGGCTGATTTCTACTCCTTTCATGTAAAGCTAAAGAAGTTCAGTATAGGTTCCCAGTGCTTGAATATTTACATTTTGCAAACCATTCAGATCTTTCTTTTCTTTCAGCAGAGGATTCTTCAGGACTGCTGTTTGCCGTGGTTTTCCTTGTCGCTGCCCCTGGTGCTGAACATCACACTCACTGTAAGTCCAGCTGCAAACCAGAACGGTTTCTTTCCCTCAGGATAAAACCTGTTGGAATGGAAAATATTACGTTTTTTTTTGTTAAGCTGTATAACTGTCTTCAATAATCCAATCTGAATATTAAAGGTTTCTTAAAGTCATCATTTATTAACAAAACGGATTCATAGAGTCAGTTAGGATTCACTTCTTTACTCCAGTGTCTATTTCAGAAAGAAACTCAAAACAGTGTTGAAAAAAGTCCAGTACTGATAAAATATTAGTTGACTACCTTAAACACTTTATACACATTTAAAGCTTAATGTTCCAGCTCTTCAACGTTAGAATTTGCAACTTCTTGTAAATCACAGTGGGGCTATTTCCTGTTATTTTACTGAAGTCAATCATTTTGTCCCTCCGCTTCTCCATAGAGGAAACTTTGTCTAGCGCCATGATATAAGATCTAGTTTTTTTTCTTCCGTTGAGCACATGTGGGGGAATTTCATATGGCTCAGAGAAGCCATTTCCCCATCGGTAGATATTGAATATCTTCCTCTGGACTTCGATAATGAGCAGAGTGTCGGCCACCGTTTGCCCGCCGCCACGCCATCAAATATTCATCAGTGTTGATTAAACAGCCGGCAGCTGCCGATCGGCCGGGTGTCACAATTGTATCCAGACTGTACACACCCAGCCTGAACACGAGGAAATACGACTGAAATCACTCACGAAATAAAACAAATGCAAGGACCGGACGAACCCTAAATATGCGCATACGCCTAGCCTGAGAGGATGGATATCACTCGCAACCTAAAAACTTTAGTGACGCTTAATCGGACATTGCCGTCCTGTGGTCATCAGAAAAAAAGAACTACTTACCAAGACAGACAGAGAGCGAGAGAGGTTGCTTTGAGGCACGTTAAATATTTTATGTGTGGTTGGAGTGGAGAGGGAAGAGTGCCCAGGAAGGTTGGTTTAACTCACTTGCTGAACTCGGGTTGAGAAGCATGTTGGGCAGACAAATGTTCATGCAGTTCAAAACACAAATACTCACACACCCTTGAATGTCAGAGAAAATGGAAGTGAAATTGCAGTATAGTATTTAGTTGTGCATCCCTGAGTTGTGGAAGGACAATAAATGAACCCTGATATGTAATCTTGCAGAGTCTTCACTGTATCTCATCTTCCCCCTTCCCTCTAAAGATGCTAACCCTACTGTGCAACTTCAAAGTCCCACGGCTCATTTAGCAAGACAACAGAAGTCTAATTGGATGATTGATGCCTGTTTGATTGTTTGCTCCCACGACAGAGGGGAAAGAAACATCTCAATTGTCTTCCTCCCCATTTCAAAACACAAACATCCACAGATGCACATTAACTTTGAAACGTAATGTGCTAATCGTCATCTCCCAAAGAAACCTTAGCTGATAATGTGTGACAAAAGGAATACTAAGTGTATACGAACCCAAACCAAGTTAGGATTTCATGAATCAATAAGATCCGTTATGTTCAGAATTCATAAAGCATTTATTATCTTGATCAATCGATTAGTTAGGTCTTTAAAATGTCAGAAAAATAGCAAGTTGCAAATGGTGCAGGTAAGAAAGCCCAAACGACAAATGCATGTTTTTTATATTTGCAGATATGCTTCCTGCCATAGATGTATTGACTTAATCACTTGACACTTATCCATTACCAACCCCCTTACTGAAAGTGGAGAGCCTTTCGCAGCTCAATCATTTTAGGTAGAACATGTGGTCTTCACAAAGAGAGCAAAAGCAATGTACACCTTTTTATTTTATCTTATGGGTTTCCAGGTTTTATCCATCATTTAAAAAACTTGAGAATCAACACTTTCTCCCTGAAGCCTCTATGGCATCATGTCCAGTGATTTGGGGAGGGAGTTTATGAGAACTGTGCAAAATTAGACAACATTCAACAGCGAGAGGAAACAAGTGTCTGAGAGAGAGGGAGACAAAAGCAGCACTCAGCTTACTGACCATTGATTGTCTCTCTGTGATCTTATTAGCCTCTTGTTACTCAGACTGAAATATCATCCTCTGGATCCCCTTACTGGAATATCCGACTCATGACACTGTTGTTAGATCAGCACCTCAACCCGAGTGTCACCCATCGACCAGCTGACACACAATAAAGAGCCGGACCACTGGCTGCTGTTCATGTCTCTGAGAAACAAAAACTTGTAAAGCAGTGACACAGTGTGAAGTGAAACATCTTCAAGATTCAAAGGTTTTATTATCATATGCACATAAGCTAATTTAGAAGTCTTCTGACCCGAGCTCCTCCATCAATGCAACATAAAATACAAATAAAAAATAGTGGAAGAAGTCTATATACATGTAAATAGAATATGATATGTACACAAACTGAATATGAGATTAAGTAATGTACATTAAGACAAAATTAAACATGGTTTGTTTTATTATTATTTATTTAAATAAAGTAGATTGCAAGATGACAACCAGAGGAATGTTTATTGGGGCACTTAACAGAGCTTAGCTGCAGTTTAAAGGTCAACTATTATGCAAAATCCACTTTTTCATGTCTTTTATACATACATCTTTGTCCCCTCTGAGATTCTGAAAAGTTTCAGGAAAGAAGATTTGCTCACTTTTTATCCTGATCAATTTATATAAAAACCTGTTTGAAAATGAGCAGATCAGATGTTGGTCACTTTATGAAGTCATAATGATTTGTTGGCTTGTGTAACCATTAGCCAATCACCAACCAAGGTAACCCCCCCCCCCCCCACCGTATCACCTGAATCTCCTCTAGAGCACCATTGTGTTCTTTTTAACCAAATATCTCTCAGAGGGGCGTGGGGAGTGGCTCCTTATTTTCATCTAAAGTAACAGACAGAGAATCAGCACTTTTGGAACAGGGCTGAAACAGAGGGGTTTATGGGAGTTTTTATATCTGAGACCTATTATATATTGATGAAAAACAGTATAATAGGGGACCTTTAACAGAGTAAAGCAGGTACAAATGTAATGATTGAAGGCAACTCACCAACATCCTGGTACTCCTCAACAGTGTGCTTCCTGCTGCTGCCTCAGCCAGGCATGAAAACGGGTCAGGGGTGAAAAAGGTGAGAAGGATATTATCCCTCTAGGGGGGTCCGGGGGCATGCTCCCCCGGAAGAACATTTTGAATATTCCATATTTTAAAGCATCAATCTGATGCATTTTGAGATGCATTTTTTTGCCAACCTGGAGAGCTGGAGAAACTTCACTTCAGCCATGATTCAAAAATATTATGGCCTCCTTACTAAGTATTATCAGGGATGCAAACTCATCAGGTATGGAAAAGGTGACAAGGACCCGAGCCCCCCGACCCCACGGAATATCGGCTTTAAAATGAGGAATAACAGAGGATGTTAGCAGTCAGAACAACTAAAGCAGCAGTGTTAATAATAACAGAAACGCTAAAGAGTCACATCTAATAGAAATATATAAAAGCATTTATTTTAATTGTGTAGCAGTCAGTTTATAATTTTGGCAGCACTGTTGAGCATTTAGAAAATCTATTGTCATGCCTCTGTGCAAGGCTTAGTCTTTCTATCTTTATGGCATCTGGTGTAAAGTAACTAAATTCATAAACTCAAGTACTATAGCCTACTTGGGTACAATTTTGAGATACTTGTACTTTATTTAAGTATTTCAATGTTTTGCTACTTTATTCTTTTTCTCCTCTACAGTTCAGAGGTAAATGGTGTACTTTGACTCCACTACATGTATTAATACCTTTAGTTACTTTACAGATGTGGATGAATGATGTGAAATCTAATCAAGTGTTGAATCAGACTGTAGTTCCACCTGGAGTAAATCCACAAGCTACCCTGCAGTATACAAAGTCATTCAAACTAGCTGCACCTTTACCAGCTTTGAGAACACTTTCATGATCAATCATTATAAAACATATCATATATATTATTCTGAAATGGACCAATCTGCACAACGACTACTTTTACTGTCGCTACTTTCACTATATTTTGATAAGAATACTTTTCTACTTTTACTTGAACATTTTGAATGCAGTACTTTTACTAACAGAGTATTCCTACATTCTGGTACTTCTACTTTTACTCAAGTACAAGATCTGAGTATTTCTGCTTTTAATTCTTTCACACACACATACGCGTATTCGGCCGAGCGCGACACCGTACTTCCGGTCTGCGCCGTTTTACGCGAGGTGCAAGCAGCCGTACACCGTCTAGGTGTTGCTAAGCTTCCTGTACTGAATATCATAGTCTATTGCCTTAATCAATATCTAGTCAACTCTAAAATACCACATATATGCAATGGCATGATAATATTATTGTGACGAGTGGGGTATTCACCTGGTGTTTCCAGAAATTAGACGTAGATGCAGCCAAAATCGACGAAGGTCACTGTCGTTTTTCCATACATCTGCAGGCAGTCTGTAACAACCCACACAGCTCTAGTTTACGCTGGTAACGACCTAAAGCACACCCCTCAAGTCCAGAGATGTAATCCGAAGACATGCAGCGATTTCTTCGGTCGTTAATTCAGAAAAAAAACCTACTGCGCTCTGCCTGGCTAGTTAGCTAGCTGTTTATATTTGCACTTCCAGGATATTAGCACCTCCAGGAAAATGGCGCATTTATATATATTTATATGGCGCGTGTTGCATTGTGGGTAGCTCGTGACGTCACTGTGTGAAAGAATCAAGTACAAGATCTGAGTACTTCTACTTTTAATCAAGTACAAGATCTGAGTACTTCTACTTTTACTCAAGTACAAGATCTGAGTATTTCTGCTTTTAATCAAGTACAAGATCTGAGTACTTCTACTTTTAATCAAGTACAAGATCTGAGTACTTCTACTTTTACTCAAGTACAAGATCTGAGTATTTCTGCTTTTAATCAAGTACAAGATCCGAGTACTTCTACTTTTACTCTAGTACAAGATCTGAGTGCTTCTACTTTTACTCAAGTAGGCTACAAGATCTATACTTATACCACCTCCGTTTATAGCCTATGAAAAAAAAACTATTAGAAAACGAAGGCTAAAGCTAACGTTAGCAGATAGTGACAATGTATGCTAGCTAGCTAGCTAGCTCAACGATAATATTGCGACAGAAAAACTTTTCAGTGCACATCACGCTCTGCGCTCCGACAGGGAGCTCTGCTCTGAACACCTGAACGGCCCGTTCTAACAGCTGTTCACCAGCGGTCCAGTCTGTACCACAGTGACTCCGGACCGCACAGTTAATATTAACGAACGCACCCGTAGGTAATGTGGCTGCTGAAGCTAGACCATCATCGCGGAGCAGCAGAGCCGACAGGCAGGAAGACTCGCACACAGCTCGCGCTGCATTATAATATATAAAAAAAAATATTTTTATTGCAGATCTACATGAATCACACAAACGACCTATTTTGGATTCAAAACGGCGAATTTCCCCCGAAAGGTGAGTGATTTTCATGCCTTACACCACACAACACATTGTGTATTAATCATCATCACGCCCAGGAGACACCCACCGACTGCCTGCAGGATCATATGTAAGTTCCAGCCATTTCTGACACCTTTCATCAATAGCACATGTTCTGACATTGATTGTTATGTCCTCAGCGTCCACACCTCGCAGGTCACGGTGTGAAATCAGCTCTCCTTTTTATTACTCCGGGGACCTCAGCAGCCCCACTGAAGACTTCCAGCTTTGACAGGTGGAGCTCGAGCCCACTTTGACAAAGTACTGATGAGCCTGTCAGTCATGCAGCTAAGCCACAAACTGTAAAACACATTGATTGACTCGCTGAGAGCCAGATAGGTAGCGGACTGGATGCGTCACCTCATCGCTCCGGATACAGTGAGATGACACATCGTGTTTGAGTTATAAGCACAGGTCACATTGATGCATCTGTGCCAGTGTTTCAGAGCATGGATCTGGTGGCGTTTAAGTAATGACTTGCCAGATTATTAATTAAAGGTTGTAATTACCTAGAATAATTATAACGATGTGAATGATCAGCTTGTCCTCCAAACCTCCACCTTGTGTGGTATACAAACCTACCAGCACATTTACATTTATGTAGTTCTAAATTGTGCATAATGTCTTTGTTTTATTCAATAAAAAGCAAAAATTAAGACTATAAATTCTGACACACAACTATAAAAGTCATGTCATCACTTTTTTCCCCCGATGCCTTTTATACCATCTTACTATGGATAACATGTTAATAAGCAGTATAACTTTTGGCTCATTTAGATAACTTTTTGTTAAGCAATGAAAATGGTCCTGTATCATAAAACTAATAAATAAATCAGAATACTTATTATAAGCTTTAGATAGGATCATGTAGTATAGAGTTGAATAAAAAAATAAAATAATTGGCTTCATCATCACACCTCCAATGTGAGGACCTTTTTCACATCTGTTTCATACTGCTGCAAACTGAATGTTTTGGGGTTATGCAGACAAAACAATGAATTTGAAGACGTGACCTTGGGCTCTGGGAAACTGTAACAGCTTGTGTTGACATTTAATAGAGCAAACAACTAATTGATCAATTGAGCAATCCACGTCTTTTTTAAGTTGGTCTTATTGTACTTCGTAATCAGTAGCTCCCCACTTAAGAATTGGACAAAAGAAACGACAAACTGAATATTAATAAAAGGCAAGTCGGTACTTATACATTAAATCAACAACTTCAAAGAAAGCTTTTCTAAATGGACGTAAATGAATTAACATGCTCAAAATCCTCAGTACAAGACAAGCCCTCTCACTCATTCAAGAGAATAAACGGATCCTAAGAATAGCATGAACTTCAACACTTCCTCTGCCTCAGCAGACCAGACTGCTGTTGATACCTCCTCTAATTACCCTGATTGACTGTCCCGCAATATTATCTGTCTGGGTCCGCCCCCCCTCACATCCACACCCTATACAAGACACCCTGTCCCACACCGTCAGGATCAACATTTCACCCACTTATTGACCACTGTGACAAACTGCGTGGCAGGGGGAGGTGAGGAGATTAAGTGTACCACCACTGAATAATTCAAAACGAAAACACGGAGGAAATCGATCATGAGGCCCGAATCTGATATTAACAGCAAATGACACCCTGATGTGAGGTGAGAGGTGGCGTTGCGTGCGTGTGACAGACAGGAAGAGTTGCAGAGGCAACTCATTTTGCACCCGTCACGTGTACTAAATTAACTGAGTAAACTCACTTGGCTTTGTTTTATGACTTTTTTAACATCACCATCTGCACTAAAGTGTTATGTTCTTGGTGTTAGTCAGACACTTAAGAGTTGCCAAGTAATTAGTGCCTCATCAGATTTGATAATTGGCTATCATGGGTCTTTATTGTTCAATTACCCACTCAAATCGAGTGAGTCAGCCAAATGTAACAGTCTTATTATTACTCAATTAAAACAAATGCTCTCTGTGGTAGGGGACTTCAGAGGAGGTGGGGGTCCAGAATCCCAGTATATCATCAGGTAATTAATATTTTCATTAACTCGCTCTGTGTTGAGCTGTGACCTGCCTCTGATCATTTCATTCCCCCTGCATGGGTTCGATACTGTAGTGGCCCCGTAATTAGTTTGATTTATATCCGGCCTCTGTAATGAAGGAGAGCGCTCAGTCCCTTCCTCTTCCTCATGCCGAGCAGCGCCGCTCCCCTCACACTCCTCTAATGTCCGATAAATATGCCTGGCTGTACTCCACGGAAAGGAATATGCTTCTGTGTATTGAGACGGCTCATGAACAAGAAACAGAGACATGGCTGGTAAGAAAAAATGTACAACAGAATGTTTGAGGGATGGAGAGGGCGCTAACACAGCGAGGAAACAGGGCTTATTAAAGATTGAAGCATACACTCATGATTCTCAAGACTAAAATGATTGATACCAGCACCCTAAGGGTTTAAGAGGAAGAAGACAGTGAAGGTTAGGCGAAGCAAAGGCCACAAGAGGATCTGATGTACCTTAATAGTTTATGATTAGTACAAACAATAAGGTCTCTGTGCGATAAAAAATATATATTTTCAAGATTTTAGTTGATGGTAAAACAAGATCTGTCATGAATTTTGGATAAATATAGATCTCAAGGCGTATGTACTTTTCTATCATGTAATGCATGCTGTAAAATGCAATCCACTATTGCCTGTATTGGCTATGTGACTTCTGTGGCTCTACGCTCAGCAGGGTAACACAGTAGTGCACATGAATGATTTCAGCATTAATAATGCTCCATTGATTATTGTTCTGCTGTTTAAAGGTGAATGGCAAAGCTTTGTGAGCAGCAGGGGAGGGAGAGGCCCGTGTCTCAGGGAAGGCCTGATTTACATTTTGGAAAGTGCACCTTACTCCCGGGGGGTTGCCTATCGTTTTCAGTCAATACTGACTCTGAACTTTCATTGTGGAAGACTCTCCAGTCCTTCACACACAGGCTGCAATATGGCTGCTTCCCTTTCGGTTTTACAGCTTGTGCGAACCCATGCCCGAAACCATATACACAAAAACTTGATATGTATAATGTATTGTCTATAAAGATGTATATTAAAGGTCCCCTATTATACTTCTTTTCATCAATATATTATGGGTCTCAGATATATACAAAACACGTCTCTGAAGTGTTTGGCTCCAAACACCAAGCAGATCATTGTAGCATCCCATAAACCCCTCTGTTTCAGCCCTGTTTCAAAAGTGCTGATTCTCTGTCTGTTACTTTAGATGAAAATAAGAAGCCACTCCCCACGCCCCTCTGAGAGATATTTGGTTAAAAAGAACACAATGGTGCTCTAGGAGGAGATTCAGGTGATACGGTGTGGTGGGGGGGGTTACCTTGGTTGATTATTGGCTAATGGTTACACAAGCCAAAAAAACGTTATGACATCATAAAGTGGCCAAAATCTGATCTGCTCATTTTCAGACAGATTTTTATATAAATGGATCAGGACAAAAAGTGAGAGAATCTTTTTTCCTGAAACTTTCAGAATCTCCTTACACAGAGGGGACACATGTTTATGTATAAAAGACGTGGATTATGAAAAAAGTGGATTTTGCATAATAGGTCCCCTTTAAGTATTCCAATTGGATGATAATACCCATTCTATTGCAAATGTTTTCCATATATTGCAGCAAACATGTTGTAGATTGCTTCAGTTCGATACTGCGGCACTTTGAAGGTTAGTTTTCTCCCATTTATAGGCCGATTTTTTTGCTGATCATATTATTTATAACTGGACTGCAACAGATTTCTGGCCTACTTCAGAGGAATGCTCCCTCTTCCAAAGGCTCGTGCAACAGCTCTTGCCAACAACTGCCCTCCAGCTAGCTCTGCATTGAGGTTATCTCAGTCTGGAGATTTAAGAAAGGTAATCGTCAGCATGATATACACAACACAACACGGAAGCAACAAAGAAGCAACATTCCCTTGATCCTACAACGTCTGCTTCTGGAGACATGGCCTACTACAGATGTGCTAACAAATAATATAATAAGACTTTAATTATTGTAATAAAACCAGTTTGATTTATAGTTTAAATGTTTAAGCTGAGACATGTTTATAACTTGCTTCTCATTCCTGTACACTTTCAGTCACAAATCAAACATGATATCAATTAGACATAGCTTTGTATAAGTGTATTTTATAGAAGCAAGTCAAGGCTCTTCTTCACAAATGAGTTTAGTATGCTACTACAGGATGAGACATTCATTTTAAGCGTTCCGCTTTATGTTGTTTTGAAGCTCTTTGGGATCGATACGTACCACCAACCAATTGATAAATGGCAATGACAGGAAATACTACGCATTCGCTTCCCAGGTTTCATAAGAGCCAAAGCTAAGCGGGTGGAAACATAAAGATAATCTTCAGTGCCACATAAAAAGGAGCCAAATGAGCTAGCTAGCCAGACTGTCCATCTCAGCATCTCTCAGGCACATTTAGCAAGCATTGAATGCAGCTCTTTCTACCATTTCCCCTTACTCAATTATTGATGGTAATTATCATGGCGCGCTTAGTCTGCACCATAACAATATATTCTTAACAAGAGGCAAGTCAGTGGGCATCCTCTCAAATTATCTTTATTTCTTATGGGACACTCTTGTTTTTTTCTTCTTCACGGAAAACTCTGATAGTGGTGATTCCTCTACATGTGATAATGTGTGCGCGACAAAGTCACTTAACAAAGGACAAAGGAAAGACTGCCTTATAACGCTTTAACAACACCAGGTTCACACCTGCTATACAGCACATTCTGCAGATCGTTTTAATCACTTTTTACTGCACTAATTAATAATAAACTATTTCTATAGCACTTTTCTTGAACCCAAAGACGCTTATTGAATGCGTATATTCATTAATGCATTGTCGAAGTATAATATAACCATTATGTATTTATTTGCAATAAATAGCAGTTGTTAACATAAGTTATAGCATGTTTGACGTTTAAAATCCAAAGGAAGTCTATGACAAAAAACAAATACATATCTGAACTAGGCTTATGATATTATTTTTAAATTGAATGGTAGTTCTTTAAGGCAAGAACACCTACTAAATGGATTCCTCCACCACAGGTTTTGCACCTGTATAACAAAAGGCCGTTGTTATGTTAAACATAATTGCCCTTTAGAATAACACACGAAAGTCAGCCAAAAACTGCTGCAGTGCAAAATATGCCACCCGACAAGCAGCATGTCCCGTATGTAAAATCCCACTGTGCCACACATGTAAACAGACGAGTGACAAAAACTAAACAGTTTCCTCCCTCCTGATTATGATCTCGGCCTTTCCTATTTCCTCCTCTATTCCGGTGGAAGGCTCTACCTTTCCGTCTTCCAGCGCCGCAGGGCATGGAGCTAGCCGGCGGTGAGTTTCCATCAATTAGTGCACCCCCGCGGCCTCGTGGCAGAACCCACCTTTGACTGCAGAGAGGTATTGATTAGTTCAGCTGCTGTCAGGTCTGCAGCAGCAGGGCCGGGTGATCCAAGGCCTGAGACAAGGAGACAAGATCATGTCCACTTTCTGACACATGTAAGCACACACATATACACATGGGCACATGCATGCATGCAGGCAGGCATGTACACACACACACACACACACACACACACCAGCGCACACATACGTGCACATTCACACGTGTACACACATACAAATGCAAGGAATTGTGCTCCCTCAGATGACTGCAAGGGGAGAGAAAGGGAAGATAAGAGGAGAAGTCCACAAGAGTGGCTTGTCACGAGAGAGAGTGATGGCTGAGAACTGACAAGTGCTTGTTAGTTTTTTTTCTCATCCTCCTCCTGGAGTTCCTCTGAAAACAATGGGCTGGAGAGCCTCTGGACGCTGTTGAAAGCGTGAAACTATATATCTTGAAAATAAGCAGGTGAATATAAGGCCATCACCCCAACAAAGGCACCAGAAATCAACAGTGCATTGTGTATTTTATGAGAGCTTTTTCATTTGTTTAGTTATTATGAAAAGAATAAACAGAGAGATAGCTGTATATAAACCCAGATAATAAACTCATTATCATTTAAATGAAACTACCTGGATGTATAATGAAAATACACCTGTATTAGTGTCTATATGTGTATTTCAGGTTGATTCCTGTGCTCTTGCTTTTCTTATACTGACAAAAACTGTGTGTTCTTATGAGTGTTTGAAATGATGCAATCAATGGCAACTCCTCATCACCTGTAGAGAAAAACACTTTTTGGGTAGAAATCCTTCAGAACACCTCTACTGAAATGAGTTCAAGACAACTTGGAGTTTAACTGAAAACATAATACTCATTGTAAAGCTAAAACAGATTAAACTACACAGTAATGCCACGATAATGCCAGAATTCACAAGTCGTGCAAACTCAGACTACAAAACAAGGTGTTGCCTCTCAAATAATGAACCGAGAAATAACAACGGATACAAAATAGGCAGATAAAGCTAATACAATTGTTTCCATGTTCCCATTGTTGCTCATTTCCACAGAACCCATCACACTGAATAAGGGACTGTGGCAAAATAATCAGTGTGTGGAGTGAGTTTGTTAGGGAAACCATAAACAATAAACAAAATACCACAAGGCCTAAAGCATACTATGAGACTGTAAGAGGATATGTGAGTCGACTCATGCAGGTTGTGTCTGTAATAAGTTAATGAGTGTGAGAGTAGAGGGGGGGGGGGGTAGTCTTCATGAGAGGCCCGCTGTGTGCCCTGTACCTCTCTGCTCTGAGGAGAGCACTCCACTTCCTGTCTCCTCTCTACTTTATCCAAGCAGAACAAAGTTACTGCTGGAGAACTGAACCCCCCTGCAGTTCCTCACTCTCTGTTGGTTAAATAATCCATTTCACCCTCGTTTCATCCCCCCCGCTCCACTCACACGAGCTGTCATCCCATTATGAGATGCTGCGTGGCGGAGCCGTGGTACAGAGGTTGCAGGTGTTTATCTGAGGAGAGTTGTGCACTTCACGATGTTCAGGCCTCGCACAACAGATCTCGAAAACACTTCTTCTGAACTGTCAAATAGATGTTTCCTTTGCTCTTGGAAATGTTTGGGGTGCTGCTTCTCCTTAAAACTAATTTAAGATGCAGTGAGATAATTCACCATTATCATATTGTGTTATTCTCAATTCAATGGAGAGGAGCTGAGAACGTTGTCCTTCTCCCCAAGAAACCTCTGCACATTAATACCTGTTGTGTCTTCAAATAGCTTGTTTTTGTATAACCAACAATCCCTCCCAGCTTATCATTGTACGGATATAGCATATCCTTACAACTGAGACATTAGAACTAGAATTTTTAAATGTTATTGTTGAATATGTTCGTATTTTGAAAGCCTCAAGGGATACAGTGTTGTAGTCGTTTATACTCAAATCCCGAAAGAAACAACATGAGATGAATAAGTGATCATTACATCATGACCCACCAAAAAGCAGATATAGTAGAACTCTCATAAAAAAATAAATGAAGGACCTTCTACCCTCAGATATTTCTCAGCAAATGCCTGGAACTCAAGAAGTCTCATCACAAATACTGATCAGTTGAACTAAGCCATTATACTGTATATCACAGCTGGATCGGAATGAATGGCATTACAACTTCTTCTAGTATTTATGAGCGAAAACAATATTTACATTTCTTTCTAGGAGATAAATAAAACAGCCAAATGTTTGATTTTAATAATACATGATTTTTTACCATATCCCTGTCACTTTCGGTGATCTGTCATGTCCTTCCTCTGCCAGACAGTGACATTATCACGTCTGCAGGTTAACGCTGGGGGATCATCTGTGCCGCCCGCCTGTGATTTGCAGCATCCGGACGCTGTCATTTCCCTGCCAAAATGTAAACCCCTCGCTCAAATTGATTGTGTCGCCTCATTGCTTCCAAGGCCAACAGGTCAAAGGAATGGTCATAATTGAGAGGAGAATTAGCAAAACCTTAAATATATGGCAGGTGATATATCATTACCCATAGACTTGACCCTCGCTGACCCCTCCCTGCTCCCATGTGGTTTACTGCTCAGGCTGCCGTGCAGTAGGCGGGGGGGCCTGCCGCCTCTCAAACAGCTAAATCAACAGCGTCTCGCCACAGCTCATGTCGGAGCGTTTTGCTTGAATGGTTTCATGAAAAACTAATCATCTGTTCATCATGGAGATCAAACATACTCAGGGTGCAATGATTAGGAAAAGCAATCTGATAAACCTTGAAGAGTCACTAGTCCAGATATAATAATTTCGAGATTAAAAATGTCCTCTCCCCTCTTCTGCCGCCTTATTATTCTCATCCCTATTCCTCCTGTCAGCTCTTACACGCTTCTCAACGTTCAAGACGACGAAGCACAATTGTTATCTTGTTTGTAATTGCTGCTCAAATGGCTTCAGCAGAGCCACAGTCTATCTCCTCAACATTTATCATAGAGATAACCATATCAAGATTAGTTTCTATTCTTCATTCTGCTGAAAAGACAACACTCAAAAGAATGTGAATTTCCAATTATTCTTATTCAATTGCACCCTGTCTTATTACGTTATGTCAAACCCTACCACATACTGTAAGTACCTGATGCCTTTAAAAAGCAGTCATACATTATATAGAACAAAGCAAACACTGTTACTCAAGGATGGCTATTTAAATGTGTAATATCTATATGCAGGCTTTAATCTTGTATAGTGACATGTTCCTATTTCAAAGGAAGAATGCATCCAGTAATTAGAATAGACCTTGTCGACAGGAAGGCCACTCAGTTATCTGTTTCCACATTTGAAGCAAACGTGTGAAGTAAGACAGAGGTCAAAGCAATCTCCCTGCTTTTCTAATAGCATGCTCCGACAAAAAAAATAATTGGGATGAGAAAGTTTTACAAAGTGATAGGAGAAAGTTGTTCCAGGGAAACCATTTAAAGTTGTCCACTGCCAAGGTTCCCGGGAGATCAGAGGAGAAAGAGATGATTTTTTTTATGTACAGAGACTCTCTGAAGCTTAAACCAATTACCTGCAGATGCCCCTGTGTTACTTAAGCAAATAAAGTGAAAATAAATAGTGGCTATGTAATGTTGCATACACCCGCTGAACGTAATAACATTTTGTCGTTTCCACAAAGTGGACTGGAATGAAATTAGAGGTCCCTGAAGTCTGTAATGAAATGTGGTGCCTCCCGACTCTAATGCATTTTGTCATCATGAGGACATATTAATGCTCTTCTCTAACTTTCTCTTGATTGATGCAAGCGTTGGGAATATAGACAAGGAAAACATTAACATCAAGGGACTCTGCTGGAAACTGCTGTACACTTCACTTTAAAGACATGAAATATGATATGAACAGCTCAAATGAAATCTCTAAGATGTATATATACAAACTCTGTTTTTCTTATACGGTATAGCAAATGCCATGTGTGCCAGTCAACTTGTGAACTACATTGCCAATGTCAATAACTCAAGGACTCATGATCTTACATTGTCATCGAGATGTCAGAAAGTGAAGTGTAATATTCAGAAAAATGAAAAAGATTAGGAGCATTAAGGTTTGTAAGGAGGACAATAAACAACATGTTGTGTTTAGGGCCTTATCGCTGTGTCATAGTCTAGCATACATCATATGTCAAGAATCTAAATATATTAAAGAGCAATGAGATCATTAGAAGGCAAGTCAGTTAAGTACATTACAAATCAATAATATTAAACTTGTGCATAGATGTGGAAATGATTTAGGTATGCCATTATATAATGTGTTTTTACTGTATTTATTCCTAAAAAGTCTTTTAATTTGTTTTGTAAAGCACTTTGAATGGTCGCATACAGAAAAGTGCTATATAAATAAACTTGCCTTGCCTATAGGAGATTTCAATCCTTTAAATGTTTCACTACTATACATGTATAATGTAATGCAAATGTTTTTGTTGATGTTTTGTTGTAAGTTTATAGGATCAGGTGTATTGATGATATAGTGTAATTGTGGGTATTCTAAGCATTAGTAGCATTTGTTGATCTATTGTTTATTTTACTGTTATTTAGACCAAATGAAGAGTCATAATAAACTATTCACAATGGTGCCACACACACTCATTTGAAATGAAATATTCTTAACATTTTAACTATAGGCAATTTGATGACAAAGTAGGGCTGCTCGATTATGGCAAGAATCATAATCTCGATTATTTGGGTCAATAATTGATATTACGATTATTAAAAACGATAATCCATTGACTTTGAAAACATCCATTTATTGAAGAAAATGTGAACAGTATGTTTTTAACAGTTGATTACCCTGAACTTTAAGTATGATTCAACTGAAAAACCAATAAAAAAAAAAATAAAAAAAAAATAATAGTTTTATTTCGATTATGTTGTTTCATAATCGTTGCAAGCCAAAATCGTAATTGCGATTAAAATACCATTAATTAAGCAGCCCTATGACAAAGCAGGTTCCAGTTCCTTCACAATACAAAGAGAACAAGTATTAAGTGTTGAATTCAAACAATAGTAACAACACACTTGGTAATAAATGTACCTATTCTTTTGTTAGCTGTCACGGTTATAATTGACCACAGAGCAATATGGCCCTTCTCTTGTGTGGACGCAGCTGACGGAGGCTCATTCAGCACGAGAGATGGTGTTCAGATGGACCACCGGACATCCCACTGGGACCGGGAGGGATGAAATACAGTGGGCACACAATGGAGCTACTACAAATCCCCAAGGCTGCAGTATCACTAGCACCTGTATTGCATTACGACTCATTACAAACCCCTCCTCAGGGCAACACGACCAAATATACACTATAAACTCTGTTTATGTTTATCTCATAAAATATATAGAGTTATGTTGTCGTCTGGTGGTGATACATTGATTTATAGTTATTATGAGGCAACTCACAAATGACCTGAGTGTATCTAATTTGACTGTCCCCGCCTTCAAAGCTAGATTAGGAGGAGAAAGGAGGTCATTGTCGAGCGACAGGGAGGCGTTGGTTAATCTGTGAATAATGTCAGGGGGTGAGGGTGGAGTAATGTGTGAGGGAGGGGTTTTATTTTGGTAGAGGGGTGCATAGATTGTGTCGTCTGGCAGCTCATCTATATTTTATGCTGCCACTCAGACAAATGAAACAGGAGCCACCCGGAACAAGGGGGGACCCTCTGACACTTCAAAGGCCAGTCCTATGGGTGGGTTCTTATTGAAGCTGGGCCTGAACCAACCCCAACCCACACACATAACCCCCCGCCCCCCCCCCCCCAACCCGTGCTGAGAAGCTGCTGGGGCCTCATTAACCCTTAAACAGGCTTGAGAGGGTGGTGACGTACGTAAGACTAATTACCCCACCAACAACACGCACAAACACACACACACCAACACAACACGCACAAACACAACACACACCAACACAACACAACACACACACAAAACACACACACACACACACACACACACACACACACACACCTACACACAACCACACACACACACACACACACACCACACACACACCCACAAACACACACACACACACACACCACACACACACACACACCCACCCACAACACACACACACACACACACACCACACACACACACACAACACACACAACAACACACACACACACACACACACACCACACACACACACACACACACACACACACACCACACACACACACACACACACACACACACACACACAGTGGTGGTAGTGGGGATGATAACATGGTAGAAGCTCCACTGTGTGCTTTAATTGAAAATCTGGATCCCCTGTTTCCTTGTTTTATGATTAGCAGTTTCAGAGCCTTGTGAAAGCCCCCCCCCCCCTCTCCCCTCCATGGCCCATCCTCACTGTCATACAATAGGAGTACTTCCTGATTAGCGGAATCTGACAGTGATAATGAGGAGAAAGGAAAGATGAAAGGGGAGGAAAGAAGAGGGGGACACAGAATGAGTAAAAAGGCATCAGATATCAAAGAAGGGTCTAATTGAGGTAACAGAGCCAGCCAAATCCACAGCTCATTTGCATAAAACAGTGCAGCTTCATTTGGCCATCTCTTACCACGCTAATGTCTTAACAAATTCATTTTGCTAATTAGGCACGCCCAGCGGATCTCACCAGCAGATTAAGCAGATTAAACAAACAGATGCTGATTGCCACTGGGCGGGCTGAGGTGCATTTTCTCAGGGTTTGTTCGCCATGTTGACTTCTGAGGTACTCAGTGTTAGAGGTCCTATACACTGTGACACTGTACACTGAGATGTATGATGAAAGGTTCAGACCAAACATTTAGTGAGAACTGTCAACTGCACACCGGTCGAAACTTTTAAAAACTCAGAAGGTATTTTCAAATGCAAGCAGCTAAAATGTTAAACATTACTTCACACTGGAGAGAACGTTTGTGTGAAAGAGAGCAAGAGAGAGACATTTTGAATGCAGTCATCGGAGCTTTCTTATTCAAAATATATTATCTCTGCAAGACTCATATGTGATTTTTTGGTGATGAAATGTGTAAATGTAATTTTTTCATGGCCATCGTTTTTTATTATTGGATTTCTCATTTCTGTTCTACAAAGGTTACATAAGTGTTTGCAGAAGGCCTCCCATCAAACTCCAGATAAATGCTGCTGAATTTGACTTGTATGATGTCTACCAAATAAATGACATATGTTATCTGATGTTCAAAACCATTATAGCTGAGCTGGAAAATAAATGCACTTGTTTTGTTATCCAGAAGAAAAAAACAAATACAGAAATGTTTCTTTTAACTTTTTCACAGAATCACATCAAAACCACTATGTATGTAACAACATTTGAACTACTAGTTATATTAATTTTCTATTAAAGACAAACAATTAACATTAACAAATATGATATCCAGCCATAATACCAAATACATTGATGAATAGATAGACATGTAAACCAGATGTTCACACATAAACTTTCTTTGTCCTCCTGATATTCTGTTAATGAATTTTTATATAGTATAAAACTACACGAATGACTGTTGCACCAGTTTTGTGAAACTCCAAGGTAAAATGTCATTGCAGGGACCAACTCCACAGTGTTAGGATTCTCCACACTCCGTGGGATAAACACATTCAACAAGAGAGAACTCTGTTTGCCCTTTTCCCTCTACCTGCCAAAACAACACACTCTGCTTCCACCAGCACTATTCAGCGAAGACTTGAAGAGCAACCCTGAGTTACAAAAAAACATCTCCATCTCCATCACACATCAACATTTATAAGAAAATGTTTTTAGAGAAAAACATGTTGAGCGTAAGGCCCTGTGAGGGGTGATTGTTATCAGTGCTGTCATGGAGCTGTCAGTCTTTCCTTCAAGTTTTTAATCCTCACCCTCGTCACGGTCTCCAGCCCCGGTGTGTGTCCCCCCCCGTCCCCTGGTGCTATGTTGTGTGACAGCTGCTGCCCTCTTTGGCGGTGGTGAAATGAATAGATTATGAGCAGTAATTAGGTATACAGCAGAATCAATGTGCTCTGGGGCAAGGCCTGGGGGTGGGGGTTGGAGGTGGGGGGTATAGGGTATAGGGTAGAGGCGTGTGGGTGTGTCTGAGAGAGGAGAGAGGGGAGCAGCGGGGGAGTCAGGAAGAAGCCATTGGGGGTAGGGGATGGGTGGGGTGGGCTTTAAAAACCAAAAGGGAAGAATATTGGCGTTGGCGTGACTCAGGATTACTGCTTGCCGGGGGCTTGCTAAAGGAAAACAACGTGGGTCTTATTTTTCATAGTTTTGTCCATCATTCCTATTGGTAATGATAACATTGTACCCACTAGGTCATAACGTGTACAGAGAACAAGCTAAACAATGGGGGAAGAGTTTGAAAGGATGATGCAGGTTGCAAACAAGCCCCCAGCTTTATCAACTTGTGTACTAGTGTAAAAAGGTTAATGTTAAAGAAGCACTTAACACAACTCTCCCTATAGGATAAGTACGATTTGATAGAGCAAAGGGGAACCACAGTAAAGATTTTCTCAAGATCCTGATGCATTTCCTAATTCTTTGACCTCTGTTTGGTTTACACAAACTGGATATAAACAATGCTAAAGCAAACTTATCGAGTGAATTAGGCTGCGTGATGATTATGTTCTCTATAAATTACTTTGTCATGAATCAACTCTTTATATCATTTGTCATTTCTGCAGGAGAAATACCAGAGTGGACGTGCGATTTAAAAACATTTTTTTTTAGGACTTGCGATATTAAGTAGGCAAATTAACTCAAACACGTCATGTTACAATTATTTTGCTGCTTGCTACAAAAGGAAAACTTGCGCGGCTCTCATGTCAGGGGTACTTGAGTGAGTGACAGCAAACCACCAATCACAATTAAATCTCAAAGCAAACGGACCCCGTGATTAAAGGTAAAAACACTGAATAAAGTAGTTTCATGTGTTTCTCCAGGGCAGTTCGGCGCTGCTAAATGAGCTAGCTCAGGTTGTTGCTCTGATAACTTAAGATCCAGACGTCCGTGACTAAAATCCTTCATCCGGTTAAATATAGTTAAAAAAAATACCAATTGTATAGCATTACAGTTCAAGAAAGGATGGTTTGCGGAAAAAAAACGGTCTTTTCTTCAATTCCTGTATGTTTTCAATATATATCGCAGGGGGGGGAAAAAAAAAATCGCAATGTCCATTTTTTCCAATATCGTGCAGCCCTAGTTGAATGCTAGTTGAATGCTAGTTGAATGCTAGTTGAATGCTAGTTCCCCTGTTGGTCATGCAGGGTGTAGCGGTGCATCTCCAAAACATCCATCAGATAACCACTCCCATGTTAAAACTGGACAAACCATATTTGTGTTTTCCAGTGTAATGTGGGATTTGTACCAACATTTTGGGTGTGCTTAGTTGAATCGACAAATAAAGCACAGAATATATAGCTGTTTATTTGTCGGTTAATTATCTGACAATATAAAGATACTTCATGGGCTTTATTTGATGTGTGCTGTGTGTTAGAGCAGGACAGAGGACATCATTAATGAAATAAAAAGTTTGAGGCGGGGGAAGATCTTTTTAAAAAGGAACACGTTTTTTAAGGAACATCTAATAAATAAAAGGACGATGAGGGAGACGTTGTGTAAAGGAAGAGAGAGAGGTGGTGGTGTAGGATCCCCAACCCCGGATATGCCCTCCAGTAATGCATCTTCCTCCCTTTTCAGTAGCGGAGTGCTGGATGACCTGCCTGTGATCTCCTCCATAATTAACATATGCTTGTTAGTCAAGGTTGGTTGGAGGCTCTGCGATCCACACACACACACACACAAACACACACATCTGATTCTCACACTGGTACTTAGAAAGGAATGAGGCAGACACTGTGAGCCATGTTAACACTAAGCAAAAGAAGCAAAATCACTGTGTGTCTGTCACTATGAGCACATTAGCATACGTGTTAATTCCCCCAATCTCTTTCATTTAGTCCCAGCTCAAATAACACTTATCAGCCTCCATGCCTTGGGTAGATCTGATCAAATTTGCTCTGAAAATGACTCCAGACCACTTTAATAGGGTCATGAATATGAAGTGCTGAATGTGCATGTGTCGTATTTGTCCAATCTCTCCCAACCTCATTTGGACATAATGAAGACATGGCCCTACTTCTGAGTATTCCCTCCATTTCCCAGGGCTCTTGACCTCTCTGTAAAAAGATAAATAGAATCTCCTTAACCTATCAGGATAACGGATGAGGATCAGTGTGTATCCGGGCTAAGTTACGCCAATTGACTCAGCTCCAAGCAATTCAAAGTAGGGACAAAGTGTTTTATCATGATAACAGGCGAGAATAGAGGCTTTCTTTCAAACCTTGGGTTACTTCAAATAACATCTTCATGAAAAAGCACAGATAAATGAAGACATGTTGTTGTGGGTCAGAAAGAGGAACAGAGAAACCGAGGGAAGTGTGAGCATCCATGTGTGGTGCTGAGAGTGCATCTGTACTGTATGCATGTTTATATGTGTGTGCATGAGAGGGGGCTGCATGCTGTCTGGTTATGTAGAGGTGTCTAGTGTGCGTGTGTGTGTGTGTGTGTGTGTGTGTGTTTGCTCTCACAGCATCTCAATGACATCAAAGCGCTGTGCAAACTGAGCCCCTGGCAGCTCTTTAGAATCCCATCTCCCCTCTCGGTTTAAAGCGGGCAAGAGAGAAAAGACCCAAACTAATAAAAGAGGTGTTATTCAAAAGAGAAATAGACTGCTCAAATGTGTGTCATGTTTGTGTGTGTGCGCGTGTTTCTGAGAGACACAGAGAGAGGGGGAAGAAAAGTGGAAAATGGGTGAAGGATACAGAAAGATAAAAGAGAAAAAGAGGGTTATGGAGAGCAACAAAAAGAGGGCATAGGGAGAATACAGAAGAGCAAAGCAAAAAGAGAGAAGAGCGTCAATGTTTCCCCAAAGCCTAGCTCTTTTCAGAGAGCTCTTCATCGCTCATTTCTCCTTGTGATGCTGACACAAAAGGTGAAACGATTGTTTGTATAATCAAACAAAGCACAGGGTGGATCTCTCACTCTTTATCGGCTTTGTTTCATGCCAAAGGTGATTCTTGTGCTGTCAGTGATGGTTTAATGCTTGAACAGCGCAGGAAAAGAAAAAGGCTGTTATTGTGAATCACTTAGTGTCAGTTAAACACTAACCTGCATATTGGGTCAATTCTTTTGTGATTTTCAGGATTAAACGGAGTATATCTGGGAACTCAAATGCATTCCTCCTATGAGTGCAGTAGTCATTATCAGTTGTAATCATTTATTTGTGTCTTCATGTTTTCTCCTTTCCTTTTTATAGCTGTCTATCCTTTGCATAACCCGACAGTAGTTTCCTGGAGAATGTGCTGAGTATGTTAAAAATACTGCCTTTTTTCTTCTTCTTCTTCTTCATTTAACGGCTCTCCGACTTGAGAGGCAGTGAGTGAGAAATCGAAAGCATGAGACATGAGGAAAGGGTGCAGAAGGAGAACAAAAAAATCCCATTCCAATTGACGTTGTAAAATAAAATACTTTGTAAAAGGGAAATAAATGCTGGAGTGAGTGGAAGATTCATGCGCTCAAATAAACTGGGGCTTTTGAATTTTTAATTGGAGCGGCCCTAATTATGGCCATCAGACAGTACTTCTAAACACACTCACTGCACTTTCTCCCCATTGCTCTTTCCCCCAGCCTCTCCAGCTTGACTGTGGACGAGGCCTCAGTCTCGGTGTATTTTTCCATGCTATTAATATTTGATGAAAATGGGCCAGGCTGCATCAGCTGCTCATCGCCACTAAGAACATGGCCTCCATTATGAGCCCTGTGCTTCCTCTCAGCCGTGTACATTAGCAGGATGACAGAACGCAGCAGAACGTGAGGTGTGGATGCACGCGCGGCTTAAAGTATCGGTTGTGCGTGTGAAAGTGTGTGTGTGTGTGTGTGCTGGCTCGTCAACCATCCCTGTCGATTGATGCTATTAGATGTTGAGAAACAGTTGGGTGTGAGCTATAATTGAGCTGACACTAATAATGAAAGCAGATACTGTCTGGAAGCCCTCGGCAATATGCTAAAGATATTGATGCCCCTAATAATTCAGGGGGCTTGACAGAGTGCAGGAGAAATATTTTGTTCCCCTTCTCTCTTTCAGATCGTGCACAGGAAGCAGGGAAATAAGATTTAAAATGTCTCTAAAATGCAGTTAGGCTCCATCTTTTTCTGGTCTAGTACGCAGTCATAATGAGTCGTAATGAGTCACTGACAAGAACACTGGGAAGTTCCCACATTATAGATTACAGCGTGAGGGACTTTACAGGAAATTGCTTGTCTTTTTTATTGAAGTTATATTGTGTTAAAGTTAGCTGTAAGAACAACATGCTGGTAATATTTGATTTGACAGGGCAACACACACACACACACACACACACACACACACACACACACACACACACACACACCACACACACACACACACACACACACAAACACACACACACAACACACACAACACACACACACACACACACACACACACACACACACACCACACACACAACACACACAACACACACACACACACACACACACACACACACACACACACACACACACACACACACAACACACACACACACACACACACACACACACACACACTGTATCATTCACTGGGGAACGTAGGAGGCCTATGTTAGGGATCGTAAGTTTGTGTAGAGCCTTAGTCAAGGACCTCCATAATGACCAACTCAACCTTGTGACTCCTGTCTGAGAGCCAGGTCCCTCGGGGTGCTATGAGTGTGTGTGTGTGTGTGTGTGTGTGTGGGGACAAGGGGGGTTGACCACATAATCTGAAGATAAGGTAAAGCTCCAGTGGATCAACAGAGGAAAAGAAAAAGAAAAGGTGATTTATAGTTTTGAGATCTTTTATATGGCTTTCATACTAATGCATTCATATTTATGTATATTAATGTCACATCTACAAAAATACCGAAAAAGGATATTTGGTGGCCACACACAGTTTAAATTATCCATACCCTATGTACACCGGACTGAAACAAATAACATTTTCTATGTCGGTAGCTCAGAAAAAACCACAGCTTGCATTTTTCTTCTTACTGCTTTTCTCATTAATCGCTTTAATTATTCACAGGGTTAGAATCAGTCACAGTCATGCACTTTGGTCAGAACCATAAATGCTGCTAAAACATGAAATGACTGATTGGCAAGTGCTATTTGATGGGGCAAAAAGGGCAACTTTAAGTTGGAGCTCAGCGCTGATGCCAAATGGAAAGAGACTGGCGTAAGTAGAGTAGAAAGCACCTGTCAACTCAAGCTCCCCGCCTGCTTGATTAACATCAAATTTTAATTTTTCTCTCAGAGTTGTGCGCTGAAAGGTTGTCATGCTCCTGCTGCACAAGCTCCCGTTTCCCTGAGTTTGTAGGTAATAAAGCTAATGCAAACCAGGGCAAGCAATAAGGTTTGACGTGTGTGTAAAACAGAAGCAGTGAGGAAGAGAGAGCGGGAAATATTCATTCAAACTTCACACTGTACTTATATATTCTTGATGACTAGACATGCTATTTAAATGAATTGTGCATTTGTGAATACAATATCCATCTGTTACATACTAATAGGCACAACTTCATTAAAATGAATTCCCTTCCTTCCCTGATTTATTGTCTATTCAGTTAAACTGAAGCTCGCCATGTAAAAATAAAAACCCTATCTGGGGAAATATAGAACACAATTACTTCAAAGGCTTCCCCAAAAGCACAACACAAAGCGACATGAATGCAGGACCCCAAACAACTCTAAACGGTCGCAGTCCCAACATGGCGGCTGTAATATTTCTTAATTGGATGATGAAAATCAGATGGCCTTTTGTTTAGCTCCGTGCACCAGCAACACTATACCTCTCTGACTCTCCCTCGCTCTCTCCTTCTCATTTGCATATTCATTGAGATATCAATTATTTATCGCTCACCACAATGACTTGCTGCATTACTATGTGCCTACATACACTAAAACATACCAGGGTGTGCATTTGACTGAATAATACATGCAATAAGTGGAATAAATCAATATGTAATAATGCCAAATAACAACACCAGGATATTGTAAAAAAAAGAAAAAGCAATGCATTGAAATAAAAAAAAGGCAAGATTTGATTTGCATTATTATATATATTTTCTTTTTTGTACACTTTAAAAATTACATTTTTTATTTATGTTAGTCGAAGACAGGACTTTAATACAGAAGTATGAATCTATTATGTTTATTATTATTATTATATATATATATATTTCATTTTTTCATTAACCAAAATGTACTTAATTTTTTCATCTGCCTTCTTTAATTAGTTTTCAATACATTTAACAGTTATTGAAGTTGTAATGTTATATTAGTGGTATGTCTGCACATCTCTGCACAAACACACACATTTACAGCTGAACTGCTCGCCCCCAGCATGTAATATATGTATGTTTATATTAGGAGGCATTAAACTGCATGCAAAGGTAAGAATAAGAGCATTATTTGAAAACCTCTGGTTCAATAATAACACCATTACCCCATGAGACACATTCCTATTTACACGCTGTTGCCCCAGTGAGCCGTTCTCTCGTCCTATTATTATTATTGTAGAGAAACAATGAGATGACTAATCAAAATATAATTTCAGCGGTGCGGAGCAACTCTCAATACTTCAGCTGCAGCAAAACCAACTATGACCTGATGAAAAAAAAAAGTCATGGCCTCACCAGCCAATACTGTTTCTCCTTCAAGCCAGCTCCAACACAGACACACACATCACTACACACATACACCAACTCGCTCCCCGGTACACACACACAGCAACACACCATCGCCCGTTGCCGTAGCACAGAATAGATGACCGCACTTACTTTAAATGTCCCGTGAAGGAAAGTTTTCAGATTTTTTTCTTCTCTCCTCCGCCTCCCTCAGACCAGCTCCCCTCTTAGTGCTTCGGCTCACAGGAGAGAGGAGAGAGGAGAAAGTGAACCCGCCATAGGCGCCCAGCTGTTAGCCTCTCTTATCGCGTATCTATAGCTAAAAAAGAAGGTGGCTCCCTCTCATTTTAAACATTTTCCCTTGTATGGTCTTCTACCTTGCACGGATGCAGACTGTGCTCTCTGCATCTGGTTGCACAAGCACAATCAATATGGAAGGGGAGAGCTATTTTATGATTGGAGAAGTTGTTGTGTTTTTGGTGGTGAAATTCATTATTTAGTATCTGAACCTTCAGCAATTCAGTATCATTTATTCATAAAGTCCCTTTTTGCCAGGAGGAAATGGATACAGCTGCAGCAGCAAAGAGAGCGCGAGAGAGGGAGGGGGAGAGAAAGGGAAGTGAGAGAAGTAAAGAAAGAGAACGAGGGGGGAGAGATGAAGAGAAAGAACATGTGGGGAGTGCGAGCAGGGGAGGCGGATGGATTGATGATATTGATCAGGCACCTCTTGAAATAAAGGCATCGGGGCTTTCTTTTTTCAAGCTCTCGTGATTGACAGATAAAGAGGGGAGATGGCTGGGAGGAGGCGCAGGCCTTGAACATCACATGCCTGCACCGAGCGATTAAAAGGAGCTCTTCTGACAAGCACAGCGAGGCTCAAACACACCACAGAGGCAGAGGGGAGGATTGGGAGGAATCACTCGAAATGATGTTTGTTTACTTTGCAAAAACACAGGAGAAAGAAAGCAGAGAAGAGCGAAAGAGTTGTTGAGTTGCGTGAGTGAGTAGTTGTGCGTGTGTGTGTGTGTGTGTCAAACAGCCCACTTTGTAAATGTGTTCCTCAGAACTTGCAGCAGCTATGGACCGTACAAATGCTGACTAATGTGTTAGCTGCTGCACCGTTCTTTGAAATAGAAAAAAAGAAATACAACAGCTGCAATAAAGGAGCAGTGTAAAATAAATGGCCCTGCATTCTGTGAGTCTACAGTGTGTAGTATTGCAGACATGAGAAGAGATGTATGAAATCATTTACCACGCCATGTTTTTCCATGCTTTTCTCTGGAGGAGGAAATCTTTCTGCACTACCCGAAAAAGGGAAACGTTTTTTTTCTTCTCATTGTCTGTTTTGTATTCTGTTCAAAATAAAAGCAATTTGAAAATCATTCCAGGTCTTGAATTATTTAGATTCAACTTGGTGCGACGTTGGCGCTAGAAATTGCTGAGATCCATCTCAGTCAGGCAGTAAAGAATGAGGTGCACCTGTAGCTGCCTGCCCTTTGGCATCAAGCTGCCATGCCTTCCTGTTTCCATGTGTGATGTTGTGTGTTCATTCATGCGTGTGTAAGTGCTTGTTGCTCGTTTGTTTCATCAGATTAAAGGAATTGGCCTTGAAGTATTAAACAACTTTTCTGTGTTGTTTCAAATGTAATTTTTTTTTTACAACTGCTCAAATTGAACTGAATAATTGTAATACTTTTAGAGTAATTGAAAGCCAAACTTGGCTGAAAGCTGAAGGGTGTATGGATTGTCATTTAGAAAAAAGGGTAATTAATGGCTTTTATTTCTGAAAATAGTTAGTAAATAAAAAGAAAGGAGCCAGTTTAATATGCGTCTTTGCTTCAAATAGGGGTTCAGCTGAAGCTTTATTGGTCTGTCAATCCTGTTGTTGAATTTAAGAAAAATGTTTTTGTATTCATTCACTATAATACATATTTGTAGCCAATCTGCTTGCCAATGGTCTGCTTTATATTGTGGCTCAGTTTAAGTTGTAAAAGTACAAAGTGGTTAGAGAAAGTCTGCGGGCTGAACTGTTTAACACATTTGGCAGGATGCATTATATTTTCCGATTACAATATGTTTCACATGCCCAAGTGTAATGACACCAAATTACCATTAATCAATGAAGGACAATGAATGTTCACTTCTGTTTGGATGCTTTTTATAGTATCTGTCAGTGGTAAATGAAATAAAGGTGAATACAAACAAAAAGTTAATATTAATCTTGATAATGCCTCAACTTCATTCAAAAGAGCTTAAAATCCTCTCTGCAAAAGAGGTGCTATGTTTTATTACCAAGAAACAAAATAATTGAATTTCAGAAATGGTATATTAACTATTGTATGCTATTTCCAAAGAGGTCCTAAAAGACCGCAAATGTGTGAAATGCTGTCATATATGTGAGAAGCAGACTGCGCGAGTACCTACAGGGTGCTGTAAAACACTGAATAGAGGGTAATGGATTTATAAACTGCACGCCATAGCCTGAATGCTAGGAAGTTAGACACTTTATGGATATTATTTTCCTATGAAATGATTGCAGATTTAGAGCTCTATGAATTACATAGGCTCTTGGTACTGATAATATGTTTAAGACAAACATGGGCAAGACATGTGAGACTGAACCAAGTCCAAATATTCAGCCATGAGAAAAGAACAATATCTCCATGATCAATAATTAACAATAATGCCTCCTGCAGAAGGATTCAAAAAACAAAGTCACAATTTAAAAAGATACAACTAATGTTTTCTGGTGTTCAGAAAACATGTTTTAGAAAGTTTGCTTGCATCTCATTTAGTATCTCTTTCAGTATACCTTTATTTTATAAAACAACAAAAATGACTGATTATTTTTTTATATCTGAAACATGTTGAAGCAGAACATGTAAAAAAAACCTCTCTTCATTCAAAGCCTCAGAGCCTCAGAGTTGAATTTAATATTTGGCCTTGTCTAATTGCATTGTAGCTTGTACCTGACAGGTGAAAAGATTATTCAGGTAACACACCTTCATGAATTTAAACAGACTTTGTCAAAAGTCAAAAATGCAATCTAAGTGCTTGCTCCGCTCATGATTTTCTCAGCATTAATTATTCTGGGATCAACTTTTTTTAATGTCAAATTTCAGTTGAAGAATGAAATGTAATGCTGTTTGGTATGACTCATGACAAATATACTCCTTTAGAATAAAGACTATTAAATTGCCTTGCCTGTTCAAATATTCAGCTTTGGACAAAAGAAGAAAATACATTTAAAATGCATCTAGCTTGTTAAAAACCTTAATAAAGGAGAACTGTCATTATGTTACATATGATGGCTTTACTGTTTTAAAGCTGCATATAAACAGAATTCCTTTTTCCTCTTGACATCTTAAAAGGTTATCCTTCGCAGAGCCAGGTTGACTTGATAAATGGTTATTGTTGAACACGAGCAAAATATATTGATCAGGGGCCATAATACAGTAGATTAATAGAGCAGCCTTGTGATTATTCTCTCAGTCTGTCTGCGTTTTGATGCTCAGGGGAGTCTGCTGCCTTCTCTCTGATGTCATGGATGCAGTAGAGTAAGTTAGACAATGCAAAAGAAAGACGTCGTATTATACCGTCTGATACCTCGTACATTTATTGCTAATCACCTGATGTAAGAGCACTCAGGCCGTCACATAATTAAATCAATATTTTAAATTGCTCAATAACCTAGCAGCATTGTAGCGAAGCAGAAATCTGGGCCTCCGTCTCTAAACTTTGCAAAGAGCAGCTCCACACTCCAAACTTCACAGAGTCCAGAGGATACTGTGGCAACATGGATCTGATTACTCACAGAGACAGAGAAGACAACACAAATACACAGGAAGAGAAACCCTTTGAAGTTTTACCATGGTAAGACCCTTTTGCACTGGGTCTACTTTTAGCTATGGATTGACTGGCAACTCCAGAGCCAGTCATGTCAGCTGTCAATCAAACTGTCAGAGCACAAAAGTCTGCTCCCTAAGCCTCCGCGAGTCTGCGGTTAGCAGCACAGGATGACCAGGGGCCAGGCACATTAAAGCTCTCGCCTCACCTTCATTACTGCAGGGACACAAAAGCTCCGCCTGCCAAAACCCCTGTGAATTCACACTGTATCTTAAATTACAGTACCTGCAGCCCAATGTGATACAATTAGGAGTTGATTATGTGTAAATCAAACGATGACAGCCTGACCGTGTTGCTGTCTGGCATGTTGTCATTCCCTGGTAGCCAATCCACTGCCTCGGGAGAGTGGTAATTGATTCCCAGGCCCCCTGTGGGAATGCCGCTTCCCTCACCCTGCATGGCACACAAGCACAAGTACCAGACATCAGAAATGTCAACGCGTGTATACATTCATGTCATTATTTCTTGATATACCTTGATCCAGAATACTTTGCTGCTAAAAAATATGAAGAATTTCCTCACCAGTTGCAAAGTGAGAGTTCAATATAGGAGAAGCGAATAATATATAAACAATATATGTATAAAAATGTGTGCATGCATACTTTTTGTCACAATAATTGATAATGAAATGTGTTTTACTGTGTGTGTTTTCTCTAGTGCGTGTACTGTTGGCTTGTGCCAAATCCCTGACTTCTCTGTGAAGCCTCTTTGAAACATTTATGAGATGTTGAACCATTGTGTTTGTGTGTACACACCCTGATGTGGGGGTGTGTGTTTGTGCGGTTTGCGTACTTCAAAGCATAAGTGTGCATGTTAACCTTTACTTTCTACCTGAAGCTCCGACACTCTCTATGATGTGGCTTGTAGCTTATTATTGGTTCATGATATCTGCAGTAAAACTGCCTTTTATGTAGGCTTAACATCACACATTCTCCTATGAAGTGACTCCTAAAAAATATATGAAAATAGCATATGTTTTCAGGAAGGGAATGTCATTTGGGTTACGTAGCAACATCAATATCAGTTAACATTTCTTTTCTAAAAACCTAAAAGCTAATTGGCTTAGATGTCTGACTGCTGTGTCAGACACAGCAATTAAATAGTTTAATACTTTAATTAGAATTTAGTATTTTTGTTACCCTATTGCTCACACATTTCCATTCAACCTATGCTAAAGAAACGTAGAAAATACAATGAATTAAATCCTCTGTTGGTGAGAAATCCAACATAGAGTCCGACAAGGAATAAGAGAGGGATTACACACACAGTGTAACCTGTGAGTGTCAAAAAGGCGTCTTGTGAGAGCACTACAGTGTAAGAGCCATGAGTGCGCTTCATTGAGGATTAGGTCTCACAGAATCACTGGTCCACAGATCTCTCCCAGTATTCCCAGTGAGACTGATTATCCGGGCCTGTCACAGACACAGAGGATGATTACAGGGTCTCCCTTAGGTCACTGCTCTCCATGCCCATGGAATGGAACACACGTGCTGAGCGGGGTGGCTGGGGAGGGAACACCGGTACTGTCTCAGACACAGACACACAAACAATCTGTCTCACTCTGTCTCTCCTTGCTACCGTCTTTATCTTTCTAGATTTTCCACAACAATTCTCATATTTCTCTTCCTCAATCCTAGCTCCTATATCAAGTCCTTACCGTCTGTCTCCTCCTCAGACATGTTCTCAGTCAAGCTGTCTCCCCCTCGCTTTCAGGGTGCTCACACTTCCCTTTTTTAACTTTGTCTCATAGTGTGCATCGGCTCTCCCTCTCCCCCTATGGCCTTTTCATAAAGTACACAGTGGACACTAACACAGCACAACTCATCTAAAAACCTAGCAGTCTACAAAGTAATTGCCAGTCCTGTTGGTTGGTGACTGAGACATGCAAAAGATAGAGGAGAGAACAACAAAATAAAACTAAGGATAGAAACTCCACAAGGACAAAGTGACACTGGAAGAATCCTAGACCTCCTCTTGTCCCAGAGCCCCTTCAGGAACATAACACCAAAGCCCCTTTTCCTTCCAAAATAAAACTGCCTGCAGAATGAATCCTGTTGGAGGTTAACAACACCATATGTGTGTGTGTGAGTGTGTGTGTGGTGTGTGTGTGTGTGTGTGTGTGTGTGTGTGTTGAAAATAAGGACTAAACAACTAAACCACACAGCCTTTCCTAGATAGATTTGGTTGAATAGAGTGAGCTATATTTTTAATGTTATGTTATTCTTGAGACATCTTATAGGCTGTCTTAAGGTTTGAATGTTATTTTTTAGTTTCAACTTTACAGCTACTGGCAAATGGGAAGCTATCATCATTCAGTCTCAACACACTGATATAAATAAAAGCAATGACATCACAGTTGTTTTGTCCAGCATTGCTCTAGTGGCTCTCATAAATAAATGATAAGGCACAGGAGGAGCTAGGTTGGGTCATAGGGTGTAGTTGTTATAGGATAGTTGACCAAATACATCTAGTGTCTGAGAGAAAATCTATGAAAACTAACAGAAACAAGAGCCAGAGAGACAAGTGATGGAAAGAAAGCAATTAGAAGACAGAAGACAACATTAAAAAACCAAAACAAAGGAAGACACTACAGTGCATTACAGCTGTGTCCTTTGCCAAAATAAAAATACAACCTGCTCCATTTGTGACGGAGTAAAGCGAATTAGCAGCATTTAGGATCATTTCAGAGCAGACCTCGTGCTCATGCAGGACCCCACCCTCCCCTTGCCCTCTCACTCTGTGTGGCTGCTTAATTATTGATGCTTATGTATTGCTGATTTTGGTCTTTGTGTTGTCCCTGGTGAATGCTCTAGTAAGGCGGATGGAGGTATTTATCTAACTCAGAAAGTAGGGCTCTATTCCTCATCCTGTCCACACACCACCAGGCCATCCCAATGGATCTGACCTCAGCACCGCTGCAATCGAGAGGACTCCTCACATAGCAGGAGTATGTTTACCACTGAAATAATATATAGGACAGAGCTGAGAGCCGTGATTCAATCTACAGTTATTTCATGAGCCAGCACTGTGGGAAGAGCGGGCCTAATGTTTGAAATCATTCACAGAAACATATACTTTTATTTGCACTGATTTGAAAATGGAATCAAATATACAATTAAAGACAATTTTTTAAATGTTGGTTATATATTTAAAATGGTTTTGATTTAAAATCTAATCAGACTTAGAGTATGGTGTGATCTTGGTAAATCTATTTTAGGTACGTGGTTGTAAGGTTGCATGATCTCAAATTGTCCACAATCCAAGCACCATGTGGTACACTACGCAAGTTGCTGTTTTTGTGTGTTCGTGTTCTGAGGAAGTGCAATGGGGCTCTCTTGTGTGGAAATGTATCATTGCTGCTTTTTTAAATTTCTATGACAAATCCAAACCATAGTTTTATATAGTTAATACTACTGCCAATAACACTTTATTACATTTCATTTTCCGGAAGCAGCTGTCAATTAAAACTAAATGTTTTTACTAGGATTTAATGCTTGTGTTTTGAAGATTTTTTGGAACTAACAACAATACATTTTTTTGATTTATTTCCTTTGTGCATTGTGGGACATACATGTTCATCAGTACCACAAAAAGTGACTGTATTAGGTATGTATTATGTGTCCTTCGAGTATAAATCATTTAATCTATTTTCTAGTGTGAGTACAATATGAATACAATATGTAGTTAGGCCACACTCCCTCGTACACAGTATGTGCAATTTGTTATTGCAGTTACAAAATACAAATGACCAGTAAAATATATTTTTTCTGTTTTCTTGCACATATGTTTTTGCAGTTATGAGCAGTTCCTATATTTCCTTTGTGCATTGCGTTGTAGTTGAATATATATTATATAATAGTGTCCATTAAATTGCGATGTTTGGTGGTAACACCCTAAACACTCAAATCCGGCTAAGATGTATTCTCTAATAGCGAAATGAGAGACAGCTAGTGTGTATTTTAAATTGTAAAAAATAATAATTTAATAAATAATTTGTGCCACACATTCAATCTTATTTCAATGTGCATTGAATATGTTGTGTGTAGGCCTTTATTCAATCAGGAACTAGCATGTTCAGTGAATAAAGATGATGTGATCTCTAATGGTCTGAGATAGACAAACACTCTTTTATCCCTCAGTCTTCCCCTCTCAAATGGAGGACAGGACCTATAGGTCCCCTACTGCCAGTCTCAGAGCTGTTCGATAGATCTTATCAAACAGATCTGGTTACACAAGCTGTAGCTCTAAGAAGGTGGAGGACCTCCAAAAACAATATTAGCAGTATTGACATCTTTAATGTGTGGCAAATATCTAATCCCCGAGGCCACGGCACTAATGGGGAAATATTGAGTGTTGCCAGAACAGAGGTTTTCTTCTAATCTGTCCATTATGCGCTTCGGACAACCACTTTCACCAGAGATGAATGTACGGAGATGGATGGGAGATAATGTGATCAATTCTGATACAATAAAAGGGGCCGATAACTCAAAGTCAGTCACACTCTCCGATGATTAGCTCGGCCCTGTATGAAAGAATACTATTAAACTAAGTTCTCTGAGCCATTTCCTCTCTCGCTCTGTCTTTCTATGCTTTGCCGAGTAATCCAATCAATGCAACCATTTTCCTCTTCCCCATTTCATCCCTGACTTATTGCAACCCTTGAAATGTTTTCAGTGTCACTCTTTTTCAAAGTTTTTCTCTCTTGAACCTTACCGGCAATCGTCCATTTTCTCTCCAGTCCATTAGGCCCACCATTCACAACAGGACCCCTGAAAGAGAGCAGGACGAGTCATTAGGATGTAGGACAGCAACCAGCAGCCCCCACTCTTTAGGCCTGAACACATAGCTTTGCACGTTTGACTAAATAAGAGAACTGGCAGGCTGTGAGAGACAGTGAGGGAATTGCGGAGCTGGAATTGGGCGATTGAAGAAGACGCATCCAGTTCTCTGATGCATAACTAAGACAACAGCGTGGGTCTGTGGTTTAGATACACACAATGCCGGCTGCTCTATCACAGCGCCCTATCTCTCCTCCACATCCAGCCGCACTGGGTCCACACATCAGCCCAGCACGCCAGCGGATGGCACTGTAGCTGGTGATAACATATTGCATTGTCTGAGTTCGGAGCATGTTTGGCTACAGTCTTCTGCTGCAACTCCAACTAAAGCTGCAGTTGGGTGCAAAGAGGTGTGTGGAGTTCATGGAGAAAATCAAACTGTAGAGCTGAAGTTTGGTTCATTTAGATCCGTCTTATGCATTGCAACAACTAATGATAATTGTTTTGTCCTTCTTAATCAAGTTAACATTTGTAAATAAAGTCTTACATGTATTTAATCAACATTTAAGTTCTCATTAAATATACATATTTAAACATAGACCAGATGTTTTGTTTGCTTACATTAATAAATAACATTTACCCAAACAATGTGTACAGCATATATATTTATGGTTTACCATTTTATTTGATCCATTCTTTATTAAGGACTATTTGACTATTTATACACTAATGTTTTACTTTTGGCAGATCACAGAAGATGACTGATGAATGAGAGTGGTTGTTCTTCCAATCAGTGTTTATGTTACAAGACTTAAAAGCACGAAAAGTAGGATTTTCCTAAATTCTTTTTTTCTAATCATACAAAACAATCCCTCTCATTTATAAATGATTACACACAAGGAGAATATGGCAGTGTCTGTATCTGCAGTCCTCTGTATTCTCATGGTTTGCTTTTTTTGAGTTGATCCTGGGTGCTAGATCTTAAGCACAAGTACAAAAGAAAGCTACACAAATGACGACACAGCACTTAATCGCCAACATAGTAATGTTAATTGCTGAGCAGAAAAAGCTGACTCTTGTACGAAGAAGAAGAAGAAGAATCAAGGTGCATGTATGAAGCTTCACATTGGTCTTTGGACTCTAAGTCAAACATGTATTGGGAGCACAAGGGAATTAAACCATTTTAATAAATGCAGCATTTCCAGTGACTGTTTTGTTGTTGCTCATTGTTTCCCACTGTCATATTATTCTGCGTGTCTCCATGCTGAGCTGCATGCTGAGACCTTTCTACCCCTGCCTGTGACCTTTACAATTGTTGCCCTTTGCCGCTGCTTTGTTAGTCTGACCTTATTAAACTTAATTTTTTTATCATGTGGTCACAAGTGAGAGTCAAGTCCTCATCTGAACACACGGTTGGTGCCATTCTTCAAATGAAAAGGAGCATGGGAACGAAAGATGCTCATTAAAGTGAAATGCAAGTCCAATTCAAATAGAAACAAGACACAATACAAAGAGAAAAAAGAGGAAAAACCAAACTAAAAGAGGGAGAAGGTGAGAGGGAGGGAGAGACCGAGTGAGCAGAAGAGAGATGCCGGCTTTTGAAAAAGTTCCAGTCCACAATGACTCATTACTCTGCATCTGTGTGTCTGGCAGGGCGGCACATCTTTACGCCACAGCAGCTGCCCAGTGCAGTGGAGCCAACCCTCGATATGCTTTACCAGCCTGCAGGGTGTGACACCACGCATTATCTCTGCCTCACTCCGTTTGTCTCTCAGCCTCCCTCTCTGCAGGGTTTCCTCTTCCTTTCTCCACACATCATACAAAAAAACCATACAAACTGAAGTGTGTGATTACGGTTGTGCTCAGGGCCTACTGAACATTTATCACAGGGAAATGTACAATGTGGTATGGCTCGGCAATGTCACACTTGTTGTCCTCAGTGTTTATCCTAATGACTTGGTGATCCCTTGTTTAACCTCAATGACATCGCTGGTTCAAAGCGACATTTTTAAACAACTATCCAATGAATTATAATGACATGTAACATCTTAAGTGTCCCTAACCCTTTTTCTTTGGATCCACCATCAGGGCTGAATGTTAATTTGTCGAATAATAACCAAATATTTGCAGAATGAATAACAGTTTTTAGCCTCATCTGCATGTTTTGTTTATTGCCAAATTAACACATGTTAACATAATCATTTAAGTTAATAAACATCCTAAATGTTACCTATTAAACATCAGCATGTTAGCATTGTCATTATAGTATAAGCCAATCATAGCTGCTAGCCTGGCAGACTACACTACTAGAGTAATGTATTAGTTATTTTAACCAATACAGAAGATATCAGTGGTGAACAAAACAACAACAATCAATGATAGACAAGCCATTGGGGATATTGTTGTATGATATCACTACATGTACAATGAGACAATGTACATTTAGCAACAAAAAACTCCAAGATTTTTTTGGGCCATTGTGTGCAGATGTAAAAAGGCATCTGTTTATTTGGATGTATGCGTTAGTGTGATGAAGTACCTTCATTTGTTTAATTTGCTGGATTAAATAAAAGGGATTTTAAAAGACACTCCGCTGTTGCACTGTGTCGTGTGATATACAAAACTAAATATATACTGTGAGACATCATTTGTATCTAAGTTGCGACAGCCGTGTCTTTTCCTATCAACAGCTTTCTGAAGTGGACTTAATAACCTTTCTGAACCAGAACAATTTCATCAAGCAAGCACACACACTCTTTAGCAAACAAAAGTAAGAGTTGATGCTTTGAAAAGTATGACAGGATGATATTCACACTTGTTCATCTGTATATTTGTTCTTAAAAGGTCTCACTGATATACTGAAAGATATATTTAAACTAGACATTAAAGAAACCATTAGACGGCCCTCTTCCTCTTTGCACAGGCTGAAACCCCCACTAGGCTTTCAAGAAGGATCAAGGCAGAATTAACCAACTTCCTTCCTCATTACTTGAAGTAAAAATAGATCTGCCAGTGTTGGATTGGTAATGACAACAGGGCGGGTAACTTTTTCCCCCTTTTATCCAATCATGCTCCTGATGTCCTGGAGGACGGCTGACATAAAGATGGATGATTCTTTTGAGGGTTAGATGGCTAATTCCATCAAGGATGTAGTCACCGTCTTCAAAATGCAATTAAAAATTCCAGCTAAAATTACTTATTGTGGCTTGGCCCCTCACACAGTATTTTCAGACACACCTTGATGATCATTTAAACCTCAATTCCTCGTTAGGAAATGACTTTTTTCAAAGGATTTTCACGATTTGCTTCAGTTTAAGGTTCCATCCTGCAAGTATCTGTTACGACTGAGGCGGCATTTTGATGCGCAAATAACATGGCATGACACAATCTACCACAAAGTCAAAACCCTGACCCTCCCATCCCAGGAGACCTTCTGAGAAATATCTCAAATATCTTTTTATATAACCATTTGTGTCACATTTCCAGCACATGTACTTAAATATTGAGGAATGTATATGAGGTGTATTGCACTTTGACTAAATTAGTGTCTCCAATTTGAATTCACTCTCCTGTAAAATTAATGGATTTGCGATAAACCTCAGTTCACGGTGGTGAGCCACATTTAGAGCTGTGTGCCTGCATGGTAGAAAATTCAGACTGAGGTTATATTCAGCTCAGCTACAACTTTCAGACTTCTGTGTTAATATTTGCTTCAAGCGTTGATGAAACTTACTCTGAAACAGGAAGTAAAGTTTAGAGCCAACAGAAAAATACTTTTAAAGACACGTTTCATTTATGACTCTTGACACAAGTCTGATTCAGTGACATAAACGGGAAGACATTTAACAGCTTGTTTATAACAGCACAGTGCTAAAGCTCCTCACAGCAGCCGCACAGTTGTTGCTTAGAAGAAAAATCACTGTTTAAAGACGTCTCTAAAAGGCCGTTTAGTCCCCAATCTGCCAACTTCAAGAAACAAAGATCTGACCTGGGGGCAAACAATATAAAACGCAGTGCAAGTGAGGCTAGCACTTGCCTCCAAAATGTTTAAACAAAGTGACTATTCTTCCAAAATGAATGGAGTTTTATTTAATTGGTGCTGAAAGACTTCATATATCACCATTCAGGCATGGACCAGTGATTAGAAGAGTTTAAATTGATATAGACAAATGTTTAATTTTCTCAAATGTTCTTTTATCCCTTATCCCTTAGTAATAAAAGGAATTATGATTTAAAAGACCATTACAAATACGAGAGAAACACTACAATGGAGGATTTTTCAAATGTACTGAAAAGGGTTGAAAGGGTCTATTATCCTTGTTTGAGATTACACTTTACTGATCCCCATGGGGAGTTTGGAATCAGGCAGCAGAAAAAGTGATTGATCAGGAAACAGAACAGATATAGGCACACACATACAGCACACACGTTATGAGAGAATTACAACTGCTGTGTATAATTATAATTGAGACTAGAATAATGCACCAATAGAGAACATTTCTATTTTAGAAAAAGAAAAGTGTGGTTAGGGTTAGGCCAGAAACCAAATGGATACCAGTACTGCAGTAAACCCACTACCACACATGCTGATAGATTACTATCATCTGCAGGTTGTGCCTTTTTGTATTCAAGTAATGCCATTTGTTATCCTTCGCAAAACCACTCACTTGGATAGAGCTATGGAACATGTAAAAGCTAACATATGAAAATCTCAAGTCTAATTAAATAATTGCAGTCAGTCAAATTTGATATGAAGCAATACGGTAGAACAGAGCAGACCCAGCCAGCTTCTTGTAAAATGTTCAGTAATGCAAATGTTGTCATAGATGTATTAAACTGTGCGAAATGGTCCTCACAGTGGCATCCCTGCTTTCTACGGAAAAAAACAATCACTGGCTCTAGAGAGGGCGTTCTGAGCATGTACATTACTTCTAGACCACTGCAGGGTCTCTGATATGCTTGGAAAGGAGTATCAGATATGCAACCTCACTGCTAGATGTCACTAAATACACACTGGTCCCTTAACTGTTCATTGTAACATTAATATGATGGATCATTACTCTTATGCAGAAATATAGGAAATAAATGCAGCCGTATATGATCATTAACATAGTGATGAGTCCAGAGCCTGCAGGTCAGGAGAGACAACCTGCTTCTACACCTTCCCCATTTGCTGAGACAAAAGGGCCATTTAGAAATGAAGATGTATGGTGGTGGGTGTAAAACACGAGAACCAAGAGACCTTCATGCTGCCACCGTGGGGTGTTTAAGCAGATGCTGAATATAACCATAGAAGCAGGGGGGAAATATTATCAAGGATGGAATTAGTTTTTGTTGTTTTTGTCTTGGTCTGCATTCTCCAGGTCCTCTGAGTTCAGATAAAATAACTTTTTTGTCGCTGAATTTCCCTGGAGATTAAGGTTGTAGCAGCAGTGGTGGTTCTAGACCAATTTGACTGGGGGGGCCACTGGGGGGCCAGTTATTTTCTGAGGGGGGCAAAATAAATACAGGACGAAAAAGAGAACTAGACAGTATGAAGTAATTGCGCATTTAAAGAAAACAATGCAATACAGTTTGTTTCAGTACACTTGTTTATTTCAGATATATCTTATAGTTATTACTGTTAGCTTCAGCTTAAAGAGCCTGTGACAGCATCCCAACAACTGTTGTGCAATGAAATATTGGGCTACTAGTCATCTCGAACCGTCAGTTTAAAAAAGAAGGTGCGATACCGTTCCGATAAATATCAATCATTTCGAACATCGCGGGGAAATTCCTTCGACTCATTTCGAAGTTTTGGGGGAAGCCGGAAGTGACGTCAATGCGGGAACGCTTCACTGTGCGGCGAGAGAGCCAAACACGGACAAAGTGTGTTGTCATGCGTAGAAATGGTGAATTACTGAGTTTAGGCACGTTAATAACGTTTTAATGAAGTTGACTACAGTATATTCATATTTGTCAGTGCTTTCATGTCAATTTGGCGAACATAAACATAAATGATCGTGGTGAAGATGATGATTAAATTAGGATAAAAAATCGGTAGTGAGAGCTGCTGAATTTCCTCCCGTAGGATGTGATATAAAAACAAATCGATTATTTTTGTAGTTGTAAACTCAAGTGGATGAAACTACATTTATTAGTGCGTTCATGTCAATTCGGCGAACATATGATCCATTAAATCAGTGGTTCTCAAACTTTTTCTGGCATTCCCCACTTTGAACAGGTGGGCCTTTTCAAGCCCCACCTGTTCCTCGCCGCTCCAATAAAATGGTAGGCCAAGCTTAAAATGGTCAAATGTATCATTCTATAACAGGGGTCTCCAACCTTTTTTCGGATGAGAGCTACTTTTAAAAAAATAAAACAAGTTGTGAGCTACTTTAACTCCTCTTTTTCAGTTTTTTTGCAGTGTATATATTTAGCACATTTTAACATTATTATATGCTTACCTTTAACCTTTGTGTGCTGTTTGGGTCTGTGGGACCCTTTTTCAGTGAAAAGAAAATGTATGATTTTTTTTAAAATGTTGAAGTTCAAATGCATCAATCTGGTGCACTTTGAGCACAACATGAATTTATGGATACAGCTCTCAACACTCAGATGAAAGGGAGCTGTATACTTTTCAATAATCCAAACATCTTTAGAATATGATCACAACCAATAACAAATCATTTAAACTTGTTTATTCTTATCTTATGTTACCTAGTTAGCATTCTTTCTTTTTATTTATGCATATTTTACTAATCACTCCCCCTTTAAACTGTTTACTGTCCTATAGTACACATTGGAATAATTTCTTACTTTATTTTGTACTATAGGCTTAAATAGATAAAGGTGTGTTTTTTCTCTCTCTCTCTCTCTCTCTCTCTCTCTCTCTCTCTCTCTCTCTCCTCTCTCTCTCTCTCTCTCTCTCTCTCTCTCTCTCTGTGTCTCGTTCGCTCACAGAGGCTGTATGCTCCTCCGTGGCGATGATGGCTTGCGTTAAAAGATAATAATAAACATAGGCCGATTTGTAAAATGGGGGGACACAAACGGGATTTAGAAAAGTGTCACGGTTAAACTCCTTATGAAGTGGTGAGGTGCCGCTCCACATTGCTTTTCTTCCTGACTGCAACGCTGTTGTGTCTGTGTGTGAGAGCGTTTCACATGTGTGTATGAGAGATTTGTACATATGTCTGCAAATGACTTTGGTTTCAGTTGTGTGTGTGTGAGCAGGCTCGGATTGGCCATCAGGAGATTCGGGACTTTTCCCGTTGGGCCGCTGCCGTTGGTGGGCCGCTGGTGGGCCGCTGGTGGGCCGCTGGCTCTGGCATAGGTGGGCCGTGGACTTTCACAACGCCGCTGCGCCAGTACCGCATCCGCCGGCGCAAACACCCGCCGTTGCGAGGCTCTGGCGGCTCCGGCAGGTCCAGTGCAGCGGTGCTGTGAAAGTCCACCGCCGTTGCGAGTCTCCGGCTGTAATAATCCAATAAAGATTTAAAAAATAAATAAAATAATCTCCCGTTCATCGCGTCCATTCGCGACCCACCTATCACATCTCTGCGCCCCACCAGTAGGGCGCGCCCCACACTTTGAGAAACGCTGCATTAAATGATCGTGAGGATGATGATTACAAATCGTTTGTTTGAGCTGGTCTGCATTTCCTGATGAGAAAACAAACCGATGCTTTTTGTAGTTGTAGTACACCAACATGGATTAAACGTGTGGTTTATTTGCCACAATGTTGGGGAAATTAATGGGTAAAATGCACGGATTATTATTATTATTCCCACTCCGATCGGGACACATTTGTGGAATCAGCTTCCAGTTTGTGTTCGGGTGGCAGACACCCTATCCGTTTTTAAGAGTGCGCTTAAGACCTTCCTTTTTGATAAATCTTATAGTTAGGGCTGATTAGATTCAGCCCCTAGTTTTGCTGATATGGGCTTAGTTTGTCGGGGGACATCTTACTTCTTCCTTCTCTCTGTCTATACCTGTGTACTCTCATGTTCCGATTAACCCAGCTTCCCCAAATTTCTTTCTTTTTGGTGTCTATATACGCCGGGATCCGGAGTCATGGATGATCCTGCACTCCTGTGTCCTGCATCGCGAGCCCTGGATCTTGAATCGTGGCTGTGGTCCTGGATCATAGGTCCTGGATGGATATCCTCGTGGATTCATCTTCTTATTATACACACATGCATTTCCAAACATTTGGACTACCTATGTTGCAAATGTATTATCTTTTCAATTTACACACGGCATCTATTGCACGTCTGTCCGTCCTGGGAGAGGGATCCCTCCTCTGTTGCTCTCCCTGAGGTTTCTCCCATTTTTCCCTTTAAACTGTGGGTTTTCTTCAGAAGTTTTTCCTTGTACGATGTGAGGGTCTAAGGACAGAGGGTGTCGTATTGTCAGACTGATATTTTGTACAAACTGTAAAGTCCACTGAGACAAATACATTTGTGATATTGGGCTATATAAATAAACATTGATTGATTGATTGATTGATTGACACTAGGTCCACCGTTTCCCCGCAGCGAGGCTCCCCCCGTTGACAGTTTACGTGGGCTGGGTGCAGTGGCGGACTGGCCATCGGGACGAATCCCGATGGGCCGGTACCCATAGGCGGCGCGTGAGGCTCAGGTTTGGGAAGGCTAAATAACTTTTTTTACCTGACGCTGCCCGCCTCCGGCGTCTATAGAAAAGAGATCAACTCAGTGTGCGGAGTTTAAATCTCTCAAGTCATATTACAGGATAAAGGAAATACAGTTTAAACTGCCGTATGCAGAGAAGACGCCGACGTGTCGCACTTATCATCACATCATCAATCAGATCATCGATCATATAATATCATAATATATCATATATTTCCTTATCTGAGTCAGCTTCTCCAGCCGCATCTGGCCGTGCAACACTTACAGTGTCACATACTGTATGCAGAAGCATTATTTTAAGCAACACATTATGTTGACGAAACACTCGAGTCAAATGTAATTAAAGTCAGATCCACTCGTGTCTTAGATGGGGCAGTGATATCATAAAACTATACGCTTTCAAACACTCGGTAGGCCTAGTTATTTTTTAACCAGTTGTTCTGTATTCACCTTGCAGGTGCAACTCTGTGGCTTGTATCCTGGATGATATGTTTAAGTCATGGATGTTTAAAGCTCATATTTGTCTAATATTAGTTTACTTTTCATTAATGAAGTATGACGCTGCGCTGTCAGTACACTTGTCCCTGTTTGTGATTGGTCAAATGTAGCTAACCCCGCCCCTTTCACGTGAACGCGCTCTCAGCTGGTGAGAGAAACCCTGGCTCGATTTACCGAGTTGATAACCAGCGTCGTAGGACCGCTTAGCGAGATCTCGTTTGCTAGTTTGTTGTTGTTAGTTTGTTTGTTACTCAAACATATCCAGAGTATGTTGAACTGGCTTCGTAGTACAGGGCACAGGTGGCTAGCAGCGCTAATGTCAAAGACACAGACATTATACATTATATTTGTATTTTACCAGGATGCAGTGACACAAATATTTGGGAAGGCTTAGCCTTCCCTAGCCTACAGCACCCGCCACCCCTGACATCCCCCACTCCCCCCGTTGACAATTTACTAGCGGTACCGAAGTGGGCCGGTCGAGAGTCCCGGGATGATTTTTAGTCCCATTCCACCACTGGCTACATGACCGTATGATCGCCCATATTGACGCACCTAATTCCTAAACTTCTAACAGATACAACATAAACCGATCCTTCAGCCTCATATGAGCTCTCAGACACGTTCAAAATTAAACTGTCATCGCTGTCTGAGCTTGCTGTTGTGTGCGCCATCGTGCGTTTACATGCAGATGCTGGGATCCTGAACGGTGCAGCTGGAGCGCTGTGCCCGCAATGATGTCACACATAATTTGGCGGGACTTGAAGAATCCCCGAGAAGATCCAGAAAATGGTCAACATTGAAGGGCAGATTAATTGTTATCAAAGTACAAATATCCAAAATCAGTTCAGTAACGGTTTTCAAGGGGACAATATTTACTCAAATTGATGGGTTTGGATGATGGGGGAAACTCGTGTCACAGGCTCTTTAAGTTATAGTACAATTTTTGCACTAACACCATATTTATATAAAAATAAAGACAATGAACAGTTACATCTCTACTTTACATCTACAATTACACGGATACAATAGTTTAACTCACCTTCAATTATCGTGGTAGTCTCTCGAAACGTAGGTTTCAATCAGTCTTTCTTGGATGCAACAGCCTCTGATGATCCGAGATGAAAAGTGTTTGTTTTTCGCACGCTTCAGCCGGACAGTGAAAGTGAGTGCACCCGCACCGCTCTAATGGGTCCGACTAGAATGACGAATAACGTTAGTTCCGTCTATTCCGTCATTCAATAAATCGTGTAATAAATCATACATTTTTTTTTTTTTTCACTTTTCATTTTTAGGGGGGCCACAGGGGGGTCAGAGGTCAGTGTTAGGGGGGCACTGGCCCCCATGCCCCCCCCCCCCTAGAACCGCCCCTGTGTAGCAGTACGAGATATTCATTGCAAGGTAAATGTCTCAGAAAACACAGTTACATGGTATCAGGATTTTGTTCTTATATGTGGTATTTTAATCATTGTCATAATTGTCACAGAGCATGTGAATTAAACTACTAATGAAAAACACTATCAGCTTCTCCAGCCTTTACCTTTAACTCACACACTCTCATATGTCAGTTTTTTCAATATCGTTGATAAGCACATGTGGCGTCAAACTTCAACTTTAATACCAAGCTATAACAAGATATTGGTATTCAACACAGCTGCACTGTTTGCTGGCCACCACTGATAGAAGGTATAGTTTTAAGGAACAGTATCCTGCCACCTCTTGGTTTATTAGTCCTGTCTAGCCTGTTGTTGATATGCACCCCCAGGTACTTGTAGAATTGCACCATGTCCACCTCCTCAGCCTGTATTTTGACAGGTGTCGCTGACTTCCCGCTCAGTAATAAGCTGTAAGGCCATTGTAAATGACAACCTTCATTCCATAAGGACAGATTCTCTCTTGATGAGAGGCCACATCAGAGGTGAACACTGCCCGAGAGAATGACTTGTCACCGGATCGTTTCTGGAACACAAGAGTGACAGCCCATGTGTGATGGCGGTTTCATTTGGCATCTCAGTCCAAATGAACACTTGGCAGTGTATTTGTCAATTGCTTTTCACCACCAAATATAATAATAGCTTGTGGAAAACTGGTGCTACATCCACCAGGAAGAGATCCAGACATTTGGTCAAAGAGAGACGCATTAAAACTGCTCCGGTGGTTGGTAAAAGCTTGGCTGCATTGGTAATGTGATTTCTAATATTAATGTTACTTCTATTTTTGATCTCATAAAATATACAAAACAATCGTTAAAAGTAAAGAAAATTGTTAATTTATATATATTTGACACTGGCAGCATCAAGGACAAAATCAGATAAATCAAAATTAAACCTTTATCTAAAGCTTGACATTTCATTTCATTTCAAACATTTATTTAACCAGTTTGGTCCCTTGAGATCATAGATCTCTTTTTCAAGGGAGACCAGCACATGTTTTGGTGTGGTTTAGTAAAGCAGCTGACAAAAACGTATTTGTGTATCTTGCTTCTTTGGATCGAATGAAGCAAATTCCAGTGATCGCTGACAATTGTGTGGTTTGTTTGAACAGTCAGTTGAACTTTGATGATGCAGAATGACTCGGGTTTAATTAAAGCAGGGAAAATCCTGAACAGATGAGGATTGTGTCCAGGAAGTAACAGAATGTAATAGTTAACAGTGAAGCAGCCCTCATATAGCTTTCCAACTAACACCTGCAATAGCTTTAAGGCTACTTGAGGGTGATGACATTTTAATCAACAAATAAAGTTGATATTGAAACAATGGCAAAGATGTGGAGGAATGCTTCAGGCGTAAATCCAGTATTCATAACCTTTAAGATGTTTTGGTCTAAACTAGGGGTTTGCAACCTTTTTGACCAAAAGAGCCATTTTGCCCCCTTTTCCACCAATTTTTTTTGGAGCCGCAAAACACATTTGATAGATTGATTGCTTATAAAGTTGTATATTGTTACATCATAGACACAAACTACAGTTTTTTTGCATTTATTATTTATTACATTATAGAAAACTGTTTACCAGTAATAATAAACAAATAACTCTTATAAGGAGAATACAAAAAAAGACACAGGCCTACTTTAAAATAAATCAACACAGCATTTGGGGAGTCCTCTGCACATTTGAAGAAAATGAATATAATTAAAATGGGCCCACTTTGAAATAAAAAAAAAACATAGCTGCACCCTAAAAAGAGTTAACTGAATTATGACTGAAGATCGCCAGCTGTCTTCCTCTTCCGTTTTTTTCCTCAATACGTAAAGGCTGCAGCATCTTTGACAACTTCTCTCCACATATCAAACATACCGGTATTGTCCGGTAAGCCAGCATCGTTTGCTGTGAAAGCATATAACTCTAACCACGCAGAATTAAACCCTCTGTGTTCCTCCGATACTTTTCTTTTCTTTGATGTATCCATAGTTGCAAGGTTATTCGCCTGCAAGAAAAGGCGCTGGTGCGGGACCGTATACAGGATATGACGCATATTTTAGTTGACCTAATTAAAACCGTTTTGTTTTTTATTTATGTGTCACAGTATCACCTCAAAATACGAAACATTTTCAACCGTGCAACACAATATAAATAGTCCTAGAAATATATATTTTTTCATTTCCTTCTTATTTTTGTCTAAGCTCAAGGGAGCCAGAGCAGAGGGCTTAAAGAGCCGCATGCGGCTCGAGAGCCGCGGGTTGTCGACCCCTGGTCTAAACCAACTCCTCAGAGAAATATCTGACTCTTTAGTTTCTGAAATGCTTCACCATGGTCAACAACAAATCAATGACCTTGTTTATCTGCCATTTTGTGCTGGGAAGGTGGTGTAACGTCAATTAATCAGACGTTTATACAGAAAACTAGAATTATGCAGGTGAAAGCAATGAGAGAACCAAAACAGTAGAGCAAAACAAGTCGATGCTAACGACTCGAGTCAAGATTATTTGGGTTTGTCTCCATGAGTAATTTCTTTCAAATCAAATCATGTGACCTATTGTTAAGAGGATAGACAGGAGACCACAACACAGAGAAATACTGATAGAAATGTGTACAGTAGTTGTTGATACATTGCTGACAGAGGGAACAACATTTGAATACAGATTTAAGAAATATTAGTTTTTGAGCATGTCTATATTACAACTATATTATGATAAAATAATATAGAATTTATATTATTGAAATGATTATGATTATTATTATTAGTAGAAGTAGTTTATTTGCATTAATTATATTTTAATCTTTTTGAGGCTAGTATTTGGCAGGAAATGCAGACGTATTCACCTGTAAACGCATACTGAACGACATACATGCACATTTACCATTTACCTCACTGTATACAAAAGTAACTGTGTTGATAATAATAATAAACAGGAATTATATTTGCAAAGTAGCCTACTTTGTTTCCAAACAATTTTTTTTCACTCCTGTCGGTTGGGGGGGGGGGCCTCATCTCACAATGCCGCTTGGGGCCCCAAGTTGGCCAGGCCCTGTATAATATGCCCTGTAGTGCACATTATACGGAGGGAAATAACAGCAGCTCTCTGTGACAGCAGCTTTGTTGATGCTTATGCTATGTGTGCGTAATTTGTAGATACTGAAACCACATCTAACATGCTGCTAATACACACAAAAAGCATAATATAATTGATATAAAGGGTGTTTTCTGTGTAGTTTATAACCATTTATTTCATTCTAAAATACGTGTAGCTATTTTCATTTTTGTATTACTGACGACTTATGTATTAATCATCAAAACTTTAACAAGAAAGTGAACTATTTTTGGATTCATTATACAGTATGTAAATAGTAAAATGCAAATGCTGATGAACATATTGTGCATATTAATAATTATTTAGTGGCAGAACTATAGTTTCAATTCCTTCACCTGTTTAATTGTGGCAAAATGTACTTCAAAAAGGATATGGACTCTACATTACATAACACTACTAGAGGCATGAGAGTAGAGTCCCCCAGCATTCAGGAGTGTCTCTTAAAACACCAGGATTTAAGGCTGGATTTGGACTCACAGAAAAGCCAACTTGTACAGCAGAACAATAGGGAGCGCAGACCGCTTGTGTAATGAGCGATGGACTATGAGAGTTCATGAATAAAACACATTGGCGTGTCTGAGGGAGTTAGAACAAACTATCAAACAGTACAGCACACTGCAATATGCTGCTATTCGCATACAGATTAAGTTTCCTTATTGCAGAGCTGACGTGAATATTGTACATTAATTATATGTGTTGATAAGAGAAACCCATCTGTTTCCCGTAGAGGAATCCTAATTCATTCATTTAATTTGACATGCCAAGATTAACATGACAGAAACAGTAACACCAGCTTTGTTTAAATAAAAAGATAGACATAATTTAAATACAATTCATTCTCATGAATCCAGATTTCTGCTTTCTTATATCTTTGATCAAGTCATTTTACAGAGGGATAATATTATTTAATTATAGTGATTTCCAAGGCTGGCGGATTATGATTGTGAATGAAAGCAGTTATAAAAAAACAATTATAACTTATTTTCTGTTATTTGGTCTATTTCTCAACAAACATTTTTCTGAAAAACTGGTTATTCACATTTTGCCCATAAAGTTGGAATACAATATGAAAATCATGAAATTATTGTGAGAATGTGATTTATTCTTGATATATCTTCTGGAAACGTTATTGATCAATCTCTTCCAAACATATCACAGTGAAGATTACATAGGAATAAAAAGAGTAATGTGTTTGAAAACTTAAGCATTCCAACTTTATGGGCAACGGTGTATTTCTTAGCGCCATATAATTACGCTTATGTTAGTTCAAAGTCAAACATTTGGTAGCTCTGAAAAATTCCTGGCATCTTCCTACTATGCAAAGAGATGCAAATGAGCCGCTGCAGGCTGTAGATGCTGATGGTACACAGGTTCGGTCTTCACATCTCTGCTTGCTGGATTTTGGAAACATCCGGACTAACAATTACAGAATGAGCTGTAAAAAACACGGGGGAAGAAAACTAATGATTTCTGTACTCGCTCATTAAACTGTAAACATGTTGTGATCTATTAGTTGGCCCATTTAAGTAACTCTTTCAATCTGCACTACAGTACTCATGTCTTTCTATTCAGAGTAGTGACATTACGACATGATCAAGTTGAATCAAACGGCCAGAATGTCGTTTTCGTGGATGATTTAAGATACTTTATCATCATCTTGCTTTCAAAGAGTCCCAGGTATTTTAACATCTGCAGGTCGGTCACACACACCATGTTGCGTTAGGGGTCGATGAGGTCTTAAGGGTAATTGATTTAAGGTTAAAACATTTAGTCATTCATTCAGTGACTTTAAGAACCATCACAACCATGCTGAGGCGGAAGAAGTACTAAGATTGTTTTCTCAAGAAAAATTCAAATACTTCAGCACAAGGTAAAGTCACAAAACTATATAAAAAAGAATGTACTCAAAGTATCAAACGATAAAGTGTACTTATTATTCACAATGGTCCCTGACAGTGCATCATTACTGATTCATTGTATTTGACCATTGCAAAAATGACTGCATTATTCACTAAAACAGCTTTGTGGCCAAACAAGACTACATTTGATACAAAGAAGTACCTTGAATTTATATTCAAAGACGATTTTATTCATATCCCCTCTTCTAGTGATGCATACATGCAGAACATGCAATTAAATAGAAGCTGTACAAGGTGAAGTTATATAAATACTTGATATACTGTTGGATTGTTACATTTATGAAAATACTCATATTTAAATTAACATTTATATAATGGATAAACCATACTTTATATATTGGTGATGTGTTTTAAATGTCAACCCCTTTCTGACAAAGTAACTGTCCAATTATTGTAGTGGAATAAAAAGTATTTCCTCAGTGCTGTGATACTCAATCACCCTCAGAGGTTTAAATACCTGAGACCATGCCAAAAGCCTCTCTAATGAAGCTTGGATAAGTGGTGAAATATCCAAAAAACAGAACAGCGGATAGTTTATTTTCAACTTGGCAGTCTTCCAATCCATCATCTGAAAATTGCTTGTTTGGAAGAACGCTAACAATGCATACAACTCTTTTTGGATTAAATAAAGACTAATCTCCTGCTGAATGTACAACAAATTACTCTTATCCATAAAAGTGCTTTTTAACTCTGACATTTCAGTTCTTGCATTTCTCTGCATTCATAATCCCTAAGCACATATTAATGAGATGTACTAATCACACAGAAAAGAGGTGGGGTTAGGGAGAATATTAAACTCTTCTACAAAATGTCCATCACTCTGGTTTGCAGTCACAGTGCAAACACAGCTCCTACACAGCCATAATCTACTATTGGAAAATCTACAGCAACATTCTTTCTATTCAATAACTCGATGATTGACAACCCTGTCCATCGCTACTGACAACATAAAAGCAAGCCTGCCAGTAAACCGGCCAACACTCCTAACATCCACACAACAACAATCAAACATCCCGCACATTGCCCTTCTGAATGCCCGCCGTCCATCCCCCAGGATTTAGGCGGCCCTAATAACAAGCGAACCAAGGCCGTGAGCCCCGCGATTATTCCATCCCTTAATTAGAATTCTCATTATTTACAGAGTGAAGGGAAATACTCCGCAGTCACATTCACATCAAAGGCGTCATCCGAAGGCAAAGATGATAATTAGATAGTCTAATCTGTTCTCTGAAGTGTCTGTTGCAAATCAACATTTCTGGAGTGTTTGTTTTCCTCCCATCCCCCCCCTGCCTTTGCTTTGCTAAGACACTGATCAATTACAAAAGATTCACTGGTGACTCATTTTCATTCTGCCATATGCAGCTCTTTTCCTTTGACGAATGTGATTTCTAAGTATTTCTCTCCCATTTGTTTTCAGAAAAGAGGCCTGAGAATAAATGAGCACTGTTGTGATTTAGTTTAAAAAAAATGATACATGTGTGCTAGGTATGCAAGAGTATAAGAAATGTCCTTAAATTGTTGTCTTTGCTCCATTGTATCTCCCCTCACCAGTGTCAACAGATGGCACTGTTTCCCTGCTCAGAGAAACTCCTCTCTCTCTCTCTCTCTCTCTGCTTTTCTCTCTCTGTGTCTCTGCCTCTTTGTCTGTCTTATTCCCCTTTTCCCATTTACTTAAGTAGAATGAGGGCAGCAGAGAATCATTAAGTGTAACCGCTACCTGAGATTAGCGAGAAGGGCTCAAATGAAGTGTCACTAATATGAGGATTACAACAGCAAAGCCACCTGAAGTCCTACCGGATCTGCTTCTAAACCTGAGGCAGAGAACGTGGTGGTGAGGGACGTGAGGAAAACATTCACAACACTTTTATATTTTGGAGAGATTACATTTGATTCCTGTTTGTTTCTATATATTATATCAGCTATGTATATGTAATAACTGTTTGCAAAGCCATTACTTCAGATAATGAAATACAAATATAACCAAAACTCGAAATAGGCATAACCTTTCTGTGCTATTATAGAAACACAGTGTAAAACATAATGACTTTCTGCATCTCATAAAGTTATTAAATGCCATTTGCTCTAATATTTCATTATGATGTTAGGCTATAAATCATGATAAATGCTCCAATGTAGGGCTGCACGGTATTGAAAAAAACTGACATCGCGGTTTTTCCCCCCCCTGCGGTATATATTGCGTTTTTTTTAACCTGTTAAACCCCAAAGTCCCGGCGGGTACTTTACTTTTTTTTCCCCCAACAGTGTCTCAGGGGATCGTAATATTTAAGAACCTATTAATGTGTTATACCAGATTAACGGAAATAATCTCAGCTAACTGACGATACAAACCATTTTATACCAAAACAAAACACAAGTCTCATAAGAAGCATCTAAATGACCCCTGAGCGAAAAATGCTAACGCACTTTGGCACAGAACTCAAGATAAAAGTACCCTTATTATTACTTATCATAGCTGCACTTACAAGATATCCGACTAAAACTGAGGTTCCACAGATTATTTAGGTATATACACTGAACAAAAATATAAACGCAACACTTTTGTTTTTGCTCCCATTTTTCATGAGATTAACTCAAAGATCTAAAACATTTTCTATATACACAAAATAACCATTTCTCTCAAATATTGTTCACAAATCTGAAAAAATCTGTGATAGTGAGCACTTCTCCTTTGCCGAGATAATCCATCCCACCTCACAGGTGTGGCATATCAAGATGCTGATTAGACAGCATGATTATTGCACAGGTGTGCCTTAGGCTGGCCACAATAAAAGGCCACTCTGAAACGTGCAGTTTTGCTTTATTGGGGGGGTCTGGGGGGGTCCGAAAACCAGTCAGTATCTGGTGTGAGGGGTAGGATTAGGGTTAGGGGTAGGGGTAGGGTTAGGGTAATGTTGTGAATTGAGTGGCCTGTGTTCGTCGTCCATAACATACGCCTGCCCATAACATACGCCTGCCCATACCATAACCCCACCACCACCATGGGCCACTCGATTCACAACATTAGCCTAACCCTAACCCTACCGCTACCACTACCCCTCACACCAGATAATGCCTGGTTTTCAGACCCCCCCAGACCCCCCCAATAAAGCAAAACTGCACGTTTCAGAGTGGCCTTTTATTGTGGCCAGCCTCAGGCACACCTGTGCAATAATCATGCTGTCTAATCAGCATCTTGATATACCACACCTGTGAGGTGGGATGGATTATCTCGGCAAAGGAGAAGTGCTCACTATCACAGATTTTTTCAGATTTGTGAACAATATTTGAGAGAAATGGTTATTTTGTGTATATAGAAAATGTTTTAGATCTTTGAGTTCATCTCATGAAAAATGGGAGCAAAAACAAAAGTGTTGCGTTTATATTTTTGTTCAGTGTAGTATCATCACTGAGTGATCTGAACTCGGACAGGGGAAGCAAACACAGACATCACAACATGTACCTTTACGTAGTTTCGAGGGGAGATGTCTCACCGTAGCTGTCAATCTGATCAAAAGACGTGTTCAATGGCATTAAAACGAGAAAGAAAAAACGCGGCTGAATCGGTTAATCCATAGGTTTTTAACATCTCTGTATAAAAAAATGATTTAATTTATAATCCATAATTCCATTTTTATGTAAATATCGCAGAGCAAATTTAGCTGCTAATGGTAGCCACCATATTGGCTGCTGCTTCCGGTCTTGGATATGCGGAAGTCTCTCACACACACATTACCAAATAAGGACTGTGTGATTTCCCCTCGATTCCATTGGCTCTGACGGTCAGAAAGAGATGTCACATGTCAAAATCCAGCAAGGTGGGCCAGAGATATGGAAAATCCACCCAAATGGCCCCAAAAGAGGTTTTTTTTGGTGCTAAATCTGTCTAAAAAGGTCAAATATCAGGGGAAGTTCTACACACACCAACACATGAACAAATAAGGAGTGAGAGTGACGACGCGTAGCCAAAACCGGAAGCTGCATACCACCAAGGTGGCTACCATTAGCAGCTAACTTTTGTGATCCGATTTTTACATAAAAATTGAATTATGGATTATAAACAATTGCTTCAAAGCCACAGATACATTATCAACCTATGGATCAACCGATTCAGCCGCGTTTTTTCTTTCTCGTTTTAATGCCATTGAACACGTCTTTTGATCAGATTGACAGCTACGGTGAGACGATCTCCCGTAAAAGCTCCGTAAAAGGTACGTGTTGTGATGTATGTGTTTGCTTCCCCTGTTGCGAGATCGGATCGATTAGATACTATACTTAAATAATCTGTGGAGTCTCAGCTTTAATCGGATATATTGTATGTGCAGTTTCGATAAGTAATAAGGGTATCTTTATTTTGAATTCTGTGCTAAAGTGCGTAAGCATTTTTTTTTAAATGAATAAAACCGCACGTCCCTGCGGTGTGAATACCGCGCATGCGCATACCGCGGTTATCGCCATGACACGGTATATCGTTCAGCCCTACTCCAATGTATTATTTATTTGGCATATTCACTCTTGATACGCATTTCAATATGTATATGAAGGTAAAAACAAAACAAATGTAGGTTTTATAGATCTGTTACTGTGAAGCTACCCGATGTTAACCTTTCCGGAAAAGTTGAAGGGGTGATCTCTTGGTTTGAGCAATGGGCACTATAACTGTAGTCACAGGTTCATTCTTCTTTTCAATCCATGAATTCAAAAATATATATACTGTATACTGACACTGAGGCTGAATGTAAAACCAGGTATAACACTACCAGTGATGTTAGTTTAAAACCAGAGGCTGCACTAAAGAGAGCAGAACCCAGGTCTCTTTGGGATATACAACTCTTTTTGTCATATTTATTAACCTGTTAAGCCCCAAAGCCCCCTTCTTTTTTTTTTTCACGACACTGTGTCTCTCAGGGCATCTTAATATTTAAGAACCTATTAATGTGTTATACCAGATTAACGGGAAGAATCTCAGCTAACTGACGATACAAACAATTTTTACCAAAACAAAACACAAGTCTCATAAGAAGCATCTAAATAACCCCTGAGCGAAAAATGCTAACGCACTTTGGCGCAGAACTCAAGATAAAAGATACCCTTATTACTTATCATAGCTGCACATACAAGATATCCGATTAAAGCTGAGGTTCCACAGATTATTTAGGTATATATATCATCACTGAGTGATCCGAACTCTTGACAGGGGAAGCAAACACAGACATCACAACACGTACCTTTACGTATGCTTTTACGGGAGATCGTCTCACCGTAGCTGTCAATCTGATCAAAAGACTTATTCAATGGCATTCAAATGAGAAAAAACGCGGCTGAATCGGTTAATCCATAGGTTGATAATGTTTCTGTCGAATATTTTCTTTTAATTTATAGTCCATAATTCCATTTTTATGTAAAAATTGGAGAGTAAAAGTTAGCTGCTAATGGTAGTCACCAGAGTTATCGCAGCTTCCGGTGTAGTCTCACACACACACATTACCAAATAAGGAGTATGTGGGAGTTCCCCTTGATTCCATTGGCTCTCACGGTTAGAAAGAGATGTCAATCAGCAAAATCGAGCAAGGGGGGCCAGAGATAGGTCAAATCCACCCAAATGACCCCAGAAGTGTGTTTTTTTGCTAAATCTCTCTAAAAAGGTCAAATGTCACTTGTTTTGCATCAATCTTGATACAGGGTACTTATTATATGTTGCAGTTTGGATCCCTAAAGCTTTTAGTCTACCATCCCATCATTCAAGGGTGGTTTTCACTATAAGTAATTTTTTGTTTTGGACAGACACAATAATTTACATTTTTTTACTGTGTTCAATCTGAATTTACTTTAAAATAAAAACATCTATATTGATTCTGACTAGGGATGTGCATCTCCATCACTGAGGCCGATGCGATGCGCATCTCGATACGTTGCCACGATACGATACATTAACGATACATTTGAAACACCAGGCGATGCGATACGATACGATTCACCCCTGTTGCGATACAGTTCGATACGATTTGATTCAACATTATGCGATTCGGTGCGATACGATTCAACACGATGCAAAAATAATGATACTTCAATATGGTACGACAGAGGATTTTTGTTTTATTCCTTATATGCAGCAAATCATACATTAACAAAAAAGTGCTTTACATATTTGGTACTGCACATCCCATCATGCCGTTTATTTGTTTACCTTTAAAAGCTCTCCAGAGTACAGTACAATTGTATAACACCTCACAGTTAAACAATGTAAGGATGCATTGCTCATGATTAACAATGTGCAAATAACAGCTACCATAGAGCAATGCCCATACAGCTGCCAGCCTGATGTGCTTAACACTCATCCATAGGCTAACTCACCAGATAGCAGAAAGCAGAGGGTTCTATAGGAACAATAAAGAATACAAATAACCTTTCACAAACAGGTATTTCATAACTGCTTACAGTAAGGAAGACATTTAAATTATTATTATTGGCCGTCACAGTCTGCTGTAAACTAAACACCACTCTCTGACAGAACACCTCACTGAGTGATTTAACTCATGTCTAACTTTCAGGTTTCTCTTTTCAGCCGCAGACCCCATGTCGCCTCTTTATGTGCGTCGCTAAGTTCCTCGTACTACTTGTGTACTTTAAATCGGCTCGGCATCGTTAACAATTTGCGAGCGATTTTTCAAGTTGACCGTCTGTGCCGCGCACATATACCATCAGGACGTTACTGATGGGGTGCGGCTGCGGAGTGATACTGTGTGTATGCAAGCCCGCATCTAGGACGGATCTATGTATCATGGCTGTAGACCTGTTAAGTAATAAAGATACCTCATACAAAGGTCTACGGATACCTTATTACTCTCCATGACCTGCGGTCAACTATATAGCTTAGCATAAAGGACTATTACACCGTCTTTCTTGAACAATCCGAAGTCTTGGAAAACGTTTGATTTGTAGGTATTTTTCGGTGCGCTGTGTTTCTCTTTCTCCTCAACTTCCGTGTGTGTTGATAACTGAGACTCTCGGCCTCCGTAGTGGCGAAGCCAATATCAAAGATCGTCTCTGCTGAGCGTTGACAAGATGAGGGGATTTTATATGAATGAATCGTTTTTTTACCGATGCAAAGACGCTACGCAATCGATGCATCGCGAGTTCAACCCGGTTCAACTCAAACTGTAGCCGATGTGCCCTCTTTCAACCGGTGCACTCGCATCTTGAACGTTTATGCCGGTGCACCGATGCGAATCGGTGAATCTTAACATCTCTAATTCTGACACTTCTATATCCAACTCACAGATGTAACCTTGCTTTGAGAAAAAAGATTATTAATTTAACCCTTTTAGAAGGGAAGATATGGTCATTTGTTCTGGGAATGTCATTTTCGAGCCTGAGACCTGAAAAACAGGCTCGGGGCTTAACAGGTTTTAAGCCACACATACACCTGAGTCTGTTTGTTACATCTCAATCATTGTGGAACTCAACGCACATGCACAAGCCTCATTTCCACACCCACATTTAGACCTGAATGGATGTCGAATTGCCTCACACAGCCATTTGCTTATTGACACTTGTATCTACTTCACATCTCATTAGACCTGTCAATGAGAAATATGGCAAAGAAAGTCCAATTTCACCGACAGTGTCACCTTGCCGAGGTTCTCCAACAACACCACAGCAGCTGTCATTACGCACGGCTGTGGCTATTTGTAGTTCGCATACCGCTAACTCATCACATGTTTGTGCAAAGCATCACGGCAGTAAGATCTCAGTCATCAGCATTATGAAACGTCAGAAGGATGATCAATGATTCACTCATGGCAACCAGGTTGGAACAGACTACAAAGTGCTTCACATTTCAGGATAACATTAAACGATCATTAACAGGGAGATGACAGCTCAAATGTAAATAAAAAGAGTGATGAAAGTCTTCACTCATAATAAATAACTTAAATGTATGTATTGACAGTTTACAGGACGCTGTGTTCCCCCGCAAAATGTACACTATCCGTGAAATTGGCAAACCAAAAAATAAATGGTTTCCCATCTGAATTTATATTCAATCTCCTCATCATTATATCACCCGCATAAAAGTTTATATCAGAGAAAGTATTTGTTTTAATGCATACACATCAGTTTTATATCTGGCGACTACTTAAATAAAAAAATGTCTGCTCTTCCCTTGTCCCATTGAACAGGCTTTGGTAAAGTCACAATTGAGCCAGATTTCTACCATCATTTCGGTAAACACAGTGTTATCAAAATCTATGAGCTGTTGTAATAAAGAAGAACAATCTATTTAAAGCAATGAAATGCTTCTGCACTGCACATCTAGAATACTACCCCGTTCCCGAAGGCCCAGGGCTTGACCTGTTCTTCGTCCTTATCTACTCTTCTATTCGCGATGCAGCCTGTCCTGCCGATCTGTTACCTGTTTAGTATGTGTTCACGGGCAGCCATCACCCAGAAATCTCACCGAATCAATCAGTGGCAGTACTTTGCTGAGCACTGAGAAAATAAAAAGCAGTGAAAAGAAACGTGTTGTGACTAAACCGAAGTTCTTATTCTTAAATCATGAGCTCTTGTCCTTGCTGTGCTACAAGAGGGAATGCTTTGGTGAGATGATCAATACGTGTAGGCTGCATCTGCTGGAGAGCACTAGAAAGAGAGATACAGAAACTTTGAGATCTTCAAAAACTAACCGAACACAATGTTTTATTTGCAAAGGATATTAAAAGAGAATTGTTGATGGCTGCACGCACACAACAGCCTACCGAGAGTCGGAATCCTCAGTTACTACAGTCCACATAACAGGGTATCGAGGGCTGACGGTTTTGCTTTCAAGTAAATCAGGCTTTTCAGGCCCAATATTTAATCAAAACAGAGGACTTCTTCCAAATAATGATGCTGACTGTGGATTGGGAATTGTTTCTATTTCTCAGATTACTTTTGCTGCATTTTTTCCTTCATTAGCTGGAATACGGAGGAGAAAGACAGGACAGCCGTTTTTGTTTTTGTTATGGGGTGTGTACTGTAGCAGTATGTGATACAACTGAATAAACATCCTTCTGTGAGATTTACAGTATACTATATACATATATATAACTGTGTATAACTCAGTATATACTGTATACAGATATGTAATCATCTCATTGACTAAATGTTACTGGTTTAAAAAGTTAATGCAGGATAGGCCCGCTGTGAGTAAAATATTTGTTCACCTCACACCTCATGACAATGTCCATCTTGCAGGTACATCAGAAAATATCAAAGCCAACACGTATACTGTTTCTCACTGAATACACAGAGAGTTTGCACAGGCATCATCGTCCATGAAGCATTTGGGATCGCCTATTCTCTTGCTCTTTCAATACTGTGTTTGCCGTCTTTCTTTGGGTAGAACGTGTTCAAAGCGCCCATTGATTGGACATATCAAAGGGAATTCCTTACATCAGGGAACATAAATGATGGAAAGGTGTGCAACGAATGGCTGGGAGGAATGTGAACTTTTCCCTGTGTCCAATTAATGTTTCAGCTGACTTCAGCTAGGGGCAGGTTCACACAATCAAGATAACAAGGCGCTCGACTGAAGAAGGGACGGCCGCGTCGCACAGAGGGGAGCGGTCCCGGTAACAATAGGCAGCAGTTACATGATGTTCTTTGGTGTACGGCCATGGAGCTGAACGATCAATACAATGATAGATTTATATGAACAAGCATTTACTAGACTTTGCACAGTACATTCAAATGTCAGCAGGGGTATACACAATGATTTATATAGATGTTTCAAGAGAATATAATAAATGGGTCAGCCTATATGCAAAAAAAACAAAAGAATGTATCTGCAAAGATTAACTTTCACTCTTGCCCACTATATATATATTGGCATAAAATACATATTTACATGAGCCCTTGCACTAACCATTTATTTGAAGTTAAATCTAACCTACTTATGCTCATTTACCCACAAGTTTGTTTTGTTTTGTTTATTCTAAATTGCAGGCACATTAGAAAAGCTATGACAACAAAAATACACCAGTGCCATTAAACAAACTCTAATTGGGCAGTATAACACTTTCAGCAGTTGAGCTATTTAGAGATACACCATACTTATAAAACAAGAATTAGCGAAAGGGAAAACAAAACAAAATAACTGTTTTTAAAGGTTACATTTTAAAACAGTCACTTCCACATTTCTTATTGCGCTTTTCCAACACACTTGGCTGGTCCACATGTCAGGGTTGTTTACTTTAAAGAGTCTGGACAAACAAGTCCCCATGTCCCTTCATCTATACACCGTGACGACCTCCTAACCTATCAGGCTCTCCTCTTTCTCTGCTTCGATCTCTCAGGCAAAAAGCACTTTATTTCAAGATAAGATCCAATCTTCCTATTCAAATCCCAAAAAACTATTTTCCATCTTCTCCTCCCTCCTGGACCCCCCCCAAAGCCCCTTCCCCCTCCTCCCTTCTGTCAAGCGACTTTGTTAACCACTTTGAAAAAAAGGTTGATGATATTCGCTCTTCTTTTTCTGACTCACCTTTACTCACCGCTGGGTCACCAGACCCTCCTTTCACCAACACACTGACCTCCTTTTCCCCTCTCTCTCCAAGTGAGGTTCTTACCCTCATTACCTCTGCCCGCCCTACCACCTGTCCTCTGGACCCTATCCCTTCAAACCTCCTTCAGACCATCGCTCTTGATATTCTACCGTTTCTCACCCATTTCATCAACACTTCTCTAACTTCTGGTCACTTTCCAAACAGTCTCAAGGAGGCAAGAGTAAACCATCTCCTAAAGAAACCCACTCTCAACTCTTGTCTTTAGACAACTCTCCTGCAATGTCCATCAGAACAACCTTCTGGATCCGCACCAGTCTGGTTTCAAGGCAGGTCACTCCACAGAAACTGCCCTCCTTGCTGTCTCTGAGGAACTGCACACTGCTAAAGCAGCCTCCCTCTCCTCTGTCATCATCCTCTTGGACCTGTCTGCTGCATTCGACACGGTGAATCATCAGATCCTCCTTCGCACTCTCCAAGCACTTGGAGTTTCAGGCTCTGCACTTTCCCTCCTCACCTCATACCTCAAAGACCGCACCTACAGGGTTACTTGGAGAGGGTCCGAGTCCGACCCTTGTCAATTAACTACAGGGGTCCCTCAGGGCTCTGTTCTTGGTCCCCTCCTCTTCTCCTTGGACACAAACTCGCTCGGATCAGTCATTAGCCCGCATGGTTTTTCATACCACTGCTACGCTGACGACACCCAATTAATTCTGTCCTTTCCCCGCTCAGAGACCCAGGTCGTCGCACGTATCTCTGCTTGTCTAGCTGACATCTCTCAGTGGATGTCTGATCATCACCTCAAGCTCAACCTTGACAAGACTGAACTGCTTTTCCTTCCGGGAAAAGATTGTCCCACTCTTGACCTAACAATCAACATTGGCACCTCTGTTGTTTCCCCGACTCAGACTGCAAGGAATCTGGGTGTGACCCTAGATAACAACCTGTCCTTCACTGCAAACATAGCTGCTACAACCCGCTGCTGCAGATACACACTTTACAACATCAGGATGATGCGTCCCCAGCTGACCCAGAAAGCGACGCAGGTTCTGGTCCAGGCTCTCGTCATCTCACGCCTAGACTACTGCAACTCCCTCCTGGCTGGTCTACCTGCATGTGCCATCCGACCTCTGCAGCTCATCCAGAATGCAACTGCTCGCCTGGTCTTCAATCTTCCTAAATTCTCCCACACCACTCCGCTCCTCCGCTCCCTCCACTGGCTTCCGATAACTGCTAGAATCCACTTCAAGACAATGGTACTTGCGTACCATGCTGCGAATGGATCTGGCCCTTCCTACATCCAGGACATGGTTAAACCGTACACCCCAGCACGTGCACTCCGCTCTGCATCAACCAAACGGCTCGCTGCACCCTCGCTGCGAAGGGGACCCAAGTTCCCATCAGCAAAAACACGTGGGTTTGCTATCCTGGCTCCAAAATGGTGGAATGAGCTCCCCATTGACATCAGGACAGCAGATAGCTTACACACCTTCCGGCGCAGACTGAAAATTCATCTCTTTCGACTCCACTTCGAGCGATAGAACTATTAACAAAGCACTTATATACTAATAAAGGACTTGCTTACCTAAAGCCAGTTGAGTAGCACTTGAAATGTTTTTGCTCTATGAAGCCTGATGTACTTATATGATTCTGTTTTCTTCAAGTTTGTATTTTGTTGGTCGAACGCACTTATTGTAAGTCGCTTTGGATAAAAGCGTCAGCTAAATGCAATGTAATGTAATGTAATATGTATGGCACCACACTAAGAACATACATGGTACTTCTGCCTTTGAAAAAAATAATGTATGGAAAGAGTTTGATAATATTGACATGATGATTTCAAATATTAAAGAAAAACCACAACAACTTGGGTGTTGGAGCTATATATCTCTTTATATTATTTAATAGTTTAACATTTATTTTCTTGCTGTTTTATAGTGTTTATTGTAAATGTATTCTTAGTTAGTCTCATAAGTTAAAGTAGTTTCTATGCTTTTATTTTGAAGGCATGTTTTGGGCACTGGGTGATTAGAGCACCTGGTGTTGTATATATTTGAGACAGGTGGAGGTGGGAGCCAGAGTTTTACCAGGGTGTTTCAAGCCAGCAAAAGGAAAGCCATAGGAAAGGCTTAAGGAAAAGGGATATAGGAAACCTGTTCGTTGTACTTTGTTATCGGAATAAACTGCACAAATGGAGAATCTTGTCTGGACCTGGATCATTGCCCTGCGTAAGATCTGCTAACTAGTGCCTCAGCGGCTGTATTATTTTTAAGTTAATTATCTGTTTTACTTCTATATGATTTTGGCCGCTACAAAGTAAAAAACGCTGCCGTCAAAGCGGACTTGTTTTTTGAAGTTCTTTTTTGTGGATTTTTGGATTGCCCGCGTTTGAAGTGGAGTATTGGATTTCACTTTAAAAGACACACCGGGCCCTGGACGGACTTCAACAACGGCACAGGAACATGGGCGGTATGTGAACATTTTCTCCAGTGGCTGTATAGGAAAATGGCCTCACTATTGGAGTGCTGGAGTCATTGTTTCGCCGCATATAAATGAACAGTGGAACAAGTTTAAAGGCCCTGTCACACTGTCCCGAAATTGACACCCGATGGACACACGAATATGGAATTGTGAATTTCACACGAAGATGGCCCCGAACCACACACGAAGGCAACATTTACATTACATTTAAGACATACAACTGCAATGAAAGTACCAAAAACAATTATGATACAGTACTATGATACTGTACTGATATCTTCAGACTTTGTTCTTTACTTTATCCGTCGTTATATGTAGAAAATATTACGTTTTCTCCGTAATTTTGTTTCCATAACAACAACTTCCTGTCAACTGTCCTTCAAAATAATATATTATATCCTTTTTAGTTTCACAGAACACAAATTGGGTTATTTACATAATATGTTTACATGATTTTGTTGTGCAATAAAACAACCTGATGGACACACGATAAAGGAAATGTTCAAATTCGGCTGTGATCGTAGCAACATCGGGCCATTCGTGAGGGCATCTTAAGCCATCGTATGACCGCCGGTGGAGTTTCTCAGGCTCCGGCAGTAACTTCGTGAGCGGTGGCAAAATCTTTGGCATGCCAAAAAATTGCCGAAGGACCTTGCGAAGGTTCATTTTCGTGTTGAATTTGTGTGTCAATTGTGCCCTTCGTAAGGCCATCGTGAGGGCATCTTGTTATCATCGGTGCCATCGGGCATTCGCCCCGATCAGAGTGAGGGTGAATGCACCGATGATAACACGAAGATGACACGATTTGACAAGATGCCCTCACGAGTGCCTTACGAAGTTGCCGCTCACGAAGTTGCTGCCGGAGCCTGAGAAACTCCACCGGCGGTCATACGATGGCTTAAGATGCCCTCACAAATGGCCCGATGTTGCTACGATCACAGCCAAATTTCAATATTTCCTTTATCGTGTGTCCATCGGGTGTCAATTTCGGGACAGTGTGACAGGGCCTTAAAGAATAGTCGGATCGTGGGAACAGGTGCACACAGTGATTACGCACTCTGACGCGCAGGCATGCGCATGCATCTGCGTTTTCTCCTGTGGATTAAAATAACATATTTGGATATTTAAATAACGCCATTCAAAGAAAAACGATGCAAGACGCCACATCACAGGACAGAAGTGGATCTTCTGACGAGGTAAATCCTAAGGACATTGCACCACACATGTTATGTTTAAAGGACAATAATTCCAGACCACAGAAAGTAGTCAGATTATCATACCGCTCATCTGCAATAATCAAAGCTGAAGCTGATTTAGCAGTCCTTAAAGAACGCATGGCTGCATTGAAGAGGAAGCATGCATTGGAAGCCCAAGAGGAGGAGCTTAGAAAAGAAAAGACAAAACTTGCTTTTGACCTAAAACTGTCTGCACTCAATGCCAAAATTGACATACTGAAAATCCACTCGAGGCGTGGATCGAAAGGATCTGTGGAAAATGGTAACAAACATAAATCTGAAAAGATAAAGTTTCCTTCTGCCCCAAACTACAACAGTTTTTCTCTCCAACACAACCATCACTCACAGGATACATGTTCAAGCTTCAATGTGAAAATAGAAAATGAGGAAACAAATTCCATAAAGGTGGATGGATCTAGTTTTGTTTGCCCTGCTGGTCACATAATCAAAGACTATTGGAGATATTTGAAGTGCAGTGTGTGTCACCAGAAGCAACTGTCAGCCCTTCACATTGAAGATGAGGATTCAGGCACATCCTTCAACAAAGCACATGTTTCACCTGGACAGTCAGAGACAAGTGTTCATACTGGGGCCGGTGGACAGGACAATGGATTCAGCTCTGGCTGCCCTGTTGTAATAACCTCCCAGCTTGCAGTGGAACAACAAGAGAAGATGCTCATCAAACTTCACATTCATCATGATTCAAAAGAAAAAACATCAGCAGTGCAATGGGAAAAGCACTGCTTTCCTGCTCAACAGAGTGAGGAGCAGGGAAGAAACCACAAAGAGGAGACCAGCTCCAAGACATCAGAGAGTCAACAAAGTCATAAACATCAGACCGAAACACAGGTTGAAGAAATGCTTTCCAACCTCAAGATAGATTGTGTGAACAGTGATGGAGACACAGAGGAGCCTCCTTATGATTTGGATGACAGAGTGAGTGGAAAAGGCTCAGAAAATAATTTCCAACGGGATATATGTTCTTCATTGCAAATACAAGTGGACCCTGGATGAAGGGAAGGATGGACGGAAAATGATTGGTCAGCTCTGTGAGCCCCAAATGAAGACCAGTGTCATGGAGAGACCTGTTTGAAGATCCGCCTGCTCCTGGACAACCCTGTCTCCTAAAAATTACGTTCCCACAGAACTAAACTGCATTCTCAATTACGTTTAGCGAGAAACGTATTTTCTCCCACATTACGTTTGTTATGAACGTATCTTAAATACGTTTATTTTCTACATATCTTTGCCATTTATTGTCTTGCTTATGATAATAGTCATTTATAAATATCATTTTAGAGCACACATTTGAAATAAGTAGGTGAGGCTGTAATTTCTCCAGCTGTTACTCTCATGAGCGAGGCAGAAAATAATAGTTTTTATCATGCCAAAAAGCTGCTGTGTCGTTTATTGCACCTCAAACATTAAAACAAAGCCAGAGTTACGTGTTTCTGTACTTCCTCTAAGAAGAAAGGACAGTAACAGAAGAACTCTGTGGCTTCAGGCTTGATCGCCGTTCAAATGACAGCGTTGGTTTCCCCAAAAGTGGGTGGGGCTGTAAAGTGACGTAGATTTTACTCTCATCTATTATTCAAAACCATTCTATTTATTCTAACGTAAATGTCATGTGTTTTATCTTTTTATTACTTATATTTTTATACTTTATTTGCTATGAGTTATATCTGAAGCAAATTATGTTTCTGAAGATGTGTAGTCAATTCCACCCTTCAATGTAGCATAAATGTGAACTCTCATTACAGGAACAATACCGGAAACAGACATAGGAAAGATCCTCAGCTCCCTGATTGGATGTTTTAGCCGCAATGCATGTTTTTAAAGATATTACTGATTTTCTTTGAACATAAGAATGTAAATACTGAGTTGAGAGAATAGTCAGGGGATTTGGGTGACGGGAGACACATCTATGGAATCACAATTTCAATAGCTTACCATTAAATGACGGATATACCTTTCTGTCTGTGATGTTTTACAAATCAGATATTAATGTGTAGAAGTAAAACATGAGAGATAGTATAGCAATATCCTGTACAATTATGTAAAAACATGAATAAAACTAGTAAACTACACATCTTCAGATGTTATACATAAGTGTCCTACACTAATAATACAAAGTTATTATTAGTATGCTGTGTGTACCTTGTGTGCACCGCCTAGTGGTTAAAGCACGTTATTGAATTATTTTTGTTGAATAATATTATTTTTGTTGAATAATGTTATTTTTGTTGAATAATGTTATTTGATGAAAAAAAGATTAAGAGTACATACTTTCATAGGGGGAAAGTAGAAGGTCAATGATAGAAATATAGAATATACAAAATCAAGAAGATACTGTAAGTGATCTCTACAATAAAACAGTTTAGTGCAGGATGTACAAAGATATTAATATGAGGATGTGCAAAACAGACAAACTAATTAATCTTTATTAACACATTAAAGAATACTTTAGGTTAAGGTCTTCTTTCAAATAAGAAATAAGCTTTGGGGGTATCTATCTACAGATAAATATTAAGCCTGACAAAGTACTGAACGTCTAATATATTGCTTTCCTGCAATGTTAACTATGTTGAAGCACTTATTTTAACTGATATTATACACATTAATTATACTCTTATGTATGTAGATAGAATAAGAAATGTGCAGAATATGACAGTTTAATGGTGGAGGTATACACACATATTGATAGATGTCTTGTAATGCGCTGTTGAGGAACCTGCGACCCAAGTTTTTCATTCATTGGATACACCGTAGTTGTGTATATGATATGTCAATAAACCTTTGAAATCTTGAAAGGGATGTGCAAAATAGCCATAATATACAGTCTTTAATTAACTATTAGTAGAGAATAACGAGTAATGAATATACTTTATAGAGATCTGCAGATACATGTTTAGTCTTCTCAAGCACCAACTATCAAATATCTCTCCTGATTGTTGGCACTTGACAATCACCTTCCCTGAATTTGACTCAGGTGTAACTAAAGTCTGCTTTAAGGGTTGTTTATATTTCACATCATTAATCAGAATCTGCAAAGTAACTAAAATAAATGTAGTAAAAATACCAGGTTAACCTCTGAATTGTAGTGGAGTAGAATTACAAAGTAACAATGAGCTGTCATGTATACAGTATATTAATGCTGCCCGGATACAAGCGATTTTCACCCATTTAGTAATTCCATGTTTTAAATGTGTACACACCAATTTGTTTCCTATCGCCTAAACCTCCAGGGCTGTACACAGTTTAATACTGTCAAGTTCTAATGTTGGGGAAAACGTCTTTTAAAACAACAATTCCCAGTAGAGACGTGCCATAGAGAACATGTTGCGAAACACAATAGCCAGCATGTGTAGTTCTGGGGGGGCGTTTGAGTCCAGTTTTGAATAGTCTGCCGTGGTTTCGTTCCATTTCAAAGAGCTTGACGCTCGGCGTAACCTTGGCGCACTGCCACTCCAACATCCAATCACAGAGCTTGAAGATTAATCACGGGGTTTGTCAATGGGACTGTAGTCCCAAACGATAGCTGGGGATTATGGGTAGTGTAGTGTCTTCGGCAGGGGCGGATCTACCGGGGTGGCATGGGGTGGCAACTGCCACCCTAAACAATAGCCTTGCCACCCCAGCTGCCACCCCAGTTGGCATCTTTGTTTTGAAAGAAAAGTTGTGGCTCATCGGACATTTATGAGAGAACATCTCTAATGTCCGAGTGCAAGTGAATGCAGCACAAGACGCGAGTCTTGTAACCCCTCCCCCGGCCCTGGCGCGAGACTGGAAATATGATTGATGGCGAATTCAGTTGAACAGTGGACGGCGCAAAACGAGAAGCATTTCGGACCCAAGTAGACGGAAGGAATGAGGTAGTTGCGGTCTACAATGACAGAGAAGAGAATGTCAAGTTTGGCTGTACTCAGCATTGAATCAAAACGCACTCCAGCTGTTGATCTTAATACATTTGTGAGGCGTTTTGCTGAACAAAATGGTAATCGCCGCATTCAGCTGTAATAGGCATGCCAACTTGATGCTCTGCTCACGGATGACTCGATGAGCATAACAAACTGTTAAGATGATGACCTTGTATGCGTGTATATATTTTTTTTCTTTGTGGGATCTGCCCCCAAAAAACAGTTTTAAGTCCTGAGAAAGTAAAATAAGACGGTGTGTAAAACTACACTGCCCAGCCAACAGAAAGTAACCACTTTGATTTAACTAGGCCAGTAGGTAAGGACCTTCCACTGGATAATAACTGCAGCGATGTTTTAGCTGAATACACGTTTTCTAACTTCTAAGTTAGGGACTGATGCAGTTAGTCACTTCTTTAATGTTTGTTCTTTCTGATGTAAAGTCAAGGTTGTAACTGTATATCAATAATGATATAATTACTTGTTTTTCAAATTTGAAGGAGGGTGAGCAAGCATCTTGATGAACATTCATCATTAACTCCTCCAAAAAATATAGTTTATTCAATAATAAATGAATATGTGAATCATAACAGTGATTGACAGCTGATAGGAATAATATGATTGTTAATATTATCATATTCATTCAGACAAACATCGATGAGACAGTTAATTAATGTACTTATTGCAGCAGTGCATAGATTTGGTACCCCTGCTGGTCTAAGAGTGAGACAAACTCATTCAGTTATTGTTCAGTTAAAATTCATTAAATTACGTTTGCCACCTTACATATGTATATGTAAGGCTTTACTGATGTGCCACAATAATATCACCTAATGTCATTGAGTTAAAATATTAATATTGTGGCTTTCCAAGTTAACATTGATTGTAGGGGTGTAACGGTTCACAAACATTTCGGTTCGGTTCGTACCTCGGTTTTTAGGTCACAGTTCGGTTCGGTACGTTTTCGGTACGGTACACGTGTGAACCGAAGGGTACCGAACGAATATAACGTTAAATGTAAAAAATTGAGAACATGAACAACTTTCTGGAAGTAATCTTAGGTATATATATCATAGAGCGACCAAGTCATTTCATTGGACGAGAGGCATACTATGAGAGCTGGTCACAGGGATGCGTTCAATAATAATTTCAGTACGTGTACCGTTACACTGCGATTTAAATCAGCATATACTTCTGCCAGGGGATGCCACCCCTCAAAATCTCCTGCCACCCTCTTGCCACCCCATGAATATTTGTCTAGATCCGCCCCTGGTCTTCGGCCATACTAAACTGGATATCATATCGCATTAACAACACCACATCTGGCGTCACAGAGATCTTCTGTTACTGTCCTTTCTTCTTAGAGGAAGTACAGAAACACGTAACTCTGGATTTGTTTTAATGTTTGAGGTGCAAAAAACGACACAGCAGCTTTTTGGCATGTTGAAACTATTACTTTCTGCCTCACTCATGGGAGTAACAGCTGGCGAAATTACAGCCTCGCCTACTGATTTCAAATGTGTGCTCTAAAATGATATTTATAAATGACTATTATCATTATTATAAGCAAGACAATAAATGGCAAAGATATGTAGAAAGTAAACGTATTTGAGAAATGTTCATAACGAATGTACCGTGGGAGAAAATACGTTTCTAGCTAAACGTAATTGAGAATGCAGTTTAGTTCTGTGGGAACGTAATTTTTAGGAGACAGGGTTGTCCTGGATGCAGCAGCGTAGCATCATGAACATTTATTCTTTCTGTTTCTTTAGACTATTTTTCTTTCTCTCCATTTCTTTTCCAGGAAGCCGTTGCCTGAAAACTATGCAGATGATTATTTGTATGTTGTATGGATAGGATAAAGATAGAGTATAGCTCAATTTATATTTAAGTAATTGTGTGTTTACACTGGCCACAATTAGGGGCCGGAATGTTGGAGCTATATATCTCTTTATATTATTTAATAGTTTAACATTTATTTTCTTGCTGTTTTATAGTGTTTATTGTAAATGTATTCTTAGTTAGTCTCATAAGTTAAAGTAGTTTCTATGCTTTTATTTTGAAGGCATGTTTTGGGCACTGGGTGATTAGAGCACCTGGTGTTGTATATATTTGAGACAGGTGGAGGTGGGAGCCAGAGCACTAGTAGGCAATCGGTTTTTTACCAGGGTGTTTCAAGCCAGCAAAAGGAAAGCCATAGGAAAGGCTTAAGGAAAAGGGATATAGGAAACCTGTTCGTTGTACTTTGTTATCGGAATAAACTGCACAAATGGAGAATCTTGTCTGGACCTGGATCATTGCCCTGCGTAAGATCTGCTAACTAGTGCCTCAGCGGCTGTATTATTTTAAGATAATTATCTGTTTTATTTCTATATAATTTTGGCCGCTACATTGGGTATTAATTCCACACATCGGCTCATTGGTTCTGTTAGTTGTAACATTGTATTTAACGATTTAGTTGCTGAGAACTAAAGTGCGGTGTTATGAATAAAAAATAGGAACATTAAGACGACAAGCATGATCCGTCAAATGATCATTCATGTTGCAAACAACACTTTAACGCGCCTGTAATGTTCAATATCCATTTCACTAACCTGATGGCACATTTCATCACAAGCGTTTGACTGCATGTGCTTTATTTTCTTCCTGAAACTGCTGCCTTGGAAGGTATTATTAATTACTTTGGAGACCAGACTGCTATCAATAATTGAAAGAAACTATAGTTTTCACTTAAAGGTTTTGTAATGAAATTACCTAATTTGGTGTCCAGTGGAGATCTAAACAACGGCAAAGCACAACAGCATCCATCTCTGGAGCTGCAAGATGAGAAGACATATATACTAAAAGTCATATCTCATAAAAGATTCATGTGACTATCCTGCGATTACGGCAAGAGAGATGGTCTCAATTAATTTCATGTTCAATTAAGTTTATTGCCCATTCTAATGCTTTTGAGCACTGTGCTTCCTTTTATCTCATTTTTCTCCGACTATGCCACAAACTAGAATAACACTGACTTATATATAGATGCACATGCACTCATACACTTCATACATGTACAATGTTCTCATGTTCACATTACAACATCAAATCCATACTTATGCATGGTAATAGCCATCTGAATGGTTTTTTTGTATGCATACACAGGCTTTTTAAATGAGACACCAACATTCCTTAGACGAGTAAAAGACACATGCTCACGGAAATGTACACATGCACATGGATTGCACATGTAAGATGATTAATCATTAATGATGCAATGACAGTATTTTCCGTCACATTTTGTATGGAACTGTGTTTTGGCAAACTCATAATCTTCTGGAATAAATATTCAGCTGCTGATTGCAGGGCAAACAAACCCAATGCTCAGATGAAAGTTAATGTTGACACTTTCTGCCTGACTGTCATGGTGTCACATTTACTTATGTGCCTGCACCCTTAGTTTGAGGATTCAAGTGAGTCAGTGAGTCTGATGCACATTGAGTCAGTGAGTCTGAGTCAGTGCTCTCGAACACAACATCACATTTCGCGTACTTTTACACCAAAAAAAAAAAGGTTTGAGCGGTCCAGCAGTAGAAAGTCTGGTTCCAGCTCTCATGACATTTTTTAAACTTCCACATTGCTGTCAGGAAAACCAAATGTCTCTAGTTTAAAATCCTGAAGCTACTTTTCCCAAGTGGTTCAAAACTTGTAAGCAAGCACCCGAGACGAAATGAGGTTAGCCTGCAGGAACAATCTCAATCTCAATCTTTATTTATTTATATAGCACATTTAAAACAACCTCAGTTGATCAAAGTGCTGTACAGGCAATACATACAATATAAAATAACACAATGGGAGTAAAATAATAAAACAATAATTAAAAACAGGATAAAAAGCACAATAACTAGAAACATATAAAAACACATACAAATGTAAAAATGTAATGTTCAACTAGTATTAAAAGCCAGTGCAAAGAGGTGAGTTTTTAGCTGAGATTAGAACAAGTATGATCACATAACTGTTAATGCTACCCTCTGATTTATGACCAACACTCATCTTGCAGTAACTGGTAGTAATTTATAGGGTATTACGGAAATAAAAAAAAAGGAGACAGCCACCTTTATTTTTGTCCTGCTGTCACCATGTCTACTACTGCTATAAAACAACAACGGTAAAAAGAGACAGGCAGTTGTCACTTCTTCCAGCACGTCTGTGTAACAAGGCACAGATCAATGTTCTCATCAAATGGGCCCCACAATCTTATAAAAAGTCTTACTGCTGCTCCCTCTTTCATCCTGTGTAGGACACGCGCATGGACATGCTGTCAACTAAACACACTTTGAGTGGCGGTAATATTTACAGCTGGAGAAGCCAGTCTGAGAGAGCCTCTAGAGATTCAGCAGTAGTTATGGTTCTGACGGAATTTATAGTGCTAGTATAATGGCTGTGATGACAAAGTAATGCCCTGCCTTAAGATTATCTTATTGCTATCATCCTTGGTTTGAAAGGGTCTAAAGAATTCTTCAAACGACGCAACATCTGTGAAAATAAATTCTCTGCAAGTAGTGCTTTATAGTATCCATTTCCAATGAACCAAGTAAGAGATGCTTAGCCTGCAAGTCAATGCTGGACAAATGTATCATATGCAAAGTGAAACTGAGAGTGATCGCCATAATCAGATTGTCTGTCACTCACTCGCATATACACCTCCATTATTTTATATTCTTCAGACGTTCTTCGGGCAGTTTATGGATATTGCCAGTGGATAGCAAACCTAATGTGCACAGCATCTAAAGCTACAGCGCGTTGCAATGCTACGCTGAGAATTATTATGTTTGAATGTTGTGTAGAAGTGTAACAAATCTTTGCTTTTTCATGTGTGACAGCTTAAGGAGCACAATCATTATCCAAGACATTGCCTTTAACTGACAAAGAATCTGTAGCTTCCCTGCGTATAATAGAAATCAGTTTTAGCAACGGGGATGATGGTGGGCTGCTGCCTGATGGGAAATAAATAAATAAATTCCAAGTTCATCATGGAAATTCATCCTCCCAACCGTGGCACATTCTTCAAACAGACACCTCTTCTGGAGAGAGGGAGACACAGTCTGATACAGAGACAAATGAGCTAGCGATCTTCATACCAGCCTCCTTCCCTGTGCGCTCTGTTCTCTGTGTGTGTGTGTGTGTGTGTGATGGCAGGGTGGGGGCTTCAATGACCTTTGCAATGATGACAAGCAAGTCCAGGAACAAGACTGTGCATGTGGGCTTTATTTATCCTAGGTGATTACTGATCTCTGCTGTATGGAAAGATAAGCCATAAATAGCTGTAGCTTCTCAAGAAATGCCGCATCTACCCCGGGTAACTGCGGCAAGAACCATAATTATATAATTACACATGATTATCCGTAATTACATGATGGTATATTGCACTCTACAACAGATGTCATTGTGACAAAAAACTTTCCTCTGCTGTTTGTATTCAGAAAAATCATCAACAACAACACAGGAATGTATCTAGTAGGATTTATGAATGACTTAGTCAGTGTAAGTAGATGATAGACACATTCTGAAAAGGCCAATCACGAGCTCAAGGTAAATACTTGTTTCCATGCAACAGTCGTAACACATTCAATATACACTGTATCATAACTTATAATATACAAGAGAGAAAAGCAGCATAATTTCCTAGAATGGAAAGTGTATCAGGTTCCTTTAGTTTGGAGCTGCAGTACAGCAGCAATGATAGCTGAACACCAACACTCCTATGTCTAACATGTGTCCTCCTCTCCTCTCAGAAGATAATGTATTCAGATATTCCAACCAGGTGATAACAAAATTGCCTGACATTTCCAGATTTATTGCTGTATTTTCTTATTATCGCCAAAGAAATATAGGGAGATTCTGTCCCATAAATCATAGTGAGAGAGCAATGCAGACACTATTGTGTTTAGCCCATTTTTGGATTAGAAATAAATTGCCGGCTCATTTTCACAAATGGAAAAGAGAAACCAGTGCTGGAGCCACAGCGTGACTTTCTCAAGAAAGTGTTTATCAATGGATGGATTTCCTGAGGGTTGGTGCTACGAAATCAATTCTATTTAGTTCCTACTGGTGTTGACAATGTACTTAGATACTTCTGCATTTTGTAATATTTGTTTCCTCTCTTCTCTCCCGCTGCATTTCCTTGAGTACCCCATGCCAGTGTTAGATTGGAATACACACAACTCCTAACAGAAAAATACACTTTAATGTATAATAGAAGAGGATTTATGTATATGTGTCATGACAACGGATAACATACATTTGTGATAGATGTGCCAGAGTTGCAATAAACATTTCCATTGGTGCACAATCTCCGCAAGGGACTCCCCTCTTTCTTTCCCTCCATCTTGATACATAATGATACATTATGCAGAATGTGCAACATGGATTTTCTATGAAAACTTTAAAATCAATATTTCACAATATTTATTTCATCTCATTTTACGATTTAAACTCTGGCTGGTTTCATAATGCAGTGTGGTTTTCTGGCACAAAATGATGATGATGATGATGACATTGCTCAAGCAGACACATTACACTCTACACACAAAGTGTCATTTTTGGTGTTAGAAAACGATTGGGCTGTGACCTTTCCCAACACTGTTGAGGGCAAAGGATCCGACACAGACCTTTTTAATATTTATAGGCTTTTTGATGCCACACAAGGTCGAAGCAGATGTTCTTCCTACACTACCGAGAGAGTTCTCCCCTTTGAATCTGAGAGGATGTTTTTCTGTTTAGAAATCACTTTTTCATGCTCAAAGTCAGCACATCACTGGGAAGGTTACTGAAAAGGATTTTAGGCAGTTTACTTTCAACTCAGGGACAAGTGTTGGCCCAAAGTTTAGGATCTGCCTGCCTGGCTGCTCTGCTATCCACAGCTCACATCTTATATTACCATTTTTTGCAAGGTTAAAAGCTTTACTGCTCCTTCGACCAGAGCGCCAGTGATAGACTGACGAACAGATCGGTTCAGCGTTGCTAGAAATTCCCTGAATCTTTTGATTAAGTATTTGAAGAGACACTGAGCACAGGAAATACATTGTTCCTATTGAGAATAAAGTAACACACTTTGTTTCTTTGCCATGAGGAATTACAGCCAATAAGCATAATTGATGAAAAGATTGTTCACGTTTTGATCACACGTTCCATTCATAAAACATTTTTCTACATTCTGCATTGCAATATCTAAAGAGATGTCTGACCATTGTTACAACTCAGGAAGGAAGTTGAGCCTAAAATAAGGTTTGACGAACAGACGTGTGGACACATGTTCATTCATTTTCACTCACAATAAATATCTCAGAATATAACATTTAAAACCACCTGGAAAAGGAAATAACGAGTAAAAGAAACACTGAAATGATGTTTACACTCTAACAGATGCATTCATGTTGAAAGGGAACATCTATAATGACACTGCTCACCAGGCAGTAAAGCAGAAAGGAGTAGAGAGAAGCTCCTCAGTTTAGGATGGAGAAGACACAATAATATAGCAAATGAATACAATAAGAACACAGTAGTGTTACACATGAAATAAACATTAGGTTTTAAAATAGGGCTTATTGATACAGCCTCAGTAGCTATTGAGCCAGGGTATTACCTGCAGATACACTTGAATGAGTCCCTCAGTAAACATGAAGCACATTTCAATTACTCGATTTCCTCATGTTTACTTTGAAATGTATTCTGTCAAATAATGCTTCGGATAAGTCAGAGTGGTATACACCATGCCTTGACTGTGTAACATCATGGCAATAGCCAAAGGGAAGAGTTTTAAAAATGTATTCAATATCAGATCATTTATTTCAGATTCTTGCCCACTCTCCACAGTGTGTAGAGTGAAATTAGAGCTTAGAAAGCGGCTCCTCTTATTTCATTTAATGCTATACCTTTTAAAATAATTATCACGTATCTGATGACCGAATCATATTTTCAGGAATTATTCAAACAAGACAAAGTTCAATTCAAAATATTCCACAATTCAAGCCTGTCAAATGAGAGGCTTTTCTGACAATTCAAAACATCATATTTGGCTTTGTGAATTGTTTGACGTGTCATAGATGAATTGATTATCGATACATTGATGAACTGATCAGCAGTCTAATCGATAAGGAACATTATTGCTGGTTGCAGCCCTTCTAATTATAGCATGTCAAAGTGTCAGATTTAAAATGGAGGAAATAACGGCTACAAAACCAAAAGAATACATAAACTTCAGGTGTAATGAGACAATCGGGAAAAATACCTCACATTGTCTTTCCCTGGTAGGTGGTTCTTATTCCCTGCGAGTATCAACCTCAGTAAATGTAGTTGTTTCTATCAAGCTAGCAGCTGAGTAATAACTCATCTTGCAAATGAACAAAACCATAAAACAAACACACAGCAGGCAATATCACGTGAACACCTTCCTCTCACTTCACTCTGATGTCTGCCCTCATAACTGTCTCCTCACCACATGGCGGCAATTTTCAACCACTTGTGCACTCACTATGGACTTAAGTATGATGTGTAACTGGGTTTGTCAGTGAGTCAAATACATCACTTAACTCTTATAATTCAATGTTTTCTACCCTGGCAAAAAACACCTGTTGTCTACTTTTTCACTAAAAGATCCAATGGAGCATTTGTTGAAATTCTTCCTTTCCTTTACAACAGCAACGAGGATTTAGTGTGCGAGGGCCAATATCAGATTTTGAGAAAGTGTTGTGGCCACAGGTCACTGCCTGGTGGCAAGGTGCCACGTCAAAAACAGTTTAAGATAAGATATCAACTCTATAAAGTTTGCAGATGTATTTGTTCCAGTTTTCAAAAAGATGGACTCGGTGACAGCAACAACGATGATATCTTTCACCCTAAGAGCTCTGACAGTCCGTTTCACTCTTAAAGGTACAATGAAACATGTGGAAATGTCTAAAAACGTCCAGACTTAGATTAGTATAATCTTTCCAACGATTTTACAAACTGAATCAAGTTATCGGGTTATCTGAACCAAGATAGCGTTCTGCTGAAATGTCCCCTTTATGCATGCTTCATAATTATGGTTGTGTGCAGTAAGTTGTTATACATGGATCCAGTTTTAAGCCACATTTAACACTTTTAGTTCTTGGTTCTTTTTAACTCTAAACGGATCAATAATGTAATTAACTGACATCTGGAACTTGAGTTATGAGAAAAACAAGATGAACAAATGTTTGCTGCTGCTGAATTCAGGGGAAAGACACATTTTTAACATGAGACTTCCACGTTTAGTGTTTTTACTGGTTTTAATTTTGTTTCGGAGAGAAAGAGACCTCTACTGATAATTTGGCTCCGTCTAATAAAACCGACGAAAGAGGAGAAGCCGACGGCAATAACAGCAGTCGTTGGTTGGACAACAATGTTGTGTCTCGTCAGATTTGTTAATATTATTTCTCTGTTAGTTTATATTGTCAAGTCCGTGTCTGCCATTTCCTGTTTTACTTTGTTATTTCCTTTCTCATTTTCGGTAGTTCGACTCCTACCTTGTCAGTATGTTCACTGACCTGATTACCTGCCCCGCCCTTATTCTTTGCACCTGTGGAGTCCCTTGTATGTGTATATATTCTTTGTGTTCCCTGTGCTCAGTGCCAGATCGTTTTTGAACCTTGAGAATGGGTTACCTTGCTTATCACCACAGTAAAAACCTTTTTTGAAATAATCTTTTGTCTGGAGTCGTGCATTTGGGTCCTATCAGTTTTTCTGTGCTCCAGTCATAACAAACAACTCATCTCACTCTCCTTTAAACGTCACTAAACTCGTCTTTTGTTATTGTTTTGATTAAGAGACCACTATTGGCAGAACATTACATATCTAGAGTTAAAAACGTGGGTAATTTAGCTCCCTTGCTGAGGAATAGATGAACAGATTGATACCTCTCATGTTTGTCTGTACACTAGGAAGCTACTGCCAGCAGCTGCCTAGCTTGGCATAAAGTGAATTCAGCCTAACTATCCAAAAATAACAAGTCTACCCACTCACTAAATAACATGTCTCATTTGTTTATCTTTGCAGAACATCTGTACAGGTTATCAGTCCAACTTGTTCTTGGCAGGGAGCCATCACATTTATTTGAGTTCAGCGACTTTAACAAAGTGTCTTTAGAAGCATACACTTTAATAATAGCCTTTCAGGTGATAGACAGGTGTAAATGGTAAGTCCATTTCATGCCGTCTCATTATTATTCTCTAACTTGCAGCCACAGACTTCATGGTTCTTTCTTTTGTTGAAGCACTTTACCCTGCAGTTAATTTTACATATCTTAACAAAAGACTAAGGACTATTTACATCCGCAATGTAATGTTAGAAGGCATGATAGCACATCAGTAACTCTCAGGAAGACATTTCTTGTTTTATGCAGGAAACTAACAAATGAAAATAGTCATGTTTGCATGTATTGTTAGCATACTGTCTCATATACTGTTCCATTTGAGGGTCAAGCATTTCTCTGAGAAAGCAGCCCTGTCTGGAGAGATACGGTGTAATTGTTTTTGATTAATTCTGCTTCGCTAAGCATCAAACATACACACTATGTAGGACATAAGCAATACTTCAGTTGAAATTGTCTGGATGCTGAAAAGGAATGCATTGCTTACTCGACTGTGTTCGCCACAAAGACAACTCCTTGATTGAATACCCTGACTATCACAAATTGGTGCCATGAAATGGTGTTAGACCATTCATGGCTGGATTCTTTCCTTTAAAAGACAAATTGCTCGACCGTTATTCAGATGAAGGCTGACGTAACACAAGATGAGAGGTATTTGTTTGCGTCGGGGGATTCTTACAGTTACCTCTGTTTGTTTATGAAATCTGACAGGCATTTTTAAGTCTTCTCTTTTGGATTTATGTGTTGTTGAAAAATGCCTTCTCTGCCTCTCAGTGATATCCATTCTCTTGACTTTGTTTGTTTGACCCTGTGGTCTAAAAGCAATAGAACACTAAAGGAGTATCATTGCCGATCACAATTTACATCCTCAGTTCAGAGAGGCACTTATCGTAAATTCACCTTTCCTCCATCAGTCTCTGTCCGACTGTGTCTCCCTTGTTGTCTCTAAAGTTATTTCTCTTCCACACTCTTGATATCTTTCCCCCACATCCCTGCTCGTGTATCTGCTGAAACCACAATAAGAGACACAGGAACTGCAGTCGGTACATCTGTCTTTATTAAAACAAGAATTAGGAAAATAAAATATGTAGACGTTGAACAAGGGTTCTTTGCAGCTTTTAGTTTGCATGTAGAAAATGCATTAGCCATGAACATGGTGTCAAAAAGTGTTTGATGTCAAAATCTGGGGATCCACAAATAATTGATGCTCCTTTATCCCCGTCTGATACACAGCTCCCTGAGTGGATGTAGGGTTTAAAGGGAATATGTGTTCAGATTCAGTCAAACAATGAAATAACAAAAGATAACAGAACGCTGATACAGCAGAGTATTTATAGAATGTTTTGTGATTTATGTATTTTTTGTTCATAAACTCACTCTGTGTCAATTCAGCCGTAAACCCATCGGTTAACTCTGGAAATGTGATTGCCAAAGGTGATTAACCAATCAATCAATCCGCACAATAATCAATAACAAAGACCAGGTTCAATCAAATAATGTACTGCTGAGAGTTTGCTTCCTTTTTACCAGGCTAGTTGAAATGCTAAATGCTCAATTTAAGTTGAAATCAAGACATGGTGTATGTTATACTTTTATCTGATGTACTTGCTGCAATACGGTCTGTGTTCTTTTTTCAGTAAAACCAGAAAATAAAAATAAAGTTACCAAAAAAGAAATGCTGTATGTTATGTAGTGAAAACAATTGATTTTGGGTCATATCCCAGAAGCAAAGATATATGAAAAAAAGTCCTCTTTTCTTTTCACACATTAGTAGCTGAAGCTGATGGAGCTTGCCACAAAGATTTGTGAAGTTTCAAACACTGAGTCAGCTCTCTAGTTCACTCCCATGGTGAATTAAATGAACTCCCTTCCAACACAAATGATGGGTAATCAAATGTAGCACAAACCTGCACCTCAAGACACACATTGAGTGCCAATTTACTTATACTGAAGAATAATAAGGTGTGTAGGCCCACTTAGCTAGATAACAAACAAATCCTTTTTATTGATCACAGGGTCACATAGTGAGCGTTTAGAGCACAATTGGGCCATTCATACATGTGGCAGTGAATAACGTCAAGCTAATTGAAGTGAATTAACTCAAATAATCACAAAAACCCCTGAAAGAGCCAGCTTTTATTATCAGAGTCATTATCAGTCATTGTCGTATCATGTTAGATAGTCATGACTGTCCAAATGAAAAACCCCATTCTATCCTCAAATGAACTGTTACTGTACAAAACACGACATTCTGGGCGTTTGTTCTTGTTATTATTTGTATCCTTTGAAAACGATGTATTCACGTGCATGTCACACTGCATCAATCTGAGACATTATGACTAATAGCTTGGTTAATCTAATGGAAAAGAAAAGAACTGAAATAAAAAGCAAGTTATATTCATGAGTCTTTGGAGCACACTGTAATTGCTTTAGAGAAACATTAGGGGCAGCATTTTAGGTCTTGGTGATGAAGTCCGGAGCAGCATGACACATAATTGAGTAGCTGAAATAGTGTAATTATGTCTGTGTCTCTAAAATAACTTCATTTTCAACAATATATCCATTTCCATGATGTCAGACCCCATTTAAATCAGTACAAATGTAAACGTGACCTCAGCCATAATTCTTGAAGGCTACTTGCTGGAGCTCCAAAGTATCCCGGTGTTTGGGGGGGGATGGGGATCATGATGACATGCTTACAAGGCAAGGGTGAGTTATGGTCTGATTGAGGCCTGAATTGATCTCATTTCTAAAAAAAACATGCATATGTGTGTGTGTGTGTGTGTGTGTGTGTTTGATTCAGTTACTAAACTGGCCATATCTTTCATTGAGCATCCTCTACTGCAATCTTTAGATGTAATATAAAATACTTATAACAAGCTGAATTGTGACTGTCCTCCCTTGTGTACAGAAACAAACACAAATCTATGAGAAACTGGCAGCATCTCAGCCAAGAGTACTAGGAGTTTATTAAATGCAAAGCTCTATTAAGTAGGGCCATGCACCTTGATATAGACCCACTCTGTGTGCAGTCCGCAGCAATAATTGGAGGCGTGAATCATCCCACATACTGTAAATACAGTGAATATCTCAAACACTGCACTTACGACACATTCACAAACATTATCCAACTCAGTAAAGACAACCTAACCATGAGACATAAAGTAAAACACTCAATGCTTACACAGCTTAGAAGACGTGTCAAAACTGTGAACCGACAGGATCAGACAGATTTATTATATAATTGCTTGTTTTTTTGTTCTTGTCTGAATAGCAACATATGTGGCAATACGGGACAAATGTTACTCTGAATTTCAGAAATGTATTACAGTTGTCCTCTCCATGTCATGCAACCTCTTGTAACACTCTGAAGAGAGAATAGTGTGCGGCTTGACAGCTTGCTTCCTAAGCTTCAAGGTATAAATGTGTGTTTTCTTACTGTCTCGTTTTTTTATTGTGTCAGTAGAGAACTGATTCTTTTCAATTGGTACTTCAGAGGATTCTTGTCTGCATTTCTTGTTCCTTGTAATTCCCACATAAATAGTAAACATAATGTAGTTGATTCAGATGGAGTGCTTATACATTGGAGGCTCTCTTTCATTAATACCAGTAAACTGAGATTCAGTTGCAGAATGAAGGAAATGTCCTGATGTCCTTGCAATCGAGACCACATAATACAACTTTTAAAGGTTTGCAATATCACCTTTAAATGAGTTCTTACTACCAAAGTCTGCAAAAGTCTGTTATAGTAACCATTTGTTGTACAGGACAGTTTTAACTATTTGTAAAATGCAGTTATATGAAGGTGGGGTAATCAGGTAAAAGACGTTGTAATAATTGTTCACATGAATAGATATGTAAATATATTTGATCTGTTATGTGTTTACTACTGACAAATAATACATTCTCTCCATTCATTCATGTTTTTATATACAGTATCTTTACTACCTCCTTATTCAATTAGGTCATTTCTGTCTATCAAACAATTGGGAGAAGGCGTACAAATACCCTGAACTGTTTGGACCCAGGCTTAAGTAAGGTTTGGTAATGTCCTAAAAGAAAAGGAAAACTAACACAGCAGCTTCATTTGATAATGATTCACCCCAAAAACCCAAGTGAAACCTCATCACCAGGCACCCGTGTGGCCCAAAGGGTTAAATGTGCAGACCTCAAATGCACCTTGGGTCATAGCAGGGACCTTTGCATTTCATTCTCCATCCCTACCCCTCCTGTCCTCTCTTCAGCTCTCTGATAAAGACTTTTAATCTTCCCAAAAATACTTATTTTTAAAACCCTCATACTGATTCATAAAGTGTCATGGTTATAGAGAGTCCAATTTAAAAGTGCATAAAGAAATGATTGTACTTGATGGTTTAAGACAACTTTGATACACATGGACAAATGAAGCCAATGTGATGTGTTTGCCCAGCTATCAGCCCTTTAGATGAGACTGTGGGGTCGTTAGGATATCTTGGCTGGAGGACCGAAAGGGCCGAATGGTACTATAGGGTGTAGATAGAGCTGTGTTGTTAAGAGATGCAGGACCACAAAGGGCACTAAAAACAAATAATAAAACTTCAAAAATTAATTCAATATTTAAAAAGGAGCCATTGCAAGGGCAATGATTATGGTTTTATGTTCTGTTTTTATGGCTAGACAATAATCTACCAGCAGCAAATATTGGAGGCTGAGCACATCCGTCGGGCACATTCAGAATATAATGAAATGAAAGTCTTAGTCTGGAGAATATTGGTGATGAACCATGGCTCTACATCAAATGGGGCAAGGATGTGTCGAATTTTAAATATAATTCTACATTAAAACGTAATATCACTTTAAAGGTTTGAGCACTATCTGTTATCATTAACAGGTTCCTAGCATATGGGCTGATGCATGAAGACATACTGGACTATTATAACCTCTGTTGATACAACTTGTATAATTACCATTTATCTGCAGTAATGTTTTCACCAAATCAGAATTTTTGGGAGTGAACTTGTAGCATTTATAGATTTGTAGCACAAACACCATGTTACCTTGTGATCAATTGTAAAGGAAATACATAAAGGCACTAACTTGGGTGACCACTGATTCTGGGATTGCCAATAATATTTCTGGGTCCTTCATGTCTGTAACGCACTAAACATTTAACACGGATGGCCACTGAGACAGGCTATCAGTTACCTACAGAGATTGTGAAACCTTTTTGGGAGATGCCAGAAGAAACTGTGAAATTAAGCAATATTCAACATTCTAGCTAATGGTGCAGTGAGGTCAAAGAAAAAGAGCAACTTAGGATCACCATCATCTGCTGCAAGGAGACGGATGTCAGTTTGATTGTTGCTATAATTTGTTGTATTCATTTCCAAATATTATTTACTATTTCTATTACATTTTCTTACACAAAAAAATGAATATCACAGCTAGAAAAATGATGGGTTGGGGTTGAGTCTGGGCTTGAAACGACACGGCTATGATGAACTCTAATGAATCCCAACATGTTTGAACTCATTGTTATCGGGTTGAGGATCAAAAACGTTATCTTTTAAACATTAGAATTTAAAAATACCAAGTTCACATATTCAGTTAATTGTGGAAGTGAGTAAGAGCCCTGTATAATGAGCATATGTGTACATGTAAAGTGCATGACATGCAGCGCTCCCCATAGCTTTACATGAAGCTTGAACGAGAGGAAAGAGGGCAGAGAAAGGAAAGGGAAAGTAACGCTGTTATGTAGCATGCTGGGCTTTTGTGCATTACATTAATAGGCCTCTTATTCCTCTTTCTTTCGGCGTGGGTGGGCTGTTTTTTTTTCTCCAAGTAAGCCATATATGGTTGTTAGTCTTCGGGGAAGTGGAGGCACTAATAGAACCCCTGACCTGCATGGATTTCTTTCTCTTAATGAAATATATTGTGCACACAGTAGGGAATGCTCTCAAGAGTGAAGTGGAACTTTCAGAATAAAGTGCACTCTTTGGCCAAATCTAAACTTTTTTTTTTCCATTTAGAGAATAGTCATTCATTCGTTTGGATGTTCTGCAACTTGTGAAGAGGGATCTTTTCTACCTAGTAGTAGTGGCAGGATGATAAAAAAGCATTTGGTTAGTATATGGGCCACGTTATTATCTGCTGCTATCTGTAAGTCCTACAAATAGGGTTTGAATTGTTTTCCTGTTTCTCTGTTTACTTATTAAATAATTATAAAAATGACCTTAACATACTGATGGCTATTCTTTCTCTGTAATGTGGTTGATCTACAGTTACTGTGTGTAGTTGCATGTTGAAAACTGTTGAAAAACGGGTCTTTAAGCAGCCTTTTCTTTAGGAGCCAGACTTTGAGCTACTCTGTTCATTCTCATTCTGTCTCATTTCTCTATCCTCCTCTCTCTCACTTGCAATCTGTATTATACTTCTTCTACGAACACCTCAATACTGCTTGCTTTTATTAGCCAGAATATAAGCAAAGATAATAAATCATGAAAAAGCCTTGACAATGTGTATGTTAAGACCCATGACTACTCAGACTAATGCATGCAATGTACAATGAGAATAAATACATTCAAAAAATACAAGTGACATTTTAAACAGATGTATGTCAATTATATTCTATCAATTCTATGATTCTATGTCAAAAACACACAAAAGAAACCTCTGATGGATGCACAATCGTTTTCTACACTTATAAGACCAGTCTCTTATTATCTATTGGAGTTACCAAATGTAAACAAAATCAGAGTGTCCTCTGAATAATCAGTATAATTTGTGTGGGCGCAGTGAAACCTGAGTCCTCCGCTGTCACACTGAGTCGTCCCGGACTTCCCACCTATCGTCTCTCATCATATCCCACTACATGGGAAAAAACACAGATGATTATCCCAGATAGTCCTTTTTGTTCCCGACATCCAACGTCCGTTAGATAACTGCACTGAGATTATGTAGGCTGGAGGGCACACCAGTGAAACAGGAAGGTCACCTTGATGGTTGAACACAAAATAAATAAAAATGTGTACTCCATGCTGTGTAAAATAATGAACTGCTACTGGGCTGATTTCATCCTGGAAATGCCCAGTGCTATGGAACAGCATGCTACTCAGTCATTTAGTTTGAAATCATGGTACGTGAAAATTACAATTTACATTTCATTTTACGTAGACAGTGAAGTATGTAAGTATATGCATGCCAATCTTAATGCCTTTGGATGTGCCTTTAGAGAGATAGATAGATAGCTACACTGAACAAAAATATAAACGCAACACTTTTGTTTTTGCTCCCATTTTTCATGAGATGAACTCAAAGATCTAAAACATTTTCTATATACACAAAATAACCATTTATCTTAAATATTGTTCACAAATCTGAAAAAATCTGTGATAGTGAGCACTTCTCCTTTGCCGAGATAATCCATCCCACCTCACAGGTGTGGCATATCAAGATGCTGATTAGACAGCATGATTATTGCACAGGTGTGCCTTAGGCTGGCCACAATAAATGGCCACTCTGAAACGTGCAGTTTTGCTTTATTGGGGGGGTCTGGGGGGGTCCGAAAACCAGTCAGTGGTGTGAGGGGTAGGGGTAGGGGTAGGGTTAGGGTAATGTTGTGAATCGAGTGGCCTGTGTTCGTCGTCCATAACATACGCCTGCCCATACCATAACCCCAACACCACCATGGGCCACTCGATTCACATTACCCTAACCCTACCCCTACCCATCACACCAGATACTGACTGGTTTTCAGACCCCCCCAATAAAGCACGTTTCAGAGTGGCCTTTTATTGTGGCCAGCCTAAGGCACACCTGTGTAATAATCATGCTGTCTAATCAGCATCTTGATATGCCACACCTGTGAGGTGGGATGGATTATCTCGGCAAAGGAGAAGTGCTCACTATCACAGATTTTTTCAGATTTGTGAACAATATTTGAGAGAAATGGTTATTTTGTGTGTATCGAAAATGTTTTAGATCTTTGAGTTCATCGCATGAAAAATGGGAGCAAAAACAAAAGTGTTGCGTTTATTTTTTTGTTCAGTGTAGATAGATAGCTAGATAGATAGATAGATAGATAGATAGATAGGTAGATAGATAGATAGATAGATAGGTAGATAGGTAGATAGCTAGATAGATAGATAGATAGATAGATAGATAGATAGGTAGATAGGATAGATAGATAGATAGATAGATAGATAGATAGATAGATAGATAGATAGATAGATAGATAGGTAGATAGGTAGATAGATAGATAGATAGATAGATAGATAGATAGATAGATAGATAGATAGATAGATAGGTAGATAGGTAGATAGATAGATAGATAGATAGATAGATAGATAGATAGATGTCTCATATGAGGTGGGTTGAAACTTGCAAGAATAAAGTGCACATCTCTCACATAGCCTGCAAAGTAAAGAAGCTCCACAGAACCATAGCAATTATATGTCTTGGCCTTGGTAGTTTGACTAGGTATGCCCCTGTGAAATGGTGCTTTAAGATGTTGCAATAAATGTATTTTATTCTTCACACATGCCTACAGCCCCCAAGGTAGTTGCAGAAACACAAAAGGACAGCTGCTCTCTGTATATGCTGATCAATCATAATGAAATGTTGCAACAGTCCCTCTTACAATGCAAAATGCAAGCTAGCGCAAACAGGGCTTAGACAGAGTCTGCAGATTCTTCCAACTTTTGAAAAATAAGTATTAGACAGCGAGATTTGAGACTAGAGAGTACACATGTACACGGGGTGTTCCTATGTATAGCTTTCAGATCCTATTCGGGGCCCATTTCAATATATTGGTGTTGCTGATCAAAAAACATTTATCTTTGCAGTGCCCTTTGTTTTCTTCTTATATGACGGCAGGGCTCTGAATTGAGTTCAGACACTGAGGTTGGCAAAATGAGTGGATTTGCTAAGTTCCTCCACTAATCATGATTAGCATGGCCTCTTGTATCTGGTGAACGGCTGCTGCAGTTTCTATCAGATGTGGAGGGGGCTGTAAAACAATACCACCCTGAAGGCTACTCAGTGGGAAAATTGCAACTCAAATCATCAACAGCATTGTTCTCTGGCTGTAAAACATTGGCTCATTGTCTCTGTACGTTGGTATTATATGTAATGGTTGCAATCTACAACAAATCATTGCATTGTGATACTTTTCGTTCGCTGTATGTAAGTATGTTATTAATATTTATCAGTCAATCATATTGTGAATTAAATGAATTCATTTAATCTCTTGGCATCTTGGCACAGATAGCCCAGACCATTTATTATTATTATTATTTAGTAGTTGACAGTTTATAATGTACAACTAGCTTACACCAATGCAGTTGGATGATTGATACTGACAAATGTTTGTAATATGTTGTTCACCCTCACTGACATGTTTGCGCTTCTAATAATCTTCAAAAATGCAGCAAACAGAATAGGAGCAGAATATTAAACAACACTCATATTTCACAATGCATGTATCAAATACATTACTTACACACTACTACCATCTTTTGTACACAGATGCACAACATGCTGCTTATCAAGTTTCTAATGAAAACTAATTACACTATGCCCTAGTGCTATTTGTCCCTGCAAAGCGCTAAGTCACTTAGCTGTACAAATATTCTATACAAATAAAATGTGTTTTCTTTATCAGCGTTTCTAAACACATACGTACTCACTTAAAGGATCATTCAATAAACTGCATGGTCCTTTCAGGCTGCAAACCATCGCCATTCCACAGTCATTTGTTTACAATAGGCTACATGTGAAATGTGGGCAATTAAACTTGCTTCAAAGCATGGACCCTGTCCATGGTGCTGAGTACCACACAATAACAAACCACAGTAGCTTTCAGATACAACTCAATGCAGGAAAAGAGGGTGCATAACTTTACCCAGTAAAAGCCAAATAACCACTTCAACACCGGTAAGGAAACGCAACGTCATTCATACAGTAGCAGGCCATTTAGCTAACAGTAAAGCCACAGATCAGTGGACAGGGAAGAGAGGGATTGATGCTTCTCCTACCTGTGTTTTAAGAATACTTTATGGTGGCAAAGTGTTCAAAAGACATATCATATCCCGCTAGACTTGAGGTATTCCACAGAGGAGTTTGCTGTAAATGTACATTTTGTAATACTCATGATATCCCCACTGCTCATGTGTCCTCTAACGTGTGCAGGTAAAGTTTACTTTCTTCCACCGCAGCGAGCTTTACTTTACTCGCCAGATGTTGGTCTACACGTTCTCGCGCGATCTTGTGTGATATCGCGATAATCTTAGTAACGCGCAAGGTGACGAAAGGTAACTGGTAGCAACTGGTGGGAAGTAACTAAGAACCAGAGGTGGGAGAAGTACTCTTGTACTTCAGTAAAAGTAGAAGTACCAGAGTGTAGGAATACTCTGTAACAAGTAAAAGTCCTGCATTCAAAATGGTGCTCAAGTAAAAGTACAAAAGTATTAGCATCAACATATACTTAAAGTACTAAAAGTGAAAGTACTCATTCTGCAGATTGGTCCATTTCAGAATGATAGATATTATGTGTTTTGATTATAATTATTGATGCATTACAGTGTTATCAAAGCTGGTAAAGGTGCAGCTAGTTTTAGTTATGTTATACTGCAGGGAGGATTGTGAATTGACTTGAGGTGTAACTAAAGTCTGATTTAAGTGTTGATTATATTTCACATCATTAATCCAAATCTGCAAAGTAACTAAAGATATTAAATACATGTAGTGGAGTAAATGTACACAATTTACCTCGGAATTTTAGTAGAAGTACAAAGTAACATACAATGGAAATACTCAAGTAAAGTACAAGTATCTCAACATTGTACTTAAGTACAGTACTTGAGTACATGTACTTAGATACTTCCCACCTCTCTTAAGTACATGTACTCAAGTACTGTACTTAATCACAAAATGCTACTTTATACTTCTAATCCACTACATTTAAAAAGGAAATAATGTACTTTTACTTCACTACATTTATTAAAAAAACGTTAGCTTCTTTTAACAAAATGCATCTCTAAAACTTAAACAAGTGGACTATCTCTTTATGTCACACAAGAGTCAAATTATTTAACTATTTTACAAAAAGTCAGAACTTTGATTGTCTACAATATTATGCTACTAGATGCAACAATAGTATCTAGAAATATCACGTAAATATAATTATATAAAGGCAATTTTTCCTCAAAATTATTACTTTTATACTTATAATACATTTATCTGATAATACTTTTGTACTTTTACTTAAGAAATATTTTGAATGCAGGACTTTCACTTGTAATTAAGTATTTTGACAACAATGTATTAGTATGTTTACTCAAGTACAGCATCTGAAATCTTCTTCCTTGATTTTGGTGTAACACTTTATTCGGCTAGAGTTCAGACATTTAAATGTCATATGCCTTACCAAAATCTACAGTCTATGCTTCCAATTTGTAAACCGTTCCCTCCGTGGCGGTGCGTCCACATTTTACTGTCTAATTTTGGATACATTTACTATCCAGAGGCAATGCTGTTTCACGATTTTAACATAGTCATGGAAAAGTGGAGATCAACTTGACTGCAGATGTTGGGCTGTATGGCAAAAGAAAAGGTTTAATTTGTTGGTTGTCATTTTGGCAATTCTTCTTCATGTATTATAGTGATAAAATACAATGACAATGAAAACCAAAAGCTACTGTTTACGCAAATGTATTTTCTTTAAAAATAAATATATATTTGTTTTTGATCGGTGCTGTGGCTCAGTGCGATAGTGCGCGGAACTTAGAGTGCTAAACTTTGAATCATGGGATAGCAAGTTCGAGTCCCACTGCAGTCAGCATGTCGTTGTGTCCCTGGGCAAGACACTTCACCCCAAATTGCTCCTGTGGGGATTGTCCACAGTACTGTATGTAAGTCGTGTACATGTAATGTCTTTCTTTACTTTTTCTGCTTGTGAGTACACTGAATACAGTTATCACCTTTCTCAATAATATAAGTTGGCACTTACATGAGGCAATAATACATCTGTATTAGAAAAGAAAACATGAGATCATAAAACACGTTTGCAAATGTTGCACAACGCTACTAAAAATACTTCTGGGCTATTCTCACCTTGTAAATGTCTAGACCTATAAACCTTCAATTTACGTAAACACCTTCAGCCCACATATTTGTACTGGCACGCTGCATGCTGGTGTCACAGGCATGGATTAATATAACAAAATGGTATCACAAAATCGACTCTAGCAATGTATTGTAACTGTATTTATCTTTTGAGTTTAAGTCATGCTGCACATCCAAGAGACAAGATCGACTACAAGTTAGTTATTGAGAAATGTATTACAATTCAAGAGCGATGAACACTAAAAAGGCAGTATATGTTTTGTTTTTCACTCCAAGGAGCCACCAGGACACAACGTATTTCCCCAGAAGGCCTTGTTGAGCATATTTCATGAGGCATGTGGGATTAGTCCAATATGTAAAAGACCAGTCACCAAAGACCCAAATCTGTCTTGCAGCATGGATTTGGTTTAGCCACGTAATTATTATTATTTTTTACTACATTGTGATTTCTTTTTACAGAGTCGATATATCCATATTGACAGCTGTCACATACAGTACTTGATCATTTGTCACTTGACAAATATTGATTTTCTTTTATAATAATAACAGTCTTGGCAGAATCATTTATCCAGAATGATCAATTGGGTGTAAAATCATTTTATACATTAAATGCAATAGCCTTATCTTTGTATATTTTGTATTCAACGTAAATGTGATGTATTGTGTAATGTTAATACATAATATGCAGCACAGTGTTTTTCATATTGATGATAACAAAGTACAATTCGTTTTAAATCTTTAAAAGGTTTGTTTTCTCTTATGTGAATACATAGGTTACAAAGCCCTGTTTTTCCCCTTCAAATTGCGGTTCCCCTTTCTTTCTGCAAGGCTGTGACCAACAGCTCATTGCCGAGTGTCCAGAGAAATGTCAGAATGCCGACAGGTTATTATCATCAGTGCCCTTATCTTCTCCTTGCAGGTGCACCATCACAGAAAAAACAGCCTGCACATCCCGATAGCCAAGGTTTTATGGCTACCGCAGCAGACATGTTATTCTATCAGATGATCAACTTCACACTCATAAAATAGTAACATCTAGCATATTCCATGCTAAATTAAAACATACTAACCGTTTTTCTCTTTACAAATGGGACAGCATGGTAGTGGTAGGACAAAAGTGGTATAGAACTGGTTTGAATGGTGACAGTTTTGCAGGGAGTAAAACATATTTGCTCATGACTGGAGAAATGTGTTTTCCCCCCAATAGTTTCACTCAAAACCACCTCATACACGTCTGGGAAATTAATGTTGGTCCAAAATTGTCAGCAGAAGTTGAAATATTTCAATATATGTGAAAACTTTGAACTGCTGGGAGCACTAAAGGGAAATTCAAGGGAACTCAGTCATTACAGGATCCGTCCTTGGGGGACCATGAATGTTTGCACAACATTTCAAAGAAATCCACCCAGTAGTTGCTGAGATAGTTGCTGAGATAGTTCAGTCTGTAGACAGTGTTCACATTGATAACAACATTGTGTCTGGAAAATCATTGTGCTTGCTGTTGATCATGTAGTATGTTGTTGTGTGAATGTTGTGAGCACCACAAACCAAATTCTATTCTTCCTAAAATGTTTTGTCATTAGGATGAACCAGATATTTTCAGCTGTATTATTTATAGTATTTCCAAATATCAGTCTAATTGGAAAGAAAAGTAAGGTCAGGCAAGTTTATAAAAGAGTAAAAATAAATGTAAAACACTTCTAGTGAGCAAGCACTCGGCCAAGGGACTCCACTTACATTTTAAGCATCCAAATCAAAGCATTTGTAAAAGAGATCAAGCAATGTTGCTGCATTAAAAATGTATTCAAACTTAATACAGGAAATGATGGTACCCTTTTCTCTTCTAAAGGTTTGTTTAATCTTCACACACATGCCAAAAGAATCTCTTTGATCCTCTTCTCCCCTTTAATCAGGGTACATGCTCTCATGCCCCCCTCTTTTTCAGTCTCTCATTCAGACTTGTTTCTCCTCCACCCGTCTGTCTCCTTGTACTGGTTTCATTCCTGTTGACAAAGCATTACCGAGCCCCCATGTCTTGTCTTGCCTAATTGGTCCATGTGGACTAATTTAGCATATAATTACCAAGCTAGGATTCATGCATCTGAATTTTCAGGGTCGTGTTTTGCCTTTAGATAACTTTCCTCCTTCTCAAGGCTATAGTTGCTCACATTTCAATGAACCATGAATAATTGTGTATTGTGGAATAAATAAAAGTTTGAATGCAATGATGTCCATGCCTTGGACGCAAGACCTAAATACACCCACAACATGGGGGTTAAAGGGCATCTATATTAATAAAAACATGTACATTAAAATAGATTTTGGGTTACACAAACAATTTAGAACAAGACATCAAAACATTGCAACACCAACTGCTCCTATCACCAATTTGAAGCTATAGGCTAGTAATTTCATCCTATTATTTGGTTCACTAGCAGGAACCACGCCACAACAGTGTGATGTTTGTAAGTTTATTGAAGTAACATGTGAATGATATGAGGGGGGTGAAGAGATTATCTGGGAGGACGAGCTGTGGTCCGTGCAGTGGGAGACTCAGAGTGGGGGTTCCGTCTCCGGCATGATCTGCGTGGGCTGATTACGGGCCCCCAGACAATACCTGGAATTAAAATGTTAGTATATGCATTATATAAATATGCACAGTTTAAATATAAATGTTGACGGGCAGAGGATGTTGGGATGAAGGGATGAGGGATGGAGGGATGAAGGGATGTAGGGATGAGGGATGTAGGGATGAGGGATGTTGGGATGAAGGGATAGGGATGAGGGATGTAGGGATGAGGGATGTTGGGATGAAGGGATGTAGGGATGAGGGATGTTGGGATGAAGGGATTGTTGGAGATTTGGAGGGATATCTGATCCGCTTTTCAAATCTCCGCGCGTTCCTATGAAGCTGGTTATAATACAGGAAGGAATCCATATCTACAAAGTAGCCGTTAACAATAATCTACTTTAATGGCAATATGACAATGCAATACAATCATTACAATACAACATGATATATTACAGTTATATTGTAATGCTTAAGGAGTAATGCCGGCTTACTCCTGCACTCGTTCGCATACTGCAGAGCTACTTTCACCCGAGGGCAGCATGTGAAGAAGAGGCCGAACGCCAGGGATCCACCGGATATATACCAGAGTAAGAAGGAGGGGTTTGGTGTTAGGTCAGCTGGTCATCTTTTCAGGTAATCTCATTGGGAGACGCAACGCTGGCCAGCAGGAAACCAAACAGGCTCACTTTCCAACAAAAGGTCTCAAGGCCTGCATACCTACACCTCCCCCACAGAGCAATAAAACCCTGTTTACTCCAACCAGCCCAGAATGTTTATAGCCATTTGTAGTCCTTACATTTATGAAAGGATAAAACAGAGAAATCAATATAAAACACAAACACAGGTATTGTTTGAACAGTATTCACTTAACTGCTACTATTGATAAGCACCAGAGAAACCCAAGGGACCTCTCTTAATATCACAAACACGGTAGCTAGATCTAAGTTGAATGCAAATCAGGACATGCTCTCACCTTCCCCCATCTTCCTTTGTCCTCAAAAACACATGTCAACAGGCCCCAAATCCAGCTCACAGTTTTACCCAAATTATTCCCATTTTAAGCTTATCCATAGTTTGCTAACATGAATAAATACAAATATAACTCTACAGGATGTAGGGATGAGGGATGTTGGGATGAAGGGATGAAGGGATGTTGAGGGAGGGAAGAAGGGATGGATGGATATATATATCACTCGGTGTGAGTCGGAAGGGGAACTGTATGGGTAGAAGGGAGAGGGACGGTGGGTTGAAAGGATGGAGACAAGCAGTGGCCGGAAGTTTTGCCGGATATAAATAGGGGTGGCCGTGGTTCGAGGCGGAGTTTTAGGCGTGGCCATGCTCCTGAACCTATGTTAACAATTTAACCTCATTTCACTAGCAGGAACCACCCCACAACAGTGTGATGTTTGTAAGTTTATTGAAGTAACATGTGAATGATATGAGGGGGGTGAAGAGATGATCTGGGAGGACGAGCTGTGGTCCGTGCAGTGGGAGACTCAGAGTGGGGGTTCCGTCTCCGGCATGATCTGCGTGGGCTGATTACGGGCCCCCAAAAGAGTCGGATTAAAGCAGCTGACTTAAGCGTGTGCGTGTCTGAGATCATTGAGATTGTTGCGGATGTAAGCGTGATACGCTTGGGATGATGAGCGGCCGAGGGCCTAGATGGTTGGATAAGAGAGGCCCGGTCTAGCTGCTGTGGACGCTGCGCCAATAATAATAAGCAACACATTGTGGAAGTGTTTCTGGAACCAGAAACGTGTGGCCGTTTTCCCTGTTTCGGTGAGAAAGAGTGGGTGTTGAGGCGTTGTGTATGCATCGTACCTTGCGCTGAGGTTTTTGGTTAGTGGCTCGTATGGCTGGGATACGAGTTCAGGCGGAAGATGTGGATGGGGAAAGAAATTCCCAGCTGATCCGTTTTATTCCGGAGTGTGAATATGAGAGTCGTTTGCCGTGGAGGGCTAACAGCTGCCGTTTCGTGCATCTGTCTGCCTGTAAGTAGTTTGACAAGAGGAGAGTGATGCGCTGTACTTTCTCTGAGGATAGAGAAGCCCGGAAAGACATTGAGTCCAGGGTGATGCCTAGAAACTCAATGGAGGTTGTAGGCCCTGAGGTTTTCTCCTCAGACAGAGGAATGCCAAGGTCTGCAAAATATTTGTATGAGTGTGCTCAGCCCGTGGCAGGGGGGTGAGGATGGTGGAGTGACCGTGAGAAAGTCGTAGAGAAGATGGAGCATATAGGGGAGTCTGTGGTTGTTTGGGGACTATCGAATGGCCTATCATGAATCCTTCTTTGACTTATTTGGCCAGTAAGGTGTTGAAGGTGTGAGGTTCTGTTAAAGCGGACTGAAGGTTGTGGCAGATGTGAGATGTGTCAGGCAGTATTGTTATGCCTGGGTGGGAACCATGGGTGAAGCCATTGGTGAGAAAGTAAACAGACTATCTGGATAATTCGCTGAGGCGGTAGCTAAGTTGCTTATCTTGACGGGTGTGCTGAGGTGCCGTGCTAGTCAATCTGCTGATGTAGTTGGGTTGTGAGGGCAGGTGCTCCTGGCATGAGCGCCGCCGCAGAAAGAGCAGATGTGCATGAGGCGGCAGCTAGAAAAAGAGCAGCCTAGGTCATTGAAATTGTTGCACACCATCCTGCCTCCCTGCGGGTGATAGACGGTTAAAGTCTGAGGCGTTGCGTGATGGAGAGGAAAGTGAGTGAGGTGTTTGAGATGGTGGAGAGCTGACTAAGCATGCTAAGGCCGGGTGGGAGGGGGCTCCGCATAATTGGCAAGAGAGGGATGCGCGTGCTGCGAAGATGCGGCAGTAACGCTCGGAGTCCGGAGCACCCCGATATGTTCCCTGGTTGAGCGGCTTGATGCGGCCGGCGGCTTGGCTAGCGAAGTTTATTTTATTATTTGTATTATTTTTCCTGAGAGAGAGACCGGAGTGTCTACTCGCGGCGAGGGTCAGAGAGAGAGAGACCGGAGCGTCTGCTCACGGCGAGGGTCAGAGAGAGAGAGACCGGAGCATCTGCTCACTGCGAGGGTCAGAGAGAGAGAGACCGGAGCGTCTGCTCACTGCAAAGTTCAGAGAGAGAGAGACCGGAGCATCTGCTCACTGCGAGGGTCAGAGAGAGAGAGACCGGAGCGTCTGCTCACTGCAAAGTTCAGAGAGAGAGAGACCGGAGCATCTGCTCACTGCGAGGGTCGGAGAGAGAGAGACCGGAGCGTCTGCTCACTGCGAGGGTCGGAGAGAGAGAGACCTGAGCGTCTGCTCACTGCGAGGGTCGGAGAGAGAGAGACCGGAGCATCTGCTCACTACGAGGGTCAGAGAGAGAGAGACCGGAACATCTACTCACTGCGAGGGTCAGAGAGAGAGAGACCGGAGCATCTGCTCACTGCGGGGGTCAGAGAGAGAGAGACCGGAGCGTCTGCTCACTGCGAGGGTCAGAGACAGAGAGACCGGAGCATCTGCTCACTGCGAGGGTCGGAGAGAGAGAGACCGGAGCGTCTGCTCACTGCAAAGTTCAGAGAGAGAGAGACCGGAGCATCTGCTCACTGCGAGGGTCGGAGAGAGAGAGACCGGAGCGTCTGCTCACTGCAAAGTTCAGAGAGAGAGAGACCGGAGCATCTGCTCACTGCGAGGGTCGGAGAGAGAGAGACCGGAGCGTCTGCTCACTGCGAGGGTCGGAGAGAGAGAGACCGGAGCGTCTGCTCACTGCGAGGGTCGGAGAGAGAGAGACCGGAGCGTCTGCTCACTGCGAGGGTCGGAGAGAGAGAGACCGGAGCATCTGCTCACTACGAGGGTTAGAGAGAGAGACCGGAACGTCTACTCACTGCGAGGGTCAGAGAGAGAGAGAGACCGGAGCGTCTGCTCACTGCGAGGGTCACTGAAGGTAGAGAAGAAGAAGGGATGGAGGGATGAAGGGATGTATATGCAAGGGGATCTTTGTGAAGCCTGTGAGCACAGGGATGAGAGAAAGGTTGACATGAGCTGCGACATGTCAGACGCAGAGAGCGGATGGGTGGTGTTGCTGTGACTAGAGTGTAGCTGGTTGCACGGGGAGGAAAAACATTTGGGTGTTGGGGAAGGGATGGGGTAGGGATGGGGTAGGGATGGGGGTAGGGGGGAAAGGATCGACCAGTTGGCAAAGAAGGTACTGGGTAAGAGTCGGCTAATGGGTTAGTATGTAGCATGGCCCCTTGGGTTACTGGGTGAGGCGCTGTTGCTACGGGGTTAGCTGCTAGAGGAGGAAGGTAAGCAGAAGCTGGGTTGCTGTGGACTGCTGAAGGTGAAGAAGAAGAAGAAGGGATGGAGGGATGAAGGGATGTATGTGCAAGGAGATTTCCGTGAAGCCTGTGAGCAGGCACAGAGGGCAATACGACCCGGCCCCCACCAGGGGGTGCTGGTGAGTCGGGTTGTGTCCGAGGAGGAGGACGGAGGCCTGTGACGTCACGACCCGTGGTGCGCGCGCGCCGCACGGTGGTTGGCTCTGGAGCAGGAAGAGCTGTGTGTGTCGTTGTTCTTGCCGTTGTGCTGCTGTAGGCTTTGTAGAGGTTGAACAGTCTAGCCTTGTTGTCATTTTGGTGAAAGTGGATGCCGTTTTCTTTCAGGAAACGTTGGAGTTGAATGACTGTCCACCTCCTGAGTTCGGGCTCTGTTTCGGAGCGCGGCTCCGTAGGCATGTCGAGTGCGCCGCTGCGAGTGGCCGGTGTTCCGGATTAACTGGTTCCCCAATCAACTGGTTGACAGATGTGGAGGCGTGGCCTTCGACTGAAATACACATTTCGATCGCTTCTTCTGTCGTTTACATAAATCTTTTGGTATATTTGGCTCCATAGGAACACTTTGATGCACATTCAGTACCAGTGTGTGAGGTTGTGGTTACGATGGCGATATCCGGACGCGAACAGCGAGGACTACAAAAATAAAAACGAGTTGACTGGGGATGTCTGTTCAAAACATTGCGAGCTCCAATAAATCATTTAAACTAGCTATTGTTGCCAGACTTATTACTGAATATCGGTCTTAATGTGATACCAAGTCCACCTGAGACCTGTGTACACCTTCAGACAGCCTCCAAGTGAAGCACATGTTCTTTACTCACAGTTCGAAAGCAGCATGGAGAAGTCTTCAGCTGTGTTAAGCTGTGATCCGCTCGAATAAATCCTTAAAACCAGCTATTGTTGCCCGACTTATCACTGAATATCGTTCCTAATGGGATACCAAGTCCATCTGAGACATGTGTACACCTTCAGACAGCCTCCCAGTGAAGTGTACGTTGTTTACTCAGAGTTTGAAAGCAGCGTGGAGAAGTTTTCAGCTGTGTTAAACTGTGATACTCTCAGGTAAACTGTGATTCGCCCATGGGAAAATGGGATCCGCCCAGATTAAACTGTGTTACGACTTCTGTGGCTATCTACCAGCGATCATGTTTAATATGAAAGACACACACATATACATCCCTTATAAAAACGGCATTCTTCAGCACTCATCCAGATAACATGTGACTGTTAACTCGTTTTGCAAAGATAGCAGCAGAAATGTCATTGCTGCATGTGCAGGGATATTAGACTTTAAAATGCTGATGGGTCATTAATGTTGGTCTCGGCAAACAATATTAGGAATCCTCTATTCAAACCACATAATATTCAGTGTCCATCGACATGAAAATAACAAAAAAGTTCATGCAGCTGGACTCAAACCCGAGTTCCAACAGCAAAAGTCACTCCAGCCCTGCGCATTATGAGTGCGCCACAGATCAACACGACGTATCGAACCACCACACTATAATATTTTAGATTAACCTTGACACACTTATATGTAAAACTAACACTTATCACAACATAATGTAGGCTCGCAGGCTGATAAACTAGGATATCTGATCTCGGTGGGTCTTAATGAGGCTTGATACAGACCTCAGTCAGTATACTATATTATAATATGTATATTATATGGCTTAAAGTGTACATTCGCTCACATTATAAATGATGGTCGGGTTGCATTTTTCTGGAACTTTTTAACAAGGTTAATCTAAAATATTATAGTGTGGTGGTTCAATACGTCGTGTTGATCTGTGGCGCACTTATATATTTTTTCAATTTACACACGGCATCTATTGCACGTCTGTCCGTCCTGGGAGAGGGATCCCTCCTCTGTTGCTCTCCCTGAGGTTTCTCCCATTTTCCCCTTTAAACTGTGGGTTTTCTTCGGAAGTTTTTCCTTGTACGATGTGAGGGTCTAAGGACAGAGGGTGTCGTATTGTCATACTGATATTTTGTACAAACTGTAAAGTCCACTGAGACAAATGTAACATTTGTGATATTGGGCTATATAAATAAACATTGATTGATTGATTGATTGATTGATAAAGCGCAGGGCTGGAGTGACTTTTGCTGTTGGGACTCGGGTTTGAGTCCAGCATGAACTTTTTTGTTATTTTCATGTCGATGGACACTGAATATTATGTGGTTTGAATAGAGGATTCCTAATATTGTTTGCCGAGACCAACATTAATGACCCATCAGCATTTTAAAGTCTAATATCCCTGCACATGCAGCAATGACATTTCTGCTGCTATCTTTGCAAAACGTGTTAACAGTCACATGTTATCTGGATGAGTGCTGAAGAATGCCGTTTTTATAAGGGATGTATATGTGTGTGTCTTTCATATTAAACATGATCGCTGGTAGATAGCCACAGAAGTCGTAACACAGTTTAATCTGGGCGGATCCCATTTTCCCATGGGCGAATCACAGTTTACCTGAGAGGATCACAGTTTAACACAGCTGAAAACTTCTCCACGCTGCTTTCAAACTCTGAGTAAACAACGTACGCTTCACTGGGAGGCTGTCTGAAGGTGTAGCCTACACATGTCTCAGATGGACTTGGTATCACATTAGGAACGATATTCAGTGATAAGTCGGGCAACAATAGCTGGTTTTAAGGATTTATTCGAGCGGATCACAGCTTAACACAGCTGAAGACTTCTCCACGCTGCTTTCAAACTGTGAGTAAAGAACATGTGCTTCACTTGGAGGCTGTCTGAAGGTGTACACAGGTCTCAGGTGGACTTGGTATCACATTAAGACCGATATTCAGTAATAAGTCTGGCAACAATAGCTGGTTTAAATGATTTATTGGAGCTCGCAATGTTTTGAACAGACATCCCCAGTCAACTCGTTTTTCTTTTTGTAGTCCTCGCTGTTCGCGTCCGGATATCGCCATCGTAACCACAACCTCACACACTGGTACTGAATGTGCATCAAAGTGTTCCTATGGAGCCAAATATACCAAAAGATTTATGTAAACGACAGAAGAATTGATCGAAATGTGTATTTCAGTCGAAGGCCACGCCTCCACATCTGTCAACCAGTTGATCGGGGAACCAGTTAATCCGGAACACCGGGGGCTGCTAATGAGGCAGGCTGCCGTTGGTGGGGAGATTGGAGCTGGCTGTGCCTATTGTGGCCCCGGTTGTTTGCCCTCGCTGGCGGAGTAGACGAAGCCTGGGACCTGTCTGGAGTTGGAGGTGTCTCGTTGGGGAGCTTGAGTGGGAGCGGTGGCGGCTGATGTGTGGGACACTGATTGCCGAGCGCACGCGGCTCCGTTCGGATGCTTGGCTTAGATCCAACTGCTGAAACGTGGATGGCGGGTAGCCGATGTCGAAGAGATCTTCGTCTGACTCCGGTGAGTTGATCAGCAGTTCGGGATCCATGGTAAGTTGAATGTTCTCGTGGTAGCGTTTAGCTTGTTTGAACCGTGACGACGCGCAGCGTGAATCACGGTCTGGCTGTCAGTCCTTGAAAGGATGGAGACAAGCAGTGGAAGTTTTGCCGGATATAAATAGGGGTGGCCGTGGTTCGAGGCGGAGTTTTAGGCGTGACCATGCTCCTGAACATATGTTAACAATTTAACCTCATTTAAAAAAGGCCTCTTGTCTTGAAAAGTTCATTTTAGTCAAATGGTGTTGAAAAAGGGCTTATCTAAAAAAAAAAAACAACTTCAACTGATACATTCTTGCTTTAACAAAGAGTGAAGTTCTGTTAAAGCAAAAACAAGTATGTTAAATTATCTGTCATGTATTCTGTCCTTTAAATACTTGCATTTATGAATAGTATGCTATTTACGTAACAAAATCAAGTTGCTTATCAGAAAGTCCAACTTCTTCTTATTCATATACTCTGACTGTAATCAAGATCACATTAAGAGGATGTAAATACAATACATTACAATTACTTTAGGCAGGATTCGGAGGACCCTCAGAAATGCTTTCTCTTGGTCCTTGCCTATTCGTAGCTATAATCTTTTCTTTTCAGCTGATTGGGCTGGTGTATATTTAATGTAGGGGTGCATTGACCAACCCTGCATGAATGCACCACCCGGCAAGCATGCTAATGGTACGTCCACACAGCAGCTTTTCAAAAATCTTGAAAATCTTGGAGCTGGGCGTGTCTGAAAGCTTTGGGATTTTTTGCGAGCAACCCGACCAACAACCAATCACATGAATCTCCCAACCCCGACAGACAAAGCAAAAAACCCCGGGGATTTTATGCGAGCAATATATATATATATATATATATATAAACTCCCCAAACAGGCGAAAACCTACCAGTTTCACCCACTGTCTCTGCCACCTCCCTCCATGCCTGGTTCCTCCGGTTTGTATCCCGTTAATAGTTCTGGTCGTAAAGAACCGGGTGATTTGCTACCGTAATTTCTCGTTTGGAATATGAGGAAATGAACTGCGGTCTGGTTCTTCCTGCTTACACGAGGTTTGATTGGATAGCGCTTCTACTGTCAGATTTGCATAAACGGGATTTGATTGGCTGACGCTTCCAGCTCAGCTTCAAAAGTTGAACATTGCTCAACTTTTGAATCCTGAAAATCCTGGAAATCTTCGCTTCGCTCCCCCACAATGCAGTTCGGAGAAAAGCGAGGCAAAGTGACGTCATCCCCATTCAAAGTCAATGGGCAGAGAAGCGTTGGAAGCGGTGGAAGAATCGTCTAAAGCTGCTGTGTGGACGGGCCGTAAAGCTGCTGTGTGGACGTACAGTAAGTGATACAAATCAAACACACCCAACAACAGACATGCTGCGTGATTGGCAACATGCTTGCTATATGTCTATGGGTAAAATGCCCACAACCCTCCTACGGGTGATTTCTGTGCAATCTGAGGCGGGGTTTGAGGACTTCCTGCGGTTTGAAAACTGTTTAAGCAGCAGTAGGACATCCTGAGTGGACAGGGAATATTACAATGTAATGGACCTGCAGAATAATTTAACCTGCAGCAGATTTACGGCCCGTCTACACTACAGGCGTCAAAAAATGCTTTCAACGCTTTGCCCATTCATTTGAATGGGGTGACGTAGGGTATTTTCAAACTTCGCCGAACTGCATTGTGGGTAGCATGGCAAGGCGTTGCAAGCATCGCGAGCGTCTATCGGCGTCAAAAGTTGAACAATGTTCAACTTTTGAGGCTCGATGCTTGCTCGAAGCTGGTGTCAGCCAATCAAATCCCGTTTTTGCAATTCCCGCCAGTACAAGCGCTAGCCAATCAAACCGCGTGCAAGCTGGGAGAGCCAGACCGCAGTTCATTTCTTCATATTCCAAACGAGAAATTACGGTAGCAAATCACCCGGTTCTTTCCGACCAGAACAATTTACCGCGATACAAACCGGAGGAACCAGGCATGGAGGGAGGTGGCAGAGACAGTGGGTGAAACTGGTAGGTTTTCGCCTGTTTGGGGATTTTATATCCAGTTTACTTCATTTTAACATTGCTATTGCTTTGTATGTCGGGGGCGGGAGATTCATGTGATTGGTTGTTGGTCGCGTTGCTCGCAAAAAATCGCCTGTAGTGTAGACGGGCCGTTAGGAGGAGGTCGCGCTGCAAGACCAACACGAGGCACAATTCTGACAGGTAAACACAATTTATGATGGTTTGAATCTCTAAAAGTGAAAACCTCAACAACCTATTGTGTGCGCCGGTGTGCACCAAATACACATTCAGGAAAAAACATGCAGTCGGGCTCTGATGCAAAAAGCCTACTTTAAAAGGTTTTAGTAGGCTACTGCACTTTGTTTGGTAGGCTACCATAAATGTGTTCTTTATCGCCAGACACGTTTACTAGTTTTTAAGATACATTCTAACTGAACTACTGTGAGTGCCAGGGATATGTGGGTATTTGTTGTAATAATGTAGTAGTGGCTACTTCGAGTGGGGTCATATCTACGACTGATAACTAAATATTTCTCTGATTTGTCCACTCCGGGGAGCATTTATTGAAGAAGCAACACTAATATGTAAACCGCTGGTCTGTGTGGACATAGCCCGAGGCTGAAACGTGTAGGCCTACAGTATATTGCTAACTACAGCTTGTTCAAGAAAGGCAATATCTGCTGGTTCTTGTCCTCATTACTTGTCGTCATGGTTTCCGGCTGAACAGGAACTTCATATCTATCCATAATGCTGCAATACAATGCCGAACTAGGTAATGTTATGATAATGCCAATCTTTGGTCTGTGTAGCCTACTGTATGTTTTGTGGAGCTCGCAGTTCTATAAAAAGCCTCTTGAGATGTGACATTTGAAAAGATGCAGAAGTTCAATAAGCCATCAGGGAAGGCAAAAGGTGTGTGTGTGTGTGTGTGTTTGAATGAGTTATCTTTTGAATTAAGGTTTAAGAGCATTCCTTGAAAATAACAGTGACTATTATCTGCAGTGGCTTCCAGGAGTATTTGTACAGTACACATTATGTTGCATTATGAACTGCATTTTTATTGTTTTTGGCCATTATATTTGGGCAGTGTTTTCCATTTGTCCTAGCAAATGCTCTCAAGCTCTGGCTGATTGCTTAAAGTGCGATCTGAAGGTATCTACAGATTTAAAACATTCAGAGGAAGGAGCTTTTCATAAACTTGACTTTATCTCTGGCACATGGTCTTGTTGCATTTCATCCTCTTTCCTGATAAATAGATAGGAGTCCGAGTACTATGTGTTGCCATAGAAACTATAGGTTACTTACTAGTGGTGCACGATAATTATCGGCCCGATAATTATCGGTCCGATATTAGGAATTATGACGTCATCCCGATAAACCCGATAACAGTATTAATAGCCCCGATAATATACAATATATTTTTTGGGTAAAAAAAAAGAAAAAAATACTGCGGTGTGGGTGGATTGGGATGAGGGGCGCTTGTTTTTCACTCGGCTCCTCCCGTTTTGCCAGTACTGTGGTATTAGTGGTTTAGGAAGAGGGGAGTTCTTCACAAATCCAGCGCTCCCTAACTCATGCCTGGCTGTGATGTAAATGGTGTGCGGCCGTGAAGCCAGGACAGTAAACAAACATGTCGTCGGTGATATGGGCGTTGGAGCTATGTGCAACTCAAGGCATATGCTCGAACCGGAGCTGCCTGGACGCTGCAATCATGTTGCGCACTATCCGTGCTGAGTGTGCTGACTTTTCGTACAATGTCCCACTGTCTGGCTTCCTGCATAAAGTCAAGTGCTAGGCGCAGTTGTGGCGAAATGCCGCTCCTCTGTTTTCATTTAAACAGCTCCTTCTATCCGTTAGCGCAGCTAGCTAGCACCAGATGCTAACAACAAAAATGCACGTAAGGTCTCTCACTCGCTCGGGCCACACATACACACACCCTCCCGGTCCTCCAGATGGCCAGTCGGTGCCTTTATATATACAGTCTATGGTCGGTGCCTGCCGGTGAGCGTGGAAGTGTGGTCTGCCACAAGCGGGCGGCAGGAGCGGGGCTGTCAGCATCAGCTTGTAGATGGTATTTTAAACTCGATGCGCTCTGAAACTACGGGGCGGCCAAGGAAAAAAAATACACATGCGTTAATCGCGTTAAAATAATTAGTGGCGTACATTTTTTTTTGTTATCGGTCTTGAGAAGCAGGAAGTTATCAGTATCGGTATCGTAAACCAATATCGTGCATCCCTAGTTCATAGTGCTTTAAATAAGACAGAAAGATTTTAATAACATATATTTAAAAAGGCAATTTAAACAACAAAGTACAAAATAAAACAGAATATACAAATACTGTAAGCTAAATTTGTATAAACATCATAGGGAAACATAATATACCATCCCAAACTCAATAAAGTGCTAAATGCGTTGCATACATGCTGCGTCTCCGTGTGTTCAAGACGTGTGAGCACTTTATAGCACAGCAGCAGATCAGAAATGTCTGGCAAGGACCCTGTCTGTCCTAGACGTCATATCTCATAATGTAGTGGGTGCCAGGCAGATCTGCTTGTTGTTGATTTAAAAGCACCTTATTCACGATGCACCAGCTTTGCGTAATCCATTATCAGAATCAAAATCACAAATAACTTATTGATGCCTGCGGGTAAATTGGGCAATATTAAAAGAAAGCTAAATGTTGAATATAATAAGCAAACTTGCAGGAGCAATTTCAACAGGCTTGGTTGCTGAGTTTGCACTCTCATTCAGTCCCTCAATCTCTTATCTCAGTTGGTTAGATATATCCTTATAACCGGATGTAGGGAAAGACTGATGAGTCAATGTTATTCTGACATTGCTGGCCTTATCAATCTGGTCAACTTTTGCACTAGGGAGCTGTCCTCTCGTTTCTCGTCTTTGTTATCAACCATGTTGGTGATACAGAATGTGCTTGGTTTGGGTGGCAGTGACCGGGGAATGAATTTAATGCCAGCAGTAACCAGCATTTAAATTTTATCAGCCAATTCCAAGAAGGATGAGGCCGGGGAGAGAGGAGAGAGGAGAGAGGAGAGAGGAGAGAGGAGAGAGGAGAGAGAGGAGAGAGGAGAGAGGAGAGAGGAGAGGAGAGAGAGATAGGAGAGAGGAGTAGATGAGGTAGAGATGTATTCAGATTATCGCTTATTCTATCTCTGCTCGATTGATATGTCGTCTCTTCTCTAGATCTCGTTTTCTTCTTCCTATATTCTCTTCCTCTCTCTTTCTCTCCTTCTTTCTCTCTCTCCTTTCTCACTTGAAGAGAGAGAGAGGAGAGAGAGGAATTAGGCTCCGGATCCATGAGCTGGTTGTCAACATGCTGACATTTAAGACTGTGATGTTTTTTTTCTCCTTGTTTTTCTCATAGTTAGCCTGTTCGATGGGTGTCGCAGTCTGACCACCCCCAAATTGTACCATCAGTACTTTAAACTCCGGATCTGTTTGGGTGTAGGCCATCTGCCCTACCTCATTCACACCAACGCAACTCCGGTTCAAGCTCCATGCTAGAGCTTTTCAGGTTCAGAACCAGTTCTTCGGTTTAGCTCTGGCTCTTTTCACACTGCCCAGAGTCCGACTGGTAATGCGTCGTTGCGTCATCGTTTGCGTCATGACGTAACCGTTTGCGTGCCTGCTTCATAAAGCCAAACCGCGCGGATGAAATCAGTTGCATTAATTTCTTATGGCTCTATCTGCATCTTTTCCGGAGTCATTTCTGTGGTTTAGTTATATTCTTATAAAAAAGTGTACTCGTGTCAATAAAGGTTTTTTTAAAACACAACTGCTTCCGAGGTCGGTCTTATTTCTTAAGGTGGACTGAATCACGAGTGTGGAGTAACGTTGTATCTTTCATTTATATGAACTGTAACCTTCACCCAGGTATGTAACAGCTGTTCTCAAATGAACACATGAAGTAAAGTTTAATATTTATAGTTTTATAGATTTATAATGAGAGGTGATCAACGTGAATGCTCAGGTTCCACCTTAAAACGCAGACACGTTGCTTCACCATGAGCAGAAACCTTTATATATACAGTCTATGGCAGAAACACTGAAACTCTGGTTAAGTTTCTCCATCGTTGTGTACAAACTGGATAAAACGCAGGCTTTTTGTTGTTGTTCTGGAGTTGATCCCGCCCCTGCCCCTGCCCCCGCCTCGACGTAAGCGTGACGTATGTGGTGCTTTTGCTCTGGCCGGACAATTTTTTGGTGCTTGAAACGAACCGGATTCCGGAGCTAAGAGGCTGCTCCGCTGCGGTGTGAAGAGGAAAACGCGGTGCTTTTCAAGCTCCAGCTCCGAACCGGCCCTGAAACACCGTTGGTGTGAATGAGGTAGAAGAGATGCCTGTGTCCCCAAAAGAGATTTAGGTTTTTAATGGAGTTTATACCTCTCAGACCACAGGCATTGCTTAGCCATGTGTTGAGTTCCTAAGCATGTGTTAAACCTGTTGATCCCTTTTTAAACTGTTAGCACTGATCCACTAATGAACAACTGGGATTCCAGTTTGTAGACAACAAAACAGTTTAACGGTTTACTTCCAATGGCTTTCTGCGAACATCATTGGCACCCACATGTAGTAGGATTTGATTAACTTTGTTGGGATTACTCCAGTGACGTTTATAGGTAGGTTTCGTGCGTCTCAAATGCATTACCAGGAGCCCAAAGACAGTGTGACAGAGCGTTCAGGTTTTTATAATGCAAATGACTCTGTTGAAATTAAGCTACAAGGCTACCCTACCCTATGACTTTTCCTAAAATGTAGATTGTGTTGCATCTGAAGCACAGAATGTACGAAAAAAACATTTTATTGGATGTTATTCTTTTATAATGTGTCAGACCAGAGCTGCTACATAGTCAGGATCACAATCTCTGATTTGTTGACAAATTCAACCCAAGGCCTCAGGACATGATAGCGTACAATACAATAAATACTACACTGTAAAATATTACCATGATTTCACAATATTTAGCTGTAATATTTTACAATAAATTACTGTTTTACCACTTTACAGTCTTTACCTGTGATGTTCACAATATAATACTGTAATTTTGAATTTCACAGTGAAATCAATACAGGCACAGTTAATTACTGTGAATGTACAGAATAAATGATTACCAGGATTTCACAACATGTTACTGTATTATTATTTATTTTCTTGCTTTCATCGCTCTTGCTTGGCTTTAAATTAGGGCTGTCAGTCGATTAAAATATTTAATCGCGATTAATCGCATGATTGTCCATAGTTAATCGCGATTAATCGCAAATTAATCGCACATTTTTGATCTGTTCTAAATGTACCTTGGAGGAATATTTTTCAAGTTTTTAATACTCTCATCAACATATGAGTGGACAAATATGCTTTATGCTAATGTTTATTATCATTTGAACAATGACAAATATTCTCATGAATATTAAACAACAACCTCTGAACATTACAAATATTCGCCTCAATTCAACCTGGAACCTCTCTCATACAATAATACAATACAAATTGTGTGTGTGTGTGTGTGTGTGTGTGTGTGTGTGTGTGTGTGTGTGTGTGTGTGTGTGTGTGGTGTGTGGTGTGTGTGTGTGTGTGTGTGTGTGTGTGTGGTGTGTGTGTGTGTGTGTGGTGTGTGTGTGTGTGTGTGTGTGTGTGTGTGTGTGTGTGTGGTGTGTGTGTGTGTGTGTGTGTGTGTGTGTGTGTGTGTGTGTGTGTGTGTGTGTGTGTGTGTGTGTGTGTGTGTGTGTGTGTGTGTGTGTGTGATGGATCGTTGGAGCTATGTGCAACTCAAGGCATATGCTCGAACGGGAGCTGCCTGGACGCTGCAATCATGTTGCGCACTATCCGTGCTGAGTGTGCTGACTTTTCGTACAATGTCCCACTGTCTGGCTACCTGCATAAAGTCAAGTGCTCGGCGCAGTTGTGGCGAAATGTCGCTCCTCTGTTTTCATTTAAGCTCCTTATATCCGTTAGCGCAGCTAGCTAGCACCAGATGCTAACAACAACAATGCACGTAAGGTCTCTCTCTCGCTCGCTCGGGCCACACATACACACACCCTCCCGGTCCTCCCAATAGCCAGTCGGTCCCTGCCGGTGAGCGTGAAAGTGTGGCCTGCCACAAGCGGGTGGCAGGAACGGGGCTGTCAGCATCAGCTTGTAGATGGTATTTTAAACTCGATGCGCTCTGAAACTACGGGGCGGGCGAGGAAAAAAAATACACATGCGTTAATCGCGTTAAAATAATTAGTGGCGTTCATTTTTTTTTATTAACGTGTTAATTTGACAGCCCTACTTTAAATACTAATTTATTTCTTTGGTGCAGGTTTTACTTAAATTGAAAGGGGCACCGCTGCCTGTGCCTTAAAATAAACTATGCAACATATAAATCTATGTAAAATTGAAATTGGTGTCTTGGCTTATTGTTTTCAGGTGCTTCCTGGGCATTAATCCTGAGACGGACTCGAAAGCCAAAAAGAGGCATGGCAATTCAAACCCCCATGTCAGCACATTCTTCAGAAAAATTGTTGACTTTGAGTGGGTGCACCTGGTCTGCCCCTGGCTCCGCCTCTGCCCAGGTGCACCTGGTCTGCCCCTGGCTCCGCCTCTGCCCAGGTGTTCCAAATTCCACTCAGCCGTGTATATATAAAGAGAAGCTGGAGGAGAAGGATGTCTCGCCTATCCTAACACTGGGAGACACACTCCTTAGAATACCTCTTTGCCATTTTGAGCTGTAGGCCATATTTTTGCAGATGTGTTTATGTTTAGCCTGGAGGACCTGGTAGTCCAGTTTTCGCGGCTTTATTTTGTTTCTCATAGGGTTTATAATTGATTTCTGGTTAGGGGGGGGAAGCTCTGGGTCCTACGGCCCGTGGTGTGGCTGGCTCGGGTTCCCTCCTTCTGTTTGTTCCTCAGACCTCTTTTTGTTTCCCGTTTCGCTTGTGTGAGCAAACTGCTGATTATCAATAAATGCTCGTTACCAAGTACCGGTTATTGCGTGTATTCTTTCATGTTGTGGGTCTCAGCACGAGCCACTACCGCGGAGTAGAGGTTGGGGCCGTAACAACATGTCCAAGACACTGTGAAATGTACTTTGCTCTTCAATGGAGTAATACAAAGTTAAAATGGGCATTTTCTCTGTTTTTCTTTGTTGGTTGAGCTGATTGAATTGTGTAGTTATGGTAAAATCCCAGTTAACTAGTCAGATTTACAATATAATATCGTATTATTTACAGTAAATGACTGGCTAATGTGTTGCATTACTTCTACAGTAAAAGTGGGAAAATAAAAGTAATTACTGTAATTTATGTACAGCAAGGTACCATAATACCACAGCTCTGTACTGCTATATCACAGTAATTCCATGGGCATGGCAACTGTAAAGTCACACTATGTAGTTGTACTTTTATTCTAATTTACTGTAAAATATCTACAGTCAATTACTGTGAAATATTTACAGTCAATTACTGTGAAATCCATGCAACTAGTAGCCAGTAATTTACTGTAATTTTACAGCCAAACATTTTACAGTGTACATACATAGCATGTAGGTTTAACACTACAATTTGTATTTTGTAATTGTATGTTTTAATATCTAGCAGCTTAGGTTTCCGATTGTGGTGTCTCCCTCAACAGTCACGGGTTGAGGTAGACCCCCCCCCCCCCCCACCTTTTACTCAACAGGGGACTTTTTTATCTTTTTTTCTGTCGGCTGGCACTCTTCATTATACTCCCATTTTCAGAATTTACGAGTATTCATCTCCACTTCTGTCTCCTTGAGATGTATTAATGGTTGAAACCTGTTTTCCAGGTGTAATGTCGGGGTTGATTGAGGTACTGTGTTTATGCACCTTTGGCTGTCTGCCAGATGTCTGCAGTCCAAGGTGGTTGAACTGAATTCATCGTTTTGCCTAGTCAGTATACTATAGGTTTAGCATCATGATTTTCCCAGCAGGTAGAAATCCCATTCACATGACATTACTAGTTGCGTTTCAGTGGGTCTTTGGAAAGTTATAGTGTCATTTATAGATAGCTGTCCATTTAAATCTTGTCGGGTTGAATTCTGATGAACTGGCTCACCGGCAGAGGACATTGATTGAGTGTCCTGAAGTTCAGATGACTTCTCCAGCACGAATATCCAATCATCTGTAACAATTTATGACAGTCTGTGCACTTCATCGATTCTGAGAAACAGAGTGGCATAGTGCGGGGCACGAATTCTGTCATCAGACTACTAAGTTACTGTTTGGGTATGTTAACATTGTGGGAAGCAGAAGACAGTTAAAAGTAGATAATGCCAGATTTGTCATAAATGATCCTCCCGATAATTTAGTTGTTATAGAAAACTTCTAAATGCCTTGTAGTTTGAGACAAGAAGCAAACACTAGAATAAAATAACAACAAATGAAAGGGGCTTCTGCATTGTAGCAACATCAGCTCAAACCTTTCACAAAGAGAATACACTCATTGAGTGTCAGGTGACTTTTAAGAGGCACTATTATGCTTTGGGGGATTTTCCATGTTCTGTAGTTTGTTGATGGTGCAAGGTCTGCAAAGGCTAAAATCCAAAAGTTCACGCCAGAGGGAGCCACTCCCCATGTTTACTTGCATAACATAGTGACGTCAATATGTAACAGTTTCACAACTATTGGCTAGCGCTTTAAAAACATTGACTAAAGGAAGGGACATCTCTAAGCTGATGACCAATCACTTCAGAGCCAACCATTTAACCAATCAGAGCAGACTTGACTCTCGTTTTAGACGGACGGTGAAAATATGTCTTCCAGCTCAGGCAGTGTGAACAAAATAAGGCACTTTAATAACATTAAAGCATGTAAACATGTCCCAGTTGAACAACAAAATACAAATATGAACCTGAAAATGAGCACCATATGTCCTTTTAAAAAATATATCTATTGTAATGTAATAAAAGTGGTCATTTACTGCAGAATGGAACACAAGCTGTAACCTTCTCAATGCACTGTATTCACAGGTGATACTTTGTAAAGGAAATGCCAGTGCTGCTTTCTAAATGTAGGCTGATTAACTAGTAATTGCCATTACATAAAAAGTTATTGGATGGCAGTAAGGCTCGGGCTCAGGCTGTTGGCAGGCCCCCGCTCTGCACCTCCCTGTCTGCCACAGAGTTAATAGCTCCACTAATGGTTGAGGTGTTTCAGAGCCAGCAGGACTCTCACATGAGAACATACCATGTGCTATTTATTACCTTCTTAGATGGCACTTACTTGCTCTGAGTTCAGCTATATGTTCTCAATTGAAACTTTTCAAAAACCATTAATTATTTTCATTGTTCTGTTAAAATATCATATGGTGCAACCATCTGGCCATGACTTATTTCTCAATACATTGCCAACATAATATTCAAACAAACTTTCTCCAATAATGTTCATTTTATGAAATCATATGGTGAGACCATCATACTATCACTTTGGGACTTTTATGTTGAGATTAATTTGCCTTTATTTACTGTGAAGGCATGACCATTTTTCCTTCAAGGTTACGTGGGAGTAAATACCCTTTTTCAGCATTTCTATCAGTGTATGTGAAATGGAAAGAAAGAAGTCAGTCAATACATTTACGAAAGTGACATTATAGATAAGTAAAAATTAGATTTGCTTAATCTTGAAATACACTTTCATACTTAGCCTAGAGAATGGGTATACAACCTAACTGAAGACTTGTAAAATCTTTTAGGAATATTATGTAAATTAAACCCCACATCACCACGGCCAATTCATCTAAATCTATAATAACATTCCTCTGTGGAACAACGGCAATACATATTCTTATTTTTTGTATTCATCACTGGCCTGTTGAAAATCCTTTTACATCATTGACCAAAAAAGTCTGAAGGTTCACATGCACAATTATGTTTTCTACCTTAATAAATCTGCACACTCGTAGCATCACCTTGGCAACAAAAGGGGTGGTTAAATGTTAAATAGAAGCTTTAATGCACACGTTGTGTCTGGCCTGCCTTCAGCCAGTTTCTGCTTCAATATTAGTTAAACTGCTCCCCACATACAGTTAATTAATAAGGGTATTAAATGCACCCATGGGTGCACTCGGTCAATAAGGGAATGAGCTGAACTTCCTTTTTTCTATGGATTCAGGAGAAAAGAGGAAATAAGGATATTGGTTTATCTGTGGCCAAGCTAATGATTCACACCCCAGAGTTTGTTCATATTAAGGACATCAGTTAACTGCAATGTCATGATGCATTTGTGTTGTGACGTTGACAGTATAGGGCAGTATATGCTTTACAAAATCAACTGGAGAGTGGGTGGAAAAAACACAATCGTAATAACATACAAAAACCAACCTTCATGAATATGTATGTTAAAGGGATTGCCCTGTGTCTTTTAGATAATGCATGCAATAAAAAGAGCATCCATCTCCAGACTGCTGGGTTTACTGCCATTGTTTCAAGCTCTTACCTCTCTCACTTCTTTATTTGACTATCAAACTATACTGTTTGACAGATTAATTCATGAGTTTTGCATGTCATTTTGCCATCCTCTTGTAGGGAAAATAATAATTCACTCACTTTATGAAAGGGCCTGGCCTGTGGTACCCCAATAATGTTAAACAATGAAGATGCAAATCAAACTCATGCAGGGAAACAATATGAACTTAGGAAACATTGTAGTTTGGCCAAAAATATCCTAGATGTAATGAAACGTATGATCTTCACTTTATTCTTGTTTACAGTGACTGGGCCACAAACACAGAATTGATCTAAACTACACAATGTACATTTAGAAAAAACCTGATTCATGACAATTAAATATATATTAAAATAACTATATAACTTTGTTGAGGATCGATGGCACATTGTGCTTCACAGTGCATGTGCATGTGTGGATACAGCTTTTTTACTTTTAAATGAACCATTGTTTTGTTTTTTCCCTCTGTACCCCGACATGATCTTCTAGAATCTACATTGTAGATTGAGAGTGTATTGCACATTGTTTTAACGATGCTGTAGATGAACTTAAATAAAAAATGTCTTCAGTCCAGAAAAACATTGTTTTTTCCTACATTTTCTCTTTTCTCTCCTGTCGTTCCCTGCAGCCTTGTAATTTAATTGTTTTGCCTGCATACTCCCTGGTGTTGCCTAGCACTGTCATATCCACTCATACACACATCTCCGTTTAAAGCTGCGCACACACTGACGAGCACACAGTGTTTAATTTGATCACTGTGAGTATTATGATGTTGAAAATTAGAGGTACTTAAGGGCTCAATGGGAAACGGAATAGTTTCAGTGCTGCAGCATGTTGATCTCCGATCCCAACTTGAACACGTTCTCAGTTTATTTTTTGATCAGACATTAGCAGAGCGCTGTTGAGATTCTTAGTATTTCTTCAATAGGCAATAAGTCAATTAACACTCATAAAGTTTTGTCAACTGATCCATCCGTTGATTTAATTGACAGATCACAAAGTGTCATCATAAGTATTGTGTTTTATGTAGGCACATGGGCACAACTTTCTTGATATATCTCTGTTTTTTTATTTAATTTGATATTATCAAATACATATCCTTTTAGAGGAAAGTTGAAGATGGTTAGTAACCTTAAGCCGGCTTCTTCTCATTTTAATTTTTTTATTTCTAAATTGGCATCTTTAATTTAAATTATGCCGGTCAACATTTCTTTTTCATTTTAGTACACATGAATTGGCAAAAAAAACCTTTTAAAATTACATAGATTAATCAATACAATTATAACCACAAAGAAAGGTGAAAAACATATGGTTGATATTTCATCATAAGACAACACAATAGAAGATCTTTATTCTTGATATATTTATTTTTCCCATATTTGTATAAATTATAAAGCAAATGAAATACAGATTGGAGCTTTGAAAATGTGTTTGACTGAGGCAGGCTGTATGGCGACACATATACTGAAGTACAGAACGCCATTGGATTTGATAACAAATGTAATTACAATTCTAAAAGACTTATTCAAATATCCTTCTGCATAATGAGATCAGGCACTAAAACAAACATTCACAGCTTCCCAAGGGCAATACAGGATCTCTTCCAAAACTGTGCAGTAATCGTGATGTGGGGAGGCGGACACAAAGAAACACAAGCCTGCAGTTTACAATTTAAAATACTGATGAATTACAGGTCAACCACCCCTCAGTGATTGTATGTGTGGACAAACAGAGGATAGAACAGGAGAACGGACAGAGGCAGTTGTGCTGTAGACCGTAATCTGTGCTTACCAGTGCAGCCCTCTGTGGCGGGGAGCAAATAAATCTGCCAAGCAGCAGCAGATTCATAAAATCCCTCTGGTGGCTCTGTTCATTTATCTACATTTGCCAGGGCTTCCAGCTGCCAAAAGCAGGTGGCACACTTTGGCTTGGAAATTGCCTGTTTTTAAGATGTAGAGCTCTTTAAAGGGTCGGGAAAGCAGACGGGGAGCGGCTGGTAGGGGTTTAAAGAGTGGCAGTGGGGTATGGGTGACAAGGTCATGAGGTGAAGGGTATAAAGTGAGTGGGAGTTCTGTATTGTAGCCACGGAAGACCGTACATCCAAATTGTCTCATTGGAAAGATAAATTGAAATGAAAATGCCCTCATTTCTAATTTCCTCCCTTCAAATTCAATTTCTAGATTGGTGGTACACCCAGGGAGTCAAATGCTTTGCCTGCAGGGGGGTAGCAATAGAGGAGATGAGGAGAGAACCCACACCACCAGATAAGAAATTATGGATGGAAATAATCTGGGGATCTATTTCCTCTCCTCTCCTCCCCTCCCTGGCCTGCTGCAAAAATGATATGGCGAAGAGGGAAATTAAAAATCACTATACTTCATTGCAGCTAGCACTTTTGGGGGACCAAGGTGCTTCTTGGGATTGCACTTGGGGCCCCAGACAGCTGCTAGCCAGCAAACACTGGCTTCTTGTAAGTCATATTAATACAATGCTATACTGAAACCGCATTCTCACCTACACCGTTCTATCCTGCACCCAACCATATATTAACTTTGTGGACTTGGTAAAGTAAATGCATCAAAGACTGCTTTAAATATATATATATAAATATACAAGGGAGGCTGTGGCACAGTGGACTAGTGCGTTGGTGTTCGGATTAGGGGACTACAGGTTCAATGCCCACTGCAGTCAGCATGTCGTTGTGTCCCTGGGCAAGACACTTCACCCCGAATTGCTCCTGTGGGGATTGTCCACAGTATTGAGAATGTAAGTCGCTTTGGATAAAAGCGTCTAACATGTAACATGTAATGGTGTTATCTTGGTCACATAATGAGGATAGTGAAATCGTGGGGAGAATATTTTATTTTTGCTCTTCCATTAGGCCTATTGGTGAACAGCCGCTCTGAGGATAATTACGCACTTTTTGTACGATCCTATTATCCTATTATAGAATAGAATCGGAGGGATGAAACCCTCTTTAATGGTCACACATGCAGAGCACACAGCACACACAGTGAAATTTGTTCTCTGCTTTTAACCCATCCTAGTACCAGGAGTCTAGTACTAGGAGCAGTGGGCAGCTATTATACAGCGCCCACGGAGCAATGGGAGTGGGGGGTAAGGGGGAGGTCCGGTGCCTTGCTCAAGGGCACCACGGTAGGGCCAAGGAGGTGAACTGGGAGTAGCAGTAGTACTCTCCAAGTAGCAGTCCTGCTATTGTTTAACCTCTAAGTAAGTACATTCAATATGTTTAGAATTGACAGGAATTATACAGATTATAATTAATTTCAATACATACATTTAAAAAATATGAGTATTTAAATCAAATCAAATAGATTTAAATGCTTAAAAATAAACTCTACCATGATTCATTTCTGTGAGTGCACACTCCATATCTGTTTGTCTGTTCGGGGACTTGAACCGGCGACCCTACGGCTCACAGTCCAAGCCCCTACTGACTGAGCCACTGCCGCATGATCCTGTGCATTCAGCAAATTATAGATCACATTTGATACAATTTAACTATTTTTCACTTTTAGAGTGTCTTTGCAATAAGGGAAGTCTGTAATGCATAAACATCCACATAGTCATATTCTCCCCAAGTCTGTTTTTCATTTAATTGCATCCACATTTGAATTCATCTGTGGCAGTACTACGCTTTGAGTTGCTTTGAAATAGAATAGGATACAAGGCGGGATGAAATCAGCATAAGCAAACATGGATATGAGTTTTCAAACAGCCTTGCTTACCAATCTTTTTTTCAAAAGAGCTTAAAGATTGACATGAATAATTTTAATGGTTTTCTCTCCATGCTCTCTGAAAAAGGATGGAATACACACAGCACATAAGGGAAAACATCAATCATAGCTATTCATGCCATTTTCAACACACAGTATAGCATCAAATCATTAAGAAATCAAGCTAATTCATGACTTCCTATTTAAATACTGAATTTATTCAATGCTCGATTAGTTGAGGTGTGAAAATATGTCTTCTCTCACTTTCTCTATTAAGTGAAGTAGAGTATTACCATCTGCCTAAGATGTCCCTGGATATCAGTAATGCTTGATGGTTTCTCCCAACATTGAAGGTATTATGCAGGAAACCACTGTGATTACACATCATTATAGGGGGTGCAATGCTGCTGACTATATTTTTTTAAAGAGCAGGTCAGGGGTAAGTAACAAGGAGAAAAGTGCAGGAATGGCAGATTTCTCCCTATGCATGTGGTCAAGTCTTGCAGCATCACATCATGCCCACTTTGACACTGCTGCATTTTTACAGAAAATTGCCTTCAAAGCAGTATTATCACTTCAGGAGGAAGAGAGACTTTCCAAATAACCCACAGTAGCTTTTATATTATCTACTGTAAAACCTAAAGGATATTTAATAACTGCAGTGCTTTCAATAATTAGTTTTCATCCCAGTGCAATGGTTTCTACTTCAGTTTGTTTGGCTGATTAGACAAGCAGCCTGCGCCACTGCCTTGATTGGTTGGCTGTAATTTAAGTGAGGGTCACTACCTGTTTTTAGCCCCAATTACTTATTTGTTCACAAGTGGGAAGCAGTGTCATTGCTCATGATATAAAAGGGACAGCAACGTTTCTATGGGCACAAAGCTGGAGGGGACCAACACAAAAGGTCTTATGTCGAATGTATTTTATTTTTGAAATTGTTTCAGAAAATTGTATCAGGGTTTTTGACACGTGTGGAATCGTTTAGCCTTGAAGGAACTGTTCGACATTATAGGAAATATTGACTTTCTTTTCCAAAGGTAGATGAGAAGATCAATTTATGTGAAGCTACAGCTAGTATCGGCTTAGCTTAGCACAAACCGACTGGCTGCTTAAATCATATAAAGCATACAGAGGTGAGGGTGGTTTTCATGTTGGTGACAGGCTATAGCCAAAGCATGCTACGTGTTGACTTCAATAACTAAATAAAAGTAGCGTGTGCTATATTGGAGCTCTATTTGATCACAATTAGATATATAACTGTTTTGTATTTGTTTTATATCTTGTGTTGGCCCACTCATGCGATGAATATTTAGATAGGCAGATTTGTTAGCTGATTTTAGGATGGTCTGTGTTGTTTTTGGAGTTTTAAAGGCCTTTTGAATTAATATTTGCATAGCCTGCCCATTGTTGTCCGTGGCTCTGATCGTGACATTCTGCCAGACACTGAGAGGACATGCTCAGGGCATCAAAGTCCCACCAAGACACTAAACCATGTGTTGCAATTTGGGAATAACAAATTATCTCGAAATGAAGCCATGTCCGTGTTAATGACCCTGTGGCTGCATGGCTGAAGACAGAAATTAATTCACTCTAGTCTATTTTTAGAGTCCTGTCTTCTGTTCCTTTGTCCATTAGTCATTTCTTATAATAAGTAAAAATGATCAGAGTTTTGATCTTTGTATTTTCGGAAACGTATTCTCATTATTAAAGTTATTGTATTTTATATATATTTTGTATTTTTTAATCTGTACAGTAGAAATTCTCCTCATTATCGTTAGTATAATGATTACGAGGAATTGAAGGGTGTGATTCAAAAAGTGACGTTTCCAATTTCCAGCCCTTTTTCCTGGAATGGCAGCAGTGTAGAGAAATGGCAACATGCAGCGTGACGGAATTTCAGAAGGGAAACCGATTAAGCTAAATGACTGCCTTGGTGTCCATTTATTTTTTGAACCCTCAATCTCAGGGAGGAATTTGCAATATCATGCCTAGCTGTTACAATATCTTGAACGAGTTATTTATGAAATTGTGCTCTGACCTGCAGATTATTGCATGGCATCCTGTGAGAAAATGAAATCGACAGCCATGGTAGTCATCTGTTGAACACTCAATCTGCATCTTAAACATGCCTCCCAGGATATTAGTGAATGTAATTACACAGTGTATCGTGCAGGCTTTCCCGTTTGACTGGGCTGCTTTTCCATTCGTATACATGTATGACAGTATTATCATTTTTAGAGAAGAATGTGGGAATAAAACGACCGCAATTTATATTAAAAGTAGAAGCCCGCTGTTGTGGTATAAAATAGTTTTCCATTTAATGGATTAAGGTTCTTCTAAAATAGGTATGCATATTATTTGTTGGCTACAAAATATTTCACCGTGGTTACTAATTTTCCAATTAATTCTCCCCTGCATGCACAAATGTTCTGATCCGTCATCATCAATCATAATGAGTTTTATAGTGTCTCCCATTGACCCCGTCATCTGGTCTACCTGCTGCCACCCTTTCATGTTCTTTTCATCTCATTAATTTAACAAATATCAATTGTGTACATATTTGACAGGTTTCATTTTCTGTCTGAAATTTTAAACGCTTTTTTTTTTTTATCAGTGTGGAATTAAGGACTGCCAGCTCATGCAGCTATGTAAGGCTGAGTAAACATTGCAAGGTTAATAACACTCACTCAGACATCTCCCTCACTCACATCCCACCCTCACACATCAGGAAGGACGAGGGTATTTAGAGAGGAATTAAGAAAAGAATAATGGAATCAAAAGGAAAGTGACATACAATCGTGGTCGACAGCGTTGCTGGCAAGGCAAACAAGGGAGAGCAACTGAGGTTTTGAACTATGCAAAGACGGATTAATCACTTCTGTATGAGCAATACAATATGCCAGCCATCAATCAAGCCATGAAATTACCAACTGTGACAGCAATCTATTCTCCTGTTTAGCCCCCTTTGTATATATTAATCCTTGCGGTCAGACCACCTCCACTTCAATCTGCTCCACCACAGGAATCCATTTGAACATTAAAATAGCCTCTGGCAGAAATCCTTTTTACCGAAATGCCTTTTGCCTCGGAATGACTTAACTTTACATGAAGCATACACTCCGGCCTTCCTCGCTAAATGCTCTGTAGAATCAAGAAATTATTTATACATTTTCTATAACATACATCCTCTGAAATAAATGCCAATGCCAATATGAAGTTAAAAGCTTTAGTTAAGGAAATGCTGCCACAGTGGGATGGATGGATGGGTGAACAATACAGCACATGTTAAAACAAGAGAGCACTGTTTGTTTCCTAATGACCACAGAGAGACAGCGTTTCATGCCTATGGTCATTCCCCAAACCAAGTCATTGTTGTGTTGACACATTGTGTTTCAATTAACCCTCCTATTGTCTTCATTTCCCCCCCCCCTTACTTTGGGGTTCGCGGTCAAATTTGACCGGTCCTGTTTTAACTGCTATTACAAGGGCCCATGTCATGGCCATTTCTACTGATCCTAATTCCATTGTTGAGGTATACTAAAATAGATTTATACTGTGCAATTTTCCAAACTCAGATTGGTTTCTCATACAGCATCTCTGTAAAGTATGTGTATTCACCGGTATTCAATCTCTGTCCGAAAAGCTGCTGCCCCCCCCTCCCTGTGAGCCCAGTGTGCTCTGATTGGTCGGGATGTTTGTGAGGCTTGTTGCTGCGATCTGCTGCGAGGAGCGGACAGGCTTCCGGGTCGGCGATACAGCGAGAACAAGCGAAACTCATCCTGAGCACACACAAACACTCACAGCTGAAGTAAAAACAATAAGTGTGGCTTGATATTGAGTAAGAAAAAGGTTTATAACGCTGTGAGAATGGGTCTGCGGAGAGCATTTCTCCGCGATCCCAACTTAGTAGTCCGAAAAACGTTTACCCATTTAAACAGTCGTGGTAGATACCTTGTTTCGTGAAATGCTGGCAGAGGGTGTGGCCTCTGGGTATTGTAAACCGTGATCGTTATTCTCGTGTCCAGGAGAGAAGCTTTAAAAGGAGACTAAATGGAGTCTCTGAGAAGGTTCAAATGGTTACTTTAATTAAAAATATGGCGCGGTAATGTTACAAGCAGGAGATTGTTCAGTCAGGAGAGAAAGGCTGCAGCATCCTCTCCCAGGTGGTGGCCGTGAAGAAGAGCTCACAAGCATTCGTCCTTCCCGCTTGCTGGCTGTTTGCTCCTCCTCTCTAGGGGCTGTGACGTAGAAGACTTCCCCCTGGTTCTTCTGTGTCCGATATTGCGTTAAACGGAGGATTTCGACATTTTACATTCATTGTATAACTAGACACACCTCTTCTCCTCCTAATCTCTTTCATGACTTTTCATCTAAATACATTTCAAACGCTGAAATCAACACTCTAAAAAATACAGGAAATACTTCACAGCATTTTGGTTTGCGGTAGTTCCGGACGTTGTCACATGCTACCCACCAGTGGCGGCGCTAGGGGGTGGCTACTTGGGCTCAAGCCCCGGATGTTTTCTGAAAAGCCCCGGATGTTTCACTTAAAAAAATAAAATAAAAATGTAATTTTTATTTTTATTTTTTATAACGTCTCGGGAGTAATGTGCAGTACCGGAGTCCACCAGAGAGGCAGACACTGTGGGACATTAGCCTGCGTACTGCGTAGCCTGCCCTGAAGAAGAAGTGATCCTTCCTAGTGCCTGACGAGTTTTAAGCCTATACAGTTATGGATATTAGAAAGTTATTGTCATCGAAGCAGGCGCCACAAGCTGCAGCAGCAGCAGTATCAGCAGCTGACAACAATGTCATCACCAGCAGTCAAGAAATGGATGATGTTTCAGGTTTGTTAATCGAATGGTGATATCTGCACTCTGGCTGACTGAGTAAGAAGTGAAAAAGAGTGATGTAACGTTAATGTTATAGCTAGTTAACATGGAGTACAGTATACACTAAGTATACCCTTATATGTTAGTATGTATACAGAACATGACTACAAATTATCCTAAGATGTAACGTTAACCCTTCATAACTCAGTCTACTTTTAAGACACTAAAATAACGTATTCCAATTTGTATTTTGTTTTCACACGTGGAATTATACCGGCTCTCGTTTCAGTACACATAACAACAGAACTGACAGGCAACCCTCTGAATCAGACTCCGATTGGCTGTGACTGCATCCACTCAGTGTCCGATTCAGAAACGTGACTCTTACACTCTTTACGTCACAAACAAAGATGGTGGATGAGAATAGATCTATAAAACGATAAGCAATGCGCCAGAATCAAGGTGAGACTATCTGCATCCTTTAAAACTCTACGCACATTCGTTACACCTTAATAAGTAAACGACTATTTGAGTGAGTTAAGGCATTAGTTTGCTTCATTAAAGGGTGTTAATGAGTGTTCTCCAGTGCCTTTTGTCCGCTTTAAGGTGTTATTAAGGTAGGGTTAATGCTGCTCTCAAAGTGCACCAGATTGATGCTTTCAACTTCAATATTTAAAAACAAATCTTCCCGGGGGAGCATGCCCCCGGACCCCCCGAGAGGAGGCGACGACCCCCCTAAAGGATGTTCGGTCCACCCCCCACTTAGAAAACATAGCACTGCACCCCCCACACCCCCCCCCCCCCCAACCCAACGACTCCTGGGCTAAGCCCCGGATCTCCTACAATCCTAAATCCGCCTCTGCTACACACGTCTGTAAACAATAACGTATTCAAATAAACTGTACCTTCATTTAATATTCAGCAATAATAATCTCTTGGTTCAATTAGTTGTAGTGTTAAATCAGTAGGTTTCGGTGTGCATCACTCCATGTCATTGCGCTGCTAAATTCACATCTATAGGAAATGATATATTAGCCACATGCTAAATGCTAACCGGAGATGAAGGATTTTCAGAATAAAAGCTTGGTATTGAGAACTTCCGGCTTTTTCCAGAATAAAATAGCATTCAAACCACAGTCTATGATTCAAACTGACGGTATGTTTAAGCTACTTTATGCTATCAAACATTGATTTTAATTTCTAACAGTATTCACACGTCACAGTACCCAGGAAGTAAACAATGGAAAATGAGAAATCTCTAACGAGGCGTTTTGGGGCAGCATAGACTGTGTTAGAGTTTTACTCCCTACAGGGTGTACTTTGAGGGTGTTTGACTCTGCAGACCGTTTACATGCATACAAACCTTCATAACACACAAGGGGACGGGTAATAACCGGAAAAGCATGACATGGGCCCTTTATCACAAAAACCATTAATCATCACCAAATTTCATTTAACACCCTTTCAAACTGTAAATATTGTATCAGACTACTGGTATACATGAAAAACTGCAGTAAATATACAAAGAATAGACACTGAACATGTATTGTGCAATTTGCGTGTGCCAGGTGTGATCCAAGTCGGGGGATGGGCACATAAGAGCGGGAAATGTGTCAAATTGTTGTGTGTGTGTGTGTGTGTTTGTGTGTGCCAGGTGTGATTCACATGGGGGGGATTGGGCACATAAGGGGGGGGACACTTCTAGTGTGTGTGTGTTTGTTTGTGTATTTTATCTGATCCGGATGGTTACTAATTCCTTTTCTTTATGGACCGGGAACACCATGGGTGTTACAAAGTTGACTAAATCATCCAAAATGCAATGAAAGTGGTGATCAGCAATTTTATATGTTCAAATCTCTACTGTGAAGGATATCATAAAGCCTTAATGCAATCGAATCTAAAACAAAAAAGTTATGATTGATGAAAGTAGTAAATCGGTCAGATTTGACCCGAAGACAACAGGAGGGTTAAGCAGTCTTGGAGTCATTTGCCCTTGTTGTCATCATTAAATGGACAATAAAATGCTAAACATTTGGCTCTGAAATGACAAGGTGTTATGGCAGGAACTTACTGAGGCACACATACTCATTTTTCTTTTTAATGTTATTGAGTTATTTCAAAAGTGATACATTCAGAACAAAAACATTTGCTTTATTTACTTTTACTCTTTAAGATGTCATAAAATGTGGTAAAAACAGCATACGGTAAAGACTTATTAGGGACTTGACTCACACTTCATAGCCAAGACTTACTTGTGACTTTCAAAACAATAACTTTGTTGCATCTGTTTCAACCATTCAAGATTCAAAGGTTTTATTGTCAAATGCCCAATAGCTGTAGTTGTTGGCAATGAAAATGTTATGTCCCAGGCTTCTTCAACATTGCAACATACAATAGATACAATATTCTGAAGATGTAAAAAAAGAATGTACATGTTCGCCTTTGAAAAAGTTAGCTGTGTTACGATCTTATACATAAACTTGTCTACCATTACCTGAAATGTCTCTCTTTTGTTTCCATTAGCAACAGTCTTGACCAGTATTGCCATCAAGTTTGAGAAACTTAAGCAGCCCATGATTTACCAATTGAGCTTTTCCTCCACAGCCCACTAGTTACTTTTTGAGCAGCTGCACGGCAGCTACAACACAGATTTCACATGATGGCATCACAAAACATCTTGTTATTTTACTACTTATTTGACACAATCAGAGGATTGATATTAAGAATATACAGTACAGCATCAGTGAACAATGTTGTTGTTTAATAATTTATGTTTCTTTTCTCCTGTATATCCCAGGATGGAACAAATCAAATGGAACATTTCTGATGGACGCAAATAACACATTTCTCTTATTCACAAGTAAACAAGTCGAATCCATTGATTTTCAAAGCAAGCTGCTTGATTATGTCTTCATTTTTTAAGCATGGTTGATTTTTAAATGAGGAGAGGGAATTTGAAATACAAGAGGGAGTCTCTGCCTTGTCAAGGTTGCTTGCATGTACACATATATTTTCAGGCTGTGCTTAATGTGGCAAATGGCTTTTGATGCACATTTTGATTTACATAACTTCGGAGGAGGGATGCGGTAAAGGATTCCCTCAGCACCAAAGGACATGGAAGATATTGCGGTGTATTAATGACTCTTCTCCCCAGCGAAGAATCAAACAGAAATTCCAAGCAGGACACACAGAGAGTAAGGCCGGGCAGAGAGATCTGACAGATTCCAGCATCACACACAGTCTGCCATATTCTATTACTGAATGTGGATATGTACTACCATGACCTTCTTTTTCTCAGCTTGGCTCCCCTGTTCTCCTCACCCACATCCCCAAACATCCACATCTGTGTACAAACACAGACGCATCTCAGCTTGTTTTTATCAATAGAACATTTCTCTAGTATTTTTTTTAGAAAAAGTTATTGAGAACCCTGAACCTAGATCGGGTCTTTCAGGGTCAGACTGGGTTTGTTCTGTCAAAGTCATATATGCAGACTCTCGCCTCAGAACCACTTGGAGGATCAATAAGAAGTGTTTGCGTATTCACTCTCCCGGGCTCTAGCAGCACAAAGCCCCATCATTTACACAGACTGCATTAGTTGTGAGATAAAGGGCTATGTGTTTTCTTGCTGAGCCAATTGAAACACAAGGGGAATGTATTTATATTGCCCCCATTAATATTAAACATTACTAATGAGGTGTGATTATCCTGTGCGCTTATTGTGATAATGATCACGGATCACACACTAAGCGGGAAGGCTTGGCTTGCTTTTGGCCCATAGTGTCTTTCTTAGTTTGATTCTATTTCAATACCTGTGAGCATTTATAACTTCCATAAAGCAGTAAATCAAATGTAGCACAGAGGAACATCTACCAAGAAAATAGCTCCCACAGGAGAGTGCAGCACAGACTTAGCAATGCTTTATGATAATGATGAGACTTATCTATCCACCTAACATAAACATGACACAGTCTCCATTATCTGCAATAAGGATCGTGCAGTACAAATAGCTGCATCCGAGTGTAATTAAAGTCTAATCATTTAGACGGCAGCTCTCCACATGTAAGTGCACATTAATAACATGTTTTTCTATTTTTTCCTTTTTGTCTAGTTCTCTGCCTGTGGCACTATATCTTTGGTGTAAATGGGTTGCCATGTGTTATCAGACTTGGCTCAGCCTCCCTGCTCTAACGTGGTTCTAAATCTTGTGTTGCCTATCTGAGTACCTATTTCAAGTCTATGTTGTCATGTTCATACAGTATCAGGGTTGTGTTACAAATGTTTGTGGCTCTCATTTGGGTCTTTGTGTAATTTCTTAATTTGTATTGTTGCCCAACCTGTTGGAAACAGGTTGTGTAAAACTGGCCTTTATTCCACTGCTCTCGCCTTAACTGGTCATCAGCACCAGCCATGGCCATTTTCTGTTTCTCTCGGCTACAGTCAGCTGGTTTGATGGTTTATTCAGCATCTTGCCTGCCATTCCTTTTGCGACTGATGAGGCCTTGACACTGGTCACAGCTCTGTACACAGCTTTTCTACACTGCACTGTCAATTTCAAGCATTCCAACTTTTCTCTGTTTTTGTTTGCTTTCTTCTCCCGTCTTCTGTGGCAGGGCTAATTTGATGGTGTTCCTTTTGTTATGTTTAATTCGACTAATGGTGAGATGTCTTCATAAACTTTTTTAAACAGATTAAGTATTAACAGTGTTTTTCATTGTTTTTGCAGTGATAGTGTGAGACAGACTAAGTGCCGTGCAGTCACACTGGGTTACCTCGCATTTATCATCATTGTTATTGTGACCTTAATAATATCTCTGTGATTGTGTGCTATGTAATGTGCACAGTGATTAATGGCGTATGATTATCTGTTCAGTCAGTCTTTGTTACGGCACAGAAACATTTGATTTGTTGAGATTGGAGTTGAGATGTCTCATTCTAGACATTTAAACACTTTTGTATTCAAGATTTACAGAAAACTGGATGGATTTAGAATGAGCTTTTTGTGTAAGTACTTTTCAGAGATGTCTTGTATTTCTTCCAACACTCCACTTCTTGTTCAACCACAGGTACTCCTGCACTGAACAGCTATCAGTGGACATGAAAAGATACTGAAGATGGACACCTTTTATAATGGACCTCGTTACAGTTTAGATGAAAGCACAGGATGAATATTTGCTACTCTCATAAGAAGTGGTTTTGAAACCGGTTGGTTCATGGGTTGGACTTGTATAAAATTGAGGGTGGTATAGTGGCCTTGATGTTCTCCTTCACATGCAAGATTTTTCGGTCTATTTTAATGTTCCTGCTCTGGCCAACTATCCTATTTCTGTAAGGTCAATCAATCAATCAACAACTTTATTAATCCCGCAAGGGGCAATTGGTTATGAGCAGCTTATGTATGTACACAGGAACATACAGGAAGAAAGCACAGAGACCTTCATGACCTTAAGCACTGTTTGACATTCTCTTAGCATATCAAATAAACAATAGGGGTTTTTGAAAGGATGTGAATGACTCCAATTGATGATGAATCTAACAAGATCAACCATTTTCTCTCCTTATCTTGTCAATCAATAGAACTCCGTGGTGATTTTCATGGCCTTCCTTCCTCAGAATGCTATTTCATTGACTTGTTTTTTTTCGGTCAGCTAAATGGTATTGTGGCATGAGCAATCGCTCACGAGGAGGCTTACCGAACATCAGGCACAGAGCTCATGCTGGAAAAAAATCGTTCTATTAATTAATGGTGTAATTAAGGTTTTGTCATTGACATGCCACTAGCTGACAGGGATGGATGGGGTACTTGGTCGTTCACCAGGCAGTCGCACATTCGATAATGAATGGCAGCTATTACCAGCACGTTTGGGCGGTGATGGGGCCACCTGCAAAGGCTCGGCTTCCCCACCTCCCCGTGCTCTCTTTCCTCCCCGAGCCCTTTATCTGTTCCCAACACTTTGGTTTCCCATTTCTGACCTTATCCTTCATTTAGCATCCTCCTAATTTAACACAGTATCTCCTCCCGTTGTGCTCACACAGATTTACCCTGCTGCCTGAAATTAATGAGGTAATTTAAACAGAGAAAATCCCCTTTTCACCTAATATTTTTTTGGCCATTATTGTCACCTTTCCACGTCCTTTACTTAATTCCACCCAGGGAAAAATGCTCATGTTGTGTTAATGTGTAGTCTATCAAGTTAGTGTCTGTTCCTGATTAAGACAATCCATCCCATAGTTTCCCACTAAAGTGTCCCATGGATAAAATGCATTTGTTGTATATTTAACTTCATTAAACTTCTAAATTCAGTCCAGCGGCATTACTTAATTATTCTATGGTTTCCTTGGGAGGTAAATTACTATGGCAATTTCAGTCCTGGATTTTTATATAATGTAAATGCTGTCATTGAGGCTCCAATTGGACAAAAAACACACATTAACACAGAGTTAACAAGGCAACCACAAGCAACATTTCTGAAAAGCACACAGTTTTGAGCTGTTGGGTCTGCAGCCCTTAGACCAGGCCAAGTTATTGTGTCCTTGTTTTACTGTGAACATGAATAGCTTGCTTAGGTACACCGTGGTTACTCAAAAGGATGCTTCGTTCTGAAGAGCAGAATATTTCTCTGATTTAATCACATTTAAAGTAATGCAGCTATTTTCCCTTCCCTCATATGCCATCTGAAAGCTTCTAATCAACATCAATGGTTCAGCCTTTAATTATTAAAACCAAAAGGATGGCATGTAATATTAAAATATCTTCAGGCACTCCACAGTTATGGGGAAGGAGGATGATGGGGGAGTGGATGTAAGTCTGAGATAAGGTGATATTTTCATTTCCTATCAGGAGTGAGATTGGATGGGTTTGGAGCTATATGTTTGAGGTCAATGTCAAAACGGGCAGTTCTTGTGATTAACGAGAAAACTAATTTAGTTGTTTCACAATTTAAGTTCTAAAGAGCACACAGTCTGAATCACCCCAGAATGTTTATATTAGTCAACACAGATAAACACATTCACCCTCCCAGTAAGAGTACAGCAGCGACGTGCAGTCAGGGGAGGCAGAGCCTCACGTGTCATACTCATAGAATGGCCATACTACAATGTAACGGAAAAACAACTAAAGAAAAACTAAATAGTAATAATAATAAAATGTCTCCACTGATCTGTGTTGTAAATGTGATTTCTGTATGATTCCAATCGCTTTTTAAAGTCAAAATCAGCAAATTTGCCGAGCTCCGCTACAACTACATGGAAGCGATGAGGAGTGAGGCAGGGACGAGCTCTGCCTCACGTAAGCCCACAGTAACTTGCTGGAGCGCGGGCACTAATTTAGCGCGGGCACTTATTTTGTGAGCGCGCTCAAGCCAGTTACTGTGTGGTAAGGTGAGGCACAGATGAGCTCTGCCTCACCTCAAAATGCGTCACCTCACAGAAACTGGCTGGAAAGCGGACCCTAAGCGCATGCCTGCACCATCTCACTAGGTCACCAATGTAATGTTTGTAGATCCCTTTATTACATGTATCCTCGCCATCCATAGTCTCTAAATAACTTATTTCACGTATATATGATATTTAGGCTCGCCGTACAACGGCAATGAAAAAAGCACCAGGGGAGGCAGCCATAACCTCTGCCGCACTGAAGGGGGCGCACATGAGCCCACAGGTCCTTGTTGCTACTGTTATTCTACGCAGAGACGGTATAGACGCGAACAACAAACTAGACTTTTGAAACTAGAAGAAGATAAGGAGGACTTTTACAAAAAAGTAATAGAGATTGTTGTCCAGAAGGATAGCATGGACTTCATCTTCAAGTCAAGGTAAGACCACATTGGTAATGAAAATTGGTTCTTACTAAGAAAGAACAATCCAATATTTAGATTGTGGGTATCCTTTTGTTGAACGGTCTGTTTAAAATGAATCGAAACATCAGACCAAAAAAGCTTTTGAAAATAACAGAATATTTCGATTAAGGTCAGAATATAATATTTGTAAATCTGACTCTGAAAGAGTCAGTGCCTCACCAGCCATGAACCTCACCGCACGTCACTGGAGTACAGTATGTATAGGGCTGCACGATTTGGGGAAATAATCGAATTGCAATTTTTCTGACAGATATTGCGATTCGATTTGCGGTATTTGTTTTAAAGCGAACCAACGGAAGTTTATTGAAAAATTCGGCCATATCTCCGGCTAGGAAGGTCGCATCAACATGCTCCCGTCTCTAGCAGCCCGAGCTATAGTGAAATAACTAAACTTACATGAAACTTCCGTCGGGTTAGGGCTGTGCAATTAATTTTAATCGCGATTACGATTATGGCTTGCGACGATTAGGAAAACAGCATAATTGACAAAATACGATTATTTAGCTGGGTGCGCTTTCGCCCCTCCCTAAAAGCCCACTCGGCCACGTGGGAGTGACATGTGTTGTGAGTAGTGCTGCGTACCGGTACGCCGAACCGGTACTGGACTTGTAAAAAGTTTCGGTTCAAGTCCGGTTAAAACCGGAACGTCGGGAACCGGTACTTGGACTCGCAAAAAAACTAGCACTTACGTATATTCTGGTGTCTGTGGTTATTTAAACATTCCCTGATAAACGTTATTCAGCGTCAATAAATGAGTGCTAATCCCAGTGTGCTCAGTGTACAACATCACATGTCATTTCACCTTCGATTCACGGTTTGAAAACGTAGCATTTCGCCACATGCTAATGCTAACCGGAAGTGAAGAATTTTCAGAATAAAAGTATTAAGTTAATAGTGTGAACTTCCGGTTTTTTCAGAATAAAACTGATTTAAATTAAATAGTGTATTTAATTCAAAATTACGCCATATCAACATTGATTTTAATTTCTAACAGTATGTATGTATATCACTATGTATGTAGTATGTACTGTATAATGTACACATGTAGAGTTGTAGAAAATACATGGTGTACAGACAGTACAGTACACTCTGACTGTACAGTCACTACAGTGTAGTGGACTCAGGGACTGTTTGGTTACTTTAGTTTGGTAAATGAAATAAATGTTTGAACTGTGTAGTAGTTCACTGTAGTTGCTGTCATAAGTCATTTGTAGACTAAGTGGCAAAAAGTTTTTTTTTTACATTTGTACTTTGTAGAGAAATCTAGACACAAGTTCTTGGAAGGGAGCACAATACACCTGACGAGTTTGAATTTGAGTTGATTATGAGTTAATTTTCACACAACTTGACACAAGCCAGGGGTTCAGGTCCGGACTTATAAGTCCGGACCTGAACCTGAACCTCTGGACTTGAGTCCGGACCTGAACCTGAATGTGAGTCCAGGTACGCAGCACTAGTTGTGAGTGTTCAGCGCAAGAGAAGATGTCAGAACAAGAGCAGCAACTAGTTAAAAAGAAGGGTCGTGGGGAGATTCCCAGTCGATCGCGAGATGTGTCTAAAAATAGAACAACAATATTCTGTTTTATCGTTAATGTCCTGTAACATAATGTTCCCGTGCCAGAATAATGCACTTGAACGCATCAAAGCTTTGTGATTGGCCGGCCTCACCCCATGTGTCGGGGCATGGTTGGTGAGCAGTGCACTAGTTCGCTGACTTTGTCCGTGTCAACAGCATGGATGGTCAACAGGAGTGACAGTCCGCACACACACAAGACCGCAATTATGGCAGAAGCAAAAAAGCCCAAAATATATAATTTTCCCTCCGAGTGGGAGGATCATTATTTTTGTATCTCTTCCAATTCAAAGTCCATCTGTCACATCTGCAATGCGAGCGTGGCTTTATCGAAGAAGGGTAATTTAGGAGCGGCATTTCAAAACAGTGCACAAACGCTACGAGACGGAATTCCCTCCTAATTCTGCCCTACGCTCCCAAAAGGGGAGGGGCCTGAAAGGACAGCTAAATGCACAGCAGTCCATTTTCACCAGGCCCAACAACAAGAGCAAGGCTGCTACCATAGCATCTTATCGTGTCAGTCACGTTCTTGAGAAACACATGAAGTCTTTCAAAGACGGCGAAGTTATGAAAGAAGCTTTCCTGGAGGCTGCGACGCGCTTTTGTGGGACAGTAAAAATAACAGCAGCATTTCAACAGGTTTTTGATATAATAAAAACTCAATTTAGATACCGTTATTAATCTGCTGTAAGTTTTAGTTTGTTTGAACTTATTCATGATAATTATTGTACAAAATGGTATAAGAATGCAAACATTAAGATCTGTTCTGTTTAAATTGATTATAGTCTATTATCAGTTCAGAAACTAGTGTTTCTTGCATCCTATTTTAAAGGCATTTCTTTTTATACTCTAATAGAATGCAACAAAAAATGGGTTTGATTCTATTAATGTTGTCTTTTTTATTGCACTGTTGCAGCAGATTACTGTGTAGCTTCAGATCTGAGTTGTCTTATTAGTAAGCCTAATTTATACTTTTGTAGCAACACTATTTTTATATAATGGCAAAGAAAGGGTTCAGAGTCTTTTCTTTTTTTCCTGTGTCATATGTGGCAGCACTGCCACAAGTTCCTCTTCAGAGAGGGTCTTCAGTACAGGTGGCAATATTGTCACCTGCCTGCGCTCATCTCTGAAACCAGACCATGTCAACAGGCTGGTATTTCTTGCAAAAAATCTTTAAGAGATGACACGAGCAGCCCTACCAGCATTTGTCAAGGTGGCCAACACATTTTTATTTGGTCTTAAATTGTAGTTCAACATTTATTTCCTGTTACTTCTGGACCATGACGGTGGGCCAGCCTTCAACGTTTAACTGAGTGGAATATGTTGAATATGTTTTACCAAAATGTTGGCTATATGTTAAGGAGTTTTCAGTAGGTTGTGACAGTGCACTGCATCATATTTGATTTCATTTATTTTGGTCTATTTTATTTTTATTTATCATATTAATATATGTTTAGTATGGTTTTGGAAGTGCGCTCCAACACATTTATAGATCTTGTTTATTGGTAAAATATTATTTGTTTTAAAGTTCAATAAATGGTCAATGAATAATCGTCAAAATAATCGTGATATCAATTATTGACCCAAATAATCGTGATTATGATTTTTGCCATAATCGCACAGCCCTATGTCGGGTTGCTTTAAAGTCAAGCTTCAGTTTAAGATTCACCCTGTAATAGATGTAAAACATGTGATGGAGCATGACTAACCTGACTCAGATGCTTTGTTTCACCAAACCATCTAGGAAAGCTCCATTGGAAGCCATTTGGAAAAGTATTTCACAAATACTTGGCAGGTGATTGGATCAATCTGTCTTATCACCTTCTATCATGGGCCACTTCTGATTGGTTAACAATGACTGGTACATGTGGAGCACAGCACTTCTGATTGGCGTGGATGACTGACACACATGAAGAACAAAAAAAATGACAAAGAACAAACTCAAAAGAATCGCAGGCTTTGCGATTTGATAATTGCATCATTTCAAATCGCGATTTTGATATAAAATCGATGAATCGTTCAGCCCTAGTATGTAGCAGAGCATACAGTACAGAGCAGATATGTGTGCAGCGGCAAAACCAGAGCAATTGGAGGGCACGCATATCAATGTACTCCTTAATTTCTATACGTTTTTGACGAAATAAGTGCCATTATTATATTGATGCTAATGATGATGCACGGGAGGGCTACTCCCCATAAGCTATGCTTCAGCCCTCCCGCTTCTACTAATTTTGTTCATTTGTGTGTATGAATTATACGTTTTTGTTTTTGTATGATTTTAGTAGAATAAATAATACAAAATAAAAAAAATGTGAGAAGATGCAAATGCCACACATTACATTACATTACATTTAGCTGACGCTTTTATCCAAAGCGACTTACAATAAGTACATTCAACCAGGAAGACACAACCTTGAAGAAAACAGAATCATATAAGTACATCAGGTTTCATAGAGCCAAACATTTCAAGTGCTACTCAACTGGCTATAGATAAGCCAGTCCTTTATTAGTATATAAACAGACACAGAAAGACTTGAATCTAAACCTTTGTTGGGGGGCGACCGTGAGATGTAGGTGGAAATTACACAGACAAGCTGCAGCCAAAGGTGATATGAAGAGAAAAATAAAATGGTTTAAAAAATAAAGTCAGCTTTGTCTTGAAAAATAAAGAAGTGTTCTGTACAGTTAGTGCATCCTGATGAAGGCTGCATGCTTCAACACACTGCTGCAATAACCTTGCAGGGTTCAATGGCCAATTCAATAAAGGTTTCAAGAGCTTTTCTGAAGTCGTCTTGGTTGGATCTGAGTTACTCTTATGTCAAAAATATAATTATCGAAGCAGTCTGCCTTTCCTGAGAAATCAACACACAAACCAGTTTTAATCCTTATTTATTTTATTTTTTTAAAGGAAATCCCTGTGTGAAAAATGGTGAATAAAAGATTAGACATGAACACGGCAAAATATATTTATGAATACAAATTGTTTGACATTTGGAAAATGTGCTTGTTAACGTGTACGGATTTAACAAAAGTGTTAATGAGCTTTAGAGGTAGGCAGACTGTTCCCTTTGGACACAACCAAGCTAGCTGTTACCTCCTGTTTCCTGTCTTTATGCTAATCTTAACTAAACTAATCTGTGAGTACTGGCTGCTGGCAGTATAGATATATATTTATCATACAGATGTGGGGGAGAGGTATACTTCTTCTCATCCAATTTTCCACAAGAAAGCTACTACGCATATTCCTTAAACTATCAAATGATTCCTTTGGTTAATAAAATCCATGAACCACCAAGTTACTTTAAAGGTGTCCTATCATGCGAAATGCACTTTTTGATGTCTTTTATACATACATGTGTCCCCGGTGTGTCAGGGAACTCACAAAGTGTCAGAGAATAAAACCCTCTCTCTTTTCCCCAGTAACCACATCTCTAAAAACTGGGGGTACAACGGAGCTGATCCAGTTTTGCGTCCGATATGACGTAATATCGGAAATGTGGGCTACAATGTTGAGTTGACAGCTGCTCAAGCTGTCGATCCGCTCCCTTCCCGCCCCCACCACTCTTAACAACGTTAACAGACAGCAGAGCAGTGGGAGCTGGTTGGTCAATCCCCGACCCGTATTGCGCATGCTCAGATCTAAGATCCAGTAGAAATGATAAAAAAGTAAAAGTCTGCTGCTTATTTTTCTACTAGGCCAAAATAGAGTCAAAGAATATATGAGAGTGAGAGTGTGTTAATTAATACATTTGGCAGTTTGGATTAAGTCTGTATATTTGTTTGTGTGTGTGTGTTTCATGTACAGGCCTCTCACGATAATTAATTTTGTTGGATACATTTTCCCGGAAATTATTGCGATAAACGATAATATTGTCGGCACCGTTGTATGACCATTTTAGACCACTGACATAATGATAACATATAATAATAATAATTCAAGTACATCCTTTCAAACTGCTAGTCATATCCTCATGTAAATGGCAATTTATCGAGGTCAGAAAAGTTATCGAGTTAATTTTTATTTATCGTACGATAAGTCAATTAATTGCTTATCGCGACAATGCACACAATAAAACAGTGGAAACAAATGTGTTTGACTTTCATTAGTGAATTCAACTTTGTGCCCTTTTCTGTGTCTAATATTGTATATTTTGTATATATTGTATATATATATCCTATCTATATATGCTAAGGTCCCGCTACTGACACGATAGCAGTCATTTAGTGCGCATATGCGTAATTAAACCCATGATATCAAAATCTCAGTCCAGCCAGGTACCCAAAGTTGGCAACCCTGTCTTTGTTTACATTAGCAAGCATGCTAACACTCAGAGCTAACCCGTACTGGAGAGAGTATGTGTAAAAAAGCAGGAAATAAAAAAGGAACTCACCTTGTAGTAAACCCGCAAGAAAATAAGCATTTGAGCTCCATACTGTTTCAAAAATAATCCTTGAAGTGGTTTGGAACATGATATGGCGTTTAATCACGGCAGCATGCTGAGTATCTGAGCAGAGCAGATAGCCTGCTCTCACAGAACTCACAGTGTGCCTAGTGCTCAAAAGGGGGCGGGGCCAGCAGCTACAGTCACAGAATCAGGTGCTGTTTAGTTACATCACTGCAGGCCTCACGCGGCACACCCACGAAATCTGAATCTGACAAGCGAAATACCGTCATTTTAAACGCCACATAATATACAATATAATAGTGCTTCTTTGTCAATATGACTGACGACCACACTTATGCAGTGCTGAGGAATGTTAATTCATCATTTAATATTAATTCCTGATGGATATAAGAGGGCAGCGACGTGCAGTCAGGGGAGGCAGAGCCTCACCTGTCATACTCCAATGTAACGGAAAAACAACTAAAGAAAAACTAAATAGTAATAATAATAAAATGTCTCCACTGATCTGTGTTGTAAGTGTGATTTCTGTATGATTCCAATCGCTTTTTATAGTCAAAATCAGCAAATTTGCCGAGCTCCGCTATAACTACGGGTAGCGATGAGAAGTGAGGCAGGGACTATGTATGGAGTCAGATTTGGGTCAATATTCTAGCGCGTAAAACAAGCTACTCACGAGCGGAAAATGTGCTTTTACACGCGCATAAAATGACCCTCGCGCGCAGATTAAACCCCCGCGAGCGGCTCTGCGCCCGCGAGCGGCTCTGCGCCCGCGAGCGGCTCTGCGCCCGCGAGCGGCTCTGCGCTCGCTCGCTCGCGAGACAGCCCTCTTGCTCGCTCGCGGGAGTATCAGCCTCGCGGAGTCTGTCTACGCGCGCGTGAAAAGTTTCTGGCACTTTGGGGCGGAGCCACTGGACTTTGATTGACAGTTGCCAGGAAACCCGGAGTTGCCAGGTTTGATAAATGCCTGAACTACCAAGAGCCGAGGAGTGACGGCAGCAAAATCAGTTGGACGAGATTGAATGGTAAAGTTGTCCATAAAAAACTATTATATTCGTAAAGTGTACAGCTAATATATATATATATATATATAAATTAATTTGATATAAAACAATATATTTTTGAGTGGGCTGTATCTGTCGAAAATTGCATATATATATATATATATATATATATAAATTAATTTTATATAAAACAATATATTTTTGAGTGGGCTGTATCTGTCAAAAATTGCATATATATAAATATAATTGGTTGTAAAAATTGTTTTTTTATTTGCTTGATACAAAAGGACATCCTTTATAACCAATTGCTTTATTATCACGCATTTGTAATATTTGTATGCTAGAACTGTTGTATTCTTTTTGAAAAAAAATAAATAAATAGCTCACTTGTCATTCATTTTTATCCTTAATTATCCATCCAACACTGAAAAGGTGGTCCTTGTGAAGAATCTCATCACTATATTCCCTCAGCTGAAAGTCATTTACAACAATAGTTTGCTGAAGATTAAGTTTGTTTTAACCAAGGTATAAGGTTTTTTTAGGTGTGATTTTATGAATTATTTATTCTGTCAACATTTGATGAATTAGAAAAATATTAATATTTTTAAATGTTAACAATTATTTTCTTAATGAAATATTGTGCTAATGAAATCCTTGTAAATAAATGTCCAATGAATGTATTCTTGCATTCGATTTTTTGAATAAAAACCATATCCACCACCTGGTACTTCCAGTAATCGTCATTGACACACAATGTGCAGATATAACACAATCAAATGTTAATTCTGGTTAAAGAAATATAACACAAAATGTGCAGAAATAACAAATTAGTGTGTTCATCTTGGTTACACATTTATGACACACAATGTGTAAAATGTGCACATTGTGTGTTAGGGGCATGTAACACATTTTGTGTGTAAAAATGATTTACACATAAATACACAACACGTGTTGTCCCTGAGCACACTCTGTAGGTGTGTTGAAATTCAACACATGTTGTGTCATTTTTGACACATCCCTTCTAAGAGTGTACAGCAGACAGTAGCTAGCAATTTTCGACAGATACAGCCCACTCAAAAATATATTGTTTTATATAAAATTAATTTATATATATATATATATATATATATATATATATATGCAATTTGACAGATACAGCCCACTCAAAAATATATTGTTTTATATAAAATGTATTTATATATATATATATTAGGGCCGGGACTTTAACGCGTTAATTAAGATTAATTAATTACACAAAAATTAACGCGTTAAAAAAATTAACGCATTTTAATCGCACTTATTTTTGCACCGCGGAACGTTTCTCACTGGATGAGTTTCAGGCGTACCGATTATACTGGAGCACCAACTAACGTTCATGACTTCAGACAACAACAAACCACAGTGAACAACAGTGGGAAATGTTGTTTTAAAAAACGGACGGATGGAAGCGTTGATAAGAGCACGGTTGTGTGCAAATTATGCAAAAAGGAATTCGCATATCACCGCAGCACATCAAGCCTCAAGTATCACCTCAATGCAAAACATATAGCAGCTAGCGTGGAAGCTAGCGTGGACGTTAGCCTCTTTTATCGCGTTCACACCAAAAAGAGCCGGTACTAAAATTAGTTCATGAGAACCTTTTTACCCCCACGAAAGTCCCTGCTAGAGAGCAGAGAGCTGCTAGAGAGCAGGGACTTTCGTACGGCTCTCTTGTGAGAAAAGAGCTATATTTCTGATTGGCTGGGCGGATTGCAAACCACGCCCCGTAAAACTCGCAAAAAGTTTTGTGAAGCCGCCATTTTATTATCCTCGCATTAGCATTATTAGCATTAGCCCAGCGCAGAAACGCAGAGAGACTAACTTATGGCAACACAAAATAAAACATGGGAGTGGTGGAGATGAGGAGGTGTCGGCGTTCTGGCGATTTACTCGGAAGGCTGCTGGGACTCCCAGCAGCTTCTACTGAAGCCAGTCCCCAACTCCGGGGACTTCCGGCCGGGGACTTTGGGCGGCAGTATACGCCGTGAAGTGGTTTGCGGCCTGCCAGTAAACCCAAAGCAGAAGAAGAAGAAGTGACGTCAGCGGCTTCATTTGCGTAATCCACCCCCAGGTTCAAAGAGTTCTCATGAACTAAGTTCTCATGAACCTTTGTGGGAAAAGTACTGCGGTGTGAATGCGCCTAATGGTATACTAAAATCCATGTGAAAAAAAATTGCTTCTCACTGTTCTTAGGTCAAATATGTATATGCGATTAAAAATGCGATTAATTTCGATTAATTAATTACAAAGCCTCTAATTAATTAGATTAATTTTTTTAATCGAGTCCCGGCCCTTATATATATATTAGCTGTACACTTTACGAATATAATAGTTTTTTATGGACAACTTTACCATTCAATCTCGTCCAACTGATTTTGCTGCCGTCACTCCTCGGCTCTTGGTAGTTCAGGCATTTATCAAACCTGGCAACTCCGGGTTTCCTGGCAGCTGTCAATCAAAGTCCAGTGGCTCCGCCCCAAAGTGCCAGAAACTTTTCACGCGCGCGTAGACAGACTCGCGGGGGTTTAATCTGCGCGCGAGGGTCATTTTATGCGCGTGTAAAAGCACATTTTCCGCTCGTGAGTAGCTTGTTTTACGCGCTAGAATATTGGCCCAAATCTGACTCCATACGCGTTATATTTGTGCCTCTATCCTGAGCACGCAATGAAACATGTTGAGCATAGAAAATGCTATTGAGCGCGCACTTGAACATTTTTGAGCACAGAGAAATATATTTTCTCTCATAAAACTCCTGCTCCGTGCGCAAGCAGACCGCTGCACGCGCTCACTCTCCCCCGCTCGCTCGACCTCTCCAGCCTGTGCACGCTCAGCTTTGCCTGCGCTCGCTCAAGTTGTCACAGCGTTACAAATGTGCCACAAAACCAACCAATCGGAGAACTCGAGAAGGTCAATTCTGATTGGCTGGTCGTCTCCAATCATATCTTCTATCTGAGATGAGAGAGGGATTTTCGGTTGCCATCAGGCTGTTGACGTTCTTATTACACATCTATCGTTGACATTTACAGGACATGACAGACTCGAATGAAGAGAATAGCACGCCACAGTGTCAGGTGAGTTATACATTTCTAGTTTTCTGATATCACGTTATTGTTTGCAATGCCTGAGTTTGCTAGCCGGCAACATAGCTATAGGGGTAGTTTAAGCAAACCGCTAACAAACCGTAGTCTACATGTACATGAACCCTTCTGAGGTATTGATTACTTGCTGTAAGCATTAGAGGTGGCAGAATGACAAAACATGTTTCTCTCTCTATCACAATTTTGGGTTGACCAGAACCTGGACCAACTTCTGTTTCCTGTTCTACAATGGGCATAGAGCTTGCGTTAATTTTCAACCGGACAGATGAGGCTAGGATACCGGATAAAGTTAGCAACACACGTTAACCATGAACAGCCTATTAATCCGTTCTCTTAATGTTATTTCTTCCAACGTTGTGGAATTAGAGAAAAGGGGCTTCTTAACGTGCTTTTATCCGGGGTGGAGGGAGTTACATATTAGTTAAATATAACATTGGGGCGTGTGATTGTAGTGGGTGGAGGTGGTGAAATGAGGATATCCATTTTGGAGTAGTATAATATAGTTAACGAATGTTACACAATAATAAGGAAGAGAGCTATTTGTGTGATACATCGCTATTGATATGGATTTAGAGTGCATATTTGAGACTTCCAAACAGTAAACAAAAACGTAACTTATGGGTGAGTGTTTTTAGCAGAGCCATATAATGTCCTTGTGATTCTGTTGATTATTACCTGTCTGTATTATGTTGCAGCTCAGCTGATTTTGGATTGATGGCAAAGGGAGAGGGACTTAAGTGAGAGTGAAAACACAAGGTAAGTTTAGAATAGGTCAGCAATTTCCCATCCTCTAGGTTGCTAGATGTATCTAACCCTTCTCCTGTCTCCCTCTTTCAGCACAAGAACCCCACAGGGATTCAATGGAGCCTGAAGACCTGCAATGAGACCCTCACCTTGCACCTGAGTCTCAACTCCCAGAGTTTTGCAAGCCTCTCCCTGTTCTTTATTTTGATTAAACAGACATTAAGCTTCCCAATGGTGTGGTCTTCGTTTTGTGAAAAATATGATTACCTCCCATATGTTGTTGCTGTTGTTGTCTTTTGTGATAGTTAAATTGCTCCTGTTGACTTGAGCCAGCCATTCTTTCCTCCTCTCTGTGTCAGTGGGGAAACTTTACATGTGTACTCCTTTCTCTGAGCGCTTGGAGCATCCCCCGGCAGCACAGCAAACCATGGGGGAGACGATATGCCAGGACAACACAGAGGAAAAGGCACAGACAAACGGCATGATATGCTATTCAATGTTTATTGAATTCCATTTATTTACATGGATGTTCCTAAAACAACACATTTAACATCATCATCATGCTGCTGCTGCTAGTCCTTTGTCTCATTGTGCTGTCAGTTGACAATCATTGATAGGCACCTGTGGGTCTCCTGTCCTTTCTGAAAGTCATAAAGATTACATTAGTACTTTAGATTACTTGTGTCCTCAATTACCAGGGGATTACTGAAACCACCATGAATTAAATAAATGGTAGAAATGTATCTAATCAGAATGTTGAAACCTTCCTTCTCTCTCTCTAAATATATCAATAAACATTAGGATGTGATGCTCCTGACTACCATACAGGTTTAAGAAGATAATATTTGTTTTAAAGAATTCAAAGCAATAAACAACAGCAACAGGCTCTAACCAAGGCAACGTTAGCCTAACATGTATATGTTAACAGGTAAGATAGCTGTTCACACTATGTATATTTTCTACTTTCTACGTTGTAATGCTATGTTATTTCTATTTAAGATGTTTACATTTTCGATTGTTTAATTATAGTCTTTTAACTGTCTAATGTACAATGCCTCCTTGTCTTTTGCTGCTGCAGCGTAAACATTTCCCAAATTGGTATCAATAAAGTACTTCTTATTTTATCTTAATCCTCAAATATTAGCACATTTTACTTAAAAAAAACAAACACATTGATGTAACTACATACACATATCGATATGTTGTATACATATTGCAAATCAAAACCTTTATTGACCACTAATTACCAAAAATTGCATTTCTATCCTGTTATTAATGCATTCAAATCGTGATTCAAATGGCCCGCCACGAACTTCCGGGAACTTTCTGAGTCTCTGAACCACGTGACGATCAAGCATTTTGGACTTCTGCAGTCGCAACTCATGGCGCTGGACCAGCCAATCAGAATTGACCTTCTCGAGTTCTCCGATTGGTTGGTTTTGTGGCACATTTGTAACGCTGTGACAACTTGAGCGAGCGCAGGCAAAGCTGAGCGCGCACAGGCTGGAGAGTAGTGATGGGAATTCCGACTCTTCTTGGTGAGCCGGATCATTTGACTCGGCTCACCAAGAAGAGTCGGCTCTTTCGGCTCCCAAACGGCTCTTCAGTTTACCACTTATTAGTGCGAATGCTGTTTACAGCATTCCACTATAGTGCTTCAAATCTTTATTCTTCCCCTTATTATTATTTCAGCCAATACTTTGGCACTCCATAACTTCAGCTTATTTTCAGCTACAGAAACCATTCAAATATTAAACTATTCAGCCTGTTCAGGAATCGATGGGAAACTTTCAACTTTTTCAAAATATTTCATACTTTTTGAAATATTCAGCTTTTTAAACTCTTTTTTTTAACATTGAAGTCAATGGGAAGAGCCTTCAAATCCACTTTTCCTACACTTTGCGCCAAATGCATCTCCTTCCACATAATTTCAGCCAGACACTTCATTCCAACTTTCAAATGATCACAATACCTTCAGCTATAAAACTTGTATAAAATAATTTTGATATCTTTTCAACTTTTTGAGATATTGAATTTAGTTTGGAGCTTGGTAGAGAGGCCTTTTTAAGATTTTTACATTAGAGTGGATGGAGCAGCTCATTAACTCTAGAGTGCTTTGATCTCAAAACAGAGTGCAGGACAGCTCAAAATTCTCCCCCAAAAATGTTTTAAACTTGCCATACTTCCCAAACCCTACACTCCTCAGACATATTTTTTCATGGAAAACGTAGGAAAACCTCTCCTAGCTTGTAAAATAAAGAAAAAATAAGAAAAAATATTAAAGAAAATGCCTCTTGAGGGCATTAAGTGACAAAAACGTTCAACATTCCTCCATTGAAGCCCATTGTAATTTCAGGCAGATATTTCCTCATGGTAGCAGCCGCACACCTTTAGTTAAACTGCCAAAAAGGCCACATTATTAAACCAAAACTACACAAAAATTACACTTCAGATACTCAACTTCCTTGACATGCTTCACGTTTTGAAATTTCACAGATATCTGTTACGGTTCTTCCACAAAACGTTCACATGTAAGAGGTTCATCTCTCATTCAGAACAATGGAAACCTGTGATCTCTACAGAGCTCGTTAGTTCAAATATAAACACCTGTGCAATGGAACACGATGATGTCATCACTCCAACTGCCATGCAGCAGACTTCAACAGTCCAGCTGTGAAGACGATTCGGGACAGTCTTGAGATTTCTCCAAATGCCGTTGCCATGGCAACACAATGCTCGCCTTGAAACACGGTTTTCTCATAGCTTCAGTGAAAATACTCCAAACAACCCAGAACTTCACAGGTTTGATAACGATGCAGCCATCAATGCATCTAAGCGTAGTATGGGGTGTCATCAAATGTCATCGCCATGGCGACAGACCACTCGCCATGAAACACGATGAGGCTGTAAGTCAAATCGACACTGTCCAATCGTCCCCCAATCTTCACTTGTATATCACCGGTCCATGCCTCAAGAGCTCTACGCCAAATCTGAGATCTCACCATATGCCGTTTCCATGGAAACGCATCCCTCGCCATACAACTTGATGTCGCTATAAGTCCAATGGACACGGTCCAATCGTCCCCCAATCTTCACTTGTATATCACCGGTCCATGCCTCCACAGCTCTACGCCAAATCTGAGATCTCACCATATGCCGTTTCCATGAAAACGCATCCCTCGCCATAAAATATGATGTCACTATAACTCCTATGCAAATGTTCAAAGAGTGCTCAATCTTCACATGTGTGCTAACAGTCCAGCCGTGAAGACATCTACGTGACAGTTTTGAGATTTCTTCAAATGCCGTTGCCATGGCAACACAATGCTCACCATGAAACACGGTTTTCTCATAACTTCAGTGAAAATACTCGAAATGGCCCAAAACTTCACAGGTTTGGTAACAATGCAGCCATCAACACATCTAAGAGTATTATGGGATGTCATCAAATGCCGTTGCCATGGCGACAGATCATTCACCATCAAGTTAGTTCAAAAGTTTCCCAAGCCTTTTTACTTTCTTTTCTCATCTTAATACAAATTCATTCACTACTACTTACATATGATATTTAACTCCTTCAGCCTATTTTCAGCTGCATAACCCATTCAACTATTACATTATTCAGCTATTTCAGGACATCAAGGCTATACATGTTGTTGTTTATACCTTTTTTAAACCTTTTCTTTTAAATATTCAGCTTTTTCTGCATTTTTTTAGCTAAAAGCAGCTACCATTCAGCTAATAACATATTCAGCTTTTTCTGCATTTTCAGCTAAATTCAGCCATAAATGTTCACAGTTTACAGCATTCGCACGCATTTTCTGCAAGAAATGCATTTTCTAGTTATTATTATTATTATTTCAGCCAATATTTTGGCACTCCATAACTTCAGCTTATTTTCAGCTACAGAAACCATTCAAATATTAAACTATTCAGCCTGTTCAGGAATCGATGGGAAACCTTCAACTTTTTCAAAATATGTTATACTTTTTGAAATATTCAGCTTTTTACACTCTTTTTTTAACATTGAAGTCAATGGGAAGAGCCTTCAAATCAGCCAATACTTTAGCTCTCCATAACTTCAGCTTACTTTTGGCTACAGAAACCATTCAAATATTAAACTATTCAGCCTGTTCAGGAATCGATGGGAAACCTTCAACTTTTTCAAAATATTTCATACTTTTTGAAATATTCAGCTTTTTAAACTCTTTTTTTAACATTGAAGTCAATGGGAAGAGCCTTCAAATCAGCCAATACTTTAGCTCTCCATAACTTCAGCTTACTTTCGGCTACAGAAACCATTCAAATATTAAACTATTCAGCCTGTTCAGGAATCGATGGGAAACCTTCAACTTTTTCAAAATATTTCATACTTTTTGAAATATTCAGCTTTTTAAACTCTTTTTTTAACATTGAAGTCAATGGGAGATGCCTTCAAATCCTGTTTTCCTACACTTTGCGCCAAATGCATCTCCTTCCACATAATTTCAGCCAGACACTTCATTCAAACTTTCAAATGATCACAATACCTTCAGCTATAAAACTTGTATAAAATAACTTTGATATCTTTTCAACTTTTTGAGATATTGAATTTAGTTTGGAGCTTGGTAGAGAGGCCTTTTTAAGATTTTTACATTAGAGTGGATGGAGCAGCTCGTTAACTCTAGAGTGCTTTGATCTCAAAACAGAGTGCAGGACAGCTCAAAATTCTCCCCCAAAAATGTTTTAAACTTGCCATACTTCCCAAACCCTACACTCCTCAGACATATTTTTTCATGGAAAACGTAGGAAAACCTCTCCTAGCTTGTAAAATAAAGAAAAAATAAGAAAAAATATTAAAGAAAATGCCTCTTGAGGGCATTAAGTGACAAAAACGTTCAACATTCCTCCATTGAAGCCCATTGTAATTTCAGGCAGATATTTCCTCACGGTAGCAGCCGCACACCTTTAGTTAAACTGCCAAAAAGGCCACATTATTAACCCAAAACTACACAAAAATTACACTTCAGATACTCAACTTCCTTGACATGCTTCACGTTTTGAAATTTCACAGATATCTGTTACGGTTCTTCCACAAAACGTTCACATGTAAGAGGTTCATCTCTCATTCAGAACAATGGAAACCTGTGATCTCTACAGAGCTCGTTAGTTCAAATATAAACACCTGTGTAATGGAACACGATGATGTCATCACTCCAACTGCCATGCAGCAGACTTCAACAGTCCAGCCGTGAAGAAATCTACGGGACAGTCTTGAGATTTCTCCAAATGCCGTTGCCATGGCAACACAATGCTCGCCTTGAAACACGGTTTTCTCATAGCTTCAGTGAAAATACTCCAAACAGCCCAGAACTTCACAGGTTTGATAACGATGCAGCCATCAATGCATCTAAGCGTAGTATGGGGTGTCATCAAATGTCATCGCCATGGCGACAGACCACTCGCCATGAAACACGATGAGGCTGTAAGTCAAATCGACACTGTCCAATCGTCCCCCAATCTTCACTTGTATATCACCGGTCCATGCCTCAAGAGCTCTACGCCAAATCTGAGATCTCACCATATGCCGTTTCCATGGAAACGCATCCCTCGCCATACAACTTGATGTCGCTATAAGTCCAATGGACACGGTCCAATCGTCCCCCAATCTTCACTTGTATATCACCGGTCCATGCCTCCACAGCTCTACGCCAAATCTGAGATCTCACCATATGCCGTTTCCATGGAAACGCATCCCTCGCAATAAAATATGATGTCACTATAACTCCTATGCAAATGTTCAAAGAGTGCGCAAACTTCACATGTGTGCTAACGGCCCGTCCACACAGCAGCTTTGAACAAATCTTGAAAATCTAGGAGCTGGGCGTGTCTGACAGCTTGGGGATTTTTTGCGAGCAACACGACCAACAACCAATCACATGAATCTCCCGCCCCCGACATACAAAGCAAAAAAAAACGGGGATTTTATGCGAGCAATATATATATATATAAACTCCCCAAACAGGCGAAAACCTACCAGTTTCACCCACTGTCTCTGCCACCTCCCTCCATGCCTGGTTCCTCCGGTTTGTATCCCGGTAAATAGTCTGGTCGTAAAGAACCGGGTGATTTGCTACCGTAATTTCTCGTTTGGAATATGAGGAAATGAACTCCGGGTCTGGTTCTCCCAGCTTGCACGCGGTTTGATTGGCTAGCGCTTGAAATGTCAGATTTGCATAAACGGATCTGATTGGCTGTCGCTTCCAGCTCAGCCTCAAAAGTTGAACATTGTTCAACTTTGGAATCCTGAACATCCTGGAAATCCTGGAAATCTTCGCCTCGCCCCCCCACAATGCAGTTCGGCGACAAGCGAGGGAAAGTGACGTCATCCCCATTCAAAGTTAATGGGCGGAGACGCGCTGGAAGCGGTGGACAAATCGCCAAAAGCTGCTGTGTGGACGGGCCGTAACAGTCCAGCCGTGAAGACATCTACGTGACAGTTTTGAGATTTCTTCAAATGCCGTTGCCATGGCAACACAATGCTCACCATGAAACACGGTTTTCTCATAACTTCAGTGAAAATACTCGAAATGGCCCAAAACTTCACAGGTTTGGTAACAATGCAGCCATCAACACATCTAAGAGTATTATGGGATGTCATCAAATGCCGTTGCCATGGCGACAGATCATTCACCATCAAGTTAGTTCAAAAGTTTCCCAAGCCTTTTTACTTTCTTTTCTCATCTTAATACAAATTCATTCACTACTACTTACATCTGATATTTAACTCCTTCAGCCTATTTTCAGCTGCATAACCCATTCAACTATTACATTATTCAGCTATTTAAGGACATCAAGGCTATACATGTTGTTGTTTATACCTTTTTTAAACCTTTTCTTTTAAATATTCAGCTTTTTCTGCATGTGTTTAGCTAACAGCAGCTACCATTCAGCTAATAACATATTCAGCTTTTTCTGCATTTTCAGCTAAATTCAGCCATAAATGTTCACAGTTTACAGCATTCGCACGCATTTTCTGCAAGAAATGCATTTTCTAGTTCTTCCCCTTATTATTATTTCAGCCAATACTTTGGCACTCCATAACTTCAGCTTATTTTCAGCTACAGAAACCATTCAAATATTAAACTATTCAGCCTGTTCAGGAATCGATGGGAAACTTTCAACTTTTTCAAAATATTTCATACTTTTTGAAATATTCAGCTTTTTAAACTCTTTTTTTTAACATTGAAGTCAATGGGAAGAGCCTTCAAATCCACTTTTCCTACACTTTGCGCCAAATGCATCTCCTTCCACATAATTTCAGCCAGACACTTCATTCCAACTTTCAAATGATCACAATACCTTCAGCTATAAAACTTGTATAAAATAATTTTGATATATTTTCAACTTTTTGAGATATTGAATTTAGTTTGGAGCTTGGTAGAGAGGCCTTTTTAAGATTTTTACATTAGAGTGGATGGAGCAGCTCGTTAACTCTAGAGTGCTTTGATCTCAAAACAGAGTGCAGGACAGCTCAAAATTCTCCCCCAAAAATGTTTTAAACTTGCCATACTTCCCAAACCCTACACTCCTCAGACATATTTTTTCATGGAAAACGTAGGAAAACCTCTCCTAGCTTGTAAAATAAAGAAAAAATAAGAAAAAATATTAAAGAAAATGCCTCTTGAGGGCATTAAGTGACAAAAACGTTCAACATTCCTCCATTGAAGCCCATTGTAATTTCAGGCAGATATTTCCTCATGGTAGCAGCCGCACACCTTTAGTTAAACTGCCAAAAAGGCCACATTATTAAACCAAAACTACACAAAAATTACACTTCAGATACTCAACTTCCTTGACATGCTTCACGTTTTGAAATTTCACAGATATCTGTTACGGTTCTTCCACAAAACGTTCACATGTAAGAGGTTCATCTCTCATTCAGAACAATGGAAACCTGTGATCTCTACAGAGCTCGTTAGTTCAAATATAAACACCTGTGCAATGGAACACGATGATGTCATCACTCCAACTGCCATGCAGCAGACTTCAACAGTCCAGCTGTGAAGACGATTCGGGACAGTCTTGAGATTTCTCCAAATGCCGTTGCCATGGCAACACAATGCTCGCCTTGAAACACGGTTTTCTCATAGCTTCAGTGAAAATACTCCAAACAACCCAGAACTTCACAGGTTTGATAACGATGCAGCCATCAATGCATCTAAGCGTAGTATGGGGTGTCATCAAATGTCATCGCCATGGCGACAGACCACTCGCCATGAAACACGATGAGGCTGTAAGTCAAATCGACACTGTCCAATCGTCCCCCAATCTTCACTTGTATATCACTGGTCCATGCCTCAAGAGCTCTACGCCAAATCTGAGATCTCACCATATGCCGTTTCCATGGAAACGCATCCCTCGCCATACAACTTGATGTCGCTATAAGTCCAATGGACACGGTCCAATCGTCCCCCAATCTTCACTTGTATATCACCGGTCCATGCCTCCACAGCTCTACGCCAAATCTGAGATCTCACCATATGCCGTTTCCATGAAAACGCATCCCTCGCCATAAAATATGATGTCACTATAACTCCTATGCAAATGTTCAAAGAGTGCTCAATCTTCACATGTGTGCTAACAGTCCAGCCGTGAAGACATCTACGTGACAGTTTTGAGATTTCTTCAAATGCCGTTGCCATGGCAACACAATGCTCACCATGAAACACGGTTTTCTCATAACTTCAGTGAAAATACTCGAAATGGCCCAAAACTTCACAGGTTTGGTAACAATGCAGCCATCAACACATCTAAGAGTATTATGGGATGTCATCAAATGCCGTTGCCATGGCGACAGATCATTCACCATCAAGTTAGTTCAAAAGTTTCCCAAGCCTTTTTACTTTCTTTTCTCATCTTAATACAAATTCATTCACTACTACTTACATATGATATTTAACTCCTTCAGCCTATTTTCAGCTGCATAACCCATTCAACTATTACATTATTCAGCTATTTCAGGACATCAAGGCTATACATGTTGTTGTTTATACCTTTTTTAAACCTTTTCTTTTAAATATTCAGCTTTTTCTGCATTTTTTTAGCTAAAAGCAGCTACCATTCAGCTAATAACATATTCAGCTTTTTCTGCATTTTCAGCTAAATTCAGCCATAAATGTTCACAGTTTACAGCATTCGCACGCATTTTCTGCAAGAAATGCATTTTCTAGTTATACCTTTTAATTCAATCAAATGTAGCCCTGTTTTGACTAATGATTTATATGTGTACATATATATCACTTAAATTATTCAATACATCCTTTGTACTGAAGTATTCAAAAGTAACAATTACATGTTTAATATAAATGATTTGCTGTGGCCAATTGTTTTCATTGCATTTACAGACCCGTGCAACTCTCTGATACCACCCAATGAATGCATTGTAGAACCACGCTACACAAAACAGATAGCAACACCTATAAAAACTATTTTTAAAAAGGGGCTACTGTATCGACCTATATAGATATAGTTTTTTTTTCAAAATACCAAAAAGATCCTGCATTTTAGCCATGTCTCATTTCGCTCTATTTAGTGCGAATGCTGTTTACAGCATTCCCACTATAGTGCTTCAAATCTTTATTCTTCCCCTTATTATTATTTCAGCCAATACTTTGGCACTCCATAACTTCAGCTTATTTTCAGCTACAGAAACCATTCAAATATTAAACTATTCAGCCTGTTCAGGAATCGATGGGAAACTTTCAACTTTTTCAAAATATTTCATACTTTTTGAAATATTCAGCTTTTTAAACTCTTTTTTTTAACATTGAAGTCAATGGGAAGAGCCTTCAAATCCACTTTTCCTACACTTTGCGCCAAATGCATCTCCTTCCACATAATTTCAGCCAGACACTTCATTCCAACTTTCAAATGATCACAATACCTTCAGCTATAAAACTTGTATAAAATAATTTTGATATCTTTTCAACTTTTTGAGATATTGAATTTAGTTTGGAGCTTGGTAGAGAGGCCTTTTTAAGATTTTTACATTAGAGTGGATGGAGCAGCTCATTAACTCTAGAGTGCTTTGATCTCAAAACAGAGTGCAGGACAGCTCAAAATTCTCCCCCAAAAATGTTTTAAACTTGCCATACTTCCCAAACCCTACACTCCTCAGACATATTTTTTCATGGAAAACGTAGGAAAACCTCTCCTAGCTTGTAAAATAAAGAAAAAATAAGAAAAAATATTAAAGAAAATGCCTCTTGAGGGCATTAAGTGACAAAAACGTTCAACATTCCTCCATTGAAGCCCATTGTAATTTCAGGCAGATATTTCCTCATGGTAGCAGCCGCACACCTTTAGTTAAACTGCCAAAAAGGCCACATTATTAAACCAAAACTACACAAAAATTACACTTCAGATACTCAACTTCCTTGACATGCTTCACGTTTTGAAATTTCACAGATATCTGTTACGGTTCTTCCACAAAACGTTCACATGTAAGAGGTTCATCTCTCATTCAGAACAATGGAAACCTGTGATCTCTACAGAGCTCGTTAGTTCAAATATAAACACCTGTGCAATGGAACACGATGATGTCATCACTCCAACTGCCATGCAGCAGACTTCAACAGTCCAGCTGTGAAGACGATTCGGGACAGTCTTGAGATTTCTCCAAATGCCGTTGCCATGGCAACACAATGCTCGCCTTGAAACACGGTTTTCTCATAGCTTCAGTGAAAATACTCCAAACAACCCAGAACTTCACAGGTTTGATAACGATGCAGCCATCAATGCATCTAAGCGTAGTATGGGGTGTCATCAAATGTCATCGCCATGGCGACAGACCACTCGCCATGAAACACGATGAGGCTGTAAGTCAAATCGACACTGTCCAATCGTCCCCCAATCTTCACTTGTATATCACCGGTCCATGCCTCAAGAGCTCTACGCCAAATCTGAGATCTCACCATATGCCGTTTCCATGGAAACGCATCCCTCGCCATACAACTTGATGTCGCTATAAGTCCAATGGACACGGTCCAATCGTCCCCCAATCTTCACTTGTATATCACCGGTCCATGCCTCCACAGCTCTACGCCAAATCTGAGATCTCACCATATGCCGTTTCCATGAAAACGCATCCCTCGCCATAAAATATGATGTCACTATAACTCCTATGCAAATGTTCAAAGAGTGCTCAATCTTCACATGTGTGCTAACAGTCCAGCCGTGAAGACATCTACGTGACAGTTTTGAGATTTCTTCAAATGCCGTTGCCATGGCAACACAATGCTCACCATGAAACACGGTTTTCTCATAACTTCAGTGAAAATACTCGAAATGGCCCAAAACTTCACAGGTTTGGTAACAATGCAGCCATCAACACATCTAAGAGTATTATGGGATGTCATCAAATGCCGTTGCCATGGCGACAGATCATTCACCATCAAGTTAGTTCAAAAGTTTCCCAAGCCTTTTTACTTTCTTTTCTCATCTTAATACAAATTCATTCACTACTACTTACATATGATATTTAACTCCTTCAGCCTATTTTCAGCTGCATAACCCATTCAACTATTACATTATTCAGCTATTTCAGGACATCAAGGCTATACATGTTGTTGTTTATACCTTTTTTAAACCTTTTCTTTTAAATATTCAGCTTTTTCTGCATTTTTTTAGCTAAAAGCAGCTACCATTCAGCTAATAACATATTCAGCTTTTTCTGCATTTTCAGCTAAATTCAGCCATAAATGTTCACAGTTTACAGCATTCGCACGCATTTTCTGCAAGAAATGCATTTTCTAGTTGCTCTTTCCAGCGCTGTTTTTGCAGGGGCTGATTCTGTGAGCTGCAGCTGACCACGCCCCCCTGCAGGAGAGGGGAGCGTGCTCTGAGATCAGCTGCTGGGCTGTCAGAAGAGGGGGAGAAAAAGAGATCTCCGTCCTCCGTGTTTTATTCTTATAGAAGTAAGAAGAGAAGTAATGGGGCAGAAACCCTCCTTTTTACGCAGCGGTCCAGACATAGACATCAAACGGCGACACATATTCAGTTGCCAGTTACTTTGGCATTAGGGCAGGGATATCTAGATACTTTCCAAGGTTTGACATAATTAATTGTGCTACTTTTAAAGCAAGCAACGATGTTTTCAAATCTGTAATCAAAAAGCTCCTCAAAAACACTATCGAAGCAGTTCCTGCCGTTGCTACGTAGTTCAAACAGTAACAACGGACTACTTTTCTTAGCGGATGCATGTCAATTTAAATCAATACATAAAACTATTTTTCAAATCAATAAAATCATTTTCTAAATCCATAGAAGCATTTCAATTAATATTGGGAGTCATGTCGTTACTTTGTTGAGAATGTGGCCATGTAATAAGCGGGATAATCTGCACATTAAAAAAAACAAAAAACAGCTCCACGGGCGAGAGCCGGCTCCCGTCGTTCACTTAAAAGAGCCGGCTCTTGAGCCGGCTCGTTCGCGACCGACACATCACTACTGGAGAGGTCGAGCGAGCGAGCGGGGGAGAGAGAGTGCGTGCAGCGGTCTGCTTGCGCACGGAGCAGGAGTTTTATGAGAGAAAATATATTTCTCTGTGCTAAAAAATGTTCAAGTGCGCGCTCAATCGCATTTTCTATGCTCAACATGTTTCATTGCGTGCTCAGGATAGAGGCACAAATATAATGCCATAAGGGACGAGCTCTGCCTCACTTAAGCCCACAGTAACTGGCTGGAGCGCGGGCACTAATGTAGCGCGGGCACTTATTTTGTGAGCGCGCTCAAGCCAGCTACTGTGGGGTGAGGTGAGGCACAGATGAGATCTGCCTCACCTCAGAATGCGTCACCCCACAGAAACTGGCTGGAAAGCGGTCCCTAAGCGCATGCCTGTTATCATCTCACTGTATGTCACCAATGTAATGTTTGTAGATCCCTTTATTACATGTGTCCTAGCCATCCATAGTCTCTAAATAACTTATTTCACGTATATACAGTATGATATTTAGGCCCGCTGGTCTCATCATACAACGGCAATGGGAGGCTGTGGCTCAGTGATGTTTGGATCAGGGGGTCACAGGTTCAAACCCCACTGCAGTCAGCATGTCGTTGTGTCCCTGGGCAAGACAATTCACCCCAAATTGCTCCTGTGGGGATTGTCCACAGTACTGAATCGCTGTGACTGTAAGTCGCTTTGGATAAAAGCGTCTAACAAATGACATGTAATGCAATGAAAAAAGCACCAGGGGAGGCAGCCACAACCTCTGCCGCACTGAAGGGGGCGCACATGAGCCCACAGGTTCTTGTTGCTACTGTTATTCTACGTAGAGACGGTAGACGCAAACAACAAGCTAGAATTTTGAAACTAGAGGAAGATAAGGAGGACTTTTACAAAAAAGTAATAGAGATTGGTGTCCAGAAGGATAGCATGGACTTCATCTTCAAGTCAAGGTAAGACCACAATTGTAATGAACATGGGATCTTACTAAGAAAGAACAATCCAATATTTAGATTTTGGGTATCCAACAGTCTGTTTAAAATGAATCGAAGCATCAGACTAAAAAAGCTTTTGAAAATAACCGAACATTTCGATTAAGGTCAAAATATAATATTTGTAAATCTGACTCTGAAAGAGTCCGTGCCTCACCAGCCATGAACCTCACCGCACGTCACTGATGTACAAATATGCTCATTATACAGGGCTCTTACTCACTTCCACAATTAACTGAATATGTGAACTTGGTATTTTTAAATTCTAATGTTTAAAAGATAACGTATCACGCTAAATGAAGCTCTGTTGCATGGATATCACTAGATCCTGATGTCAGCGTAATATAAAAGTACATAACGATTGATGTGTGATTTAGCATAATTTACTAGCTAGCCGCTAGCTGCTAACTGCCGCCTCGTTCCCGTTCTCGTTCGTTAAATCCAGTACCATGCTGTCATGAACGCGCGGTGCTGTTACGTGTACGCAAATTCACGTGAACGAGCCTTTTGGGCGGCGTGGTTAAAGTTGCGCATGCGCTATGAGCGCACATACGGGTACTTCTCAGGCATGCCGGGTAATCTGTGACGTTTCGCTCTCTCAAAAGTTGGGCCATTTTGTCATCATGCGCTATTGAGCAACTCTCATAGGAATGAATGAGGCCCCGCCTCCCACGCTGTATCCAGTTCTTATTATACATCCATGGTCCCGGGCCGGCTCTTCCCCAGAGTTTGCTGCTTGGAAGGGACACGTTTATTGAGCCGTATCCGTGTGAACGGAAGACTTTTTTGATATCGAATTCGGTTTGTTTGCGTTTCGTGTAAATGGGGCATCAGCCATTCTCTATGGGGCTGAAATAGAGGGATATGAGGGATGTCTACAATGCATGATCTGTTTGGTATTTTGAGCATCATAGATATGTTTTATATATATTTTTATATATCTGATAAATAGGAAAAATAGCATGATGGGAGATCTTTAAAGCCAACCAACATGTGCTGTTTTATTATATACCGGTATGTTGCATTGTTGGAGGAGCTTGGGTCATAAGATTTTCATTGCCATTTCTACAATGTAGCTTATGTGCATATGACAATAAAACCTGTGAGTCTTGAATCTTGAAATTGAATCTAGACGATGATATTGAACTTCAAGTTCCATGTTGTTGCCTTCATCATCGTATAACTGTCTCAACAGTATTTCACATTGTTACCTGGAAACATGTTACAACCCTTTATTATGAAATGTAGGAGCAATAATGCGAATAATTTAAGGAGACAGACAGACAGTACACTGCTCTTTCTCTAAGAGAGGAAAGACGGAGAGACACTTGACTTGTCCTAGAGTAATTTAATGTCTTGTTGCCTGGCCTTGGCGGAGGTTTATCAGTCATACAACTGAATCTTTTCATCTCAGAGCCATCAGCAGCGTAAGGGGTATTCAGCTATATAGATCAGATTAGTCACATGCATGGCAAGGTACATTTTTCCTCGTTGGTCAGGCAGGGTTTTTGCATCAGATACTGCCTGCTTGTCAACATATATCCTTATTTTTTACAATCATGTAGTCAAGGTTACCCCTTGCTTAGGATTCCTGACAAGTTAACCTGCCATGTGACCTTTCCCTGCATCTTACTCTTCTCAAGTACCACTATCCACTATAATATCAACTCACTGATACCATCTGCACAAAGGAAATAAGTCATTTAAGTAAATGAGTCATCGTCATATAAATTCCTTTATCAAGTTGACCTGTTTCCCGGTGAAATATTATAGGGAAGTGATGGGACTTTTGATTCCCTGCTCAAGGGCTTGGCTGTTTCCCTTTTTTGAAGGTTGAGCAAATTTGCTTATTTGGTTTGTTTGTTTGTTCAGCATTCACATGATGCACTGAATTTCATTTCACTCGAGATGTTGGATCATTTGAACAGCTTAAACATACATTAAAATTGAAAGATGTGAACCTCAGCAAATAAATATCAAAGCTTTATGAAATATATGTGTCTGCTGCGAGTGGCTTTACCAAGCATAGCACAAATACGTAAGTACATTAGTGTCAAAAATGAGTCAAACCCAAGGCTAAAGCTGTTCAAATTTCAATTACCCTGTAGGAGGTAAGAGGAGAGGAAAGAAGACTGAAGAGGAATGAGAAAATGGAAGTGGGGGGGGTTCACTGAAATGCGAGAGAAGCTATATCAGTCTGATCAGTCATCCGTTCTCCTCCAATCTCCTGATAAAGCAGGTACTGCAGGAGGTGAAACGATGTGTATCAAAACCTCATGAAGATCGATGGCATCCTTCTGCCAGCTTTGAGAGAGACAAAAGAGAATGACTGCAAGAAATAAAAACAAAACGAAGGCTATCTAAATTGGTCAACACAAAAGTGACAACAGTGGGGAGACGGGAGGAGATTGGGGGCTATTAAAAAGTAGAAGGAGGAAGACGGCTTTATTTCTCTACAGCCTGTTAACACAATGTCAGGAGAAGTGGTAAATAAGTCCCAGAGAAATGAAAGAGGGCTGTAATCAGAATTCAGCGGGATCTTGAGCCAGTTGTGTTTATGTACACAGCGCAAACAGGCAAACAGCAGAGCGACAGGTGATATCAGCTTCAAGAGCTTAACAGGCCTACAGATGTAGAGGTCATGTCTCGGTTTCACAAACACACACGAGCTATAAGAGAGCCACGATTTCCATTTACGTCCCACCCTCATGCCGTTATTACAGATTTTACTCAGCATCCTTCCATTAGACTCACAATGACATTAACATCAGAGGGCGGTTTGTAAAGCTACAGTTTGAATTGTGAATGCAAGTCGACCAATCTGTTGGAAATCACATAATTTAACCTCCAGTGAATATAAATATAGTTATTTCTTTAAACCAGCAGAGGATTAATTAAATAACTAAATGCTATCAAAAAAACACAAAAGGAAAAACATGTAGAATATCTCCCTGGAAATCTATTTCAATACATGCAAATTAATCTATTTTAAGTGAACAGCCACTGGCGTCTGACACCCCTGTAAGAAAAAGCAAGAACAAAGAAAATGTGTTTATTTAACATGCTAGGCCTTTACGTTTTTCACATGTGGAATGCTTTTAATAGATCAAAAATAACTTTCATTTTATTTCCATCATTGCCTTCATAATTGTAATTCATTTACATTGTATATGAAGACATGGTGATTATTTATTTTCTCTTGAGGGCTTAAGGATCCTTTATTATTCCGCAGGGAAAGACTGAAACTCATCACATGTTGTCAAAGCTAATTCTACGTCATCTGTATAATACAGAGACTAATACACTGCAAACTGAGACATTTTAAGTAAACAAAGAAACAACACGCCAACAATTAAAAAGTAATTATATGTGAACCGATTACTTTGTAAGATGCATTGTTATGGCAAATATAATTAAAACCTCTGTTTGTTTTCAGATGCATCCACAACTTTGAGCTGTTACTGAACAGTATGTATTTCTAGACATGGTCATGATCTGTAATATCTCTGATTTTACTCCTATAACAAGTTAAAAATGATAACGATGGAAAAAGGTCAAATTTGTATCTTTTTGCTCTCTTTCCCAAAGCTGAAAATAAGAACCATCTAAAACTGTAGGTGTTATAATAAAGTGTGACAGTGTGACAGTTTTGATTGATAGTTGTGATTGACAACTGCTCTGAAGGGAGTAGTTTTGAAGCCGGAAGATCAGGAAGATTGTGCCTAGAGGATGGTCGAGATTTACTTTACCTTTCCAAGACTGGGATTCTGTTTTAACCGCAGACAGTCAATGTCCATGTAGCACTATCTCCAAAATGGGCTAAAATTGCAAATGTCATTAGCTCATTTGCATATTGTAGAAGTCATTATGCAATGTTTGTATAAAAACAAGAACATCATGTACTTTCAGAGTGGACCACAATCACCAAACTTCTGAAAGTGTAGTGCTGCTGTTGAGAATAAGTGTTTCCTAAATGTGTTAAACCCATTTTTCCAACTTGTGAACAATATTTGAGAACAAACACATTAAAGGGCAGAAGGAACAGTTGTAATTTATTTGGGTAAATCACTGAAACACTTACTGTCATTTTGGCAGCATCCTCCCACACAATGCGGTTGTTAATTGTAATGTTTGCATTTTATGTACAACGGACTCCTGTGTCGTGTCTGTAATGACTGGAGGGCCGCCAACACTGGGCCTGCCCACTCTTCAAGTCGCTAGCCGAAGGTGATGTGCACACTTTTTTACTTGGCTCAAGTGTTTGCCTATTTTCCCCAAGTTTTACCATATCTAAGTTGCAGACTTTTTTCACGGTGAATCCTGTGATCCAACCAACAAAATGTTAATTGTCTTTGCTCCATCTCTGCAGGCATGACTGACTGCAGGCAGGGGAAGTGGACACAGAGATGATTGTCAACCACAGCATGAGCTGCGCATTAGAGGTTTATAAGGGTGAATTATCAGTAGCCCTGTCCAATAGCCGTTATGTGTGTGACATCAAGTCCTTCCCTGGTGATATACTGTAGAGTGAACAAATGTGCAACTGAGAGAACAACAATCTGTAGAAACACGCACCGCTGATTTAACGGGATTGTATGGCTTTGTATCGTAGAACAAAATAACACAATCAAAATCAAGGGAGCAAACTAGATTTACTACAATACATTGTAACCCATCCTGTACTGTATAAGAATTATTGGATTGGAATAACAGCAATAGTAAACTTTAATTCCATCAAAAATATTGAGGGAAAATCCTTCAAATATATTATCTACTGTTGGGAAAATACTGAATGTCCTCTTCTAATATCAGAGTAGCACATGATAACAAAGGCCCTACGTAGCTGTATAACAGGAAGTATGATTACCTAGAAGAGCGTCAGGACACACTGTTTCAGGCATATGATAGCTATGTGACAACGATTAACATGATGATTCAGCCTCTATGGAGATAGACATATGACTGTCATGTTTATAGCTTACGCAGGCCTTAGCTAATCTGAACTAAACATTGAATACTGATTTGAACCGGCATACTGCATCTTGTGACTGTAACACTCTTGTATATAAGCATGTCAAGGACACTATTCGGGGCACTATTTGTCCCACGCAGCCCTGTGTGTGATGACTACTTCCATTCTTGCAAGGATAATAAATACATATATCCTGATATTGAAGACCAAGCCGGGTGACGAGTGATATTTTCCTAACATCTACCTTGCACTTACATTATGCATGGAGTGACTAAGGTTTGCTTGTAACTCACAGACATTTCAATATCCTGTAGCTAACGGGAGCATTGGTTGTTTAGCCCCCAGTGAAGCGCACTGCACAGCACATGTGATATAATATTAGACCAGAGCCTCGGCACATCATGCCGTTTGTTTACGCAGATGCACTTTTGAGAATTTCCCTTTTATGTTCTAACGATTAACGAATCTCATGGTGTCATTTGACAAGTCTGCACACAAGCGTTGGTTATTATTTCAAAGGATGCCACGTACGGTGATTGCTGTCTACATGTCTGCACCACGGATGCTTTGGCTGACATCTGCTATTACATACAGTAATTAGGAAATGATGGCATGTTTCCCGGTCCTGACATGAAAGGACCTCAGAATGACATGACTGAGATATAAATAAAGGCCACAAATACTGTATTTTGCAATGCTTGAATAGATGAGACTTTAATATATCATTGCTTCTCATGAATTATGAAGTAGTTACTTGCCCTAGGCTAAGTGATTGGATTCCAATGTTAAACTAGGACAATATGCACTCCACGCATTACTCTCATGTTGCACTGGAGGTTTGATATTGTTTCACTGCTAGAAATAAGTACTTCAATCTTAAAATAACCAATACTACAGTGCAAATATACCGATAGAATCAAATATCCTTCACCAAAAATGCCTAAGTAAAGTTTTAACCAGCAAAATATACTTGTGGCACCAAAAGTAAACATGTTTATAATCTCAGAATAATATTTATAACATTTATATTAACAAACAACTGGGAATTTATAATTATATAAATTCCTCTAGTTGAGTATAGTACAATTTCTGCCTCTGACTTGTTGAAAAAAATGAAATGCTCAAGTAAAGTAAGGATAACTCTAAATCATACTTGCAGTGCTTGGGTAAATACAACTCCAATGTAATACCATGGTGGAAAGTAACAAAGTACTAGTTAGTTTCGACCACTGGGATTGAATTTGAGTTTTATTTAAAAACAAACTTGCAGGTTCTGGACAAGTTTTCCTGGGCTAGTTGCCCAGGTGGGGCCCATGTATTGGAAAAACTGATCTGGCATACACAATCTGTTTGGGCAGTTTCCAAGGCTCCTCGCAAACTCGCCCTTCACACCTTCTCTCTGCTGCAGTGAAAGCCTCATCCAAATGTCCTCCAAACACAACAAAAGAAGGTTTTTACCACTAAGTGCATACCTATCGAGTAACCATGTAAAGCCACTTCTTATACTGTGTTATTAATGTAACATAAATAAGACAACATCTTAATTCCAAATGATTTTACTTTATATATTCAATCGTTTCCCCTCAATTTGTTGGTTTAATTTGCTACACCAACCATGTATTGCAGAACATAGTCCATAATATCTGCTCTTTAGCTACTAAATCATGATTAATGTTTTCAATGTTAGGTTTAAGACCAACAACTTGATCAAGGTTAGGGAAAGATCACCTACTTTTTTATAATTCCAGTCCACATACTTACAAACTACATGACACAAAACATAGCATTTAATGGGCTGTAAAAAAACAGGTTGCAGGAGAACATAATCAATGCAGAAATATGGTTTCCCATAAAACACAATTACAACCATTCATTAATATCTAAATGTAATTAGGCGGCGGTATTGCTTAATTTTGTTTCACTTATCTTAAATAAAAATCTAACTCTCCCAAAAGTGCTATTATGGTTTATATACAAACTGACATTGTCCCTATGATTGTGATGATTTTTCAATCCAACACCTATGGAAATATTCTTGTTCCCTAATATTAAATTATACTTGGAATTCACCTCTTCATCCGATCACCACAAACAAAACCCAATCCAGCATTGTAAGGCAGGATATCGCTGCAGTCTGAAACCTGCTGTGTACCAAGGAGATGAGAGGGGGGTGGGGGGGGGGGTTGTTTGTCTGCTCAATATTGCAGCAGTCCACTCAGACACAACACAGATTTGTGTGTAAACAATTCTTTAATAAGAAATTTGTATCTACACTGAACAAAAATATAAACGCAACACTTTTGTTTTTGCTCCTCCATAGCCCTGCGCTCTTCCCCAACCTAACCCTACCCCTACCTCTCACACCAGATACTGCCTGGTTTTCGGACCCCCCCAGACCCCCCCCAATAAAGCAAAAATGCACGTTTCAGAGTGGCCTTTTATTGTGGCCAGCCTAAGGCACACCTGTGCAATAATCATGCTGTCTAATCAGCATCTTGATATGCCACACCTGTGAGGTGGGATGGATTATCTCGGCAAAGGAGAAGTGCTCACTATCACAGATTTGTTCAGATTTGTGAACAATATTTGAGAGAAATGGTTATTTTGTGTATATAGAAAATGTTTTAGATCTTTGAGTTCATCTCATGAAAAATCGGAGTAAAAACAAAAGTGTTGCGTTTATATTTTTGTTCAGTGTAAGTATACCTCGGCCTTTTCGAACAACAGTCTAATTTCATGGCGTGTCGTGTTTATTTCCCCAAGATGTTTGACCCCGCAGAAAGATCCAAAACAGCACAGACAGAGTCACTGAGTTAAGCCTTCCATACATGGAAAATAGCTGTGGGGGCACAGTGGTGTGATTTGTTGGAAAATACGTTTATTTAAAAGGGGATTTGTGCTGATCTGCACATAAACACCAACAATAGAGAGGCTGTTATCCTATCATAAACCTTAGTACAATAATGTGTTTTTAATTACAGTATTGTGTCCCCCAGTTGTATACAGTATTTAATGGGAATTCATAAGAACAACTTGGCTTTACAGTAGTGAAACATGTTTTGTATTTGATCATTATACACGCTTGCATATTCCACAATGAGGCATTAACACTTGATTAAAGTTACACTATCAACAGTTTAAACACAGCTGTGGGACGCATTGACCAGGGTTTTCACAGATGTTCCATAAATACACTTATATCAGAGATTTAAAGCTGACCCTTAGGCTGTACATCTCATAATACCAGTGCTGGTATTATCAATCAAGCTGGGTTTCAGTAGTTAGACCCTGTATTAGTGTATTTTAGTGTACAATAAAATAAACCAAACCTGCACGAAAATGATTCTTAAAGTAAGGTATTTTCTCTCTGCAGTCTCAAACCTGAGTGGAAATCTTGGGGAGGTTTTGCTCCTCAATATTGTCAGCAATAAGTGTTATCTCTTTGACCCCTTTATGCTGTATAGCAAATGTCATTAACATTTCCTAGGTGATTACATTGTGATTGGATAGTGCAAAACGCATAAAAGCCAGAAGGAAATGCTTCCATGAGGCATTAAGACCAGTCTACCTAAGCACATTCTGGAAGTTCATTATGATGCAATCTTATACAGGAAAAAGCCTAAAAATGACAATAGAATTGAATAAAAATTCGACCCACGCACACATAAATGAATATTGTCAGCTTTACAATGAAAAACCAGTGATTTTATCCGATTTGTTTACCAGATGTAAAGGTGAAATCGTCAATGCTTTTATCAATGAGTCAATCCAATGTAAAGCTTTATTAATGCAAGGATTTGCTGCTTTTGAATATCGTTTTGTTTGGAATGACAAAACAAGGGAATACAAACTGATTCTGTGTTTTCTTTAGTTTTTTCTCTATCTTATACTACAACTGAAGTAACAGAAAAATGCACTGTAGTGGAACTCAGTGTTGTGTGCCACTTTCCTTTTTTTTTATCAATATGTTTATTGATTTTCAGCTTACAAAAAATCACATACATAGGACGAAATAATAGAGCCAAAAGCAATACATATATAGACAGGACAACTACTTCACTTTACATTAAAGAAAAATAACAACACTAAATTAAATTGGTACATACCACAAGGGCACTCTAATACATCGGCAACCATCCAGTTTTCCAGCAATAGGACCGTATTTCTACAGAGGATATCACAGTCATTTACATTTTAACATATTATAGCATATTATAGCATTATCGCATTATCCTGCCCCAGGTTCGTTCAGAAATTGAGATAGGTCGTTGTTCTTGGTATACTCTATAAAACGTCCCCAGACCTTCTGGAACAGTTCTTGTTTGTCTTTGAGAAGACAAACAAGTAAGTGATTTTTTCTAAAGGCAGACATAAAGAAAGTTCCCTAAACCACTGTGCAATACTAGGTTTGCCCAACTTTTTCCATGTTAAGGCAATCATTCTTTTTGCTTGTAATAAACACATAAAAACTTGTTTATAACGTTGTATGTTATGTCCATCCGGATATAGGCCAAGTAGGAACATTTTTGGTTCCAGCTTTAAGCTGATCACTAAAATATTCTGTACTGTTACCCTAACCTCTTCCCAGAATTCCTTTATTCTTGGACATAACCATAGACAATGGAACAGTGTGCCTTTTCCTTCCCCACATCTGGTGCACGTGTCTGGGATATTAGCGTTAAATGTATTCAGTTTTTCTGGTGTAATATACACTCTCATTAGTCACTTGTATTGCAGAAGCTTTAGACGCGTATTACCCGTCTATGTTTGGGCCGTGCAAGCTGTGCTCCACTGTTCCAATGTTAGATTTTCCTGTAAGTAATTTTTCCAGGCATTGAGTCTAGAGTTCGAGGATTCTGAGAAGAACGCCAGCAGGAGATCATAGAATTCAGATATGATGCCCTTCCAAAAGGGGTTTTTAATTAAAACTTTCTCCAATATGGACAGAGGAGGGGCCAGCATGAGTCGATCCTGGTTCGCTCCTACAAAGCTCCTGAGTTGCAAATATTTAAAAAAATGTTTACGAGGGATATCGTATTTACTGACAAGTTCCTCAAATGATAAAAACTTCCCATTATCACTTCCAAACATGTCTTTTAACTGTCCCACCCCCTTTTCAGTCCATAGTCTAAAACCTCTATCGGCATTCCCTGGCGCAAAAAGAGTATTTCCCCAGATCAGGCTGAACCAGGAGAGAGAACAAGGTTCATTCATATATTTTTTTACTTCCTGCCAGACACCAATCATATTTTTAACTATAGGGTTAGGTGTAGTTTTTTTAAGATTTTTAGGGTTGTCAGAATATAGATAAGTGGGAAGTGGGAGCTTTAAGGAGCAAGACTCAACCTCCCTCCACACCGGAGGCCTCTCCTCTGTGTAGTAAAACATCAATGTTCTCAGCTGAGCTGCCCAGTAGTACCACAACATGTTAGGGAACTGTAATCCTCCTCTATCATAAGGCAAGTACAAGAGAGATAAACGGAGCCTGGGGCGTCTGTTATTCCATATAAAATTACTAAACATTTTCTTCATTCTACTGTAGGAAAACAATCTGGTGGGGGTGGCAGGGGGATGTTTTGAAACAAATATAACAGCTTGGGGAGAACATTCATCTTGAGTATATTAATTCTACCCATTAGAGAGATCGGAAGGTTTGACCATCTATCAACTGATTTGGAAATAGACGCTGTAGTCGGATTATAGTTAGAGTTCACAATATCTTCCAATTTGGGAACAATCTGAATACCCAAGTAAGTGAAAGTATTTACTGTTCTAAAATGGCCAGCATGTTTGGGTGGGTTAGACCTTTCCTCCGAGTTAAGGAGCATGATGGAGGATTTTGAATTATTTACTTTGTAACCCGATATATGGTTGAACCCTTTAATCAGATCCATAAGAGCCGGTATAGAATTCTCCAGATTTCTAAGGAAGAGAATCACGTCATCAGCGTAAAGAGCTATTCGATGGTCAAACCCTCTCACATGTATGCCTGAAATCATTGTGTGCTCTCTCACAGCAATAGCAAATGGTTCAATTGCGATTAAGAAAAGAAGAGGGGATAGAGGACAACCTTGTCTACAGCCCCTACCGATCCTTATCGGCTTTGATATGATATTATTGGTAATTATTTCTGCATACGGGTCGTTGTATAAAAGTTTTACCCAATTAAAAAAATTCTCCCCAAAGCCAAAGCGGTCAAGAAGTTCAAACAAATAGGACAATTCCACCCTGTCAAAAGCTTTTTCAGCATCTAATGCCAAGAGAGCTGTATACGGCGCCCCCCTTTGGTCATGTAGAATGTTCAAAACCCGTCTCACATTGTGAAATCCCTGATGGCCAACCATGAACCCATTTTGATCCTCTTTTATAATTTCCGGCAGCAGGCCTTCCAGTCTTCTTGCCAAGATCTTACAAAGTATCTTCAAGTCTGAGTTTAGGAGGCTGATAGGGCGCATATTTTCGCACTTGTCATTTGATTTCCCAGGTTTTGGCAGAAGTGTGATCAGCGCCCCTCTCAGGGTGGGAGGAAGTATTCAATTTTGAATATATTCAATAAACATTTCCAAAAGGGGTGCCTTTAATTTCACTTCAAATTTTGTATAGATATCAATGGGCAGGCCATTTCATGCAGTGTGTCACTTTCACTCTAACTCATGCTCTACTAAACTGTCATTGTTTAAATTATTATTATCTATTGTGTTTATCCTTTTATTATTATACATAGATGTATGTAGATGCCCTGTGCTCTACACACATTCACTCTGTTGCAAAGAAATACCAGGTGTAAAGCTCCTGCCCGAAAGAGTCTTTGGAACAACATATATCATGAGCCACTCCTTCAGAATATCTTTAGCTGTCTTACATGATTTCTGATCTCTAGGCGGAATTGCATAATTATCCACTATTTTTATAAAGGACATTACAGTATTCATATACTCTAGACCAGGGTTGTCCAAACTACGGCCCGGGGGCCAAATGCGGCCCATTGTCCATTTATAATTGGCCCTCAGCAAATTCTTAAAGTATAGCCGATATAACACAGTAGTATTCATGTGTTAATAAGCCCACTTTTCAAATACATTCAGTCAATTAGAGCTGAGAGCATGTTCTAACAAATCTGACTTTAATTTCCATTACAAGCTTTAAGTAGACCCTTCATATTTCCCCTATTATAAGCAATCTGAGGCTTCTGTTTTAAGGGATGAGCTGCAACAGGATAACTGAAACCCTCTGGAGACCTGTGATGTTTCTTAAATCATATTCAAGTAGAAAGCATAATTTACCTACATTTGATATATTTTGTTGAATTATAACATAACTTATGAGGCAATATACCTCTAGTGAAGCGCCCAGCCCTTTGTATATGTTTCTGTATGTGGCCCTCAGTGAAAAATGTTTGGACACCCCTGCTCTAGACTGAAATGTGATGTACTGTATGGAGCACATTACGGCTAGGTCAACAGAGTAATAGCAATAGAAGAACTTTTCTAAAGATAAAAACAAACCATACACAGAGCTATTCTGAATTGAGGATGCATGCAATATTGACAATAATTGACTATCCGACGAGTCGAATTGCCAGACAGCTGAACAAGCCACAGTAATCAGTTCCTTATCAAGGTGAGGGAATGTTTTGAACGGCTCAGTCAGGAACACTCTTATTGGTTTTTTTGCGGATCATTTAGCTGTGACAAAGTTGGCAGCAAAGACACAAACAGGAAGTCAGCCATATCAATGCTGCAAAGCTCCAATCATGATCAGAATTGCTCAGTAGACAAGTAGACAGGTCCTCATTGTACCTGTTTGCCATGCACTCCGCTTGATGGGCTCCTGCATTCCCCCTGCAAATGCTGCTTTCCTCAATATCTCCTGTTTAACGTGTCAGAGAGACTGGGTGCAAGCAGGTCAATTGAAACAGACTTTAAACTCTTGTGTCTGGATACAGCTTTGATATTTTGCTGTAGTTATTTTTCTTCAAAAGAGAAATCACAGATTGTATCCAAATATATGCTCGAAAAGGCTTTTGTTTACAAGAACACGTTTTTTTAAGGGTTCCCAAAACACTTTCCCTCACTTCAGTAGATTTGATGTGAGCAGGCTAACCCTCAATATTCGGGTTTCATATTACTTGTTTTTGAAGAGCAGCTGTGAAGTGTGTTCCAGAGCAGTAATAAAATAACTTCCTTCCCTAATGTGATGACATTATAAAGGGACACGTGTTGGATAGTGTACAGCTTGGCAGAATTAGCACATGTCCTAACTTGGTGTGGTTAAGTCCCTACACTTTGTAGAAATTGGAGCACACTGGGATAGCTACTGATTAAACCAACAGAACACAGTAATTACCAATTCAATTATGCAAAGCATCTTTAAAGGAGTGGGATGGAAACAAACGCCCTCTGAGAAACATTTATTCACAGTGAGTGCTACACACTACAGCAGGGATGAGGAACAAAAGTGCACACCCACCTACTCCATCCTCCATCTCTTCTTCCGTTTATCACTTTTAATTGTCAGTGTATATTATTCTAGTACATGATTTCACTACAGTATTACTAATGTTACTAGTAATACATTGAATGCAACACTCATTTGTACCTAACATGAAATACTCAACAACATATGGATTCCCTCTGCCAAAGAGTGGCTGTATGTCAGTCATACTGTATATCGTTACCGTCCTTGAACATTGTATAGCTGTGTGCTTGATTATGACACAAATCATTGCAGCTTTCTTAAGATGATATGATTAGTGTACAATCATACTGCAGAGAACATGATAAGTGGTCATGTATAGTTGGGGTTATTGGCTTGATTAAACACGCAATAAGGCATGTTAAGTAAAATGTAAATGGTGAATGATTACATGATTACTGCGCTGTTCTTGCTAAATGTTCTCCATATATAAGTGAAAGGAGAGGGTGGATAAGAATACATGATGTTTATTGGTCAGAGGGTGACAGATGTGTGGTTTGGAAGAATTCAGTGTTTGTAATACATCACTTGTTTATCCCAATTTCAAAGTAATACAGGAATAATCCCAGAGGTAATGACTTGTACATGTTATGGTGTAAAACACTGATGTGATGTAACTGGGCATGTCATTAATGTGCACATGTGTGGATCAGTCCAACAACTTTGGTAATATAATTGATTTGACAACATTTATCATGAATCACATGCTAGATGTTTAATATTTACATACTGATTATTAAGTGTGTTTTATTTGAAAGAAAGTATACAATTGATTACAACAATGAAGTCAGTGACACTTTTATTTTATTTAATGTATTGAAATGTGGGAGTTTGCAAAATGGGTTAACAGGACATGGAAAGCATACTGTCTCCAGTTGGCAGTTTTCTTCTAGCACTGAGCGTCTGACTAAATTTAGCAAATGGACAATAAATATAAGAGGCCAAACACCACTCTGACAGGACAAGGAACTTTGGCATCAAGGAAAATAATAAGAACATGATGCAATAGCTGTCTCCTGGTGGAAACTAAGATACTGTAGCGCACAGTACATACATTTCGTATATAAATATCATGGGGAAATCATGAACAGGCAGATACAAGATGGTTGTAAAACAACACATTTTAAAACCAATGTATCAAACAGCTGGAGTTTTCTTTGCGCTGCATGTTTTATGATAGCTTGTTTTATTTTAAGATTATTTCACATTATCAGATTCTCTTGTTTTTTTCAAATTGGCATCCTTAATGCTTTTCTTGACGTCCTCTCCAAAATAATTGAACAATCAGAAACAAACTGTTCATGTTCTGTAGAGCTTCTAAAGTATTAACTTTGGGGTTTAAGGAATTATTGGTCAGCCAGAGTCTTCTGTTGTTGTTTTTTGTCTGAATTAATTGCTAGAGTATTTTTATTGTCGTTGTTTACACATGCCTAGAAGTATTTATACCTCATAAAGAACTGTAGGCTGCAGACTGGCAGAAAACCAGCAGACTGACATCAAAGTGAAGGAACAGGTCATGTTTTATGGAGAGAACACAATTCATTAGTCAACACTTATGTCAACACATTTTTGCTGATGTTGGTATGTGTAAACCATACATCGTAATAAACTATGTGATCTTCAATTAGTGAGAAGAGGAAACTAATTAGCAAACAATTACAGTCCCACATTCCTGTTTCCCTACAGAGCAGTCTCACCGGTCGTCCCAGGCTGCAGCATGAAAACCTGGAAGGCAACAATGTGAAATGCATCCTTCCCACACCTGTGATTCCTCTTCCAGATGTTTCCAGCAGCTGCAAACCCTTAAAGGCCGGAGGTAATAGTTGCAGTTAAGTTTCTATTATGGTTAAAATAACAAAGTGGTTTACAGTGTTTAACCTGTTGCCACTGCAAATGGCAAAAAATGGATGCATGGATGTATGGGATATTCAGTGCTTTTTTTCTGTTTACAAAGGGCCATGTTCAATGTTTTCACCAGCAATGAAAATGTGGGCTTTTGTCACTTGCCTGCAACATGGTTTTATGGCTCAGCTGTTGTATATATTTATACACAATGGATGATGAGTCCAATGTGCAGTACATGAAAATCTAGGTTTTAAGATAAAACAGACATTAAGATGTAGTACTACAGAATTATGTACAGTGAACCTCTGGGTCTGAAAAGTGAAACAGAGGCTTGGTGTCTTTAACCTGCATTCTTCTGAATATTACATTACATTACATTGCATTTAGCTGACGCTTTTATCCAAAGCGACTTACATTCGACCAGGAAGACACAACCTTGAAGAAAACAGAATCATATAAGTACATCAGGTTTCATAGAGCCAAACATTTCAAGTGCTACTCAACTGGCTTTAGATAAGCCAGTCCTTTATTAGTATATAAGTGCTTTGTTAATAGTTCTATCGCTCGAAGTGGAGTCGAAAGAGATGAGTTTTCAGTCTGCGCCGGAAGATATATCAAGCAGGGGGCCACTGCACTGGTTGCACAAAGAAGTCTAGTTGTATAGAAGTATATGAGAAAGATGATACTCTACTTCTCGCTTTATTTATTAAATTGCTAAACATTTCCTCAACTGCTTGTTTCAAATGAATTATTACACAGCATGATGTTCATTATGTCCAGAAAGAAATGACTTCGGATTGGTTCAGTGATCAGTTGTACTATGCTCAACTGTACGGTGTCACTTTTCGTTGCAAAAAACAAGCTGGTAAAGCAAAAATGTTGTCCACAAACCATTGGGTGCCAACGTCTACTCAATTTAATATAAAGTCTTTGCTCCATACAATGTTTCGGCAGCATCTCAATTGAAATCAATCTAATAACTTAATTTCAGGGCTGCTCGCAAAACATGCCTGTCTGTCATCAGCTTTTCACTCCCATTTCCCTTACACCTGACTAATGCTTGTGGCTGAATGAGATGTTAGAGATAATTCCTGAATCACAAAGAGCTCTCAGGTCAAAGTGCCAAAAGTGTTTACGTTGGAACATATGAATAAGCCTTTAAGTGCCCTTGAAGTGGTCGCTAAGGTAGCCTTCGCTGTATTCACCATACAAACAACATAATTTGCAGTCCCTACATCGTGTTGGACCTCATACCGTACAAAATGAATGAGAACAACACACAAGACATTTTCCTTAGCTCAGTCTGTGCTTAGATGGAGAGAGTGACATTTTCCATCCTGCTATTCATTTGCCTAACATACATTGTACGTTGTCATCTGATAATACCTTATCATCCTGGGCAGTGGTTTGAATGCTGAAAGCAAGTATTGTTTGTAAAATTATGTGTTGAGTTACCCTGGCATTTCCTCAAAAACTGGTAAATTACCGCTATGCATAAGAAAACAGCAAAACAGAGAGATTACCTGCATCTTTAACTGAAATATTCAACAAGTGGTGTTGATTTCTGGTCGTATAGATTGTTTAATTGTTAGTTTTTAATGTAAAACATTTAGCTTCATTTTATAAGTCAGGTACTACATCAGTAAACAAATAAAAGACAATTGGAATAGGTTGGAATAATGAGCAAGGTACCATTAAATTAAGGAGTAGTTGCCACCCTTATTATTTAGCCCCAAGTCGGATAAATCAGCACATTCAGAAAAGACAAAATACCCTGTTGTAATTACCACTTTTAAAGTATTTACCAGCTAGTTTCTAGCAAATAACTTCCACATGATGTGGATTCATTACTCCAAACAATGGGAGACTCAGGGTTGGGGACGTTCATGAGGAGGTTCATGCACTTCAATGAAAATGAGAGAGTGTCTTTGAAAGGAAATTCTTCCTCTGGCTTCCCAAAAGCATCTGTACTCAAAATCAGAATCGCTTTTTGTAATTACAGGACACATCTATGGCACCTTATTCTGAGGGACTGAGTTACTGTTGTAGACCAATGATTAAAACTGATATGTGGGTGTATTTAACATAAAAATAAAGCTGAAAAAGAGATTGCACACCTACGGAGTGAACTTAGTTTTGTGATGGTGTAATTCAGCAGAAGGATCTTTGTTTTCCTCCTCTTGGTATTTTTGTTAAATGAAATTAAAAAAAACATTTGGTAGTAATCTCATGTTGTTGTTACCCATATGCGGCTTTTTTTTTACCTCAGGCTTTTTTGTAGCCTGTGGTGTAATTCTCAGTTTCAGTCCTCAACAAAAATGTAAAAAAAAGATTTTTGCATTCATTGGAAAAATCAATGTTACTGTATACATCAATTATTCCTGAATACACGTGTAATATAAAGCCATAGTCAAGATGGGGGATGCGCAGGACAAAAGCGACATATCTGTTTTTAATTCGTCAAGGTTTGCATTTTTGTGTTTGAAAGTAATATGATTAAATATGGCACAATAAGTGGATTTCCCAAAGGTACTAAGCTCCTTAAATACTGTATGTATATACTTCACTAAGAGGAGTCAATCCAGCAATAAAACACTGAAATAAGGTATTTTCTAAGTTTGATTTGGTGGCTCAGTGACTGGTGATAGCATTTCACAAGGATCTCCAACAGGAAGCCTGACCATATGAGTAATATTTAAAGCATTTAAAAAAAAATTCTGATGGACTTTTTCACTTTTTAAATGTTGTCCAGTGAATTTCATTCTCATTGATTTAATTTGCTTCTGCTACAAAAAAAGTATATCAGAACTAAATGATGGGAAAGGAGGTATTCATATATTTTTTGTACATTATTCTGCTGCCGAGAATAAGTAAAGAAGGCCAGCAAATCTGAAAATGACTAATTAGACACATCATCTAAGTTAATGTGGACCTGCTTGGATATTTCATGCCAAAAACTGTCATGTAGAAGTGTGATCTTTAGGGACGCACATTAGAGTCTCAGTATATATGTAGACATTTTCTTGCAATCTTCTCTCGTGTCACAAGCTGTGTTCACTGGCAGAGTCATAATTATAACAACAAGTCCTCCAACTCATACGACCAAATAGGTCGATTGTTCAAGCCCTTATTACGACCAAATAGGTTGATTGTTCAAGCATTAAATATTACACATCTGCCGTAGTTCTCTATTTATAGAGCCCTGATTAGAAGACCTTTGGACAAACTGGAAGAAATGTCGCCGAAACTGAATACGTGACGTGGATCATAAATATATCAGCAATTAAACAACATCTTTAATTTCTCTTCACACAATACGTCTCCTTGCAGTATCAATAGTAATTCGGCTGACTTTTATATTTGATCCAATTGGTAGATAGGGTGTATTTACACCATAACGGTGCACAGCTGATAGATAGGGACTTGTAGTTTTTAAAGATATTACTGATTTTCTTTGCATTAAAGAATGTAAATACTGAGTTGAGAGAATAGTCAGGGGTTTTGGGTGATGGGAGACACATCTATGGATTCACAATTTCAATAACTTACCATTAAATGACAGATATACCTTTCTGTCTATGATGTTTTACAAATCAGATATTAATGTGTAGAACTACAATATGTGAAATAATATAGCAATATCCTGTAAAATTATGTGAAACATGAATAAAACTACACATCTTCAGATGTTATACACAAGTGTCCTACACTAATAATACAAAGTTATTATAGCATTGTATGCTGTGTGTTATTTGTAACATCTTCAGAAACTACCTTTCCAACTCCTCACAAGTTGACTGTTACAGGTCTATACAGGTTCATGGTACAATGCATAAGCTTCAAATCGAGAGACTGAAACTGTATTTTCCTTTACCGTTCTGTTTTAATTCCACAATAAAGTTATTAGTAATATTATGTTTGATATTATTATGTTTTATTAACTACCACTGGGTGTTACAAATATCAAAACAATATATGTGTGGATAACAAAATAAATCCGTCATAAACGAAACTGGAAATGATACTGGAAAGTATAATTTATTGTGTTAACACTGTACACTTGACAGTTTTTTTTAACCCGAACCACCTAGTGGTTAAAGCACGTTATTGCATTTTTTTGTTGAATAGTTATATTTGATGAATACATTAAAAATATTAAGAGTATCCTACATACAAAATAGGGGGAAAGTAGAAGGTCAATGATAGAAATATAGAATAGAAAATATCAAGAAGATACTGTAGTGATCTCTACAATAAAACAGCTAGTGGAGGACGTCCAAATATATTAATAGGAGGATGTGCAAAACAGACAAACTAATAAGGCTTTATTTAAACATTAAATAATATTGTAAGTTAAGGTCTTCTTTTGAATAAGAACAACACTTAGGGGGTATCAACAGATAAATATTAAGTCTGACACAGTACTTAACGTCTAATATATTGCATAGTTTATTTTGGCACTTGACAATCACCTTCCCTGAATTTTACTCAGGTGTAATTAAAGTCAGCTTTAAGGGTTGTTTATATTTCACATCATTAATCAGAATCTGCAAAGTAACTAAAATAAATGTAGTGGAGCAAAAATACCAGGTTAACCTCTGAATTGTAGTGGAGTAGAACAAAGTAGTATATGCTGCTGTAACAAAAACATTTCCCAACTTGGGATCAATCAATTATATCTTATCTTATCTTAAGATGATCGATGGCTACTGCCATATTTGCAAAATTTGCCTCTGAACCTTGACAAGTGCATGTTTCAGGCTTATCAATGAACAACAGGAGGGGTCACAGACATAAGACCAGCTGTTAAATAAAGCTCTTCTGACCTTACAGTAGCTGTCATGTGGGTATATTAATGCTGCCCATTATGGACACAAGCTATTTTCACCCATTTATTAATTATATGTTTTAAATTTGATAACACCAATGTGTTTCGTATCCCCTAAACCTCCAGGGATGTACACAGTTTAATACTGGCAACTTCTAATTATGGGAAATACGAAAACGTCTTTTAAAACAACAATTCCCAGTAGAGACGTGCCATAGACCATGTTGCAAAACACAATAGCCAGCATGTGTAGTTCGGGGACTGGGCTGGACCCGTTCGAGTTTAGTTTTGGATAGTCTGCCGTGGATTCATTCTATTTAAAACAGCTCGGCGTAACCTTGGCGCACTGCCACTCCAACATCCAATCACAGAGCTTCAGGACTAATCACGGGTTTGTCAAGCAAAGCGGATGTTGTAGTCCCAAACGATAGCTGAGGATTATAGGTAGTGTAGTGTCTTCGGCCATCCTAAACTCCGAAAAAACTATTTGTTTTTCCGAATCGAAGGTTAAAAACACAAAAGCATTGTACACAATTTAAACCACTCAATGTTGTGTAATTAACAAGGATAAACTGATGTTTTTTAGTGAATGAGTAATGCAGATATCACTGTGTAATCATTTGACAGTGAGGGGAATACTTCCAGTTTTATTATGAAAACTTCAAGACTGGAAATACTGTTTTCACCCCGTGAGGGTTGACACCAACTTTACATGGATGCTGCGGAAAGACGTAGTATACACGTACTCCTGGCGAGACCTCAAATCATCTTCGTAATATATATCAAACTATAGATCCTACACATCCACTGGACGTGTATTCTAAAAGTACAATATACACTTCTCGCTAGGAATCAAATCAAAAAGCATTTTAATGGCCAAACTATCCTACAATTTAGGATTTTCCAGAGAGGGTTATTTGTGAATATACGACCCTCCGGAGCGTTTGCAATCAACGGGGAGCATATGCCGCAAATTGTTGTTTCTTACACGACCACTAGAGGTGCTAAACTTTAAAACGTGACTATAAGTCGTAATAAGCTGCTGAACAATCAACCTATTTGGTCGTTTTTTGGAGGAGGACAGGCTGAATTATAACTATTTCCAGAAACACATGAGTTAAATGTTCATTGCATTGGGAAGGAGAAGAGAGATGCTGTGAAAAGAAATGATGATCAACGAATCAGAAGTACCTGAGATTTACATCTCATTTAAAAGTGTGTATTGAGCTGCTTTGAAGATAACCTTCGAGCACACGTACAGTATTCAGAGTTCAAAATATACAACTCAGTTTAACAAGACATGAAAAGTATTGTTGTTGGAGTGCATGTCAAGTATCTTATAACTTGCTAATGCTTCATTCATACTGCACAAGGTCAGATCAGCCTGAGCACTGAGCAGCAATAGGATCTTGCTCAACTTTCTTTCCCTGGTTCGCAGCAGTTTTTCACCAGGATTCATATCCGACTTTACAGGCAGGCTTCTGGCGTTAAGTAAGAAAAGAAAATGGGAGGGAATGTTTGACCTTTTTCAGTGAATAGCCTGGAAAGTGATATGTGATTAAAATGTGTCGGGGAGAAATAAAAAATGAGGAGAGACGGAAAGCAAAGGGAGAGAGCAAATTGTAGTCAGAGGTAAGGAATGAAGACAGGGTTTCTTATAAGGGATATCTTGCACTTTTGACACCTTGGAACTTTAATCCACCCAGGATATCTTCTGTAATCAAACAGCGTGTCAATCAATTTTCAAAGGATTACCATGGATGGCATTATACTTCTCAAATGCCAACCATCAGACTGTAAAGGATGTGCTGGCTGCATGAAAATTGTCTCTACAATGGTTTTTAATAATTATGAAAGCCCAGCAGCAACCATGGGATGTCTATGCTGTTGCCATGATAAATCTATACATTACATACTTGAGCTAACATTTAAATTTCAGCTCGTACAGTAAGCCCACAGCTGTATAGCTCTGTCTCCTTAAGATATCAAAGTATCTTCCTTAAACCTTTTCATGTGATATCAAATATGTTTCTCAAGGAAATTCAAAGTTTAGATTTCACTGAAATTCCTTTCATAGCAAATGAGAATCATTTTGCAAATGTTTACTCCAATGCATCTAAACTTTAAAATTGGAGATGCCTGACTAAAAGCTCTGATTAGTATTCAGGGTCCACAACATGTGTGATGCCAATTATCCGCTGGGTCATTACCACTCTTGAGCGAAGTTGCGCAGGCAAAAGGTTTTTAAGGGAAAAGGCCTACATTTTCATCAGCAGTTGCACTTTGTTGGTATTGACGAGAGAGACCAATGCTAAAATAGTTTTATATTTGCACATTGCCAAAACATTAAAGGAATGTGATGAAAGAAAGTGAGTGTCATTGTCAGCATTTTACCCAACTGAAAATATAGCTAAACTATATTCCTTTTAGGGAAGCTTTTGTTATGAGTAAAACAACTCAAAACATATGTTATTATTGTCCAATTTTAAGTGCTAACACTTGCTTTGCTGGCAGGTGGTAAAATATCACAGGCAACAGGATTCAGCTCATGCGATTATAGCCCCACTGATGTTTCTCTCTGTGAGAACGCTGATAGCAGGAACAGAGGTAGAAAGTAAACATAATAAATAAGTACTAATTATGCCTATTGTTTATTTAAAAAGGGAATACTCAACGTTATTTAATTATTTTCCAACATTACAAAGTATTTAGATAATTAGAGGTCTTCTGGCTGATTTACTTTGCATTATATCGAACGTACACCAGCAAAACAAACAGTACTGGAATTCAAACACTTCTCTATACTGTAATATGGCCTCTGCTTTGTAATTGTTACTCTCACAGAGAATTTTGTTCAAGCACAACATGTGCATTGTTTGACACAAACTTTAAAAAATTGAATTTGTGAAACTTGTTCTTTCTCCTTCACACAATGTGTTACATAACATAACTCCATTCGAGCTGTAAACAAGACAACTTTCTCATTTATGTTGTTATTGAATCATCATTTTTGCAGTAATGAAAATATTCTCTCTTTGATTGTTTGGAAATGTGATCTAATGTTTCATTTGCAAAACAATTATAATCTGTATAGAAATGAAATCTTATCTAAAAAAGTTAATTATTGTAACTCTGTATTTATCAGTACTAAAACAAACAGCAACTGAAGACACATTTGCTGCTTCTTGACTACATTTAACATTGTGACACACATCGTTTCAATCTTCCAGCACCAGCTCCTAAGACCTTGTTCAAGTAAGAAAATACATACATTACCTGTTTGACCTTGCTCTTTAATGGGCAAGGAAGATAAACATATTTGTTCCTTGTATTATTCATGAAGCCGAATCAACAGCATGAACCAGTCAATAAGTCGGTGTGAGAATCAAACCAAGGTGAATGGTGTGATTGACTGCACCGGGTATATGGGGAATCATAAAGCCTTAGTTTAGATCTTTCCCTTGGGCTCTCTCTTCGATATGAGATGTAGGAGGTACAGCAGAAGACCTAGAAACTATTTTAGCATACTACATTTTTTCCCTCACTTGTTAGTAAATTGACTGAAAGCAATATAAGCCGTAGCCAGTTCAAAATAGTCAAAATTAGATGATAACAAACTTGAAAGTTGGGGGAAATTATGCATTTACTATACATTGGGAAGATGCTTATTTGAGCCCCTTCTGTTGTCTGAGTCAAGATCATGGGTCAACTATTTATAGTAATAATAAGAGTGCTGTGTTTAACTTCTTTTTAAACTGACATAAATAAGATTTCACTAACCCATGACCCAAAATGACCACAATGTGAAGGTTTGATACATATAGTGATCAATAGTGTCTTACTCTGTCCAATAATCAAAATCTCTGCAATACCTCATGTGCTAACCTACACAAACACCTTAGACCTTGGAAATTCATATTATTTTGAAACATAATCCTACATTTGCAGCAATACACACACACATAGACATACACACACTCCCACTTACTCCCAGTGAAAAGTAAAGGCGAGCGATGAGTTCCTAATGACTCCATCTGGCGAGTAGAGCAAGAAGGTGTTTCACCACTGTAGACAGTTATGTTGTCACTTTTCCCTCCACGTCAGGGTGTCAGATTTTAAACTGAAGAGGCAGATCACTCCTTTAGCTGCTCACTCTCAGCGGAAGGACACTGACAGCGGCATCCAGAGGCAAAAAGGTCAGGCCATCAGGTTGGTTGTGCTAATGGACTGCTGACCATGCACTACGCCAGCCTCTCAGGAGACATTGGCAGCCTAGTTCTCACCTCTTCAGTGTGGGTACCATGTCTTTACATCACTCTCATTAACCATTTGCCAACAACAGGGCTTATTCTCACATCATGCTGTCTCTTTGTTCACACTTTGCTTCTTACTGAGCCACTCATTGGGTCATTAATTCTGTTCTCACTTCTAGCTACGACTGAAGAGGATGTACACAATCTTGGTTAAAAATTGTGTAGTTTGTGGTTTCCAAGAGCTGTAGAGAGCTCACAGCACAGTTCAGGCATTTGTATAAGAGCACCTCAAGATGGCAGTGTTCACCATGGCAGGCTGCTCAGCCTTTGCTCAACAGCTTGCCTTTCTCAGCAGCAGCACAACCAGAGAGTCTTGGAGGAAATTGAGGGTTATCTACTGCATTGAAATTAAGTAATGATTGGATAGCAGTATGCATTAAAGTGTGGTTGTATGGTTGACTCTGATTTGCAGTCTCTTAATGTAAATCTGCAGTTTTCTAATTGCATTGTGCCACATCGGAAGTGTAATTTGTTTGGTGTTAGTCAGTTCCGTTACACAGTTCAGTCTTCCCCTTTTTTCTTTTAAAACGTGTCAACTAAGATCATCTGCAGTTATAGGCAATTCCAAAGTCCCACCACAGCTGCCTCAGATCGTCACAGCCCTAGCACGAGGCACTAAACTTAAAAGGAAATGCAATTCAACCATTACGCACTGAGCTCGCACCACATGCTGTGTATAGCTTTGATGACTGGGATAACTGTCAAGGTTATTTCTTACGGACAAATGCTGATGAGTGGCTGCAGGGTGCTGAGTGTGGCGGACAGAGCGTGAATATGCACCCCGTGCAAACATGCGAAGCCTACACAACGGCTTCTCTGTCTGGAGTGCAATTAGTGACTCCTACACAAGGCTTCTATTACTTTCTATGACTCTTGGCAAGTCCTATCCATTATAAACCGTTTCAGTTTGTGATTTTAACGGCTTCAAAATGTTGGGTTTTTGTGTCTACTGCAATAAGTGCAGCCTACCTGACAACAGCCTAACAGGTTGGCTTATGCCTTTCGATGTGTCCCTTTTAGAGCCAATGACGGCTATCTGCCTTTTATATAATCATCACCAGTGCATAAGCAAGGGAACAGACACTCTTGTTCTCCATATTATCAGCAGCAGCACTAGCGGCTTCATCATCCTCATCGTCGTCGTCGTCATCATCATCCCCCTCCAGCCTCGGGATTTTTGGTTAAGCGTCTCTGCAGCCTGCAGCATCTTCACAGAGCATCTCACCGCGGACTACGCTCCGGTCTGCATTAAGTGACGTGACTTTGGGCCAATCCTGTGGGCGCTCGGGTTGTCGACGCCACTGAGAGAAAGGGGCGGTGTCCAATGATGATGGTCGGCGGGGTGGGGGGCGTCGGTGTGGTGTACTTCACCACCCCTTCTATGGGTTTACACAGAGTTAGTGCAAGATATTCTGCTCCGGGAGTGAGAGTGCAAGGATAAACGGCACATACACGCTGCACATCGGTGCCACACTGAACAGCATTTATATCTAGGTTGGCATTTCCAAGTGGGATCCACTCTGAGATATCGCTTTTTCTTCATGATCTCTTTTTAACCTTGTGGTTTTCTCGGCTGATTATTGATGGTGCTTCATGAACTTGAAACATGACGGGACAGCAGTGTCTCCTCCTGTGTTCACCTCTTCGGCACCTTCACCTTAACAGGTAGCCCGGGGGAAAATAACGCCGGTTTTTCTCGGTACGTTTACGGCAGATGAGCACTATTTTTTTTAGGACCGGTTCAAATGGAAGACAGCACCAAACAGTGATCACCTGGCTGTGACTTCTGGAGAGCGGCGCTGATCACCGCAATCACTGCAGGGCGCACAATTAGATCCTGTCCATTCCTGAAGTTAAATGAGGGAAACGGAACTGCGACATTTGCAGCATCTATTTGATTCCAGTTTTTGCGACCAGCTGATTTTACCCCAAAAAAAATCTTGAGACTGATTACTCCAGCGGGTCGAATATTTTGTTCTTCTTATTCCTGGATCCAAAGCTTGATCTGACTGAGAAGGATATCTTTGCTCGAATAATCTCACAGGTACACCGGAGGAGAAGACTATGAGCTGACACACTCCAGCTTTTCTCCTGCGCTGTAACGGATTTGGGTATGTACGATAAGAATAGGTCTCAGTTGCCCACTAAGAATTCAAAATCTGTCTGAGCTCATTTTCTAGGCTTCATTCATGCGCATTCATTCGTTTATAAGCCCGCACAAAGCTAAAGCTCTTTAATTTCAGCAATTTAGTTTAATATTAATAAGAGTGTGTCATGTGTAGTGAAGTTTGTGGCAATGGGGGTTTGAGTCGCTGAAATAATTATTGGTGACTATAAAATGTGGAGGATTTTTAGAAAGGGAGCAAACATAAATGGTGGGTTAAGTGTTGCTTTAGATTTTTTACTGTGAATTGTTGATAAAAGCCTTTGGGTATAGTTTAATAGGGACTGTAAAAAAAAAAAGTGAACAAAACAGCTGACTTTGAGGTTGGGGGTTGTTAATTAAATTGAATTACTGTGCATGGGAAAGTTATTTTCACTAAAGATAAACTCTTTCATGTATTCATAGGTTGTCGCTGGAAGATTCCTGCCATCACATTCAAGGAGGCCTGTAACAACATTGCATAGAAAAAAACCTTTGATTTGTAAAGACTGGAAACACATTTACGCTGTCATGGATCTAAAAGACTATTACCTGTTGGGTGCCCTGTTCGCCTGCTTATGGCTAGATCCTTCAATAGCCCAAGAGCTAATATACCCCATCAGAGAGGAGTTGCAAGAAAATGTCCTCATTGGAAACATACCAAAGGACCTAAACATTTCCCATACAAATGCTGCCACTGGAGCAAGTGCTAATCTTGTGTACCGGCTCGTCTCCAAAGCAGGAGATAACCCTCTGGTGCGTGTTCTGAGCAGCACTGGCGAGATATTCACAACATCAAACCGAATCGACAGGGAGAAGTTGTGCCCTGGTCCCTCGTTTGAGGACAGCGAGTGCTCCTTTGAAATTGAAGTGGTCATCCTCCCTAATGATTATTTCAGGCTGATTAAAATCAAAATAATTGTCAAAGACACAAATGATAATGCCCCCATGTTCCCGTCCCCTGTGATCAACATCTCCATCCCTGAGAACACGCTCATTAACAGCCGATTTGCCATTCCTTCTGCCACTGACCCAGACACTGGCCCTAACAGTGTCCACAAATACGAGCTCATCAACGGGCAAAGTGCCTTTGGCTTAGACATAGTGGAAACGCCTGAGGGGGAGAAGTGGCCCCAGCTCATTGTGCAGCAGAATCTGGACAGAGAGCAGAAGGATACATATGTGATGAAGATCAAAGTGGAGGATGGTGGCAGTCCACAGAAATCCAGCACTGCAATTCTCCAAGTTACAGTAACGGATGTCAATGATAACAGACCGGTGTTTAAAGAGGGTCAGATAGATGTGCACATACCAGAAAACTCCGCTATTGGCACATCTGTTGTGCAGCTCCAGGCATCAGATGCAGACATAGGGGCGAATGCAGAAATACGTTATGTATTTGGGACTCAGGTGTCAGCTGCTACGAAAAGACTCTTTGCATTAAATACAACATCTGGCCTAATTACAGTGCAGAGACTTCTCGACAGAGAGGAGATGGCTATTCACAAGCTTTCTGTTTTAGCCAGTGATGGCAGCTCTAGTCCCGCAAGAGCTACTGTTACTATAAATGTGACTGATGTGAATGACAATCCACCTAATATAGACCTGAGATACATAATCAGTCCCATTAACGGCACTGTTTTCCTCTCTGAGAAGGATCCCATCAATACCAAGATAGCTCTCATCACAGTGTCAGACAAAGACACTGACATCAATGGCAAGGTCATTTGTTTCATTGAGAAAGATGTGCCCTTCCATCTAAAGGCTGTGTACGACAACCAGTATCTGTTAGAGACATCTGCTCTGCTTGACTACGAAGGCACTAAGGAGTATAACTTTAAAATCGTGGCTTCTGACTCTGGAAAACCCAGCTTGAATCAGACTGCCTTGGTAAGAGTGAGGCTGGAGGATGAGAATGACAACCCGCCTATTTTTACTCAGCCAGTTATTGAGCTAGCTGTTATGGAAAACAACAAGCGCGACCTGTTCCTCACGACTCTCAGTGCCACAGATGAGGACAGTGGGAAAAACGCAGAGATAGTTTATCAGCTGGGACCAAATGCATCCTTCTTTGATCTCGACCGAAAAACTGGGGTCCTGACTGCATCCAGGGTCTTTGACCGGGAGGATCAGGATAGGTTCCTCTTCACTATAACGGCAAGAGATAACGGGACACCCCCTTTGCAGACGCAGGCGGCTGTTATTGTAACTGTGCTGGATGAAAATGATAACAACCCAAAGTTCACACATAACCACTTTCAGTTCTTTGTGTCTGAGAATCTTCCAAAATACAGCACAGTTGGGGTGATAACTGTCACAGATTCAGATGCCGGAGAAAATGCTGCGGTTTCTCTTTCTATACTGAATGACAATGAGAACTTTATCCTGGATCCTTACTCTGGAGTGATTAAATCTAATGTGTCATTCGATAGGGAGCAACAGAGCTCCTACACTTTTGATGTCAGGGCTGTGGACAGTGGCAGGCCTCCTTGCTCCTCAGCCGCCAAGGTGACCATAAATGTAATCGATGTGAACGACAACACCCCCATTGTCATCTATCCCCCCTCCAATACATCTTTCAAGCTCGTACCTCTCTCCTCTATCCCAGGATCTGTGGTAGCAGAAGTGTTTGCTGTAGACGGTGATACAGGAATGAATGCAGAACTGAAATACACCATTGTGAGTGGAAACAACAAAGGACTTTTCAGAATTGACCCTGTCACAGGCAATATTACTCTGGAGGAAAAACCAGCTTTGACTGACATAGGCTTACACAGATTAGTGGTCAATATCAGTGACCTGGGATATCCTAAATCTCTCCATACGCTTGTGCTGGTATTTCTGTATGTCAATGACACTGTGGGCAACTCGACTCTCATCTATGATCTCATCCGACGCACCATGGAGACTCCAATTGACCGTAACATTGGTGAAAGCAGTGAAACGTATCAAAGCGGTGACTATTTAACTATAATGATAGCCTTTGTAACTGGGGCATTGGTAGTGATTATTGTCATCTTTGTCACTGTGCTTCTGCGCTGCCGCCATGCTTCCAGATTCAAAGCTGCACAGCGGAAAAAACAGGGGGCTGAGTGGATGTCACCCAACACTGAGAACAAGCAGAACAAAAAGAAAAAGCGCAAGAAAAGGAAGTCCCCAAAAAGCTCTCTGCTCAACTTTGTCACCATTGAGGGGAACAAGCCTGACGATCCTGCTCACGAGCCAATCAACGGAACCATCAGCCTGCCCACCGAGCTGGAAGAGCAAGGGATTGGACGCTTTGAATGGAATGCCACACCCACAACAACCTTCAAACCCAGCAGCCCAGACCTGGCCCGGCACTACAAGTCTGCCTCGCCGCAATCGGCCTTCCACCTCAAGGCCGACACGCCAGTCTCAGTGAAGAAGCATCACGTGATTCAGGAGCTCCCATTGGATAACACATTTGTTGGGGGCTGTGACACCCTTTCCAAGAGGTCCTCCACGAGCTCTGACCACTTCAGTGCCTCGGAGTGCAGCTCCCAAGGAGGGTTCAAGACGAAGGCGCCCATGCACACCAGACAGCAGGTAAAAGAGCACTTTTACTGGTCTATAAGTACTGCCTATAACTGCCCTGTTCCACAGTGCTAAAGCGCCAGTCTAGATTAGAGACTTGCTTACTGTGAAGCAACAGAAAAGATTACAGGAGACATACTGCTTCAGCAAGTTCCACTATTTCTCAAACTTAAAAAAGAAAAAAAAGAGAAAAAAGTAACTTGAACAACTGCTATTTAATGGAGTTGATTCAACAATCACATGGATAATTCTTGGGGAATAATTATAGACTGATGTTTTGTCATTACTATATATTTAATTCATATTAAATGCAAAATGCACCTGGGTGAGTGATTGCCTTGCCTTATTTTGTCTATTCAGCACCCAGGGTAGATCACTGGTAAAATGTACCAACATTACATTAATTGTGACTCAATGTTCTCTGTGAAAGAAACATTTTTTTCTTGCCTATCTACTCAGATTATCATCCTAGATAAATGCTGCACACATTCTTCCAAAAAAAAAGCAAATTTTCACCTCTCTCCTCATAAAACTGAGTGTATTCATGTTTTTTTGTTTGTTTATTTGTTTTGATGTGTATTGTTAAATCACAAACGATTGTGTAACCTTTCAACACCTGCAGCAATAACAACACTCAATAATTAGTCTGTTGCGGTAGTATTGTGAATGTCACAGTAGGCTTTGCTACATCATCTAAACTCGAATTAAATGCCTCTTCTCAAAGCACACAGGCAAACTGACTGAAGCTTGTCTGGAACTTGATACACATCCAATTCAAAAAGGATTAGCCAATAATGAGCCTCAAATTTCAACGTAATCCATGCTGCTTTTTATCAAAGCCTTATTAATTGTTCTGCTAATAAAGCACCACTACACAAAACACAGATCCGGAACACACGTGGATAAACACAGGGAGCAGCAGAGAAGAGGGAGAAAGGGAGGCAGAGTGAGACAGTTGTCAGGTTAGGCTTGACGGGTGGTGGTACTGAACCTTTAGGTGGCAGTGTTGAGCTGCATGGCACAGCCTGGCACTACGCCAACCTGCAGTGGACTTGTAAATGCAAGGGAGGAGAAGAACGAAGTAAAACCTACGTTGGTTTCTAAGTGAAATACTCTTGCCTAATGATGCACAGGGAAGACTGATAATGGCAGTTAAAGATGAGAGTGATAAGATCTATCCGGAAGAGAGAGTGGAATTACAGGGGTGACACTGTGCGACTCTTATCGATGCATACCTCCGGGTCACTGCATCTGGGGTTGCATTTAATGTGTTTCTGTGTGAGAGGTGGCAGTCAAAAGAGGCATTCAGTTTGGCGTCATTTGCCAGGCGCTGTTGGTGTGTGTGGTTGGTGATGTGTGTGAGAGACAAGACGAGGCGATGAAATGGGTGACGGTGGCAGTGGGGGGGAATTCAACCCTAGAGGAGGAAACATGAGATATGACACTATACTGTAAGCACAACTTCATTGATTCACTCCGTCATCCCACAATACCACACAAGATTTATTGGAATCAATAATTCTGACAAATGATTCAAAGAAGCACACAAACAGAGCCAGCGTGTTGTAAACAGCGCCATTGATAATATAAATGATTTACTGTTGCAGATACTTTTTCTCACAAGCGTTCCCCTGAAATGCTGTGTACATTTGATTCATTTTATTTTATTTGTGTAGAGCATTTAATCCTTATAGAAAACGGTTGAAATGGACCTCAACGTGTGCCTCAGTTTAAATATCTTCTTTTCACAAAAAGCGGTTCAAATTGACTATCTTCCTTTATTTTTAGAACTTGAAAATGAAATATAAGCATTTAATTTCATCATGTCATATCAAATTCATAATTAAATCAGTATTAATCTATTGGTTAACCTATAATATTTAGATCCGCAGCACCAGTACCATAACAAGTCAAGGGGGAAGTAAGATATCATTTCGTAATACCTTTTAAATTACTCAAATGAATATGCACTAATATACTTGACTGCACACAAGGGTACACTTTCTTATCTCCTTCCTTATTATTAGAACGAAAGGTTAATTGTCTACCTTTCAACTATTTGCTAATGTCTTTCTTTGGAGATTTATATTGAAGACTATCTGGTTCTTGATGATTATTATACAATATCTCACTGATAAGAATCCCTCTTCAGATTTGAGGTTAAATGGCAGTTATTGATTGTGGTGAAATGATTGCACTGTTGTGTCTTACTGGATAAAGCAGAGTGATTTCACAATGCTATTGATACATCCATATGTGTAGTGTTTTGCACAATGCAACTATTTGTAATGACATGCACATGTCATCTCTGTTTCATGAGTATTGATAAGAAGGCGCTCAGCCAGTCCAATTGCTTTTTGGATTCTGCCTGTGTATTGAAAACAGAGAAGAGATTATCTGCAATTTGAAACAAAAAAAGAAAATGTAAAAGCCAAAAAATAGCAATTACCTTCTTTAAACTTTAAACAGACAGTAAATCCAAAAGCTAATATCATAGGATTATCATATCATATTCCCCGGAGAGTAGGGGAGCTTTGGAAAAAGATAAGAACTGCATTATTAAAAATGTTCTTATATACACAAAGATGATACAAAAAAAGTCAATATCAATGTTATTATTCAGTTTAAAATGTGGTCTGATGCACTGCATCCAAAATGAATAGGGTGTTGAATTCTTACACCAAATAAAGCTTCAAAAATATCTATGATAGAATGATGGAGTTTACAGTACATTAACGTTGTTGCCTTATGAGTAACAAACCCTCATCAATCACCCATTGTTGCCTGAAATTGACACGAAATAAGCAATTACTTGAAAGAGGGTGTTCAAGAGAAATAAATGTGTAAAGCTGTAGGGAATAGCTTTTATAATTGACCTTCTCTCTTAGAACTTCAAACGCCATTTTGTTCCAATTCTTAAGAGTCACATCAATGCAACATCAGCACCAATCAATAAATAAATCAGGAAACTGAAAGGAAATTGATGAACAAGAAGGTGGGGAGAAAGGTTGACAACACCAGCAATGCCTGCACGTTTCAGCAGTGTCCTCCTCCCAGAGAATATAGAACATAGGGTATAGAAATAGCAGATATCTACTACAGTGTCACAGACAAATGCAATCAGCTTTATAGAAACCCCTAACTCGGCTGATAGCAAAAGAAGAAATCTTTGCCTTTCCTTTCTTTTTTCCCCCCTTATTATTTACCCTCCAGGGACCTACATTAGTGTAAACAACACTGAGGAAAAAAGCATGAAAACACTGTCCTAGTTTCTCAAGGCAACACAGGCATCTAAGAAACCAAGTATAATCATAGCCGTTTCACTATCAGTCTTACTCTCTTCCTTCCAGTAGTCTTACGGGGAGACATAGATGTGGCTCACTACATGTAGCTACGCATTAGCCATGTACTGCGCATCAGATCCCAAGGCCCATGTTGTGGACACATCAGCGTGGTATCACTGAGGTTGCGTGGTTTGACAGTAGTCACTGAGATGATGTATGAAACGTGGTAAATCGAGTACTATCCACATGTTAAGTCGTCACTTTATTAACCTTAAATTAATCCCATGGTGTTTGTGAGTTTAAGGCTGTTAACTCTGTTGAGTTAGCAAGCATATATGGACATCTACATGTACATTCTTGCTGATACACAAGATGTGTCCTCTTTCCCCTGCTTTGTTATGGTAATATACATTATATGCTTGGATGCACAATTATGGGCCTCATATAGGGCTTTCAGTTGTGTGTAACCATGTAGCCTGAACACACCATGTGCAAAAAGGCTTAATTGCTGTGGGTTATTAGTGTTTTTATGCATGGCAGAAAAGATGCAAGCACTGACAGAAAGTGTGTAAATACTTCTTTCTTCTGCAGCACAAACCATGCTTTAGCTCTGGGGACACTATACAGCAGCTCCCTTTTGAACACATAGAACGTCATTAAAACATTAAATTACTTAATCAAAATCATTTCTGGGTGCTTTTTTTCCAAAAGTTTAACCAACGTTTATTTTATATAATTGTTGTGTCAACTACAATGAAAATAGAATTAGCAGGCAATAAGATGTTTGGTTGATATAAGGTATAAGTGCAGTGATATACATTTCCAATGCAGAAATCCCAGTGAGGAAGAACTAGGAATCTTTTGCAGGGTAATCCTAAAGTTTCCCTGTCAGTACGTTTAATGAATGGACATTCTATGCAAACACGAGTTTGTACAGACCATTGTAATTATGGAGCCTTGGGGGAGTCGTCCTTCTTGTGCAGGTTCATTTGCCACATTAATAAGGGGATTAGTAGTACGAACGGGGACTGATGGCAGCAGGAGAAGTTTGAGAAGATTAATGAACTATGACAATGTTGCACCTGAGGGGAAAAGTCTGTTGCAATATCTTCTGGGTTGTGCTGACACAGACTTTGGCAGTATGAAAGAGGAAGATGGAGAGTGGCTAGTGATTGTTGCCGACTGCGATCATACATCCTTCTCCTCAGCTTTCCTGTCACTTTTTCAGGATGCTGTGTTTGTGATCCTTTATACTGTACATGTCCATGATACTTTTGACTGAAGATGTTCCAGTTGATTTGACATTTTCTTGAAAATAGCAACACCAACTTGTTATATCGCACCCTTTCTGTAGATATAAACACATGCTTAAACAAAAAAATGACTTAAGGATGTGAATACACCAAATATTTGAGAAAATACTGAGGTTTCTTCAGTTGGGTCTTTTGCAATCATCAGTTTAATGATTATTCAAACTACAGATATATGCAAGGACAAACACCCATTCGCTCTTGGAGTAAAATGTATCACATCCTCAAAACAAATGTAGCTATCAGGAGATCGTAAGCCAATAAGTCTGTGAGTGAAGTTTCTATCAAAGCTTTAAATCATCAGTGCAGGATTTGCAGGGCTCTTTACTGCAGAGAACATTATATTTCTTTAAAAAACGTGTCATGTCTTCTCTGTCTAGGTGGGTAAAAGGAAATGAAATGGATTGCGGGCTATACTAAAGTAGTGGGTGTGAGTGCTACCAGAGTAGATTATTGCCCCGAGGGGGATCCAGTTTTGTCTGCACAAAACAACAAAATAAATCAAAGCTCCCCGTTGGTACATTGGCTGAACTGTGGAGATCATTTATATGTTTTTATTTTCTTCTGTGGAGAAAAATGAAGTGCTTTTGATTTTTAATATATTTATTTATAGCCTTTTAGTTTTTTTTGTTTATAACTGCCAGGGATAATAGTGCCAAAACACAGATGATGGCAAATTACCAGGAATTGCATTTGATTTTTCGTGAACATCTATCAAATTTAATTTCTGTCTAAGCCATTTTCATACATGTACCATTTTACACACATTTGTTTTATTATTTTAAACGTGTCAAAAGAACTATTTTGATGATGACAAACCCTGTCATTTATCAAAAGGTCTTGCGTGTGTGTGTGTGCGTATGTGATTTGTCTTTCTTTCTTGGTTTGTTGTTTGTCCATCACATTTGGCTGGCAACCCATTTATCTCAAATTCCTCATCCATTTCTGCAACTTTCAAAGCAAATTGATTGATGATCAATCTTCAGGGGGTTGCTTTGTTAAATTAATGTTTTGCATGCACAAAAAACAAAGTCATTCTGGCTTTTGTGGGACTGCCATTAGTTAATTCATCTCCATTTTCTCACTAATCCACAAAACACATTTCCCATTTTTATAAGGCAATCAATCAAGTTGACATACTAGCTTCATATTTTTTTCTTACACTGCATGATGAGAAAAACAAACAGCAGCCTAACACACTTACAGTATCAACACCTCATCTGAATTCTCTCAAATTTACCTTAAATACAAGAGTAGACGGTGGAAGAAAATGTTTCTTAACTACTTGCTTGTCTAAAAAAAAGAAGAAAAATGATACAAAAAGATGAAGTTATGATGCTAATTCATTGTTTGAATGCCCCCACCCCCACCCAAACAACCCATCTCCCCTTTCCACTCCTCACTTGGCCCCTCCAGCCACTCCTTCCCCGTCTCCAGCCCACGCCTTTCACACATGTTTTATCGGGGTCAATGCAGTTACAAGCAATGCTAAATCACCAAGGGTTTGTTCACCTTTGTGTTCTGATCATTTGTGACACATGAGGGTGCTTTGTGTACATAGCCCCACTTTCTTTCCGTGACAATCCCCTCTCCTTTTATCATGAGAGGGATGGGTGTGTGTGTGTAAAAGATGGGCAAGGAGGTGCTGTGTGTCCTGACATGACAAACCCACAGGAAGACGTGTCCTTGTCACTGGTTTGTTGTGTCAAGTGACACACAGTCCGATGCTCTGTCACTAGCCTATTCCAGTGTCTAGACTAATAGTTGTGATAATGGCATTGCCAGCCAACCCCCCCCCCCCCCCTCTTAAGCTAAAAGCCACACTTGACTTGAAATGTGACTGCCATTGACTGCTTTGCCACTGGGCCCCATAGCTCACAAAGACTCTGTAACCCTCATCAATGTAAATCTTTCTTGTATATATGAGATGTTTCATGTAAATTGAACTCCTGGTAATCTTGCCTAATGTGCTGTGTTAAACAATAATGGACTTGTTTAATTTAATTTTGTTTTATTTATTTGATCCTTTTTTTAATTTGCTGGGTATACATTTATTAAAGCTGAAATAAACTCTGCCGGGTATTAAGTACATTGCAACGCCTATTCTGTTTTAAAAAGCTTTATTTGAACAGTGCTATTCTACCTTTATAATTTCATAATAAATGTTTCAAAGAGATCATTTCTTTCTTGTTTTTAATTTGTCTGTATGTTCTGCTTTTGTGATGTTGTGATAAGACATTATGTATACACTGGGATATGTTTCAGTCAATCTACTGCGTGTGAAGCAGCTCTAATCAGTATTTCTCCGTAAACAAGTGCCTCAGCTGATTATAATGCCAAGTTGTGTATTTTAAGAAGCAAACAGATTTTCTGCTTTGACTGAATCCAATATTTGAAATGAGGCACACAAAGTCACTGACACAGAGCCAATGTAATAAAACCCTTACAGTGGAATTGTAATTCAAGTTAATCTAAAGAGGTAGTTTTGTTTGGGGTACACCCCCTCTTGACAAGTCACAAGAGCACATCGATATCTGTATGTCTCGGTGTGCAGCTTGAAGGCATGCTGCATGCTGAGTACAGCCTTGCTGACCTAAATACATGAATGTCAATGGGATCAAGTAAGCAGCTGCTCTCAAACATCTGATGCTCAAGCTTTAAAGTCTGCACTGGTTAGCCTGTAGCATTAAATGATAGTTTCAGGCTTTTCAAGTCTGTCATTAAACAAAACTGACATGCTCATATGTTCTTTTACAGATTAATGGCCACTCGTGATTGGTTGTGAAGGGATCACTTCATTTCCCAACTTCAATTTCAGCAGAAGCTTATATGAAGGCTTCAATAAAAAATGAGACTTTCCCGTTGGTATCATCCAAAGTTACAGTTTACTTATGCTATAGCCTCTCTTTGTTTTCCATCCCCTAAATCTAAGTTGTTCTAAAAGAGTTAATGTTTATACCGTTCTGACATTGCTGTGAACATAACTTCAAAAACATAAAAGAAGAAGTAAGCTAAACAGAATAATTACCCCCACATTTCTCTTTAAGGTCAGTCCTTAAGAACTCCTTTTCTGCACATTTTGTGTTGTGTCTCACTCGATCCAATTAGGACTTCCTTCTTATTAGTGGAGCAGCAGAGGCAGCTGTAACGGAACAGCTCCTTAGTGTATCAGTTGTGCAAAAAAGGCACACATCTCTGTCTGGTGTATACAGTAATATCCAAAGTAAATATTACTAAATATCCTAACCTGCACCCTAATCTCCCATCATCATCTCCAACGGCAACATCATAACAAAAGCTAACAAACTCAGTATTGTTTCTTATAGTTATCTATAGAATATTAAGGACAAATAAACACGGTTGTAACAATGTTGCTTATTTTTTCTTGCAAGAGCTGTCTTTTTTGACATCTTCATATTTTGCAATCTCCGGGTACTTTCCAGTTTCAGAAGTAAAGATGTGTCACCTCTTCACTGGTCTTTGCAGAAAAGGAGAGGGGTGTGTGGATGGAAGTGCCACGCCAATACATCTATGGGAAGTAAACCTAACTCAGCTTAATCTGTCCACTCTGTTTGAAAGCCATGAGGCAGAGCTTAGTCTTCATTTGAGTGAGGATAAATAAATACATATCGGCTTTAAAGTTGACCTCATATATACGGTCACTTTCAAAAAGCTGTGTGCACTTACTGGCTGGTATTTGAAACCTAACTTCTGACCTAAAGTATAATCATATTGTATTTCCTTTCCAGTGAGAGGGTACAAAGGCAATGCTAGTAATGCATATTTAAACATTTTATCAGAATTGGTGGTCAGTGTCTCCCAATCTCATGTGGCCAGATTTCCAAATGTTGTGGAATCCATGTGGGATGGTAAAACTGTAGATAACATGGATATTAAAAATGCTATGCTATCTATCTATCTATCTATCTATCTATCTATCTATCTATCTATCAATGTTTATTTATATAGCCCAATATCACAAATGTTACATTTGTCTCAGTGGTCTTCACAGTGTGTATAGAATATCAGTATGACAATACGACACCCTCTCATATCATTGAATTTGCTGAATTTTAATATGGCAGTTTGTTCTGCTCTTGCACAGAATATATTTTCAGGCATACAAAGTTAGGGATGGACTCAGACGTGAACTTGTATATGCATAATTCTGCTTAGTGAAGAAGTATGAATAGTCAGTCCAGAAAGCCTTTTAGTGCACACAAATATACAGGCTTTTCATTTATACATCTATGTGTATGCATTGCTATACATCATTGTCATCCTGAAATTGAGCGCACATGACAGTGCATAACATCCACTCTAACAATTATCGTCACAAGAATGATGTCAGATGCCTTTTTAACCTTGTTTGGACAGAAACCAGATTAATTCTGTCCTTGGTCGTCCACCAGCAGTGTCCTCAAAGCAAGTCCTTGTTTCATTATGCATAGCCATTACGCATTGCTATGTTTAGTAAGCCAATAAAAGTGATTGATGACCCACAGGTGGACAAACATCTGACTCAATGCAGTGTTTTACAAAAGTATTCAGATCCTCAACTTGAGATAAAAAATAGTCCATTGCAACTAAAAGTCCAGCTAAATGTTAGACAAACATGACATTATTTTGTATTGAGTAATTATTATTCTGGAAGAAGTAAACCCTAAGATGATTATATGGTTACACATTTGGACTATTATTACGGATGCATTGATATGCATGTGGTTGGAAGTGAAGCTACTATCAAATATTTTACATAGGTAGTTTATTTCAAGGCAACACATCACATTTTGTTATATACTGTAGGACTTTGTTAGAATTTGTAGAAGTTACTTGGGGTCAAACAAATGTAAGATATATTTCTTTGAAATATAGTGAAGCATAAACTAGAGTAGCATACTATTGAAGTAAAAGTACTTTGAAACAGTTCTCAGGTAAATGAATGAAGTACATGTACACTTGGAAGTATACCCACGTGTTTTGTGGGTCCAATATATATGCTTCAAATATTAATTTGCAATGGAATAACATTTGTTTCCCCACATAATTGTAAATGTGCACATATCACCACTGAATATGCTTACACATGCTACATTCTCATATATTTCCATGAATTGACAGATGCTTTTTTGAAAATAAAGCGTTGGCCTGGAGCTTCAGTAAATGAGTCATCTGCCCGACGCACTTACACTGAATTAAAATCAGGATCAGTCAGACACTTGAAGAGGGCCGAGCCTTGTTTTTTTCTTTCCCTTTCTGCTGCTGTTGCATATGTTTTTATATTTCCCTCCAGTGACAGCGTGGTCGTCTAGTCCTGCTTATATATTCCTCTAGAGTAATCTTTACTCAACCAAAGTCACCACTCACTCATATGTTTTCTTGTGGCGAAGAAAATTAAGGAAGGCGAGAGTATGCCTCAGTTTTAGTCCCTACATGAGATAAGCTTTTTTTCATTTCCAATCTTAACCGCCCAGAAAGTCCCTTCAGGACAGAAGTGAGTTGTTGCAGTGATGTCGCAGGGAGGGTAGAGCCCTTCTACTGTTATGTATGTATAACATCTTTATTGAAAGAAGGTGCAGTGGTCACACCACCGGGAGTCTGAGGCAAATGTTAGTTTTCTATTTCCCCCTTGTTTCCATAGAAAGACTGACATATGCAACTGCACACACAAAAAGAAATAGTACGTGGCCTAAAGGTTGCAAAAGTGAACTTTTGACCCGGAGGGATGGTGGGTCGATCCTTGGACAGGCAGGATAAATTAGACTGGGGATGAGAAACCTCTACTGGGGTGCCCTTAAGCATGGCACTTAACCCCCACTTGGGGTCACTCAGTAGATAACACTCAGTTGTACTGGGCAGCTTCCAGGTGTAGATGCATGAACTTGTGTTAGTGTGGAGCAGGATTTTGCTGTGAACCAGCATTTGTACTCAGAGAATCCAACCTGTATGACTCATACCAAGAGAAAGATATCTTTATGCGTCTCCTCAGTCGTTCTCTTTTGACAGACGTTTGAAATCTAACAGCTACTTCTCTGCCTGTTAGGCAGATACATGTGATAAGTAGACACAGTCCTCTTAGCACTTGGTAGTTGGTTTTGAATGGATTCTTACAGGAAGCACATTAGACTTAGGAATAACATCATAAATGAGATTTTATGGGAATTTTGAAGGATTTTCGTTGAAGCACATGGATTACATGGAAATAAAAGAGATATTTCAACATACATCTTTGTTGTCTGTATGAACATAAACAGATTGCTGCCACAAGTAGATTCTTAAATCATATTCTAAGCTTTGGTTATAGGGAGATGTTTGATCTCTCTGAAATATAGCAGAAAGAAAACGAATGGTTCCCATGGTGAACTTGATGAAAAGCATTGATTATTTGGTGTTAAGACTAATTATACTTCCTTAAATCTGTACTACATCATTAATAGATTCCCTTCATCACAACAACAAAGAGCAACAGCACTTACCGTGGATGGCATTTGACTTTCTCTGACGGAGAGTACAATGAGAGATATGAGTGAATTGGTAGACAACTAGACATATAATGCTCTTCAGGGATCTAATTAGATAAGAAGTTGTGATGTATGGCTACTCAAAGGATGTGTGTCAACCCACTCCTGTTCAATGTATAGACTGCAGATTTGTATTGATTGTATGCTTTGTCTTGTGCCTCAGGCATCAGCACGCTACAGTGTAAGCCGTGAGCCTTGCCTTTGTCTGGTGAGTTAAGAAGATAAGGGTTGTGATAAATCTGCCCGAGAATAAGCTGTCATAGAGGTGCCGCACCTGGGAATATTTAACGCAAACATAAAATATAGCTTGTCTGTTGTTTTATCGTCGAGGGTATAAGAAATGGCAGGGTTTTAAAATACTCTCACCTCCTTATTTTTGCACTTTTCTATCTCTACAGCCCTGGCATGCACAGCAGCCTACAGTCCTGCTCGCCTTTGTACGGGCCATGGAGCGGACACAAAAAGGGAAAAAAATAGATGCTTTTGCGCGGAATGGTGAACCGGCGTCTTATCGCAACTCAGTAATATGCTATATATATATGTTATATGTTAAACATTTGGCTAGCTTATTTAGATGAAATGTTTTAGTCCTGGTTGTGCAGAGTTAGCGAGGGCTGAATCAAGTAGTGTGTTGGGGATGAACAGGGAGGAGGTGAACATTGGTTTTCCCTATCTTACGCTGCACATAGAGACCCGGCCTGGTTTCCTCTCTCTCTCAGACTCCCCTCTGAAGATAACGTGCCCTGATAATGGATATACTCACCCAGATTTATTTTCTATTTCCTGCCACAACTGCTTTTCCAGGGAACTTCTTTTTCTTAATGTATGGCTGCTTTCAGCTTTGACATTCAGGAAAGCAGAGCTCCAGTACCAGAGCAAGAAGGGAGCATTTGCTATGCAAAACATAGAGGAGAATGCTCTTTCAGACCTGCAACTTTTACCGTAAGATATACATGAAGGTGGGAATGCAAGCTGGAAAGGAAAGTTTATCCACTCTGATGATTGGTCTGCCCCAAATCTTTGCCCACTGACTTTTAATCCCATCTATTGCAGGAAACTAATATATAACACACAATTACAGTTTCCCCGTTGGTGAAGTGGACCTTGTCATAAGATTATTAATGCAGTTTTGGAATTAAAATGAGTCATTCAGTTGTACATCAAAACTTGAAATTAAAGTTCAAGTCTGCGGAAGCGTTTGAGACAGTGAGTGACTCACAGACATGACTTGATGTAACACGGCAGCCTCTCATTTGCCCCTTTCCCCCCCTTTCCCTCTAATCTTTAAAAAGCCATGGCTCCGTCTGTCATGTGACATGTGACCCCACTTCATGCTTGGTAGGGTGTCTCAGTGTCCCAGAAACCAGTCCGGCCTCTGTCCGGGGAACAATGAGGTTCCTTCACCGCCACACACTGAGGGCTGTGGTTGCCCCAGGCCATACATCACATGAAATCCCTCGTGAATGGTGCACGTGTGTCTGATTGTGTGTGTTTGTGTGTATTTTATATGTGTATGTGTGTCGTCATGTGGTGATGATAGAACTGTATTCCCTGAACACTTATTCAACACTGCTCTAAGCTGTTCACCCATAGAGATCAGTGGCTGTCTTGGTCCATATCTCCACAGTAGGACGTTTGTGTGTTTGTGTGTGTGTATGTGAGTGTGTGTATCTGTCCACTTATTAATAGCCCAGCCTCTGGAATGATATTCATAACCAGAGCAGAACAGAGGGGATTTAACACACTGGGCAGATTGGACTGATTCATATCTTAGAGGAGCATGTCATTTGATCTTGTGTTTGTCTTGTGATTGGGAACACACTCTGGAGATATATCTCTGTCCGATAGGCAATGAAGGACAGCATTGATTAGTAATCGTTATGTGGGCTGCAATGCATCTATTATTCTGTCATGATGGTAGCTATATTTTAGTAGGAAAACATACTACATCCAGAATTGTATTTAAAAAAGCCAAACCACCAGTCCATTGTTATATATTGTACCTGTATATACATATATATATTTTAAAATATATTTTACTTTTATAGAATCAATATTAAATATCGTGTTGCCATCACACTGATCTGTTTGGCTGTTATTTCAGGATAAAGACGCAAACAACTCTGCTTGAAACAACAGAGAACTGTTATGGTAATTAACTCGCCATACTGACAACACAAGTTTCTTATTTTACAAACGTCATGAAGGCCTATAGAATGTTGACGGCTCAGTGTGAGACCAAAAGAATAATTGAGACAGGTGTTGTTCGCACTGCAAGCAGGGGTCAGTTTGTCACCTGCCGTTTTATGCATGAACACGCACGCGCGCACACACACACACACACACACACACACACACACACACACACACACACACACACACACACACACACACACACACACACACACACACACACACACACACACACACACACACACACACACACACACACACACACGCACACACACACACACACACACACACTTCTATTATGAATGTGTCTTTCTTAAGTTGGTCCCCCTCCAGTTATCAGACAGGCTGTTGTTCTCTGGTTTATTCTATGCGCCAGTTATCAGCTGTATTTCTGGAGCTCAAGTGACCCTAAACTGACCTGATTTCCAACATACAGTACAGACCAGAATATCTATAGGCTGCCATTCATACCATTGTGTCTAAACTCAGTGCCAACTTTAACAATAAGTCCTTTCTAAAAGAAAAACGTCAAAATACAAGTATTTCCAATGCAGCATATTTTCCTTTTCTTATGGTAAAAAAACGGTATATCACATAAAAGGTTGTCGCATGGACATGGTACGTGTAAAACGTCGCTGTCCATGTGTGACATTTTTGATTTGGGAATAGTAAGTATTTTATGTCTTGTGTGCTGAGATGGGATGGTCGAGCTGTCCACCACTTTGGTCCAGAGTATTAGACATTAGTCTGCTATAAAATTGCATACCGACTTTTAAACTCATCTCTTTCGACTCCACTTCGAGCGATAGAATTACTAACAAATAATTGCTAACAGAGTACTTATACTGTATACTAATAAAGGACTGGCTTATCTAAAGCCAGTTGAGTAGCACTTGAAATGTTTGGCTCTATGAAACCTGATGTACTTATATGATTCTGTTTTCTTCAAGTTTGTGTCTTCCTGGTCGAATTTACTTATTGTAAGTCGCTTTGGATAAAAGCGTCAGCTAATGCAATGTAATGTAAAAACTCCCCAGCGGATGAATCCTTCGTACTTTGGTCCCCGGACTTTTCTAATGGCACTAGCAGCAGGCTGAAATGTTTGTATTGTAGTTGTATACCTTTACGGCCATTGGTTGGGTTGCCATAAAGCAGGGTGAATATGAATTACTTTGGTGATCCTGTGACTTTTCTGCTCGTGCCACAATTCCGTTGACATTTGTGGTTTGACGTCCAGTGTCTTAACAAGTATTGGATGGATTGCCATGACATTTCGGTTTGGCTTTTATGATCCCTTCAGAATTACATTTTAATCACTTTGATGATCCCCTGATGTTTCAGCACCACCATCAGGTCTAATTTATATTTGTTCTGTACCTTATGTTTAAAGTGCTATTTACGAAATGTTAGTATGATTTATGCTTTGAGCTTTATGGCGGGGACATTTTAGCAGGATAGCATACCTTTGTGAGTAGGTTGACATGCTGATGTAAGCTTTCAGCTCAAAGCGTCGCTCTGACTAAGGACACCGTCACAGAGCTGCTGGCATGGCAGTGCATTCTAAGTCTTGTTTGTAAAATAATCTTCCTTGGATAAAAGACAAAATAGTTAGTTTTAGTTAGTTAGTTAGTTTTTGACACAAAGGACTATTTACTCTATTACATTTGTTATCCACTCAGTATATTTATCACTTTTTGATAACTACAGAATTATTTCTGAAGCATCCACATAATAAAACAAATTCATATCTGAATCTTTAAGACTTTGTTAGCTTAAAATAACAAATATAAAGAATCATTTGATGTCACAGCTTCCTGTTCTGCACCTGGCTGCCTGCATCAGGGCTTCATAAGAAGGAATCCTTTCTTCTTCACTCTGTGTCTCTGTGTGTGTGTATGTCTGCACGTGTGTGTCTCTGCGTTTCTGCGTGCGGGGTGTGTGTGTAGAGGTCATTGCCTTAATTGAATAATTGACTGGACGATTCTATCTTGCCAGAATACATAGAGACATAAAGAAACAAAATGAAATCCATGAATTGAAAAACCTGTCAAACCGACAATAAACCCTGCAGCTAAAAAGAAAAGGCAACAAGTATTTGCTAATTTGATCTAGCTTTGCTCCAACATTCCTCATTGTGCAGATGGTAGAAACACACACGTTTTTTTTGTTTGTTTTTCAATTCCTTGGGCTTCACCAAATGCCATCTCTAATTTTTTACGAGGATCTGGCCTTGAAGGCCCTGGTAATATCAAGCACAAACAATCAATACCGGCCAATCTCTTGAGGCCTTAATGGACTTGGAAAGAATATTAAGAGGTTGTGTCTGTAGAGAAGGTTTTTGCCACAGCAGTCATCCCTCAGCTAATTTGTGTTTGTGTGCCAAGGGAGGCCACACACTGGGACTGCTGTAACAGGCTCTCAGTCCCACTTTCTGAGGAGCTGCTGCCAGGCCAACAAGCTCTCACACACACACACACACACACACACACACACACACACACACACACACACACACACACACACACACACACACACACACACGCAAATATGTGCTCCCACATAGACACAAAACAACTGAACAGGCTTTTCTCTGCAGCAAACCAATCAGTGTTCAGCCAGTAGCATTCCAATAATATAATTCTGACTGTTGACACCAAAGGTATCATTATCTTGTGTTTTGGTATTAATCTTGGCCTTCTGTGACAAACACAAGCGCATCAGTAATGCTTATTATCATCCTCAGTGTGGCTGAAAGTGTTTGTGCAAGTGAGACAGAGAGAGAACATGAGAGGGTGGCATTTGGGATGCCAGGCTGAATGTGGGGTAACCAAGAGAATGTGGGAACAGTGCCCAATCCCTGTGTGGCGGTCCAGTAGTAAATATGCCTGTTGTTGCCACACATTGCTAATGAAACTAAACAGCACCCCAGAAGTGTCACTACGTCTTAGCCTTACCTCCCTGTTTAGCATAAGAAAAATCAGCACTGAGAAATCTAATTAAAATAGGCTATTGTAGACCCCCTATCCTAGTTATTAGGTTTTCCAGGGAGTGCCTGTCTGTGTGGTGTGAGATGAGAGGGTTGGCTTAAGATTCTGACTTAATACCAGCCTGACATTTGTTTTAGTTGTTTTCCCTCTTCCCCTGTTCTTCTCTCTCTGTCAGTATTCATTTTCCCTCTCAGCTTGAGTGCAGGGACCACAGGCTACCTCCGAGACAAGCTCTTCTCTACATATATGTTTTTTTGCAATCCGATGACGAAGAATAGTTGTTTCACCTTATTTGATTTCAAATATTTCTCCTTGCCCTTGCATCCTGTCTCTCTGTTCGTTTTCCTCTTCCTTGATTTCCAATTTCCATGCCTGCATTTTTGTCCATTTCTTTCCTGCTGCTCCATTCATTCTATTCTCCTTTTGCATTTCACAATCTTCTGTCCTTCTGCATTTCATTCCTTCCTATGTGTTTCTCATTTTGTTCTCTAATTTATTTCTCAATTTTCATCATTCGCCATCTGCCTGTCAATTTGCTTTCGCCTCACTCCATCCTATTGTTGGAAGGCAACGTCTCAGCATTCCAATTTAGCAGTGTTCCACATTTTATTCTCTTTTTGTTTTCAATATGCACTCTCCCAAAGTGTACGACATAGTATATAACTATTTGATTTTACCCACCTGAACCTCCCTGTCTAAGTGGCTGCTTAGCTGACTGCCAATTTAGAGTTTAACCCCAGGAGAGGAAGGCTTGTGCCAGAGAGGCAGATGGTCAGAGGCGAAGGCAAAAGATGCCGGGAAATTCTTCCTTTAACCTCTATTGCCCACTCTGTCATTCTGTCCGCTTTCTCTCTTTATTTCTGTGGGTGTATGGGTGAGAGAGAGGGAGAGAGGGAGGAGAGCATGGGGGATATTTGGGTGTGTTTGCAGGGTGGCAGCAGCAGCCTGTGCGCACTGAACCTACTTCACAACCTCCCTGCATATTTCAGAGCCCTCATGCGATATTGCTTCTCAGTCTTCTGCTGTTGTCTGTTGCCACTCTCACCAATTTTCCACCTCATTGTCATTCATGTGCAATCTGTTTGTTTGGCCAACCGTCCTCGTATTGAGACCATCTCAGCCGAATAACTTCGTGTCCACGTGTCACTGAGTGTATTTCCTGATATCTTTTGTATAATCCGCGTCGCCTTGGTGATTCATTCTATCACAAATGCGGCAGGACTTCTTTACAAACTCAAGGCTTTCACAGCTCCTTGAGGTGTAATACTGGAACAATAAAACCTTTCAAGCAGTCTTACAATTGCACAATAGCTTTCGATGCTCTGCCTCAGTAGGAGGATGCCTTTATAAAAGTATTTAATTCAGAGCAGATAACCTGCACTCTTGCTTCATGGAAAGATTTAGTGGAGTGACCCCTACTGATACCTTTGTGCTGATTAAAGAAATGATTTATATCTTCTATTTCAATTGCATATGACCCAGCAAGGAACCCTCTTATTGTACACCAAACACACACAGCCACTCTCTAGAATCTGCTTTTTCTTATTAACTTCTTACTGTTTCTAATTATGTGAATTCATCTCCATAAGCCAACTGCAGTATTTTGGTGCTTTAACATCAGCAGGTGTTTTAAAGTAATATATGTGAACTTTAAATGTTTCAGTGTTATTGCACCGAACACATATTAAGGTAATGTACAGTAAATCACAAAGAACAATTGGTTTGCACACAGTTGGTAATATTCCTGATGTAGCTGCTGTGTTAAAGTGGTACACTTTCATCATGCAAAACATCCCACAGCATGAGGTAAGGAAAATATATACTTTTTTATACACTCTAAATGCGAGATGACAAATTCTGAGATATTATTTAGTTTATCAAACAATGAAAAACATACCGTATTTGAAGGTCTATAAGCAATTTGTTCTAAAGATTTCTTCTTTTCAATAAAACACGAGTCAATTAACACCCTGGTGAGCATACGGTAAAATAAAAACTATTTTAGAACCATGCAGTGCTTATTTACTGGCTTATTATTAATGCTGTAGTAGCTCTGCTGTGCTTTGCTGCTCATGTCAGAGCTTGTATGGTTTCCAATGGTAACCGGGCAGGATAAGAGGATGACAGGCTCATTATAACCCCACTGAGTGAAAATTAGCCCCTCTCACTCGCAATAGTGCACTAGCCTTTTCTTCACTGGGCAGTCCTACATATCTGTTGTCATCATAATAGACCTCTTCTCTGTGAGAAGGGAGGGGGTCATTTTTTACATTACATTTAGCTGACGCTTTTATCCAAAGCGACTTACAATAAGTACATTCGACCAGGAAGACACAACCTTGAAGAAAACAGAATCATATAAGTACATCAGGTTTCATAGAGCCAAACATTTCAAGTGCTACTCCACTGGCTTTAGGTAAAGCCAGTCCTTTATTAGTATAAAAGTGCTTCGTTAATAGTTCTAACGCTCGAAGTGGAGTCGAAAGAGATGAGTTTTCAGTTTGCGCCGGAAGATGTGCAAGCTATCTGCCGTCCTGATGTCAATGGGTCAATTTTCACTCTCTATAGGTCTTATTCAGGCTGACAATGCTCAGTGTTCAAGAGTGTGCAGTGTGTATCAATCAATCAATCAATGTTTATTTATATAGCCCAATATCACAAATGTTACATTTGTCTCAGTGGACTTTACAGTTTGTACAAAATATCAGTATGACAATACGACACCCTCTGTCCTTAGACCCTCACATCGTACAAGGAAAAACTTCCGAAGAAAACCCACATATATATGTATGCGAGTGTGTGTGGGTTAATTTCACTTCCTGCGTATGTATCCGGGTGCTTCTTTAATGCCAAAGCATGATTTAACTTGTGCGTTATTAAAATGCAAAGCTAACTGTGGCTGGGGAATTATGGGATGATCCCTCATCCCCTACTGTTAGTATGCTAAACATCATTGACGTGCTCTTTGCAATATGACCTTCACTTTCTCAAACTGAAGATCTTTTGTGATGGTTTTGTTGTGTAAGATGGGGCCATATTGTGTTGATGTACGGTATGGAGTGTGAAGAAAGGGTGTATTATATGTTATTTTCTGTGGCTGAAAAACTTGTGAAAGAGCAAGCCTCCCCAGTTGAGTGTTGGAATAGGGTTCAATAGAAACCCAGTTGAACTCACTCTTAAGCACTCTCATTGATGTGACGAAGTATTGGTTAAAGACTGAATTTTAAATCCCACCTTAGTATGAGCTATTGCTCAGTTCTCAGTGTTTCTTTTTTTTTAATTATTGGAATGATGGAATCTTGTAATTCCCTGCAAAATAATATCTTAATAGTTTTTTTAATATAAATGTTTCCACATCTTTACATAACTTTATAAAGACATTCAGGCCTGCTGATGACTGAGAGGTTTGGAATTGAGAATAAAGTTCACTTGTAGACTGACTGGAGGCAAGTAATGTACGTCATTGCACAGACAGAGAGTCACTGAACTGCATTTAAAGATCTCACGGTTCAATTTATCCTTGCTAAGGGCAAATTGATATACTTCAATAGTTTGATAGTCTCCACAACACATTGTTCTTTGTTGCTGTCTTCTGGTAAATTTCACATTAAAGTAAAACACTGAATGTCAGTTTTTGCATGAGACATCCATCTTATAAAATGGCTTTTATTATTATTCACTGCTTGTTTCTTGTCGTCCTTGTACAAAGGTTACTCAATGCTGATCTTTTTAGTACGTCAATTTGTCCTGACATGCTTACTGCTCTTTCTTAGCTGTGATCATTTTTCACTCAGAACTTTGTAGTGAACCTGAAAGCATTACATATATATAATTTACTCAATACATAACGACACAGTTGTTTCCCTTCATTACTCTAATTGTCAATTTGGTTATTGTACCTTTTCATTACATTTGCTTTTTTCTGTACTCACCTTTGAGCAGTTTTTGAGAGTAGCTCAATGATAAAAGGCGGACCTTGTACTAGTGAATGCATATTCTTCATTTCAAAATCCCCAAATGTTCCAAAATAGCAGAAACACAGATATTCTAGTCAGTGATCTATGAACACAGTGTACAGGGAATACACACTCATAAGAGCATCAGTCATTTTTACGAAATAAATGTTTCAAAGCAATGCCCTGCAGATTCAGGGCATTTAAATATTCGCCAATTTGGAGTCAAAATGTGTTGATTGTAAAAATCCTTCATTTCCATTTTGAGAAATTTGTACCAAAAAGCTCAATCCAATCTCAACACAATCTTACACCTCATTGGGTCTAATACTGTTTCTTCTTCTTCACAGATCTAGATCTCTATTTTAATGGTGCAATCAAAAAGACGAGTGCAAAGTGCTGCTAGGTCATGTATGCAAGGTCAACGAGAGTGACTATTTTGCTAAAAATAGGCACAGCGCACAACATGGAGGGGTTGTGGAGCGTAAGCTGGAAGGGTGTGGTGATTTATCATTCTGTCCTCACCCACTTACATGTCTAGCAGTGGTGCTGTTATGTTTGTTGAGGCAGGGGAGTGCAACGTTTGGTTTAGTCCGTTTTAGTGCTCCATGAAAGGGACACCTTTGACAAAATATCAATATCTGCAATGGGCCCCAAAATACCAGTTAGTCAGACGGTGTGCATTATAATGTCCAATGTATTATAGGAGCGTCACTACTCTTTGCACTACCACTAAAATAGAAACCATAGAATCCACCCGCACTACCAAAACTCTGAGAGTTATTTTGGCTGACATTGTGTTTGCAAGTTTGGAGTTTCTGTGCTTGTTTGTGTGCCATTTCTATATCTGTGAATAACTTGCACTTACTCTATACAGGAGATTCTTTAGTTAGGTACCTTTAATTGCAACCATGGACAGTATGTGCATACCAAAGTGTACTTACTTACCTACATATAGTTGCAATTATAATTACATCACCTGTAGTTTGTTCAGGGGTATTGTCTAGACAACAGCTGAGAAATTAGGGGAAGTCTCTTTGTATTGTTATGCAGCAGGAATCCATTTGGTTTGCTTATGTGCTGCAGAGAGTCTACAGAGAGTTAGCAATATGATGAATGTGGGAGGGATACTATGCATACCATTTACATTTGGGTTTATAAATACAGTTGATTAGGAGACCAGAAGATTAAAGTTCAACCATCATTTTTTATCTTAAAGCACGACATCATTATAACTATTCAGTACATTCAAAAACACTTGGATTTGTGTTGTTCACCTTTCTGTAAATTGTTGTATACCTTGTTATTGTGTTTTTAAATAGCTGTGAAATAAACACTACTATGTCTGAGCTCTCCTTTTAAAGCCATTTAAAACATACAGCCTGTTTGCTCTGAATATATTCATATTACAGTCAGTCCCAAATGAATTGACTTCAGAAAATCCCACCGCAATTATACTTAATTCATAATTAATGCAGAGCAGACTGGGGACCTAATTTACACTTGCACATCGTCAGTTTCCCTGCATGTGCTTGTCATTCTGCATACGAGTAAACACGGCTTGCTTTGGAAAGAGCGTGACATCTCCCCACCATTACCGAGGCTCTGGGGAGCACTGCACTGTGGCACACGATTGTGCCATTAGATGATAAAAACAACGGAAATTATCTGACTTTCCAGTTGCTCCAATTGGGAGCAGGTGTGTGAGGCTGTGTTAACAACAGGGAGTAACCTCTGATTGTGTTGCAGGCAGCATTGTTTATTATTGAACACCCTCAGAAATATGACGCATTCACTTAAAGTTGATGGAAAAGAAAACAAAGACTTTGTTCATCAGACCCTTAGCGCTTTTGATTATAACAAGACCTGAATACAGCCCTACATATGTATACATGTATGTGAGTGGGTGTTCATGAGTGTACATCTGCTCATGCATGAGTTGGATCTGACTTTGTGTGTGTGCGTGTTTCAGAGAAAGAAAATGGGCATCTTCGACAGTCTTTAGGAGTGTCACACTGAGGAAGTGTGGCTCTTGATCTTTGTTGTTTGTGCTGTGGTGCTGTATAGTGCTGAGCTGTGCTTTTCTGTATAGAGTGGTATTTCTGATGTGGTTTGACGTGCTGCAGCCGATGAGCACAGACAGTGTATTAGTCCAATCACAGCACTGGCAGTCAGGCTGACATCCTGCATTTGTTATTCTCCTTTATTCAAGCTCAAACATTCACTCAAAGCCTGTCCATGAGCCACCTCTGTTGGATCAGACTGATACAAGCTCAGTGCCGGTAACATGCTGTATGTTTGCTCCAATACTACTCAGGTGCATTCAAAGTAGAGTTGGGAATATAAAACAAAACAGTTTTGAATTGGAACTAGTTCCAAATTTGTAAGAAATAACGATTCATAAAGAAATTCTGTCCATTTACGTTGCAAATGATGCATCATTTAAAAAAGTGTGCATTATTTAAATGATGGCATACTGGAATTATATCACATGTGACTAAGCTCCATAAACAGCATATTGATGCAGTAAAGAACTCACTGTGGGAGAATAATTTCATGGTTTAGTATCTTACATCTAAGACATTATTAACTGACAAGGTATTTACTGGAGTATAAGATAAACAAGTGTTTTATGTCCCTTGTTTTAGTCAGAGTTATTCCTCAAGTACAAAACTAAAACAAGCATAAAGCAGACAACAAGAAAGAACATGTTTTTTGTCTTTACTGCAAACATTGTTAAAGGTCACCTATTATGCAAAATCCACTTTTTCACGTTTGTTATACATCAACATGTGTCCCCTCTGTGTAAAGAGATTCTGAAAGTTTCAGGAAAAAAGATTAGCTCACTTTTTGTCCTGATCCATTTTTATAAAACCTGTCTGAAAATGAGCTGATCAGATTTTGGCCACTTTATGATGTCATAACGATGTTTTGGCTTGTGTAACCATTAGCCAATCACCAACCAAGGTAACACCCCCCCACCTTATCACCTGAATCTCCTCCTAGAGCACCATTGTGGTCTTTTTAACCAAATATCTCGCAGAGGGGCGTGGGGAGGGGCTCCTTATTTTCCTCTAAAGTAAAATACATAGAATCAGCACTTTTGAAACAGGGCTGAAACAGAGGGGATTATGGGATGCTACAATGCATGATCTGTTTGGTATTTTGAGCCAAACACTTCAGATACATGTTTTGTACATATCTGAGACCTATAATATATTGATGAAAAACAGTATTATAGGGGACCTTTAATAAATAATAAAGTATATCATCATGAATAAAAGTGAACTTAATTTTAAAACATTTAACTTATTCACAAGCAGAAACTGTGATACAGAAAGTACCAAAGTTCTGCATGTTTTCCTTACAAATTTAATTGGAAAACAACCATTAAACGAGGATAATTTATTGCAGATCCGGTCGTTTCTAATACACATAAGAGATGCATTCACACCCCCACCTACCCCACACAGTACTTTAAATGTTTTTTCACCACGGAAGTTTTAAATTGCTATTCGTAACAGTCTGTTTGGTTCTAATCAGAGGGTAGAGGCAGAGTCGTTTTAATTTCATTACCACTGTGGGGGTTATTTTTAGCTCGGTACGCTTGTGATCCTTCTTGTGAATTGTAAGAGTTTGACAAGTCGTATTATTCACACAGCCGCTCATCCTCTGAGCCTCTACTTTTCAAAGCAACCTCTCTTCTACTCACCAAACAGATTGTAAGGCTGCATATAAAGGTATCTAGTTGTTGTGATTTTACAAGTGAGTCTTGTATAGAGAATTTTATAGAGAATGATCTCAGCAAGAAGCAAATTATAAAAGAACATTTATAATTTGAGCAGAAAATCTATAATATTATTTAAACTGATCTACTACTAGTAGATGAACCAAAATGAAATACCAAATACAGCAAATTAGAAAAACGTCAAGCTAAATAAAGTTATTATGAAATGACTTCTTGAAAATGTGCAAAGGGAACGGAAATGTTTATTTTATTTACATTTCTTCTACAGTTGAATTTTAAACTATTCATTTAAACTTGTATAGATAAACTTCCTCAATCATATAGTTTCTTATCTTCAGAACTCTCACTTCCAATGAGTATTTTCATTAAGTAATGTCCATCTAACATTCCTATATCACTTTTTGTGTAACACCACCACCACACTATAATGGTTTCCTATTGATTTATTAGGTTTTGATTGTAGTTGAATGAAACGATCCTCCATACTACCAAGGACAAATATTGTATTATTAATTCTAAGAAATAACTTTGTTTTTCATACTTCATAAATATCTATATTTATATCAATATGGGATTTGTACTGCTAGTTATTAGTCTACCAACAAGATTCTCGTTGTATTTCTCAACATCACAGAAGTCTTGTGAGAAAAAGAGAATTCAACATCCATATAATGCGAGCGCTCTGTTAACATTCAAACGTGTCCTGAGTGATTTCAGTTGATATAGCAACATTACAAGCGCTAATGTAAACATGAAAACCCAGGAGGCTTTCATATTTATTAGATTCCCAAGCAAGCATATAATTGACTATCTTTGGTATTTGTGTATAAGGTTGTGTCTTTCTGTGTGACTCAATGTTTGCACTTTAGTTAATGTTGTTTGTGTGAATGCACGGCGTAGTACAGACACGAGTGAGTCACAGGTTGGAGCACACACGCAAAGGGCACATGCGGAGGAGATCAGTGAGAAGGAGGGGAGCTGGGAGAAGAGGTGACCAGGGTGTCATCGATTGCTACAGGGATGGAGAGACGTGGCTGCATGCCGCAGGCCCTTTCTGTGCCTGATGACTCGCAGCTGATGTCTTATCTTGGCCAGTCAACACTGAGGATGGAGTGTGTGCACAGGGAGAAAGAGGGGCAGGGAGAGGGAGGGGTGACAAAACATTTAAAAAATCACTTATCCGGCTTGTGATACAACATATGCTACAGATTTGGCGCAGAGCTTCAAGATGTCGCCTTGGTATCTCTAAACATTAAAGTTTAAGTTGAGAAGGCGAGAGTGGCAGGAAATGCAAGTGACTTACATGCTTTTAATTTCTCAGGATTTGTATTTATCAAGTCTAACATATGCTTATTACACCAGCTGGTCCCAGCTTGGTTTGTTGTTCTGAACAAACGAAGATGGATCATACTGTAGATAATAGTTTTTGTGTAGCAGCTGGCAGGGACAATCTTCTTAAATTTCACTTTTTCTACTTGAGGTAAAGTAAAATAAAGGGGTTTCCCCGCCAATCACAACCGAGTTAATTTAACTTAGAAATGACTTGCTCACATGAAGGACTTCGCAGTAGCCTACTTGGTGTTAAGGTTGGGGAAAAATAGGACCCAAATGCAGAATGAGGAGGGAAGCAGGTTTCAAAATGGAACAAAAGGTGAGCTTTATTCACAAAAAGCTGAAAAAAACAAGAATCCATGAATAGGTACAAGGCACGAGGTAGCATCCAAACAAAAAGGGACCGTGACCAACATGAAGGGAGACATGAACGACAAATAATGAACCAACACTGAACACAGGAAGAGACAAGACTAAATACAGGGAGGGGTAATCACGAGACGAGAAACAGCCGGGCAGGGGAGGAGAAACACAAGGGCCACAGGTGAACACAATCAGACAACTAGACACACCAGGGAAACTAACGACAGGGAGGACAGAACAGCAAAATAACCTCAAAACTAGACACACAAAAACTCAAACCCTGACACTTGGTTTCTAATGTTGTTCTAATGGAAGACGGTAGATTCATTGTTTTGAGCATCACAACGCCGTTAAATGACTTGTTTACCTTTAAGAATTTATTTTATTCTTTCTAAAAACATCTGAAAAGTGTTCTTTCAACAAAAGCCGAACAATTGACTTATTGTATTCCCATTTAAGTTAGCCAAGGGCTAAACACTAGATTGTATCTTGTTTTTCTACTTTTTCACCATTTTACAAGCATTTGTATTTTTCTTATGCATTCACAACAACCTCTCTTCCATCTTGTTTTCATTATTCCATCTCCTTTTTTTCAAATTTTTAAAACATGCAAACGTTCAGCTCAATTATTATATTCAGGACAATATTATTAAGAAGAATCATCTTATGTTTCCTTAAAAAGCGGGCACCTATGTACTATGACACACACACACACACACACACACACACACACACACACACACACACACACACACACACACACACACACACACACACACACACACACACACACACACACACACACACACACACACACACACACACACACACACTCAGCGCCTGCCTTGTAACATCCAGCATTCAAACCTCAATTTACTTTAAAAAGTTTTACGTGTTGAATGAAGTATGTGACTCGAGTAGAACAACGTACAAAAAAAACACTTAATAAGTCACATTTTGTTCTCTGTTAGGTATTTGATAAGAGACAGGAACATAAAAGGGCCCTCACTACTTAACTGTGTGTCATTAGTTCCCACCGTGAGAAAAAACTGTTAAGAGAAGTATGTTTCCATAGCAGTCAAAAGTAAAGGCCATCAGCCTTGACGAGAAGAAAAGAGTAAGTAAAAAGTTGCCCCAGGAGCTCAATAATGAGTGATCAGTCATTTCCATTTTGACCTTTTCCTGCTAAACTGTGGTGGTGGTGGTTATTTTCTTGCAGACTGTCAGAGTAAAGTTTAAGCAATATATTTAATGTAATTGGTTTTAATATCAAACTATCATTCTGATGATAGTGCCAAAGGGATTCATGTCATCAGTCTGTGATTTATTGATGACTTTTCTGTGATGGTATACCAAATATATGTTAAAAAGTAGATTTATATCTATTCCAAAATTAGTTTTTTATAGCTAATGTGTTCTCATTGAGAGAACCGTAGCGTCTTGCAAATGTAGCATACTGGGAAACTGGCCATCCCTTTGACTTAAGAAGCAGCTTTTATCCCGGTAAACTGTCAACCTTTAAGATCGATATGAACCACTCTTTATCTCCACTTACAGTGCACTGTGATAGAAGAAGATAAAGGACAGGGAAGCACAGCAGTCGTCAAAGTTTACATCTTCTTGAAATAAGAGTGGCTTTCTGGATGATGGATGATGACCAGCTGACCCTAACAATTGAGAAATGGTTATATAATTCCTGCAAAATCATTGTTTAATGTTTGATTTTTGTAGCTTACAAGTAGCTCACATCTCATCTTTTTTGGCATTAGACTCTTGGTTTATAATCCTTTGATCATGTATCATAGCACTTTTTAATAGTGACATTTTGGCCAACATGAAAAAACACTTCAAATAAACCTCTACAAATACGTGCCCCTGTCTTGGCTCTGCAGTAATAACACCTGTGATTATGCACCTGCCCTTTTACTGTATGTGACAATAAAATACACCGAATTGGCAAGTCTTCAACAATCCTACACAGTCCTTATTTAAAAAATTGGTAATAAAAAATGAGATCCAATAACTAAGCCGACAGATGCAGCCATTAAGAACTACTTGTAAATGCAAGGGCATGACCAGATCGTTCTTTGTCCTTACAGCATATACAGAGGCACATTACACTTTTATAGTATGTGTAAATTAAGCCGTAGTGCATTCAGGGCCTCAGTCAGCTAAACAACGCTAGTGCATGCTGAGCGTAAGCATGAGTGCTAGAGCAAACGATGCCAGAGACACATGAATAAATGTTTTTTTGTCATCATGTAACGGTAGGTTGACCAACAAGCTAATCTCCCAAAAACTCAGTGTGGTCCATTAAACAAAGCCTATTATCCATGAATGACAAGGCTCATCAAATACTAAAATACAAACATGAATACACAGATAGGGACAGTGTGTTTTAATTCACTTGTTTCAAATGAGATATGTATACTTTGAAGGGAAAACATCTGAATAAAAAGCAGGGTAGATAATGAATAATAATCATAGCAATAATTTAGACTGCTTTCGTGAAATGACATATCTATACAGCCATATCCATTATTATGCGTTGCCCTATTGTCAGTTTATAAGTGGCAGGGGTGATTAGTCTTTCTTTTTAATATATGGCTGGATACCATAATTCATGTACATAACAAATACGGTCAATACTGAACAAATATAGTTAGATATCAAACATATATTGCATTTTAGGGACTTGATATCCATGGAAATGATAGTGTTACATTCGACCTGTATTAACAATTCTTAATTTATGCATGAATGGATCCAATATAATACAGCACACCATTCTACATTCACTGAGACGCGCACACTTTTAGAAGTTTGCTACTTGTATATAGATTTGTTCTGTTTGTCTTATTGCATCATTAGCATGTGTTACTGGCAGTTCTATAAAAGGTTGATATAGGAATGAAGATAACCACTGATCCAATTTAAGGACACAAGGTGGTTTCCATCTCAGCACCACATCTTCCATTGCAGCTGTAAGACCACAATGGGAAAAAGTGTTTGATATTTTGACAGTTTTAAAGAAAAGGAATCATTCAGTAGTATATAACACTATGTGATGGGTGTTAATAATGTATAGGGCCGATGTATAACCAGACATCATACCTCTGGACATATGAATACTATGAATACAGATAATGAGTGTATTTTGTGAACATGACCAAGGGTGTAACTTTGGTTTGAGAAGTGGGGGGGACACAAAACAGGGGGTCCTCCGCAATGAAACATTGTTCTCGATTTAATTCCATTTCCTGCCTTTCTACAAATATATATTAGGGACTATGGTGTTATCTAATCCAAGAAAAATGTGTAGTGTATATAATGAGTGTGCAAACTTATCTATCCATGAACCTGTTTTGTTTGTGATGACCTCACATCCTATAGGGGGGTCCGGGGGCATGCACCCCCGGTAAGATTTTTTTCTTTACATTTAAGTTAAAGGCATCAATCTGGTGCACAAATTAAGAGATTTATGGATACAGCTCTCAACACTCATATGAAACAGAACTGTATATATTTCAATACTCCAAAAACCATTAGAATATGCTCACAATCAATAACACATCATTGATATACTCCTCTCTCCTATCTTTATCTTACCTAGTCTGCATTCTTTCTTTTTTATTTATGCATATTTTACTAATCACTCCCCTTTCAAACAGTGTTTTGAATTTTTTACTGACATTGGAATTATTTTTTAACTTATTTTGAACTACTATATTAAATAGATGGAAATATTTGTTTAGACCAAACCGTTTGAGACCCACTAAATGGTTTCTGTAAGCCAATGCCTTCAAAGAGGCGCAACCTGTACAAAAGCAGCATATGGAAAAGGATGAACCAGGGAATTATGATTAATCTTTTAAATCTTGGAGAGGCTTCAGCCTTTTATCATTTAAATCCAAGAAGGTGGGAATCCTTTGGTTTTCCTATTAAAGATGGTACATTGATTTGTATCCCAGTTTAAGGCAATTATCGAACAATGAGGCATTTTAATTTCGGTCCAATTTTACATTTACATGCTTGTAGATATAATGTGTATATATGTATTGTGTTCGGACGGTTCAGAACAGCATTATGTATACAAACAGGAACATGATATATTTACAAGTGGAAATGTTAGATTGTTTGCTATTGGCCTCCCCTGAACAGGTTTCTTTAACGGTTGAGCATAGAGGAAATATTATAGCCATAGTGTCCAAAACAAAGACAAATAGAAAACATAAATGAGATTAAGCAAGCGGAAGCAATGTTGTGCATGAGTGAGCGTGTATGAGTGATGAGAGCAGCATCTTAACACATGCACACACTCACACACAAAGAGTGTTCTTACTGCAGTAAATAGGCTGCATAAAACAAAAAAAAATCTATTTCACACTTAAACATTCAAGACCTGTCTTTTTTTTTATTAAGAAAACATAAATCATGGATAGATTATATTTAATTTACTTCATCAAAACATTTCAAATGTGTTTATACATTTTGCAAGGAAAGACTAGACATAACACACATTAAAAAAACTTGCAATAATGGGTTTTTAATAATTAACAATGATTTCTAGGTAACGTTGAAAATGTCATGCCGCTGAATAATATTATTGTCAATATTAGAAAGTAAAAACCAGTTGAATGAGTAATTTGGGATTACGGTTGCAATGCTGACAAAGAAATTACATCTGAGGCTGCTTTTTGGCAGGAGCAGCAGCACAACAGCTCTCTGGCTTGCATATTCTTGTCTTTTCATTTGATTGACAGGTGTGTCATAGCCAGAGACGCATTTGGCAGACCCCCAACTGCCGCTGCCTCTTCTGTCAGTGTGGCTGGTTTGAAGCCGTCTACATGGATTGTCTGGCCAACATGGAGAACATGGTGAATTAGAGAAGTTGACATGGTAAATCAGTGGAGTTGGCTGCGCAGTGCACTTCAGTGAGCATGCTTTGTATCACCACCATGACTGGTTTCAGGCTATGAGTCGTGCTTATCAACCAGCTCATGCCAGTGAAGGTATTTGTGTGTTTGCATATTAGTGTTTTTAGCATTTCAGGTTTCCTGTTGAGTGTTCTCAAACATCAAAAGTATAAACTGGGCAAAAATATTATGAATCATCAGCCAAAACTAATCTAGAACTGCCATGATTCTAAATGTATAGCAATATTTTGGTATGTTAAAGTGTGGGCACTGACATTGGGATACATTGCAGAAAGTAACATAGTTATATTTAGTTGTTAAACTTTTCACTCATGTTGTCATTTTGTCACATTTATCAGAAGTAAAAGTATCAGCTCTGTGACACGCTAGATGTATTTGATCTTTTTACCCTTAAGAGGTTTCAGATTGAAAAAAACCTAATTTTAAAGACAATGTGGTGAAAGAAACAATATTTATCTCTGAGATGGACTATAAAAAAGCATAATATGGAAATAGTTAAGTAAAATACAATCACCTCCAAGTACTTGTGCAAATGTAGACAAAACTTCCACTTATAAAACATAAAAAACAAGGTGCCATTTAGCTGCTGTAGATGTGATATTCACAAGGGAACGACTGAGGTAGACAACTGTATGTTATACAATACACATTGGTAAAAACAATTCCCTCAGAATAATTTGCTTGCGGTATGGTATATAATTTGTACAAAATACATTGTTAGTGCATCATTTCAAAAGGTTGATATAACACGTGTATGGTTGAAATACAATAAGATATTTTGTTCTTTTTTTCATTATTATCAATTGTTGCACAAGATAAGCTGTGAAAGAAGGCAGCCATGAGGGAGCGTCCTTTTAAATTGCCTCGGTAACCTGTGGTCCAGTCCCCTCGAGATACGATTCAGGTAGCATGGATGCTGTGTGTGGAGACTAATAGCATTATTGCTAGGAAGAAATAGAGATATACAGTCCTGTAGGGTACGTGTATATGTGTGTGAATGAGCAGACAGGGGGACAAAGATACAGCAGTAACGCACATTCTTCGGAGGAGATAACAAGGTGCACTGACACAGCACACAGAGTTATCAAGGGAGAGAGAAAAGTGCAGCATTTTGATTAAGCCAATCACCTTATGCTCAGACCACGTGGACTACAGACATCTAAGCTAGGTGGTCTCTCAGTGGTCAGTCCCTCACTCCCTCCCTGACCTCCCTGCAGCCACGAGCTCTAATCACTGTAAAACCGATTCATTAAGGTCAGCTGTTAGTGAGAGGACACACACGTGGGTGAACAAATGGACCACAGCCAATTATGTGATTCCCTGCAAGTTAGAAAGAGATTTAGGCTTTAAGTATCTCTGAGGAGGGAGACAGTGATCACTACAGCAGATCTACACATTATTATAGGGTTTAGAAGTATGTGCACATGTGTGTGTCCCTCGCTAGAAGTACCTGCAATATGGGGAGTATGATGAAGGTCGACTCTAGCACACACTCAGCAGGAGTGATGAAACATAAAAACTGCCTGAGAAATCACTGACAAAGAACAATTTACAAAGTAAAAATGAAGTACTACAAATACATAAGTGTATATATTGGTAACTCTGAAGGGTAGAGCTGTGATACAGTCATTACACCTGAGAAGTTATCTTACATTTTAAATGTAGTTTGAGCCAACAAGTGGTTTCCGTTTGTATCTCTGCTAAAGAAAAATGCTCTCTTTTTGCAGTGTTAGATTCTCCAATTTGATAAGACAGGCAAAAGACTAAATTAGAGGCCTGTGCGCTGGTCCGACCCCCTGAAAAGAAAATACAATCAGTCTTGGTCAAAGTCTGAGTTCCAGGGTTGGCACAGCTGAAATTGTTAGATGTTTCAGAGAAGAACAGTCTGATAAAACAACATTTACCGAGCCGCCCTGTTTGTTTGCTGCTCTGAGTTTTCTCTATTTTATTTTGAGCCCATTGACCACTATGGTTGGGGTTAGGGTTATAAATACAATCTATTACTTTTCATCAGACGGAATACCTACTCTATCATTAGAATTGTATAATGTCCTCTATGGCTATAATGAGAAAATAGCCTTATCTCTGATTGGACCTTAGCCATCTAAATAGAAAGCCTGATTCACACATTTAGGATGTTGGGCTTGGGTGTTTAAGAGTATAATGACACAATCTGTCCAATTATATAATAGGAAATAAGGTATGCAGTGTTTTTGAACTTGACCCAAACCAGGGACTAAAAGTGAGCATATTTCAGGCTCTCTGGAATAGATTTACACCTTTCTTTATAAAATATCTCTGTCCCCAAATGTATAGGGGCCCCTGTAAAGTTTTTTGTAAACAAATAAACAAAGGTTATGTTTGTATCATTGTTAGGTGTTTCCTTTAGTGCATTTCCTTCCTCATAAACATTTGAAAAGCAGATTATTGAAAACAATATTTTAGATTAATTTATTGTTCGAAAAGGTCCAATTGCTGATGTGTCAGTTTTGGTTAAAACCATTTTTTTATGCACAGGACTAGTACAGTATATCAAATGTTAGGATAAGGAAAGTAATTTTTAGAATGCATACCATTTTTAGGAATCTATGGGTCCTCCTAACATTTGTTAAATCTTGTTGCCACAGTGTATCTTCCCTATACTTCCACATTGAAATACTCAAGTCATTTCTGAGCGTTCAGAAGTTCTTTGTGTTCCACTTCCCTTTACTGACATGTTGCAAAGACTTTGGTATAGTTGAAAGTCGTGCAATTAGACGATTGGCAGCCCTTGAAGCTTTTTACACTACATTTCATACAACTTTGCTCCTGGATTGGATTTCATGGATAATATGCCGGATCGCACTAAGAAAACTGCTTTATGGCTCAGAACAGAAAGAGCGCCAGAGACCTGCAGCTTTCAGAATTTATTGCAAAAGCAGATTGTGGAACAAGTGAAAGGTTGATAGCAAAATCACAGCCAACCCTCCATCTAACAGGCTCTTTAAAGTCCAACTGAACTTCATTCCTTCCCAAAGGCCTCAAAAACTTGGATCTGAGATTTCTTTCACTTTTATTTTCTCTTGTTACCTTTAGGGCATAAGACATTTGTCTAAAGTGTGAAGCAGAATCAATACTGCAATATCAAGTGAACCGCTGTTAAACATCTGACTGTATTTTCCCTGACCAGCAATTCTGGCATTCACTGTGAGGAGTTGAAAAGAGATCAAGCGTTTGAAAGATGTTGTGAACCCCATTTACATTTTGTACTTGTGTCGACAATTATTAGAGCGTGAATTTATGACAGTATATTTCTAAAGTGTTGGTTGTACAACTGGTTGGTAGTTGCCAATATTCCGCCTTCCAAAACGACTTTAGAAATACAGTATCAAATAGCTTTTGTAGTTCTAACTCAATCAAAAACATGTTTTGCATCTTTCTTTTTACTGCAAAATCAACCCTTTCACCCTTACAACACTAAAAGTTTGCTCAAGGCAGTCATCAAAGGCACTGCTGACCTACTGAATGTGTTCTCTTGCTTCCATCTTTCCCTGTACACCCTTAGATCCACACAATCCTGCAGGTTTCCATTAACTGTACCTTGGTGACACTGACCTGAACCATTGGGATAAAGTAGCTGACTTTAGCTTGTCTGTGAGCAGAATCAGTCTGGAGATAATCTATCTGGACCATTAATTGCGCTGTCATACTTGACTTTATTTTATTCACTGATATTAAAGATTGACCACGGCAGATAACGCCTGGTCTTTGTGTTATTAATTGTAGATTACTTTTCCAGTGGAACTACTGTTGACTCATTTAAATCCACTCTAATGTTATTTCTTATCACTTTGTGATTTATTACTGGCTGGTTTTGGCCCTAAGCTTAGGTTGATTTTTTTCAGGTTCACTGTTGATTTACATATTCATGAGGAGAAGGTTCACTGCAACCCACAGATGAAGCTGGCAGATGCTCCTTTGATAAAAGCAAGTGTTTTAATTACAGTAAATTAGGTATTTTTGACATTCAAACCTTGGAGTATGGTTAACAAGATACTTATCCGTGTTATATAAAATCCTTCAATATCCTAGACTCTTCAAAGGTTAGAAAATGACTTTTCTCGTTGCACCGTTTTTCATCTGCTCTGTCATTGTTTAACTTCAGCTACAACATTTTTGTTATGAAGACATTCGTTCATTCCACTGTTCTCTACTGTGCATCATAAATAAACTACTGTAGATCGTGGAAGAAGAATACATTTAGTACATTCACATCCAGAAAATACTCTTAAAACACATTACACACTATACAGTAACTGTAAAATTAGTACATAATCTTGAGCTGATTTTGTTAGTTATGTAATGTAAACGTTGTGATTCATGGAACCTTGCAACTTATAAACATTTAATTGCACAGAATGTCATACAATCACAATTTTCATTTTATGATGATGAAGGTACAATCTAATTGAATCTCAACCCACTGCATAAGGTAACAATAGGCGCTTTCACACCGGAGTACTTTTCCCCGTACTTTTCCCTTTTAGGTCCGATAGTTCCTGGGATTTTGCGTTCACACCAAAAAGAGAACTTAGTTCATGAGAACTTTTCCCCCCGTTTCAGTCCCTGCTAGAGAGCAGGTACTTTCCTGGGCGAATTGCAAACCACGCCCCGTATAACTCTGAAAAGTTTTGTGAAGCTGCCATTGTATTTGCTGGCATTAGCATTATTAGCATTATCCCAGCGCACCAACGGAGAGATACTAATTTATGGCAACACGAAAAAAAACATGGGAGCGGTGGAGTGATGAGGAGGTGTCGGCGTTCTGGCGATTTACTCGGAAGGCTTCAGTAGAAGCTGCTGGGACTCCCAGCAGCTTCTACTGAAGCCAGTCCCCAAAACCGGGGACTTCCGGCCAGGGAATTCGGGTGGCAGTATATGCCGGCCGTGTCTCAATTCAGGGGCTGCACCCTTCGGAGGCTGCATTTGTAGACCGCATACGTGACTTCCGCCGAAAGAAGGCTGTCCCAATTTCAAAAAAGACGAGACTCCTCCGAAAGCGGCCCACGAATGTGGCCTTCTTTTCCCGATTTGAAGGATACATCTGATGTATCCTTCGCGGTCAACCATATCCCAGGATGCAATGCGCGCAGGGAAGAGTGAGTTTTTTTCAAATGAAATGGCGGTCCGGTCTCCCCAGCAGAGTGGATTTAAAAGCAGCAGCAAGCGGAGGAATCACTAATAAATGTGAGTATTGGGTTTTAACTTACTTTAAATTAACTAACGTCACACACGTCAAACCCAAGGGGCATTAAAACGTCAATTTTCGTTAAATAATACGGATACATACGTGACGTTAACTAGCTAGCTGGACGTGCTGCACTGTTGGTTCACACTTATTTTTAATTCAATTCAGAAGTTTACTAAAGTCATACAGAGATCTTGGCTCTGTTATAGATAAGTTATACTTTATATTACATAAATAGACCAAAGTGAAAATATTTAGACCTGTATAGTCTACAGTACGGTGGGATTTATAAAATGCTACCCTGACGTGTAGCTGTTGTTTGCTTTATTTATTTCTCTGACTGTTAGGAATCGTGGAAAAAGGTAGGACCCAAATGCAGACTACAAAAAGGTAAAGGTTATAAACAAAAGCGAGCTTTATTTAAAAGCTGAAAAACATGGCATGAAAAACACAGGTAGCACAAACACACAACACTGACCGTGACCAACAAGGAGGGAGACAGGAGAGACTAACAAGAAGCGTGACGTGAAGGGAGGACAAACAAACAATGAACCGACAGGGGAACACAGGAAGAGACAAGACTAAATACAGGGAGGGGTAATCACGAGACAAGAAACAGCCGGGCAGGGGAGGCAGAAACACAAGGGCAACAGGTGAACACAATTAGACAATCAGACACACCAGGGAAACTAACGACAGGATAACAAGACACAGGTGGGAACAGAACAGCAAAATAACATTATTCAACTTTGGGACAACATTACGACCTTTGTATTCAGCTCATGCTGCTTTGAGGTAGGGCTAAAAAAAGAGCCTATTTTAATTATTTCCACCAGATTTGATCATCTTTTATTTAGGTTAAAGTGTATTTAATGTATCCTAATCCCATAATAATAACACAATCAAAAATAGACAGCAGCCTTTTGCTTGATTTTTGTTTTTGCAGTGCTGTCAAAGGGATGTGACAAAGGGTGTGACTGTAATTTAATGTCTTTAGTTTTTTTAAAACCAAAACAGTACATCATTTTAAATTATCCTTTAGGGATTGTTTGTCTGAAATGCTTAGAGTTACATTTTGCAATAATCCTTTTGCAACCCTGTGTTTAATATGATTAATTCACTTTTTTCTTTTTTTCTTGTTTTTCTCTGTAATTAGGACAATTCTGGAGAACTTGATCTGCTGGAGAAGGACCCCTAATCTGAAAAGTGCAGAGCGGATCATCAGGACAGAGCTGCCATCCACCTGGACACCCTGTGGTGCTGAAGAAAGCAAAACGGCGATCAGGAACATCCTCCACCCAGACCTCTGCTTACTGCCGTCCTACAGACTTGTGTCTTAATTTCAGAATTTGATTTTGTATGTGTCCTTTCTTTTAATAGATATTTAACAATTATAGCTTGAGTCTGTCTGATTCCCAAACAGCTGCTTCGATATACTTGCTGCACATATAATACAAATAAACAACTCGATAAACATACTTTTGCTGATATTTGTTTTACTGCTGTTGATGTTAAATAACATGATTGATTTCCTCTGTCTCAATGATGAAAGTTATAATAATAGAAGACATGAAGCTGTAGAGAGAGGATGGATATATTCTTACCTCTACTTTGTGATAAGATGAAAATACAAAATTAAATTAAAATATTAATTGTTAAACACATTGTTTATTTCATTTCCTGAGGTTTTAACCATTATTTCCAACATGTGTACATAAGCAGTGGAATAATAGGATATATCTAGGTCATTAAACTGTCTTAAGTTCAGTTTAATTTTATTAATACAAAAATCAGGTCATAGAAAATGTTTAATTGTGTATTTCAGCAGAGCGGAGGGTCACGGTGCTGCTGGACCTGGAGGTGCTGACCTGGTGTCAGTGGGACATCATCTGGGCTGGTTTAGGGGAAGAAGGAGAATAAACTGTTATAAACCACAGCTATGATTAGAACACTAATATTGTTAAAAATAGATCTATACAACATGCTTTTGTTCATTAAAAAAAACATATTGTTTTATTAGTAGGCCTACAGAAAAATTAAGACTTATTTTAAATGTGAAATAATATGATTAAATTACATCAGCTATATATCATTTACTTGTTAACTTACTAATGTATTATTACTGGGGGCTAAAGGAACAGTTTAATCTTAATTACCTAGCCATGGTCCTCTTTATTTCATCGCCGTCGGTGATCTCCAAAAAATGGTAAAAGTAAAGTTTCTGGATCCTTTTCAGCTGAGTTAGCTTGTAAGCTAATTTGCTAGCAGGCAGCTGGAGCAGCGCAACCGAATAGCGCGTATCACGTGACGTAAATACGAAGCTCTCCGTAGGCTAGACCGTCTTATTTCGTAGGTCGCTCGGTCCAGCCTACCCGGTCTACGTGGGCTGGGTCCTCCATGGACCGCGTAGGCTGCGTACTCCGAAGGGTGCAGCCCCTGAATTGAGACACGGGGTGTTTCTCAATGTTGAGGAAGGCTGCTCCAGAGCCACTATTTCAAGCATACTACGTCATCGAGTGCTGCCGAAGGACTGTTCCAATGTCCAGTATACTTGGAATTCTACCGAGGCCAGCGTACTTCGTAGCGAGACATTTCGAGGCTGCACATGTGTAGACTCTGTCCGTTTCTCAATCTCGAGGATGCTGGCTTGGTAGTCGCGTACTTCCTTCAGAAACAAAGCAAGTATGCTTCCAAGCCACGGCTTCGGAAAACGAAGAAGAATGGAACAGGCTAACAACTCTCTAACGGTTTCAACATAAACTGTACCGAAAATAAATACCTCACGATGTCTATCTAATTATGAACTTGCTTTACTTTCACAGAACACATTTTTGGTGATAACAAATGTAACAAAGGCAAACCTCTCCTGTGACAAAATGGCATCCAATTAAATAAATAAAAAAAGTCAATCAAAGAACTACCGGATCTCCTCTCTGGTAAACAAAAACACCCTGAAAACTCTGACAGGAGCACTCATTCAAGGGTACTATGACTATGCTTGCACGTCATGGTACCATAGCACCTCCAAGGCGCTAAAAATAAAAATTCAAACATCGCAAAATAAACTGGTCAGACTACTGCTTGACCTTTCATCTAGAACCCACCTCACCTTTGCCCACTTTGACAACCTAGGATGGCTTAGAGTAGACGACAGAGTACAGCTACTTGCAATGGGCCTGGTCTACAAGATCCACTACACCTCTATGGTACCCATGTACATGTCAACATTCTTCCCAAAGGTCAAGGAATACCATGATCATAACACCAGAGGGAGCTCCACAAATCATGTGAAACCCAGATTTGGCACAAAAAAGGGGGAATACACGTTTTGCAATTATGCCACATCAAGGTGGAACGCTCTTCCCACAACTGTAAAGGAAAGTAAAACTATACTTACCTTCAAAACCTCTCTTAAAGAGCACCTTCGGGGGAGAGCATTGCAAAACTGGCCCCGGTAATGGTACAAATATCAACCTGTCGTACAATGGACAGCTTCCCCCCCCATCTATGTATATACTCGCATTTTAGACTCTGTTACTAACTGTATATCTGTAGACTTGGTATGTCTTAAATGTCCGGTTAGGATGTATTAGAACGAAATCTAAAATGAAAATTGTAAATAAGCAATCTGTATGTAAAAACCACCTGTATGTAAATTGTAAATAAGCCATCTGTATGTCAAATATGTCTTATATGTCTTAAATGATATGATGAATTGGAAATGGGGGACCCTGATGTAAACAAGACGAAAGTCTTTCTCTGGTCTGCATCCCCTTAACAATTGTATGTTTTGAGCTGTACTGTACTGTACCCAATATACAAGCTGTTAATAAACTTTTCAATCAATCAATCAATCAATTCAATCAATCAATCAATCAATCAACAAAGTAACATATTTACCAACCAGTGACGTGCGGTGAGGTTCATGGCTGGTGAGGCACTGACTCTTTCAGAGTTACAAATATTATATTTTGACCTTAATCGAAATATTCGGTTATTTTCAAAAGCTTTTTTAGTCTGATGCTTCGATTTATTTTAAACAGACCATTCAACAAAAGGATACCCAAAATCAAAATATTGGATTGTTCTTTCTTAGTAAGATCCCATTTTCATTACAATTGGGGTCTTACCTTGACTTGAAGATGAAGTCCATGCTATCCTTCTGGACAACAATCTCTATTACTTTTTTGTAAAAGTTCTCCTTATCTTCCTGTAGTTTCAAAAGTCTAGTTTGTTGTTTGCGTCTACCGTCTCTGCGTAGAATAACAGTAGCAACAAGGACCTGTGGGCTCACGTGCGCCCCCTTCAGTGCGGCAGAGGTTATGGCTGCCTCCCCTGGTGCTTTTTTCATTGCCGTTGTATGATGAGACCAGCGGGCCTAAATATCATACGTGAAATAAGTTATTTAGAGACTATGGATGGCGAGGATAAATGTAATAAAGGGATCTACAAACATTACATTGGTGACATACAGTGAGATGGTGCAGGCATGTGCTTAGGGCCCGCTTTCCAGACAGTTTATGTGGGGTGACGCCAGTGGCGGCGCCAGAGATTTTCTCTAGGGGGTGCTGTGGGTTAGCTTGACGTTTCATAGAGGGTGCTCAAACATTAAGGGTTTCCCATTAATGCACCAGCGCTACAGTTGAATTTTCTACTGCAACACTCCCCACACGCACACACAGTGTACCCGCGACTGTTACAATGAAGGCTCGGTAATCAGCTCACGGCATATAGGTGTAAGCAGGGGTAAAGTGCTATTTTTACAAGTGGGGGGTGGACCTCACCTCCTCTAGGGGGGTCCTCACCTCCTCTAGTGGGGTCCGGGGGCATGTTTCCCCCAGGAAGATTTTTTTAAATATTGAAGTTAAAAGCATCAATCTGGTGCACTTTGAGAGCAACATTAAGAGATCTATGGATACATCTCTCAACATCCATATGACACAGAACTGTAAACAGATTTTCTATTTCTTTATAGATATTTTTTAAATCACACACCCTTTTAAAACAAACCGTTTGAGACCCACTGAGATAACTAGACTAAAGTTAACTATCTAAACACTGAGAGCCCTTTACTTCACCTGAGCTTATATCGTTAGCTTGGCTAGCTAGCACCAGATGCTAACCACAACAATCTCCGGTAGAGGCGAGCTCTCTCGCTCGCGCACGCACGCACACAAAATGGCTCGTGCCACACACACACAACACACACACACACACACACACACAACAACACACACACACACACACACACACACACACACACACACACACACACACACACACACACACACACACACACACACACACACACACACACCACACACACACACACACACACACACACACACACACACACACACACCACACACACACACCACACACACAGAGAGCAGAGCTTGAATGAAACACAGAGACCAGAGAAGCTACTTGTAGGCTACTCACGACGCTAGGCTATTATGTGCAGAATCCCTCTCGCTTTCAGGTGGTTTTGATTGAGTGTCCACACGTGGACGTTTAAGGACTAAAAAACGATCCATCTTTCACTTTGCTGTTAGCAAATAATGTGGTGCTCTAGCTAACAGGAAGTCACTCAAGTGTCAAAGTAATTTAGCCTATGGGAAGGTCAAAAATCGAATGGGTGCTGGCCATTGGCCTAATCATATCACCTGTGTTGGCTTTATGTTTTTGGTCAAAAATGTGTTTGTTTCACATTTGCATTGATGTAATCAATAATGTTTCTAATTTAATAAAAATAATAATAATAATAATTTTCGAAAAAAAACAAACATATTTCTTGGGGGTGCTTAGGGGGTGCTTTGGCTCCCCCCTGGCGCCGCCCCTGGGTGACGCATTCTGAGGTGAGGCAGATCTCATATGTGCCTCACCTTACCCCACAGTAACTGGCTTTAGCGCGCTCACAAAATAAGTGCCCGCGTTAAATTAGTGCCCGCGTTAAATTAGTGCCCGCGCTCCAGCCAGTTACTGTGGGCTTACGAGAGGCAGAGCTCGTCCCTGCCTCACTTCTCATCGCTACCCGTAGTTGTAGCGGAGCTCGGCAAATTAGCTGATTTTGACTATAAAAAGCGATTGGAATCACATTTACAACACAGATCAGTGGAGACATTTTATTATTATTACTATTTAGTTTTTCTTTAGTTGTTTTCCCGTTACATTGGAGTATGACTGGTGAGGCTCTGCCTCCCCTGCCTCCCCTGACTGCACGTCGCTGTTACCAACACATGTTCTACGCCACTACATACTTACATTTAAATGTGTGCTGCGTCGGTTCAGCCATTCTCCGCAAGGGTTTTTGAAATTGGTCCGTGCGCAAAGCATTGTGGGGATTTTAAGGACGCGAAGTCTACCCATGTGCAGCCTCCAAATTTCCCCCAAACCAAGGACGCGTCCTCGGTGGAATTCCAAGTATGCTGGAGATTGGAACAGTACTTCGGCGGCAATCGATGACGTAGCATCCTTGAAATATTGTCTTGGAAGCCAGTATCCTCGAGATTGAGAAACGGCCTCTGTGGTCTTAAAATCCCCACAATGCTTTGCGCACGGACCAATTTACAAATCTTTGGCGGAAATAGCACTCCATTTAAGGCGGGGCCTCGCATATGACGCACACTTGCACACCTGTTAGCCTGTTCCACAATTCTTTGTTTTCCGAGGCTAGTAAGGATTCTTGCCTCGCTTCTGAAGCAAGTGACTCGGAAGACATGTGCTACCAAGCAAGCGTCCTCGACATTGAGAAACACCCACGGCCACGTGAAGTTGTTTGCGGCCTGCCAGTAAACCCAAAGCAGAAGAAGAAGAAGTGACGTCAGCTGCTTCATTTGCGTAATCTTCCCTCAGGGACTTATTCCGGTGTGAACGCAATCTGCTCTTTAGTTCCATGGGGGAACTAAGTGCTGGGAACTAAGTGCTGGGAACTAAGTAAGGCAAAGTACTTGGTGTGAAAGCGGCTATGGCTATCAAATGGTGCATGCAAACTGTGAAACTGGGAGAAATACCGTCACCTCAGTGTGACTCTATTGTTTGCATTGTCTGATGTCTAGCTAGCTGTTTCCTGTTTCCTGTGCAAGTACTTGATTAACTGTTTCTGAATTGCATCATATTCAGACACAAAAACACTGTGAGGAAATGCATTTCATGATAATAAAATAGGGTTAATAAGTCTTTGGAATAAAATATTTTATTACAACTCAGGTCAAATGTGAGGTCTAATTCAGCTCAGAGATAGAAAACAACATCAATTGTGTTTAATAAAAATCACCTTAATATACAGTTCACATTAAGAGACTGTTTTCTATGTCATTAGTATGTATCTAATGCAACCATCTTTAAAATATGTTGTAAGGCTTGCAACCTACATTAAAGATGCATCAAGTATTAAGAACAATAAAGTTAATAGATCTTTTCCCATTAACTGCACTGTATAAAGTTACAGACAATTATTTACCGTAACTATAAAACGCTATGTTCAAGCCTGTTTTTCAGGTCTCAAGTCAGAATCAATATAGATTTTTATTTTATTTTAAAGTAAATTCAGATTGAACATAGTACAACAATGTAAATTATAGTGTCCGTCCAAAAACAAACCATTACTTATAGTGAAAACCACCCTTGAATGATGGGATCAGAGACTAAAAGCTTTAGGAATCCAAACTATAACATATAATAGGTACCCTGTATCAAGATTGATGCAAAACAAGTGACATTTGACCTTTTTAGAGAGGTTTAGCAAAAGAAAACCACCTCTGGAGTCATTTGGGTGGAAATGGGTGTATCTGCCGTTTCTCTGGAACCCATTGGTCGATTTTGATGATTGACATCTCTTTTGAACCGTTAGAGCCAATAGCATCAAAGGGGAATTTCCACATACACACACGTTACCATTGAGAAGTCAGAGCTATGCGCACGCAGTTTGCTAATCGATATATTGTTTTCGCAGATACGATAAGTAATAAGGGTATTTTAACGTGAGTTCTGTGCTAAGGGTGTTAGCATTTTTTCGCTCAGGGCTAATTCAGAGCCTTTGTTATTACCCTTATGTTTCGTTTTGCTAAAAATTGTTAATATTGTCTGATAGCTGAGTTTCTTCCCGTTAAGTGGGTATGACACATTAATAGGTTTTTAAATGTTAAGAAGCCCTCAGACGCTGTTTCTTGCAGATGTTGCGATTTGGGGCTTAACAGAGAGACAGTTAGGCCTACATCAGCAAAGATAATGAACCCCTGAGTGTCTCAGTTGAATACAACAGCAAACACACTGTTGTTTAGAAATGTGTTGTATACGAGACCAATCCAAGCAACGTGAATCATTTCAGTTCAAAACTCTAAATTGCCGCTCAAAAGAAATGTTACATCACCTCCGTATTATGGGCTCAGAACAGTCTCATAATACACACATGCACACAGAAGGATTCAAACTTGTATTTCCGGATCCATACTTGTGTTTTTCAATGCACACACAAATGTATTCCGTTTCATATACATGTAAATAAAATCCAAATACAGAAAAAAGTTTTACATATGTATTTTTGATCCTCACTTATTAGTTTCCCGTTTAAATCCCCTGAACCTGCAAACACAAACAGCTTTCTGTGCACGGATCGCTTTGCATTCGTGTGTGAGTTTTTTGAGACTCCCCTGACGGTCAGCCGATTCCTACTTGTAATTTTTTCTATCTATAGCCAATCAGATGTCTCCTTCATTCTAAGCCAATTTGCGCCCGCACGAGGGTAAGATTACTTCATATACGCATTTTGCGCAGTCCGGTCAGCTCGCTAAACAGAGGGCGGAGCATCAGGTGATCGTGCAGAGCAGCGTGTCTCCATCAGACTCAGCAGCTGATCTGATCTCTCTCTTGCGTCCGGTTATACTTCACTCGCGTTTATGTCCAAATCGATCAGATCCAGCTCTCCTGATCGGCCTTTATAGAGAGCACCGATCAAACTATTAAGAGTGAATATCGGCCGATAATGACCGGCGGGGCTCCCCCCCGTTAACAGTTCACTGTCTAGCACTGGCTTCGTAGTGCACTGATCGATTAGGCTAAGCTAACTTGTAGCTGCTCCCTCCACACTCACAACAACTTCATACAGACATAAATAAAGCAGCTGTATTCGCCATACAGGAAACACACATTTAAAACGGTTTTGCCTGCCGTTTTTGTGTACGTGTACAAGCATTCATCAGTGGTTCGGAAAGTGGCGCTGTACCTTAATAATATAAAGGCTTGTATTTGCGTGCATTTCCTGTTCAGAAAGTGGCGCTGTACTGAGAGTGGAGGGTGTCCTGAGATTAGCGCCTGCAGGCAGGCTCCATGGAGCTGTCAGCTCCGGACTGCGCAAAATGCGTAGGCTACATGAAGCGCTACGTCATGAACGCAAGAAATCTACCCTCGTGGGGGCGCGCTCATGTGATTGGCTTAGAATTGAGGAGACATCTGATTGGCTATAGATAGAAATAATTACAAGTACGAATCGGCTGACCGTCAGGGGAGTCTCAAAAAACCCACACACGAATGCACAGCGATCCGTGCACAAAAAGCTGTTTGTGTTTGCAGGTTCAGAGGTTTTAAACGGAAAACAAATCAAAAATACACATGTAAAACTTTTTTCTGTATTTGGATTTTATTTACATGTATATGAAACGGAATACATTTGTGTGTGCATTGAAAAACACAAGTGTGGATCCGGAAATACAAGTGTGAATCCTTTTGCGGATCATGAAATACAAGTGTGAATCCTTCTGTGCGCATGTGTGTATTATGAGACTGTTCTGAGCCCATACCGTATTCCTCTAAATGTACCTTGAAGCAAAACAACAAACACATTACAAACCCAAAATGAGAGTAATGGTCCAATCTGGATAACTTTTGCAAATGTTCCTATGGCATCCAATAATTATTTCTCACCGGTAGGCAATCAGGCTTTCTGGTGAACATACAGACAATATATTTTATGAAGACCAACAAACATATGAAGCTATACTCTCCAATCATTTTCACCGAGGCGTGAAGCTTTGTTTTGTTTCAAGATATTAAAAAATAATAAATACAATCCTCTGCACAGATAAACATTTCACCTGACCCTTGGAGAGAAAGGAGCTGCAGGTTTTGTGTTCTCAGAATAATTGTAGTACTGATTGAAAAAGGGTTTGCAGCTTCAGCTTGATGAAGTGAAACACTGCTGGCAATAATTATAATCAGGTGACACATCTCTAGGCAAATTAAACATCTTGAAAACATATTGTCATTTAATAAACCCTATACAAATATAGATTTTGTTGGCAAATATACAGAAATAGGATGTTTTGATCAGCGATTGTGAATTAAAACCTTTTTTGAGTAAAATGTTCAGTGCGTACAGTATTTTACTGCCATGGGCTTTCTCATTAGAGCAGAAACAACCTCATACTGTATGTGACCATCAAGACTTTTGGCTTCTCTGTTAAATTCACTGAAAAAGTCTTAAGGACTTAGCCATTAAAGAACAGAAGAGTCCCACACCCAACAAACACATTTAAAAAGACTAAAATAAAGTGCTGACAGATATAGGACTTGTCTCACTGTGTCAGCTTATACTCTGAAACATAAACATTCTCAAACAGCATTTGACATACTCACTGACATCTACGCATCTTTTTAACCACTTGATGATTTTTATATCGACTATCATTGTCTTATCGTAAGGCTTTTGTTTGAGCCATGTGGTTACTCGCTTTACTTTTTGGCACCCAACTGTGACTGCTAGTGTCTGGAAACAGAAGAAAAAACAAACTGTGAACAAAACAACTGCTTCCAGTAGCGAATTTCACAGTGATATTTTTAACATTTCAAGATTTAGTACAGTTATTATTGGAGAGGGGGACAGAGGAGAACATTAATAGGAGTGACAAGCCTTTGCAGAAAGTCAGGGGGAGCTCACACGGCTGGAGTTCAGGGACTGCATAGCGGCTACTCCTGTTTGTAAGGGATATACAGTAAGACTGTTATGTACATGTGCAACATTTTATACATCCACTCCAGTAATGCACACATTATTTCACAGAGATGTTCACAGGCACAGCTGGCTACTGATAAGTACAAAGACTTCAGCTGCTTTCTCCAGGCTTCAGCTGTTTACTGTTAGCTGTCGAAAGAACAACCTTCGGAGCATTGTGGAACATTTCGTTCACAGATTACAGTCTGTTCGGTTCAATGCATGTTCTTGCTAGACATTATGATATGTGTAATGAATAAGTAGTTCAAGACACATTATGTAAATACATTTTCAAAAAGTTGCACGAGATTAACAGTGGAGTCTTTTTATGTTTTATCAGTTTAATTAGCTTATCTTTTTAGCACTAAGTTGAGGGTTTTAAAGCCCTTTAGCTGCACACACAGTGAAGGTTCTGCTGCTCCTTACTTCCAACCGGATTAAAATGGTTTGAACCTACAATGCCATCCTTGGAGCCCTGCTCTCTTGCTAGTGTTGCTATAAATTCCAAAAGTTGGCTCAGCAAAAGAGAAGATGCCATGCAGTTTCCATGTACACTGTGTCCTACCTGAAGGCTGTACGGTATTCAATATTGTGAGTCAGTATTTTCCTAAAATGTAAGAATCCAGGGAGGAAGCAATGGAATTCAATCAGTGCAGGAGGTTAGAGAATAATGTCTCTCATATAGCTTACGCAGAATGGCCAACCCAGTCTCACGGCATTTTGTGTTATTGTCACGACATTTAATCTATTGATTCGTGTTCACCAACACGATTTTCCACTTTTTTTTCCGTGTCACACAGAACGATTTTAAAAGCAATGTATTTCTATTGGTAGTATGTTTCGTGCCTGCAGCACGTATTTTTGTCCGTTCGGGTCTTGGAAGACCGTAAGCTGTAGGGTTCATAAAAACATGTTCTTACTCAATATCAAGCCACGATTATTGTTTTTATTTTAAATCGTATAATGTTGGACTTTTTTTGTCATCTGTGAGGAAAAGAAATGGAGCCTCAGAATACTGAAATCTGTATTTTTTTAAATCTTTTTTTCCTTCTAATTTGTTATTCTTTTCTAAATAACACACTGTTATTTACTCACCAATAACACACAATTATCCTTGTTTTTATTTATTTGTTTAATTCCATAATCTCTGGCTTTTTTGGCGTCCGTCAGGAACTGAATTTCAAAATAAAAATAACCGGAAACAGACGTAGCATCATTGCGATACACAGCCACTGAACTGATTACCCAAAATCCTCAGCTATGGTTTAAGCTCGCTGATTGGATGTTTTAGCCGCAATGCATGTAGAGATATGGTGTTAATGCGATATTAAATCTGAAAAACTTTTAAAAAAAAAGAAAATAATACTTTATTCCGAGTGTTCTTGCTTTTCTCTTTGAAAGTCATCACATAACGGCATTGTAATACACGGTTCGGCTGCATTACATATTACTAGGGCTATCAAACGATTAACATTTTTAATCAGATTAATCACAGCTTAAAAATTAATTAATCATGATTAATCACCATTCGAACTATGTCCAAAATATGCCATTTATTTATGCATATTGTTGTGGGAATGGAAAGATAAATGAAAGAAGGCGGATATATCCATTTAACATACAGTATCTATGTTTATTATAACATTTTTCTGCGTGTCAAAATGAAAGACAACCCACACACCTATCAATCATCAAACCGTGGGGTCTTAATTCATTACGTGTTGATTTCAATCAACGGGGGAGTACTTCAGGAAAGTCGGGGGGGGTGGCTAGTGGAGTACTTCGTGACCACAGAGTGTGAACGTTGTGATCAGCTGTTTTAGCGCAGTTCTCCAGTGAAGGGGGGGGGGGGGGGGGGGGGGGGGGGGGGGGGGGGGGGGGGGGGGGGGGGGAGTCTCCCTCCGTAGCCGGTTGGCGTAGTTTTGGCACAATTCCGTTGTACAGACCGACGTTAACAGCAGCCCTGTCTGTGCACACGGAGACCGACTCTGTCGTCCGGTGATCTAACCGCCTTCTGGAAAAGCTTCACAGGTACGTCGGTACGCAAATGCGCTTTGTGACACAAGTGACGGTACGCATTTCAGAGAGATTACGCACATAACCTGCGTACCAGTTATGTGCACCCCTGTACTACAGCAAAAGTATTCTCCGTCGGGACTTCCTGCAACAACACCACGCCGTTATCAAAGATGTTCTATTGAGAAGACGATCACTACGTGACAAAAGTTTTCAAAACCGTGGCTACTGAAATCAATCTTACTAACTGCTGTCTGTGCAATTTACTCCGCGCGAGTTGGCAGACTTTATTTTGCTTCCTTTAACATCATTTTTCATGGTGGGGCTAAGCCATTTCTTGGTATGGGTGTAGCCTACCCCAGCCATACCCTGGCGCTGCCACTGGTGGCACGTATGGGGCGGGCCATTCTGCACATGCGTTAAATGCGTTAAATATTTTAACGCAATTAATTCAAAAAATTAATTACCGCCGTTAACGCGATAATTTTGACAGCACTACATATTACAGATCTGCCGTAGTTCTTTATTTATAAAGCCCTGATGAGAAGACCTTTGGAAAAACTGGAAGAAATGCCGCCGAAACTGAATACTTGACGTGGATCATAAATATATCAACAATTAAACAACATCTTCAATCTCTTCACACAATACGTCTCCGTGTAGTATCAACACTAATTCGGCTGACTTTTACATTTGATCCAATTGGTAGATAGGTTATATTTATACCATAACGGTGCACAGCTGATAGAAAAGGACTTGTAGTTTTTAAAGATATTACTGATTTCCTTTGAATATAAGAATGTAAATACTGAGTCTGAAATAGTATAGCAATATGCTGTAAAATGATGTGAAAGCATGAATAAAACTACACATCTTCAGATGTTGTACATACATAAGTGTCCTACACTAATAATACAAAGTTATTATGGCTGTGTGTACCTTGTGTGCACCGCCTAGTGGTTAAAGCACGTTATTGAATTATTGTTGTTATGTGTTATATTTGATTAAAAAAATATTAAGAGTATACTTTCATAGGGGGAAAGTAGAAGGTCAATGATAGAAATATAGAATATAAAAAATCAAGAAGATACTATAAGTGATCTCTACAGTAAAACAGTTTAGTGCAGGGTGTACAAAGATATTAATCTTTGTGCAAAACAGAAAAACGAATTAACCTTTATTTAAACATTAAATAATACTTTAGATTAAGGTCTTCTTTTAAATAAGAAAAAAGCTTTGGGGGTATCACAAGATAAATATTAAGCCTGACAAAGTACTTACCGTCTAATATAATGCTTTCCTGCAATGTTAACTATGTTTAAGCACTTATTTTAACTGATATTATACACATTAATTATACTCTTATGTATGTAGATAGTATAAGAAATGTGCAGAATATGACAGTTTAATGGTGGAGGTATACACACATAATGATAGATGTCTTGTAATGTACTGTTGAGGAACCTGTGACCCAAGTTTTTCATTAATTGCATAACTACACCATAGTTGTGTATATGATATGTCAATAAACCTTAGAAAATCTTGAAATCATGAAAGGGATGTGCAAAATAGCCATAATATACAGTCTTTAATTAACTATTAGTAGAGAATAACGAGTAATGACTATACTTTATTACTCGTTTCCATTCATGTCAATTGCAGATACATGTTTAGTCTTCTCAAGCACCAACTATCAAATATCTCTCCTGATTGTTGGCACTTGACAATCACCTTCCCTGCATTTTACTCAGGTGTAACTAAAGTCTGATTTAAGGGTTGTTTATATTTCACATCATTAATCAGAATCTGCAAAGTAACTCAAATAAATGTAGTGGAGTAAAAATACCAGGTTAACCTCTGAATTGTAGTGGAGTAGAATTACAAAGTAACAATGAGCTGTCATGTGGGTATATATTAGTGCTGCGCATTATGGACACAAGCGATTTTCACCCATTTATTAATTATATGTTTTACATTTGATAACACCAATGTGTTTAATACTGGCAACTTCTAATTGTGGGAAAAACGAAAACGTTCAGTAGAGACGTCCCATAGAACATTTTGCGAAACACAATAGCCAGCATGTGTAGTTCTGGGGGGGGCGTTCAATTCCAGTTTTGGATATTCTGGCGTGGTTTCGTTCCATTTCAAAAAGCTGTTTGACGCTCGCCGTAACCTTGGCTCACTGCCACTCCAACATCCAATCCCAGAGCTTGAAGATTAATCACGGGGACAGTAGTCCTAAACGATAGCTGGGGATTATGGGTAGTGTAGTGTCTTCGGCCATCCTAAACTCAGAAATGTTTTTCGGATTTAATATCGCATTAACACCATATCCCTACATGCATTGCGGCTAAAACATCCAATCAGCGAGCTTAAACCATAGCTGAGGATCTTGGATAATCAGTTCATTGGCTGTGTATCGCAATGATGCTCGAAATGTCCCTTATAGGCCTACGTCTGTTTCCGGTTATTTTTATTTTGAAATTCAGTTCCTGACGGACACCAAAAAAGCCAGAGATTATGGAATTAAACCAATAAATAAAAACAAGGATAATTGTGTGTTATTGGTGAGTAAATAACAGTGTGTTATTTAGAAAATAATAACAAATTAGAAGAAAAAAAAGATTAAAAAAAATACAGTGATCAGTATTCTGAGGCACTGAGCCCCATTTATTTTCCTCACAGACGACAAAAAAAGTCCAACATTATACGATTTAAAATAAAAACAATAATCGTGGCTTGATATTGAGTAAGAAGATGTTTTTATGAACCCCACAGCTTACGGTCTTCCAAGACCCGAACGGACACAAATACGTGCTGCAGGCACGAAACATACTACCAATAGAAATACATTGCTTTTAAAATCGTTCTGTGTGACACGGAAAAAAAAGTGGAAAATCGTGTTGGTGAACACGAATCAATAGATTAAATGTAGTGACTATAACACGAAATGCTGTGAGACTGGGTTGGAATGGTAGGCAAAAGCCATTTGCTTTGTAACCTACAATCACAAATTGGATACCATGGATTTAGGCTACTTTACATTCTTACAGCTACGCTACCCTTCATTGTCCAGTGTTATATTTAATAGGGTGGGGTAGAGTGGTTCTGAAGGTGGACATATTCCTTGTAAATTGGACTTATATGGGTGAAAGCATTGCTTGGCCTCAAGGGGGAATGCTCAGTTGACTTAAACGCAGCACTTTTGCTGCAACTGCTTCTTCAATTCGCCGAGCTCTTTTGAAGCAGAGCAGCAGTTCCAGAATGAACAAAGAACTTGTGACTAGATGGAGAAACAAAGACAGACGCAGACAGATAGAGACATACGGGAGACAGATAGAAAATGTCTGTGTTGTGTAAGGATGGAGCTGTTTAAAACAGATGTCACTTGCTTCTCTTACAAAGAAAGACAGTGTTATGTTTAAATCCCTCTCTCTCTTCATCTTGCCTTCTTGTTTATATTGATCTTTTTGAATTTTTTTGTAAGTATTATTAAATCATATATTTTTTTAATATTTTTGATTTTTAATCCATCCCTCGGCCCTTTGCTATAGTAAATGTCCTCCCATCTGTCTCTTCTATCTATCTATAGCTGTCCTATCTGATACAGGCAAAAGGAGCCAATAAATAAAATCTGGGCATCGTTTCACTAACAACAACACTGGCAATGTTAGTGTGACAGCACGACAAGGACATATACTATTAAAGGTTTTAATAAATAACTTCCATGGCAATATACCAGTTGATTAAGATAAATAAAGCATTGTTATTGCACTCACAACTAGACAATACAATTCCAGTCAAAACATTTAACATTTTAAACTGCACATGGAGAGTTTATTGATTAAGATACAGTTCTCCCTGGAGGAGAGAGCAAGAAGTACTGTCTGTTAAGGAAAAGGAAGGTCAGGAAAGTACACAACAGACTGACCACTAAAAATCATGCTGATCACAGGGAAAAGTGCTGCTCTGCAACAACTTTCTTCTCCTTTTGTACATGACTCCTTTGGGAAAACTCCCTTGGTAGCAGTATTCTGAGGCCAGAAGCACAGACAAGACCCCAGTGAGATGCATTCCTGCACTATGAGGTTGAAAGGGTCTCTTACAGAATAAATGAAGGGGAAGGGTGAAAAAAAGAGAAACAAAAAAACTTTTCTCACTGAACTTGACATGGTCAAGTCACATGGTTTTTAATAAACAGTTTAAAACAGATGAAATGTTTGTTCAATTGTTGTCCAATTATAACTATTGCAACTTGTTTCCTCAGCATATCTGACATCTCTGTTACCTCAATCTGATCCCAGCATCTTAGAACAGAAGAACATCCGACTGTGCAGTAATGACGGGGAATTGGTTTGTTACTGCATCTGCGGTGTTCTCTGGACGACCTGCAGCATTCTGACTTCACGTCCCTGCCCTCCTTAATTCATAACATCTGCTTATTAGAATTATCCCACAAGCCCGGCTGAATTCCTTGAAGCCATTAGCGGTGGTTGAGAATGGTTTGGGCTGGCCTCGGCATCGACTGTAATGACAAGGACAGGGTGCCAGGGGGAATCAATGCTTCTCTGTGGCTCAAGAATGGAACTGTAACAGCAAGACTGCCCCTATTGAGTGCTGGATGGCCGTCTTTTTCAACCACTTAATTGATCACGGCTTTATTTATCTTGTCACAAGACTTTAACCTAATTTGTTTTCCATTCGCTCACAAAGCACCTTCATTGAATAACCATGTTAACATTCCACAGTATTACATTTATTTTTTCCCCGTCTCCAAACACACTTTAGACATTCTGTCTGTGCTAATTTGCATGTAGCAGGGGCACTTTTAAACTTGTGTTATTAATTATCATATCAAACATTATATATATTTTTGAAGGCACGCACACATCCACTGTGTAGGCTTTTCATTAGAGAATATTCTCATTGTATGTGTTTTAATGCAGCAGAGGGAGTGGAGGGGCGGAGGGCTGAGATTAATTCCTCTCTCTTTGTTCTTTCTCAACAAAGCAGAGGTGCATCATGCATACCCTCTTAACTCTGCAACGATGCAAAGATGTCCTCGTGATCGGGTGATATTTTTTACAGCTATACGCGCTGCATTTCCATTACATTTCTATCATAAAATACCGTCCTCACTGTCGTCAACTTAAATGAAATGTCAATACTTAGTGTGTGGAATGGGGAGCGTGGAAATGGGCTTAACACTGGGACCCATAAACATAAAGTTTAATGCCGCCACCAAAGGAAAGGCCAAGCGCAGCATAGCTTTACAAATCAAAGAATAATAATCAGAGATTTTCTCACCCAGCCATCTCAACAGCTTAATATAAATAAGTTAGTAGCACCCTCTTGTGCGCTCTCATTTTCTAATCATCACCAATTTCCTTCCCCTGCATTTCATTTTAGTTTGCATTGAGCACTTTTCCTTTGCTTCCATTCAAACTACACAATCCTCCACTGAACATCTGTTGTACATTATTTTCGTCCAGATGAAGATTCCCCCACACAGGACCTCTTTATGGGCTCATTTGGTATTACCAAGGCTCTGCTGTAAGTCAGCTGACTGCTGTGAAGGAGACAGCCCGCCAGCACTAGGCAGTTATTGCCTTAATATATGAACCCATGTTGGGCACTTTTCAGAGACAAGTCAGATGATGCTGTGATTGATTTTACTGTGCTTTAAGTGTTAACTATTAACACTACTATAAGTGGAATATGGTCATTGGTGTACATCACTTTGTCAGAAGACTCTACTCAGTATTCTCTCCGTCCTACCGTTTTATAATCGCAAACCTGAAATTAATTTAATGAAAAACAAAGTAATTAAGATTTTACATCATAACTTACTAATTGTGTTAATATATTGATGTGATTAGTTGCTTAACAAATAAATGAATGGCTAAGTAAATAGATAATGATCAAAGAGCTGAGATGAGTCATCCACATAATACAGCATTGTTTTTCCCTCCGGAGTCTAACCACCAGTCACAAGATAAACATCATGTTCTTTCGTTACATACACAACATTTAGAGAAACGAATGTTGTCCTGTGATGTCAAGGAAGAGTGCATACAGTGGTATCTCTAAGGTAATTAAACAGAGCTAAAGGTCTGCTGTGTCTGGGAGGGCTTGGCAGGGCTACACTAATGGTAAAGCTGATTAAAGTGTGTTTTATCCCCCTAATGAAACTCATCTTCTCAGCCCCTAGAATACAGACAAGTTCAACAGAGTAGCTTTAAAGTCCCATGGAGACTTTCTGGACTATGCTGTTATACATAGCTTTTTACGTTCATCGTAGAAGTTAATTTACTTTGGCTTATCAATAGAACCATTACTTAAAGGTATACTTTAATTCACAAGACGGGTTGTCCAAAGCAGTGAGTGCATTTGCGCTCTATACGAACAACATGTAGATCTCATGAAAACATGTTTTACACACAGAGGTAAAAACTAGACTGCATTTTTCAAAAACACCCAGGGCTCTAATTTCACGATGGCACATGACTGAGCTTTTTGCTGACAATGCCACATGGTTGTGAAGAGTTTTATTTGTCTTTTTTATGTGATGAATCACTATGAAATGTACTATGTTTGATTTCAAAGGATCGGGCGCAGTACGTAGGAAGGTGGCATGATGATTAGAACTGTAAATTCACAGCACTGTGATTCTGTGTTTGAATTAGTGTACATTTCACGTGCTCCACTTTCCTACCACACTTTAATGACTAGCAGTTTAGCTTAACTGCAAATGCTAAATTGCCCTTAGACATGAAAAACATTGTCTATCCATGTGTGCTATCCCTGTAAAAGAATAGTCTATTGCTTATTTAATGCTAACCTTGCACATGTGAGGCAGGTATAAAAGATTTTCTTGTAACAGGTCTTGTCCAAAAAAATTGAAATGTCTTTTTGTATTTATTCATAAATGTGTTTGAGGCACTGCCATCCAGCAAAGATTGTGCACTAGCAGGTGTGAAATGAGAAACGTAGAAGTGTCAGCACCCTCTGAAGATGTCAGGAAATGGCTGGTGGATGCCTCATGAAAGCTTTAGCGCAAGTTCAATAAGGAAGACCTAACTCGAGTCACTCACACGTCACTCTATGGCTCCCTTCCCCCCTCATTAAATATGAGGGCGTCACGCCTCAGCAGCCAATCGCTGCACATGCTAAATGCCTTAAATACCTGCTCTTCCTCCCTGTCAGTTGTCATTGCAGATGATCACACGCAATGGTAGTTGCAATACAATACTGCTTCTCGTGAGAAAAACCGTAAGAAACAACTAGCTCAAGATGTCCAACTCGGACAATTCGGAACACGAACCTTCTCTGGAAGTCTCCGATCCCGGTTCGGCTCCCCACAGCGGCTTATCAACAGAGGAAGACTTCCTCATCGCCCGGCTCCTGCAGCAGGGCTTTCCCACAGCCCCAGGCCTCACTCTCTCTCAGCGGCGATAGCTCTCGGACCAGGTCTCCAGCGTAGCTCCCCAGTCCGGGGCAGCAGCTCCAGCCAGCTTCCCAGAGAGCAGGACGAGGCCGCAGCCGCGGAGGTAAAAAAAGGGCAGGAAGTCGAGCCCTCCAGGATCCCGTCCCCCTCCAAAAAATCCACCCCTTCTCAGGCTCGCCAGTCCGGGAGCGTCACACACCCCTATGGAGAGTAGCGCGGCCGGCTCCCTGCAATCCCTGGCTAGCTCCATGATAGCTATCGATGCTCGCCTCCAGGCTCTGGAAGACTCCGCCACAGGAGCTTCAACTTCCGTTGCACTCAGGTACTAGTTTTTAACGAAAACGTTTGCACTCGACCCTTACACAGGGTTGGGTCGTAACGGAATACATGTAACGGTGTTACGTAATCGGAAGAAAAAGAAAGAAAAAAAAATAAAAAAAAAAATCAGTACATTCAGCTGGCGTTACATTTGAAAAAACGAGTAAACTGAGTGCAGTTACTTTCGTAAACCTGAAGTGAATACTTATTGGAATTATTGGTGGAAAGTTTCCTCACAATGTAATATTCATTACCGGCAGAACCGTGTGCACAGCGATGCAGCGTATCTGCGAGCGAGAGATGTAGCGTGTCCGTGAGGCCCCGCCCCGCACGCAGATGAGAGAGAGAGAGAGAGAGTTCTCTTTCAAAACATATTGGAAGGTAGAAACGGAGATGTTTAGATAAAACGTGGAAGATAACGTTTATGTAGCATTTATGTATTGTCGAAATTATGACATTCATAACGGGATCAAATCTAACTGAATGGCCTGCTGCTGCCGAATGCATGGGGCAAGTAACTGGGAAAAGTTTTAAAAGTGATTACATCGTTTCAGATAATAAATAATAATGATAATGTATTCTATTTAGGGGCGCCTTTCAAAGCACCCAAGGACACCTTACAATGCATACACTTTTCCAAGGAAAGGTTTTAAGACAGTACAAAGAATGCAGTCTGGGTGAGTTTTTCTTTTTATGTACGGTGCAGATGAGAGAGCTGTCAAGAATGACACTAAAATGTCGTGTTCGTGCTCTTCATAAGCCATTAAAACAGTAAAATACTTGTCTCCCGTTCACCAAAACATACCCATCTGTTATGGAAAAGAAAGTATTCTAAAGAGAAAGAAGAAAGGAAAAGATAGAAAGAAGAGGAAAAGGAGAAAAGATAAAAAGAAGAGGAGGAAAGAAGAAAAAGAAGAGGAAAGGAAGTATTCTAAAAGTAATCTGCCACCGGTACCGGCGGGATCGTGGTTAGTTTCCGATGCGCAGAAGAAAATCTGGCCCACCCTATATTTTTACAGGCCCACCCTAAAGTAAATTTCCGCCTACGCTACGGTCCGCACAGCAGCAACAACCAATCACATGAATCTCTTGCCCCCGACACACAAAGCAATAGCAATGTTAAAACTAAGTAAACTGGAAAGGAAAAAAAAATCCCCAACAGGCGAAAACCTACCAGTTTCACCCACTGTCCCTGCCTCCTCCCTCCATGCCTCGCTCCTCTGGTTTGTATCCCGGTAGATGAACAGAGTCTGATCATACAGCACCGGGTGATTCACTACCGCTATAATGAATTTTCCCTCACATTTTTGGAATATGAGGAATTACCTGCGTAGTCTCTCCCAACATACACGCGGTCTGATTGGCTAGCGCTTGTACCGGCAGATTTGCATAAACGGGACTTCATTGGCTGACGCTCCTGCCGAGGCGCCAAAAGTTGAACATTGCTCAACTTTTTGAAGCGAGCAACGCCAGCAAACGCTCCACGTCGCTTCCCAAAATACAGTTCTACTAAAAGTGACGTCACCCCATTCAAAGTGAATGGGCAGAAGCGTCGGAATCTGTAACGCACGCCACCGTGTAGACGGGCCGTCACAGTGGCTCTGCGCCAGAAACATAAAAAAAAAAAACATTCTGGAATATCACCCCTCCACTCCCATTAACATCCCTCAGCTAGCAGCTGCGCTATCTACAGATTCCGTGTTCGTTGACTATCTCCCGTCAGGGCTCTCCCAAGGCTTCAGGGTAGGAGTCCTCCCATCTCCCACAGTGACTTTCGTAGCAAGAAACTTACAGCCGCTAAAGAACCCAACATAGTTTCCCAGCTCATCGACAAAGAACTTCTCAAAGGATATATAATCGGTCTTTTTAGCTCCTCCCCCTTCTCAGTGTTCTGTTCATATCCCATCGGAATAGCCACACGTAAATAAAAGGCTGATTTTCGATCTGTCCGCTCCCTGCTCCGGCCCATTCTGCAGCGTCAATAGCATCATCCCTCCAGATCAGTTCTCCCTTCACCATGCCTCAGTGGATAATGCAATAAAGATGATCAAGTTCACAGGGCACGGAGCTCGGCTCTCCAAAGCGGACATTACCGATGCCTTCAAATCATCCCCATTCATCCGTCTCAGTGGAACTTGTTCGGTATTAAGTGGGAGTCCAAACTCTATCTTCGCGTTCGCACGACCTTCGGGTGCAGAAGCAGCCCCTGCATCTTCAATTCCTTCTCGGAAGCGCTCCATTGGATCCTGCTGAACATCGTCAGAATCCCCTCCGTCCTTCACCTACCGGACGACTTCCTCCCCATAAACCCGCCACAGGACAGCTCAGGGATCTCACTGGCCAAGCTTAAACACTGCTTCAGGAGTGAGGTGTCCCTCTCTCCAAAGAGAAAACGTTAGGTCCCGTCACACGCTTAGAGTTCTTAGGCATCATCCTCGACTCCATAGACATGAAGGCGTCTCTCCCCTCCGACAAATCGCAGCGCATCCAGGACATCACCAAGTCATACTGCGAGCAACAAGTTATCACAAAACAACAGTTGCTCTCCCTTCTCGGACACCTCAACTTCGCCATGCACGTCATCCCCCAGGGGCGCTCGTTCATCTCCCGCCTCCTGGACGCAGCATCAGCGGTCGACAACCTCCATGACTGCGTTTTCTTAGACGAAGGCTGCCGCTCAGACCTTCGGTTTCTGGTCCCTCCTGCTCGCCCACTGGAACGGAATTACTTTATTCTACGATGGCCTCGTGCGTTCCTCTGACTCAATGAGGTCTTCACGGATGCCGCCCATCCATGGGTTTTGGGGGGTTTCTTCCAGGGAGAGTGGTTCGCAGGGTCATGGCCCCGTCAATTTCTACCTCAAGACGGTGGTCCTCCTCCGCCTTCACAACCTTCATTCGTCCGGACATCAGCGCCGTACGGGCTTCCCAAAGATCTCTCAGACCCTAACTATGGTAGTTATACATATAACTGGTGGTGGCTCAAACACATTCACAAGTATACATGTCTCACTAAGGTTCCCGATATTCAAAACTGCATTCCTGTCCTAATTCCGCGGGCCCCGCCCACAGGGAATAATGTCTCGTCTCACGCCGCAACTACAGGTAACGGGCTTCATCTCCGGCACACAGGTATTTCATTCCCAGGCCTTGCTCAAACGCATCAGTGTAAAATGTATTTCCTGCAGTCCGCGCGGACTCGGGCCACCGTACACTCCGGTGTCAGTTACAAAACAAAGGAAATAAAGAAAAATATATATATATATATATATATATATAGCCTGCGAAGTCAGGCGTGGCGGAAGGCCACCGTACACTTCGGTGTCGTAGCGGAAGGCTACCGTACACTTCGGTGTCAGTTACAAAACAAAGAGTAAAGAAAAAAGATACATATATATAACCTGCGTAGTCAGGCGTGGCGGAAGGCCACCGTACACTTCGGTGTCAGTTACAAAACAAAGGAAAAAGAAATAAAGAAAAAAAAAAAATATATATATATATATAGCCTGCGAAGTCAGGCGTGGCGGAAGGCCACCGTACACTTCGGTGTCGTAGCGGAAGGCTACCGTACACTTCGGTGTCAGTTACAAAACAAAGGAAAGAGTAAAGAAAATATATATAACCTGCGAAGTCAGGCGTGGCGGAAGGCCACCGTACACTTCGGTGTCAGTTACAAAACAAAGGAAAAAGAAATAAAGAAAAAATATATATATATAGCCTGCGAAGTCAGGCGTGGCGGAAGGCCACCGTACACTTCGGTGTCGTAGCGGAAGGCTACCGTACACTTCGGTGTCAGTTACAAAACAAGGAAAGAGTAAAGAAAAGATATATATATATATATATATAACCTGCGAAGTCAGGCGTGGCGGAAGGCCACCGTACACTTCGGTGTCAGTTACAAAACAAAGGAAAAAGAATAAAGAGAAATATATATATATAGCCTGCGAAGTCAGGCGTGGCGGAAGGCCACCGTACACTTCGGTGTCGTAGCGGAAGGCTACCGTACACTTCGGTGTCGTGGACGTTGGGCCACCGTTACAAAACGAAACCGCTCGCTCCTCGGCGTAGTCAAGCCCTGCTGGCCAGGCATGCGACCCGCAGGTCGTTTTCAGATAAGACCGGCACTGATTTCGGCAGTCAGAGTCTCAGCATGACCAGTAAGCTCCGGCAGTGATTCCGGCACAGTGTCGCTCATATACGTGTTAATCTATTATCTCTCCTCCCCAGATCACCAGTCACCCCACAAGGTAAGCAACTCAGTTCATCTCAGTATTCATACTTCACTGGTTTTGGGGATTTCATCGGAGCGGTGCTTTCCCTCCTGAATGATTATCCTGCAAACCGGGGGCCTAATCGCCAAACACCATTACATTCTCCTGTTGTACTATCATGGCAATCATTTCATTCATATGACGTGTAAACAATAAATATGTAATTCTTACATCACGTCTCTCCGGGTTGAAATGAAAGCTTTAGCGCAAGTTCAATAAGGAAGACCTAACTCGAGTCACTCACACGTCACTCTATGGCTCCCTTCCCCCCTCATTAAATATGAGGGCGTCACGCCTCAGCAGCCAATCGCTGCACATGCTAAATGCCTTAAATACCTGCTCTTCCTCCCTGTCAGTTGTCATTGCAGATGATCACACGCAACCCGCCTCCACCCCTCTCGCCTCCCGTCTCCTTCAGGACAAAGCTAAACCTTCCTCCTTCAGACTGGTCTCACCTACTCATCACCACCACCAGTGTCTAGACCCCGGGGATTTCATCGGAGCGGTGCTTTCCCTCCTGAATGATTATCCTGCAAACCGGGGGCCTAATCGCCAAACACCATTACATTCTCCTGTTTGTACTATCATGGCAATCATTTCATTCATATGACGTGTAAACAATAAATATGTAATTCTTACATCACGTCTCTCCGGGTTGAACTATCTCCGCCCTCCACTACGGGTCCACCACCGGGTCTTTTTCTATTATAATTTGACCTGTTGTTGAATTGAGCTACTGTTTTTCTGGGACATGAACAATATAGTAGGCAAACGTGTTACTTTCTATCCTCCCACACGAGTATAGGTTGCCATATTCGCAGTCATGAAGCTGCATCTTCAGAACAGATCAGTTTATTTTTGGGAGTGGGGTTTTGTCCGGCTGTTGTGTTGCAACTGGTCATGATGGATGCCAGTCCCCCCCACACCATCTGAAAATGAATTTCTCAACCCTATTCCACTCTTGCATGGATGAGCAACAAGCCTAGTGCTACAAAACAACAAAAGTCAGTTGCCGCAGGCTGCTGAGACTGCATTATGATGAGTTTCTGGTTTAATTTTGTTCTCATTTTGCTTTCCATTTGTAATGCAACAGTCCCCTCAAAGGCACAGTACATTTCTAGAGTACTTTCGATGTGTGACTCTCCATCAGTCATGCCACCATAAGCAGTCCCTTCAGCCTCTCTATTGCTTCAATTAAATTAGAAACTAAATCAATTTGACCCCCAAACGACCAAATCACCTACGCAACAATTTATCAGTTTGTCTTGGATAGAACTTTACATTATATCTGTGTCAGGCTAATACCTTGGTGACATTTCAAATGAAATATCAATTATAATGTTGATTTCAGGTAAATGAGGAGGCAGCATGGGAAGCAGTATATATCAAATATAAACGTATTTGTTTGGGCTACAATTACTTTATTTATGTGTTTATCTTTGCGGCAGCATTTCAATCCAAACGTTCTACTTTTGCCATTTCAGCTAATGGGGAGTATAGTAAGCTCTCATGTCACTGTCAGCACTAAGTCAATCTAAGTTTTATAATGCAACTTATTTTTGTTATCATCTTGACGGTTTCACATACTGCAACCAAGGATTTAACAGGATCACTCTGACGTTGTAGACTGAAAAATGATCAATTATAATGTTACAAACTCTCACTTCCCCACTTTCTGTCACTTATCCTGCTGGTGATGAATGGCGGGTAGTAATAAATAATCTTGCATTCTGAGCAATTTACGGAGAAGGACTGCCATTAATTAGAGTGACAGACAAGTAGAATATATTACGAAGATGTACATGTATATAATGAGATAAGGGTTCTGAGAATTGCTCTACACCTTTTCCTTTACCTATTTTACTCATCTTTTACCAATAATTGGAAGGATTTGTGTGGGGAAACTGTTGTGAGAAAAGTTGTCTTAGCACATATTATATAAATGTTAGAATTTAACACTTGAAGTTAAAGTAACACCAGCTTTAAATCAACACAACTCCGTTTCCCACCAGAATAATAGCAACTTAAACAAAGAAACAAGGATTAAATTGCATTCACACGATTTTGTCATGGTGTTGGTGCTCAATTGTTTTTATTACAATTAAAAAACCTTCACTACAGGGCTGTTTGGATTTCCTAATCAAAGTTCCAGAACTAACCTCTATTATTTCATTAAACAAAGATATAAGGTACAGTAAGATACAAAGCAATAAACTCCTCCTTGGTTGACAATAATGTTAAACCAAAGAATGAACAATTTGACCTTGATTATACTTATTATTATTATACTACTGGGAGTGTTAGCTGTTTATTTGTTTATGTTTGTGAGTCAGACGATGGAAACAGTTTCATGCCAATGACAGTCTGACAGAGTGATTGGCACATTGCCATTCAACATAGCTGAGCCTAACACAGCATCAATAAAAAGTCTCCACCTGTGTTGCATATCTAAATAAAGCTGCTAGCAGTTAATATATTGGAAGCCAAGCTGTAAACAGATAAATAGCTAAGAGAAAGTGCAAGTGAGTCGACTATATTTAGGAGACAGAAAAGTGTCTTAAGTAAGCAAGTTTGGCGAACAATGTGGCCTCTGCTGATAAGCACACGTTGGATGCTATATAGTGCTGCTGCGAAATAACCCCTTCCTTCTCTTCTTTCTGCTCTGTGTTGTTGTTGGTCATCCGGAAGTCAGTTAAAGACAGTGATTTATGCCTGGGGCTTCATGCAGCATAGCCTCATTACACACAGCCATTTTGAGAATCAGCAGATAATTACAGTATACATCATAGACCTCATGGGGCCCAGCAGATTCAGTCTACTGGCCTGTCACTTAGGCCATGGGGCCTCAGCAATGGAAAAGTGGATTCTTACCTCATTTGAAATATAATTTGCTTTTTCATTTTACAGGAATTCTCCTTGGAAATGTGTTGGGGAATGTTGAATGGGCTTGTTTTTATTGCTCTGCTGTGAATAGTCATTATATATAATGATTTTTTGCTAATGGTTTATCTTTATTCATTGGAAAGACAGTAAAGACAGTAGAGTCAACCTTATTTGAGGGCAGTAAAACAAACGATGATTTCAAATAAAAAGCATTTAACTTTTTTACTTTCCTTTACTACGGAGTGACATATATTTGGTTTGTGAGCTCTTAAAACTGATGAGCCTTTTTTAACAAACCAAAGCTAAACAAGCAATTCTAACAGACTTTTTTTCAATCTTCTATAAAGGGAACATTAACTCGTGCCCGAACTGAACTGAACCCTGAGTATCTGGACCTCCGTCCGCGAGCTGAGCTGAACCCTGAATATTGGACCCCTTGCACCCCTTTAGTGAGTACAAATCGTCCCATTTTCACCAAAATATCACCATAGTTCACTTTACACAAGTCTTTACTTAAACTCAATTCTGTTTTACAGTCATTTTATTTCACCACCCCACGCAATGGCATGTTAAGCTCAATTATAATTTGTTAGATTCAGTATAATTTACTTATTTATGACTCCATATGCTAAGGCATGCTTCTGTACACACTGAAACATGCTCTGCTTTCTCCATGTTTTCCTTATTCCCTGTACAATCTTTAAATTCTAGCTCTTAGTTACTGTGACTTATTGTACTTACAACATCATTAAATACGAGGCCTAATGTGACGCTAATATTCATGCCATTTTTACTTGAGTAATGCATATTTGTCTCATTATATCATGCTTAGAAAACACACTGCTTGATAGTCATCTGGGGTTTGAAGGAGGTTTGCCGTGTTGCTTTGCTTGCACACTGATGAATCTTAATGATGTCAGTTTTTCTTACTCTCTGTTATCCACTATATCAACACTGGGAGGGTTTCTTAAACTAGCAGTCTCACCATATTGTACTTCATTTGTAAACAATACCTAGTTGTATTTTTGCCCTTTCATTTTGATGGAATGACAGTGTTTAATCTATTGCAATCCATCTATCCAACTTTTTGAGATTTATCTGTCTGAGTTTAATGTTTTTGCTCAGACATTTGTAAATCCATAGCGGTATTGACAGTATTAGGGTGTTGTCAATAGAGCCTTTCTGTTTCAGCCATGTTTGTCTCTACATATAAAGTATTTTTTTATAGTTCTGCCGCCCCCATGTTTTTGTTGTGTAAACTACAGCTGAGGGATTGTGACATATAGAATACATAAGGGCTAATATCCTTAACCTCTCATATTACTTTATCTTAAAGATGTAAAAACACGTTTAAAAGAGTGAGGGTATTTTAGATTTGATATAGTTGTGTTGTTTAATAATGGCATACACAGAAAACTGTTTAATAACGACCGCCTTTCCAAATCATTGTCTTGTAGTTATATTCTCATTAGTTGTAGTCTCAGATTTCACCGCATTAATCATTCATCACCTGTTGTGCTCCCGTGGGTCCACCATGAGCAGAATGCAAATGCTAACAATACAGAGGTATAGACCCAATGTAAACACATGTAAGTGAGGTCCTTCCTCCCCAAACTCCCTTAAGTTGGGCTGGTCTACATGTACATAGACCTAGAGAAAGACTCTAATGTACATGTGTAGAAAAGCAAAACTTCTTCTTGTGTACGTGCTTGCTGAGCAGATTTCTTTGAAATAAATCGACTGCCATGTTTGAATACCCCATCCCTTGTTTAATCAGCCCATGGCTGTGAGCACTCAATGCCATTTCACCTCTGTCTGCCATATTCTCCTGCCCCTCCACACAATCACATTATACTGTCCTCAGGCCATGTTTAACTATGTTAAACTTACAACTTTACGTATATTGGGCACAAAGTGAATGCCAGGGCTGCACAATCATACCGTATTGTTACTCTGTAATAAGCCTCTGCTTTATTTATCCCTCCAGTCCTAGACAATATATCAGAATGTTTATTGAAGGCCTAGAGATGGAGCAGCACAACATGTACTGTACATGTCCCAGGTGTCCCATAGGAACTCCTTTAATGTCCACAAAGCTGCTTGTAGAATTTTTTTCTGAATTTGTGCGATTTCCTGAAAATGTAAACCCCACTTGTAATTTAAATAAACATATAAAGTGTATATTTGCAGTGTGTTGGTAACACCGCTTGATATCAGAAAGATCCTTTCTTTTCTTTAGCTTTACTGAGAGAACTTTATTTTATAAGTCTGACACATATTCCCCAATATAAATGGTTAAGGGGGCTGTAATATGATATATGGGACAGTCTATGTTTTTTGTCTCCAGCAAGCTTACAAAGTCAATATTTAGACTTTGGCCTGATTTAATGAGCACCATTACACAGAGATCTTTCCCAAGCTGCATTCAACGCTAGATCTCCCCGGCTTCGTTAAAGCTCTTTGCTGTTTGCTTATTGGGCCTCCCTGGACTAAAGAAGCTCAAAGACAAACACATGCATGTGGGCACTCACACACATACACGAACATGCTCACACACCAACACCACAGAGGAGGCCCCTTTCTTCTACCCCAAGAGGGAATGATGACTCTCATTATCGCCTCAAAGCAAGATGGCCACAGTGCCCCCACTCAGCAGCCCTAGTAAGTTACCAGACAGCTTCATTGTATTGGCGTTCGATAATTTTCCTTTCCTCTGTTATTCAAATTGCATCAGGGAGTTGTTGTATGGTGAGGGAGGAGGTGTTTAAGTAGCGAGATCTTACTTGAAAAGGCACAGCTGGCTGAAATGATTCTGGGCTGAGTCCACACCTTCCTTTCATTAATTGTTTTACCTTATGCAACATCGTGTGAATTGGAACAGAAGTTTACCATGTAAACACAACAGATTGCATCCCCCAGAGCATTTGTTTTGCGTCAGGATGAATACATTAAGACACTGGAAAAAGTCACCTTGTAGACTGCATATGACCCACTGATGTATTGTGAGTTTTTCACTCTGTGGTCCCCAGACTTGCAGAGATCAATATATGTACTGCCATGTATATTTATTACCAGTGTCTGGAACACTGGAGTTTCCAAATGTATAAAATGATTGGCGTGCGGCAGATCCAAAACAATCAAAGCTCTATGCCCACGAGGATTTTCTGTATGCCAATAAAATAAACTGTGATACATGACATTCCGGTTTTTTATTCGCAATGTCAAATACAATTACATGACAATTCAGGAAGACAAATTTAACATACGCTCATCTATTTTGTGTTAAAAAAAGTAAGGCAGACGTGACCGACTTTTGGTTTCAAGGGGCACAGATGCACTTTAACAACGCTCTATTCTATTTTCATAGCATGTTGCAAGTCGTTTTTTGGTATGCCCCTTTTTTTTTTGCTAATAAACAATCAACAGTTTGTAATACTGGAAGTGTGACCTTAACAATTATTAATGTTCGGCCTTTTCAGGACTAAAGCAGGTATTTTAGTTTAGAGGGAAATATATCATTACTTTACACTTTGATGGAGTCTTAAGTCATATAACTAGAAGGTTGTGGGTTCGATCCCAGCCTGTGCAGAGAACAACGACAACATGTCGATGTATCCTTAACCCTGATTGTGCCCGATGGCCAGGGTGTGTGAATGTGTATAAATGATAGAGCATGTGGTACTGCTCCGCATGAATAAACTGTGAATGGATGAATGACTCGTAGTATGTAAATCGCTTTTGAAAGACCTGATAGTGCGCCATATAAGTACAGTCCATTTACCATAGGAGATGTAATGGGGTTTGGAAATGTTATAAGTAAGTAATACCAGTAAAAAGCTAGTAATACAACTTCCTACTAAACACATTTAAAACTTCACTGCAGTGAATAAGCCACATTTCAAAAAATATATTTTCTTACAGGAATTTCAGATTTAGATTTGTGTGTCAAACCATTCTGCTGTTTTATTTTTAACAAAATAAGCAACATAAAGAAGTGCAACTATGGTGTTTCAAAAATGTTGGCCAAGTGTGGGCATTATCATGCAATACAATGCAACTAAATGGGAAACCAGTATGATGTTGTCAGTTTGAAAAGGAACATCTTATGCATTATGGACATGTTTTCTAGTGTTTAACATAATTAGAGGTCAATGTGTCAAATGCTAAAAGGCCATATTTGCTTCATCACATATCTACATGTAGCATCTTGCTAGTGATTGGCACATAGGGCCTGTATTAGTCATAGAGTTTGGTTTGACAGGCTTCCTTGTGTTGTGATTTCTTAAAATAGTTGTCATGTCCATTGGGATTCGGATATGAAGCTTTGGAACCAGAAGTAGTAGCAGCATTTAGTTTTTGTGATGTTTTTTTCCCAGATAATCATTTTGCTCTTTACCAATAACTGTTACTATTTAGAAAAATAAAAGTTATAATTAAAACCAGTTTGAAGTCCTATAATAAAATGATTAACAATAAATGAAAGAAAACAGATTGTCACATGATATTTTTTATTTACCAACAGTGGATCTTTCAGAAACGTTTTTTTGTGTTTCTTTATACCAAGACATGTCCCTTACTCAGATTGGTGCCTTGCAGCTCAGTATGCAACACGCCTTTTTTAACATTTTGAATGGCCTTCTGTGAATGAAGTATAAAATAAATCGCCATTCCAGACCCGGCAGCCTTTGTACACGAATGTGATTTTCTGCAACAAAGCTTTTTTGTCCAGATTTGTAAGCTGCTGCATGTTTTAAAGGCTTTGTTGACGGGAAAACTTTAACGTTGAGATTCAACAGCGATCCAAAGAAAAGTGCAGTTGTCATTGTGTGTGTGTTTTCCCGAGATTATGTCGCAGAGTAAAACATATGATAAAACCAGATAGCAGAGTAAAGGCTGGGGGTGATATTATTTTATATGAAACCAGTTCTGCTCTATCCTAAAACTCACAATGATACTGTCGCTATACACTATGCTTGAGTCAGCTTTCATGCTTTTTAATCACTGATGCTCTCTATGTAATGAGAAACATTACAGTCATTTCCTGTTATGGTGAGGCACAAGCTTGCTAAAATATTTTTTTATAATAGTTTTTGCCTAGGGAAAGCTAAATGTGTTTACATTAATCACTTTCTAAATTATACAAGCTATAGCATCGCACTATTTTTTTTGTATCCTTTAATTTCCCCCTGTGCTGCAACTCAAACACAAAAACCACACACCATTTCCTTTTTGTTATGTGTTATACTCATTACATTACATTACATGTCACTTGTTATACGCTATATGTTTTATCCAAAGCGACTTACATACATTCAATACTTTCGGCAATCCCCACAGCAGCAATTTGGGGTGAAGTGTCTTGCCCAGGGACACAACGACATGCTGACTGCAACGGGGATGGAACCAGTGGGCCCTGATCCGAAGATCAACGCACTAACCCACTGAGCCACAGCCTCCCTCGTTCTCTCGCCCTTCCCCTCATGATCTACGTTGCCTCTTATATTACATGGATGATTCAAGTTGACGAACACACACTGAGCAATCAATGCAATCCATGAAGGCGGACTCACACACTCTTGCTCCGACAGATTTATGTATTGTGGTAGTTACTGGAGACAGACAGATGTAGTGTTTGATCCTTCAATACTTTCACTGTTCTCTATCAGCAGCTGGGTAGGCCACACATACATGTGATACGTTTTTTTTAATAATACTGCTTTATTGTAAACCTGTGTTCGGACTGACTGGGCGCTAAAGACCTTTATTATATTGCACCAGGGGCCAATAAGACAGCAGATAATGTGGTGATTAAAATGAAAGCTTGCTAAAATGTCAGGACTTAGTAGTGCAAGCATTATTATAACATTAATATCATATATTTTAAACTGGTGGTACTTAAACACAATTATATATTTTATTATTAAGGATACATTTTCATCAAAGAGAGGAAACCAAGCTCCCTGACTAAAATCATAAGGCAGGAGTGAAGTCAAGAGTAATGGCAACGACCTGGATTTAGCCGCAGTGGCTTTGTATGACACACTACTTACTCTTCTTACTGTTCGACTTTCTCTGAAGGTCAGTTTAGCCATTAGCTAGATCAGCCTAACACTCTGTGCCCCACCTCTCCACTCCAATTCTTCTCATCTCCTCACTTCTCCTCCCCTCTCCATGGTCGGAAGAGAGATTTGATGGGGCTACATTTACATTCACACAATCCACAGCTAAGATGTTAAAAGAGAACACCTGCCAGCTTGCTAACTGACCGCTGACCGTGATCAACTTCACCTTCGCAATGTGTCGGTCAGAAAAACTGCACCCATTTTTCCTCTAGCCTTGCTTCCATGTTTCTTTGTATCCTCCTCTTCAACCCAATCCTCCCATCCCCTGTTTTATTAACAAACGGAGCTGGTGGCTTGTGATAACTGGTCACTCCTCCAGGCGTTGAAAGGCAAGGACACTCTATTATCCTAGGCTAGATGGATGGGTTGAAATATTGCCTGCAAGTGGGGTAGAGCCTGCCAAATCCTCGAGTCTTAAAAATCCCTTTGTCTCTGACAAGGAGGAACATTAGTGAGGAGGGCCAGGTTCTTGGATAGGGATACGCTTCTGTGAATACAACATGGAGAGAGTGAGGCGGGAGGCAGAGGAGAAAATGTGAGGAAAATAATCTAGAAATAGCAATGATGTCTTTGAGTCTCTTTAGTCATACAATCATGTATGAAAATCTTATTTGCTGTGTGTAGCCACTGTATTGTATTTCTCTCTCTTTCCTCACTCTCTCCCCATATGGGTGTGACATGTGTATGACAAAGAGAGAGAGGAGGAGAGAATATTGTATACATTAAAATGATTAACATGGTGCAGGTAGACAGCAGGTCCGCCAGACAGCAGGGTCACATATTAATTAGTGTCCCTAATTATCAGTGACCTTTACTACATAATAGTTGCAGACTTGTTTTACCCTCTGTGTCTCAGCCAATTCATTTAGGAATGTATAGCCTGCAACTGCAGCTGAAAGGTGTCATTAGATCAGGCATCCTAAAATAAGCTTTGAGAAACAGTTGTTGAGTTTCAGAACATATCTGTGCTTTTAAACATTTTAATGATTTGGCAGTGTGGCTGTTTTCTTCATAGATACAGTATACTGAGAAATAACAACAGTGCTACCTTGTTTACCTCATAGCCTTTCTCAGTAAAGTTTTGGAAAAACATTGGTAAGACATACGTTTTTCATTAAGTACAGCCTAGACTTCAGTGAACACATGGACAAAGAAGATGAAGAGGAATGACCCAAAGCCTTCCATTTTACTGAACTACTTGAGGAATAGCGCTTTAGCTGACAATTCTGCTGAATACTAAATTACTATATTTAATCCATTATTTCCTGTATTTTCATCACCAACACTGTCTTATAATTGAAAAGAGGAAGTCATGCTCCTTGTCACCCACTTTCTAAAGCTCTTTGCCAGAAGGCTCTCCTTATTTGCTTTGCAGCATGCACTCTGTCTTTATAGTGCAGACAACAATTTGAGTAGGATGAATTTTGGTTATAAATCAAGTGATTTATTAAGGGTTCAAAACATTGCATGTCGTGTTCGGGGTCAGTATCGCCAAATCAAATCCCCATAAATACCAGCATGGTTGAATCCCTAATACTTCTTCAAAAGGTTTCTTACATTTGCAATGTAGTGTGATGGTGTTACACTGCAGGGAGTCAGTGTAGTCTTTTTGCACAGCCTGTGAAAAAGCCGTATATCATTTTCAATTGAAGCTCTATGATTGTGTCCTTCTATTAGTTAAGTAATCAAAAAGAGCAAATAGTTAACAATATTGTTGTTTGAGGTAAACCTTAGAAACAGCGCAAACATTGAAATGTAAGTCCTTTTAAGAACATGATAATTTGCACCATTGTACTGTTTATATGTTTATGGTTCCAAGGACAATATAAATAACAATATAAGATAAGATGGTACTTTATTGATCCCAATTTTGGAAATTGTTTTTGTTGCAGCAACATAAAAGACAAGGCATTTTACAATAAAACAAAAACTACAAATAAACAAGAATAGAAAGAAAATAAAATAAAATAAAAAATATACATGTTGAAATAGAAAATATACATGTATATATTATATATACAAATATATATATACATCAATATGACATATGGAATATTAAATATTAAATATTGAACAGATTATATGTGTAAAATGTACAACGTGGTTTTATTACAAGAGAAACTATGGAGCAGAGAGTTCTCTTCCAGCCAGAGGTGATTTATTGTACAGAGTTATTGCAGTGGGCAGGAATGTGTTCCTGTATCGGTCCTTGTGACAGCGGAGCTGCAGCAGTCTGTTGGAGAAGGAGCTCCGTTGACTGTCCAGCTGCAGGTGGAGAGGATGGGTGGGGTTATCCATGATGGACAACAGCCTGTTCAGTGTCCTCCCTCTCCAGCACAGCTTCAAAGGGGTCCAGCTTGATGCCGATGACAGACCCAGCTTTCCTGATCAGTTTATTGATCCTGCTGGTGTCACCAGCTCTTATGCTGCCCCCCCCCCCCCCCAGCAAACTGCAGCCACAATAGACTGGCAGAAGATCTCCAGCATCTTGCTGCACACGTTGAAGGATCAGCTTCCTCAGAAAATAGAGTCTGCTCATCCCCTTCTTGTACACAGCGTCAGTGTTGATCCTCCAGTTCAGCCCATTGTCTAAGTGCAATCCCAGGTACTTGTAGTCCTCCACAATAGCCACATCCTCTCCTAGAATGCACAGGGGCAGAGGAGGAGACGTCCTCTTCCTCCTGAAATCAATGACCATCTCTCTGGTATTGGCCACATTCAGAAGCAGATGATTTCCTCCAGTCCACTCTACAAAATCACCCACCAGTGCTCTGTACTCGTCCTCCCGTCCATCCCTTATACACCCTACCACTACAGAGTCATCCGAAAACCTCTGCAGGTGGCATGACTCTGAGTTGTATTGAAAGTCAGTTATGTACAGTAATTCAACATCCATAGAGAATAATAGGTCAAATACAACAAAGAACACAAGTCATTAACAGCACAGTAACATGTCATCTGAATGATTATGTCATTAAGTATGCATTCAGCAACATATACAGGAAATAATTGAGCAAACCACTTAGAGAACGGACTAAAGACTCTTAGCTATACATTTTCTACATCTGTTTTACATGACAAGTAAAACATGTCCTGTGAAAACATTTTTTTTTACTGAAATGAAACACTACTGGTTCTGAATTAGACTCCCCTTTAAGCACAAGAGTCGCATAAAATGTCCATCTGGCATCTCTTACAGAAATGTTCGGCTGTGAATTTTTATCTCTGCCTCAAGGACCTCTTTTTACACGGCATGCTCATCGTCTATGCTTTTTTAATTGAATTAAGAAGCACTCAGTGTGGCATCGCTGTTATTGTTATCTTGTAGGTGTACAGGGTTATTAAAGAGGGAAGCATGTTAAGTAATTTGTTATCCCTGGCATTCTAATAAACATGTTGGCTTACGGGAAGGCCTATAGGTTGTCTGTGCAACTCAGATTGATACTCCTGCCATATCTAGAGCTATACACCTCATTATCCTAAGAGGATGCTTAAGAGGAGATGAATCTGGGAGAGAGTGTGGAGGACAAAGCACGAGAGGTAAACTGCTCCACATACTAGTGTTTTTTCTTTTATAGGAAACACTCAGGAATGCATTTCAAACTATATGCACATAGGATATATGGTATAATTTCAAGAAAACATTGACTGGAAATGATTTGGAAATCTTGTTTTTCCTCTGGGTATTTATAATTAGTTGTGTATAATAACAGTCAAAAGGGAATAAAAACACATTCAACAAAGGCATTTAACTACATCGCCCCAATTATTCCCATCTGATAGCCATGCTTATTTTGCTAACTTCACCTCAAGCACTGGTTCTTGACACATATAACCCCATGGGTTTTGTGTCAGGCAAGGCTTGATTTACTAATTGGTTCAAAAACTGTTAATTGGAGCTGTGGAAACAAGAAACGGAGAATTGGAGGGTACTCTTTTGGGAAATATGTGCGTTCAACCTCATTTTCCACCTTTACTCATTGTTTTTTTGTAACTAACTACAGAGAGAACATCAGTGTGTTGTCACAACAAAATGCCCAGTCGGGAATTACAATTTGAAAAACAAACATATTACACACAAAACTGTATGTTAGAGTTAGGTATATTTTGTTCGGCTGAAGTCAACACCAATTTATAGAAACAACTAGTGCCTTTATGTGAAAATACAGTTTTCACCAAGCAGTGGTATTGTACTGTATGTGCACGTTTGCGGTGTCTCTCAGAAACCAATTCCCATTACAAAATAAATAGATCAATACATAGATTTTTTATTTGGTTGTTAGTGTTACAACATGAGTTACAGTGAGCAACTCAAACACCAACGACTAACAACAACTGCTGCAGTAGTGAGAAAGGGATGTTCTTCCCATTCCCTGTTGATGCTTTTTTATGTTTTTGATGATGATTTCCCATGATAAATTGCACGTACTGTATTTCCCAAGGTGCACAGCATGAGGCTGCTGCAGAGTGACAGGGAGTTTAAAGCTGCTAATGTGGCTCACAATGGAACATCATTTGAGGGGATGACTGTTTAGCCTCTGAGAAGACGCAACATGGGAGAATATTAACAGAGTTGGATAAATCATTCACTAGAAGAGTTTGTGATTATGTTTCATAAGCATGTTATCTTTGCGCTCATGTGTGTCTGTGTCAGCTATCTAACCCCCAACAGCAGCAGCATCACCGCTCCACATTATTACATTTTCTTCATGCACTTTTGCTGCTTTCGGTGATGAAGAATAAACACGTGTCTCTAAAATGTCACTTGATGTAATTCTAGACCTTTTATATTTCACTTGATCACAATGTACTTTTGAGATGATCCACTCGATTCTGAAAGGGAGCACATAGGAAGATTGAATCCGTCAATTTATCAGAACATTTAAAAATGGTTAATAAAGTTAGGATTTGATAAAGACTGCAGCCATTTGTAGGAGTTGTTGAAGTTGATATCGTTAATTTAGAATGAAGATAGATTAGATAGATAATTTAGGTCATTTTAATATAGGAAATATATGTAACACTGATACCTTGACAGTATGTTGAAATAAAACATACCACAAATAATAAATTATACTATAGACTCAGGCATTTCTCAAAAAAGTCTATGTAGGCCTTTTAATTTTGGTAGTGGAAAGTCATCTTTATCTTATTAATGAGGGGTGACGAGTTGCTGCAGAGCTTTGATCTGTTGGCCCAGTGCTAAGAACCCATGCAGTTTAATTCTCGGTATAACAACATGTTAGAAATAGTCCAGAGTGTATTGGGGGATTTTTCAGGAATTTGACATGTACAACTTTTGTAAAACATTTCTCTGACAGTGAAACATCAATTGCGAAGCAGAATCAATCAGGAATTGGTTTAATTGTTAAGGTCATATTAAGCATTTGTTCTGCAGAGTTCTTGTTGTTACCATCAGATATTAAGCAGCATAATCAGGCTGGAATATGAGACTTGTCCTTGACCACATACGCTCTATTCTCCTGAGTAAATATTTTATGTATTATAATAGTGGACCATATAAATGATGATGCATTATTAGTTAACAGTCTTCTCCTGCTGTCTATATAATAATAATAATAATAATAATAATAATAATAAAAGAGTGAGTACAATGAGCCTATAGCTATAGGGTTCAGTTCACCAATTTAACCATTATGCTCTGGTGTAGTTGCAGTTTATTTTTGCTAAGTGCATGTCAGCTATACTGCATCCTGACACACAGAGCAAAACAACACAACATGTATTTGGTTTGTATAAAGATAATAATAAACATGGTGCAATAACAATAGAGTAACGCTAATGTGGTCATTTTGAATCTTCTGTAAATGTACTGCTTCCAAGTGTACTCAGGCAAAGGGTATTGATTGAAAGTCATCATTCTTTCCCCCCCCAATATTTCACTAGAACATTAGTTTGGGACAAGCTACAAGTTCATTTAAATTCCTAAATATTCCCCTGAAAGACATCTGAGGTAGATAATATGCTATGCATTGATAGAAACTGTCAGGAACTCCCCCGACTTGCATGGGTTATTGTTATTTTAGAGCTCAGGAATAAGCAGTATATTCAACACAGGCAGCTCTAAACAAATGGAGTCTCAGAGCAGTGGCGTTTTGTATCAGTGCTTTACCGGAGGGTCAGGAATCTATTTGGGGATATAATAAGGAATTATATTCATCTTATGTTTTTATGTTTTTTGTGCATAAAGCCATTTCAATACCTAATCACATACAATAAATCAGGGCCCTCTCTCATATAAACATTCACATTAATATATGCAGCTAGATAACAAATCAGCTTCAACTATCAGTAATCTTCAGCCGAACAGAGGCTCCTGAGACCTGCCAAACAAAATCAACTCACAATTTGAACAGAGTTCTGTGATGAATATTAAATGAAAAGGGTAAAGAATGAAGCTAAGGTGCGTGAGGTTAAATTAATAAATAAATGGGCTCATATATATTTATAAATATAGACATAAAAAGTTGAATCTCCTGTGGTCAGCCTCTATAGACCTAGTGGTCTTTGAAGGCATCATTAGCTGGTTTTATCAGCACATTGACCCTAAAACTAGTACCTAAGGGGCCTGACTGTAGTGATGCAGGCGTGAACATACGAGTCTTGGATGGATGAAATAAGACTTTGAAGTGGATTTTCTATTTGAAGGATTATGCATCAGGGATTTTGATGCATGCCCATTTTTCTTTCCTGGGGGCTATGTACATGTGCGGGTGGAAAGAGTTATCGTTCAAAACATTTTTTTGAATGTATTTTTTTATTTTTCTACTAAAACAATACAGTTAATGAGTAAACAGACTGGTAGTTGGTGCATTGGAATCCCTTTTCCACTTTAATGACAACGGTTTCTAGGAGTGAACTAAGAACAAACAATGTAACTACTCTACTAGCACGGGACTTTCTGAGATTAACTCCTCACTTGACTTGTTTATAATATTGATTTCTTTAATCTTTTACGCAAATAAACCAAAGATTTTAGGTCACAAGATAACAAGAATGCCTGAAGCGCTGATGAATGATCTTTTATTATAGTCCCACTCCCTAAAGCCTCTCAACCAAACCAATTGTCTTGTAATTCCGGTTTGTTTCCCTTTTTTTTATTTTACAGTAAATTGGAAGTATAAATACCTTACAAAAAAGATGGTTACTTCAATACAGATGACAATCTCATAACATAATCATTTCATATGGATTTTCCTAATCCTAGTGTATGTTGTCATGACCTACTTTATAATTGAAATTGACTGAATACCCTTTACTTGGTAATCCTAGTATGCACCCTTTCAGCATTGAAAATAAGAAAATAAATGTTTTGTTTTGAAAAATATCTTCTAAGCCATACCATCGAGACTAGAAGGTCTGAAAAACGAGAATCCACTGCAATGTTAAAGGTTTACTGTAAAATAGAAATTGCAGAGTTCACAACACCCAGCACCTCTGAATATAGAGACAAAGACAATCAAACTGAATCAAATATATTGACACACTGTGAATTGTAGCTCCCAATGCTTGAGGGGAGATAGTCTTTCTCATACGGCAACACCTTACTTCCCCAGAATAATTTCCATGAAAATAGGGTCTTTTGTATGGTTGCTCATTGTTTTGGTTTAGAGGGGTTATTGTTTCCAATATGTTAATTCGTTTTTTTCCTGCAGGAATACTGTCTTTGAAGTAATCTCTTTGAGTGTGTTTAGTTCAAGTACCAATCTCAGGGGAGGGGGGTGAACTTATAAAATGTAATTTATATTTTACCACCCTTGAACAGTCTTCGCATGGCAGTTCTAACCTTGAGCCGTCAAAACAGATAAATCCTTACAGATTGTATTCTGATTAGATTATCTGCTTAATCTGTAACACATGCATGGAACTGCAAGCAGTAAAAATGCCACTTGCAAGGCAGAGTAAATGCAATAATAGCTGGATGCTAATACTTGCTGGCAGATAGCGATGATACCAGGGGCAAACAATATTAATGGAGCACTGATTCAACAGCTAACAATAACCCAATTTATCACAGAAAAAGCTGACTTCCCTACATGAGTCCCCAAATGCCCTTTTCACCACAGCAACAATTCCAGAAACTCCAGGAAGAGTTTAAGGTACTTCCAGTTTTAGTGGAGAACATCTCTAATTTGGCGAAGACTACTGTACATGAACAGCACTCATTACTTTAAAAGCAACAATGGTCACCACTTATATCAACATTAGCAAGTGGGATAAGACTTTCATTTAATGTTGATAGTGTTTTAATTAAAGTTATAAAACCAATTTATCTACATGAAAACAAGATAAGGATATACTAGGAGGAGGGACACAGTAAGGGAACACAATTTAACTTGATTTGCTAATTGTTTTATTATGTTGACATTTTACACCAGAATCAAACAACAATGAGTATTTTCTTGTTAATTTTGAGCAATCTTGCCTTTATGCTGTAATCCCTTCTGAAATAATTTCCTGTTCTCTTTCAACATCAATTTAATAATTGCAGCTGTGCAAAAATACAGTACATGAAAAGCATGATTTGCACATTTAACACCTTTAGTAGGAACAAGTTTGGCAGGATCAACAAATGCTGGCTTGGGCTTTAGTATAGTACAAGTATTTTCTTAAGGAACATGTTCTCATACAGTAAATAACATGGACTTTATTTAGCTTTTAACAGGACCAGTCTATGGTGTGTTAACTTTAATGTTGAGTAAGTGCATAGCGTTTAATTATGTGAACATATATACAGTATGTGTGCAAGTGTGTCTGCGTCTTTCATTTTGGAATACATTGCTAGTTTGATGTAATTCTGTTACCGTTCTGCGGATCTAGCAGACAACCCCTGCTTTTTTACGTTTGATTAAGGTTCTCTGCAATATCATTTTGACACCTGCCGCTGTTCTGCACCCCTCACGTCTGGAAAGTTCACTGAAAAAAAGTGTTTTGATCCCTGATATGGCAGCTACAGTATAAGGGCTTGGAATACTTGTCTGGTGGTAATTCGTAGCTTTTTGGATTCATTTGCCTTAGATGGATTTAAAAAAAGGAGTAATAAAAAAGGGTTTGATTTGTTATACTTATTTTTTGGGAAATTGTCTTTCTGAATGCAACCGAATATACCCTTTCCTTCTTATTACTTAAATACCAGTTTATGGTTATACCAGTTTATCATATTTTGGTAGTAGAAAGAATGTCATGTAGCAAACATAACTGGATAGGGAATGATACAATTTGATTGATGAATTGATGGGGTATTTGAAAGATTGCTATCCAACTATAATCTTGTTTGATTGGATTTTGGAACAACCAATTGCAAGGCCAACTCCAAAATCTCGTAAAGATTGTCCACTCAATGTTATTCAAAACACTGAAATGCTATTACCATGCCATTTCATTTTATCATCCACTCTCTGCTGCCCAAAAGGAAAACATACAACATGCAATACATACTCATTGCACTGTTAAAATCCTAATGAGAGGAATTTAATAAAAATACTTTAATAGTCACTACTAACCCTATAGTGGAACATCTCAGGGCTGTGTTATAGGTAGACATGTTTGGATTACACAGTTTATCCAGGGTTTTGCATGTCGTTGAGTGTCCAACTGTTGTTTGGTCAATCTTTTATCCAAGGCAAGGTTATGCTGTTCAACTTCACAGAGATTATTGTCTATTGATTACATGAGTGCTTTTGTGTTGAATGCAGTTTGTGACAAATGCATTCCCAAGATGCCAATTCTAATGACTTTGTCTGACGACGATCGTCTAATTGAAGTCAATCCAGCTCGGTCCATCCTTTAAATCAAGAACTATCATTGAAAAAAGAAATGTACTTATGTGGACTTCTTACCTTAAGCTAGGAAATATATTTATCAGGTTTGTGATAAATCATCCCAGCTGGCTGTTGGGTCTAATCCATTTGTCTCTGGTACACTTTGCTAAACAAAAAAATAAGTTTATTTTATCATCCATCTCTTTACATTTGGAGATAAAATGCTTTATTAATGACCTGTCTTGAGGAAACCAAACATTAAGAAGTAAATATGTACATAAATTAAATTAAATTACTTGTGAAACATTTTCACAAACAGGGTGATGCAAAGCTTGCAGTGTTGAAGCAAGTTTAAGATAAATATTATTTTACACTTTGAAATTATACAGCCATAATATTAAGCACATCACACGTCCTTGATGTTAAATGATTATCATGATGTGTTCAAATTAAAAGTCGTAGTCGAGTTGTTATTAATACCTCTTAACCTAGACTCACACAAAAAATATATTAATTTGAAAAGAAAAATGATTACAGTTGTTAGGTACTCATACTGCATACTGAATATAACAAGATGGGTTATTAAACTACAGTACAGTTACAGAAAAAGAGAGTTGTTTAAGTTATTTAAAGGTTTGCTGCTTAATTTAATCAAAGAATGTGCCTTCCTTGATGCTAAACTACGGCGCCCCCTAGGGGACATGGAGGAAGATTTTTTTTTTTTAATTTTTTTTTTGTTTTTGCGAGCTATCGCAAAACCCCGTTGCAGTTTGTAGACGGTCCCTAGCACTCCTCTCCCTCCTCAAGCTGTAGATTGTGACCAATTCTTGATGTTTAGCTCGGATGACGGCGCGTATCGAACCGTTCTGATAAAAACGACTCTGTAGCTCGTTGTCTACCTTGCTATGACTGTAAAGTCATGTTGTTTGTATTTTTACAACGTTATTGATCCGCGAAATTCGAATCTGTCAATAACTCAGCTCAGAGGGACGTGCATGTCCCCTCGCTCTGAGTGTTCTCTTGAGGTGCTTTCACTTATGTGAAACCCGTGCCTATTGCCAAGCACTGATGTTATATCTTTATATTTAAGGCCAAGCTCAAAGTAAAATCGATTAACCGCTCCATTGTTGTGGTTTCTGTGTTGCCGTAGCAGCCGAACTGACCATGAAGTACATTGAGCTAAAAGAAAACCCCTTTGCGAGATCTCGCAAAAGTATTGCGAGATCTCGCAAAACATTTTTTTTTGTTTTCTTCTCCATGTCCCCTAGGGGGCTCCGTACTAAACACTGTGGCTCGGATACACATAATGTAATGAGTTCTGTGGCCCACTATGATATAAGATGATGAGAAAGATGAATATATAGTAGACACTTAATTACATGTATAACCTTGACTGTATTCAGTATACTGTATTTACCAGACGCAAGGCCAAATCGGGCCATTGGGGGGCCATTGGGGGGCCATTGGGGGGGTCCCTCCCTCTTCTTTTCCTATTCTTCACCCTTGCCTGGCTGACACCCATATCCTAACTGTGCCTTCATTTTGACCTCAACAACACACCTGTAAAGTTTTGTGACTGCATCTTGAACAGTTGTGACAGAATTGATCCACAGACAAAACCTGAGAAAGTTCTGAAAACACCTTCTGTTTCAGTTCCCGCTACAGTAAGTGTCTCCAGGAGCACATGTTGCTGTGATGACACATACTGTCAAACAGATTCAAAAGGTGAAAACAAAACCAGCAACACGCTGTCGCTGCTGGCAATCACACGCTGCCACGGCTGGTAATTAAGAACATCAGGCATCATTTTGGCATACTGATACTGTCGCAGAATTTCAAAATCCCTCAGTGCTCCGTGGTTTGACCTACGTATTATGTACTATGATATTTATAAGGGAATCAAGTGTGATTGGAAAACAAATCTAAATATGTATTTTTGGATTGTTGTAATAAGAGTTGAATGCTCTTTAATGGGACCTATAGTGAGACAGTTAAGGTTATTGAGTAAATAAATAAACATAATAAACATGATTGCTGTTGTAGGTACAACCACCTTGTGTAGGTACATTTCTACCCAATGCTTGGCTTTAACAATTATTTTAACAATGAATCCTAATTTAGTGTTTCCATGTTTTACTGTCAGCTGTTTTCATTTTCAGAGACAACCATATTTGCTTATTATTATATAGCTTGACAAACATTATTTTCTGATGTGTGATTTTTCAAAAAGTGTAAAACTGATTAAAATGTAATAGATTATAGAAGATTATGATTTTTAAAGTTGAATGAAAAATGTCAGATGCTGATTTAGCATCACATTTTTCATAACATTGAAAATGTCACCTTAATCCCAGCGATCAATTTGATATATTTAGTGCAGATGTGAAATGATTTACAGGACATACTTATAATTGACCAAAGTTAGTGATGTACCTTGATCACTTTCATCCAGTCATCCATCCTTAATTGTTCACATTTTCCGTAATAAGATGTTTAAACAATCATATAAGTACAATTTATTTTTCACTGATGGCATCACTGTCTGTATCTGCGCCAGCAGTAAGATTTAAATATTTGTCTATTTAAGGAGCTCTTAAGCTACATATTTCTACATATTGTTAATAGGATATGTGTAGTTAAGAGATACATTTGGTTGTGTCTGTCTTTCTGTGGGACTGCAGGCATTAATAATTGTCAGAGTTTCAATTATTGCAGTTAAATGGGGCATAGTTTGGATTAAACACACAGGCCGTACAGAAAGGCTTTCTGCTTCAACATAATGAACTGTTTCCAATTTACCAGCATGACAGCTTTTGATTTTCCAACTCAAACAATAGGGCCACAAAGATGGGGTCGATCAGGTTTTTGTGACTCATATCTTTGTCTTCAAACACACAACTCAAATTATAATTATATTCATTAACACAAAAAGCACCAGATCAAGGAAAGAAAAGGGAAAAGACTCAGGTTTATCAAACAACACTGTTGTCAAAATGTTTTATTGCCATCAGCATTTAGTTGAAGGACACACAGTGGAACATATAAATACTGAATTAAACTTGTTATTCACAAGAGTATTTATTTGAATACTCTGAATCTCTGTTCTGAAAACATGACATATTAAGATTTTAGTGATAACCTTTGAAACATGGTTAGATAGTGCCTCAAGCAACAACATATTACATACTCAGAGACCCAGTGTACGGCTTCAGACCCTCAGGCATAGTCCTTGCTACTCTAAAGACAAGGCTTAAGACCTTAAGGCAATTATGTTTTTCCCCACTTACGAGCCCCATGCCTCCTATTTCTCCTATTGGCAACGATGTCATGTCGTTATATGCACGGAGAATCAAAATGTGTATTGCAATAGCCATATTTTTCACACCTTCCATATTATGGTGACTGAATGTGGCTTCTTTGCCACTCATATTCATCTTTTCCAGATGGTAAAAACAAAAACAGCGTAAAAGTGTTTCGGTGTAGAAAAGCTGCAAAACAGTGATTCAGGAGAGCTTATCTGAAACCACTAACCTGATACTGCCATTTTACAAACAGGAGGTGAGAAGCTAAATACCTGAGGTCAGAAGAAACAAGGTTTACAGGGAGTGTTAAGTAATTGTCTGCACATAAAGACGGTCACAAAAACAGCCCAGTGTTCACAACTAGCTTTTAGACATCAGTCTTGATGCATATGTTAAGTCTTTAGTTTGTAACGGTATGTAGGCTCAGTTTGTATGATTTCAATGTGTCAGAAAATGTAAAGATTTTTTTAGGATATATGTTGTACTGCAGTACTTTTGAGCCTTTGAGAATTAGCTCTGGCTGCGATACTGTGCTTGAATTCGGTTCACAAGATATTTTCCGTATCATTATATTCTTCTACTGCAAACGTGATTGTTTTGATAATGATATTAGATCTACCAGCTCTCACCACTTCTAATAATAATGTATTTTAATTTGCCAACTCTTTAGACTGAGGCTTGAAGTTCAGAGTACTTATTGCCTCAAGCTACCATTTTTTTTCAAGAAAGGCAGAATGTTCTGTCGAGCTGGTACACACTGGGTAGTAATTATGGAGTTATGATATTCATAAAACACAAAGGGATGAAGAGAAGAAAATGCACAGGAAAACACTTTTGACAAACCTTTGCTTTTGGTGTATTGTACATCAAGGCAAAACATGTTTCAATCCTGCTTTTATTCAAGGTTTTATAGATGATGCTCTAATTCTTAAAATTGCTCTTCAAGAGTATCTTAAATACAGCATTGTGTGTTTGGTGTATAAGGGGTTATTACAAATTCAGTCACTGAGGCCACTATTTCTGTGAAATGACAAAATTGAACAAAGACAACTCATATTGACGCATTCATCTTTTAAACCTTGAAGAAAATGGAATCAGGTGTTGCAAAAAATCTAAAAAGAAAGCAAATAAAAGTACTTATCTTAGATAACTTTTTTCAAGTACTGAAAGATTGCTTTTTCTTCCATGCCTAGTAACTCTCATTACGTACCACCCAGGGGGTGAGAAATCAATTTGTAAAGATTAAACACAAATGCATTTTATTTGCAGTCCTTATTAAATAAATAAATAAAATATATAGAAACAGTATAAACCACTCTGTATCATGTGGACAATAAATCAATCTGGTAATATTTGTCTTGAGGGGGTCGAACCATAGTTTAGAACATATTAAGACCTTCAAAATCCTTAAGGCCTTTTTATCACACATTTTTCTCACTTCTGTTTTTACCCTCACTGATTGTACTACCTATTCGAGAGCCTGTCTCTCTGCTTCCCAGTTATACAATATGTATCTGTAACAGTTGGGTCATGGGAATTCCAATTCAGACATCACATCCAAATAGAGAAAACCAACACGGCCCTTCAGTATTTCACATCTGAAGTACAAAGTTGAACATGATCACTTGTCAAAAGGATTGTTTACACATACAAATTTGAAATGGTACCAGAAGTCACTTCCTGCGGTATATCCATAACAGATGCACTTCCTTACCCCCTGTATCACCAAGCCAGTCACACACACACACACTCACACACACACACACACACACACACACACACACACACACACACACACACACACACACACACACACACACACACACACACACACACACACACACACACACACACACACACACACACACACACACACACACACACACACACACACACACCACACACACACACACACACACACACACACACACACACACACACACACACACACACACACACACACAAACTACATGCTTTTTAGTTAAAGGGTGGTGCTGCAGAGCTTTTGCGGTTGGTCAGTAGGCACATCAGCAGAGGAAAATATAGCAGCACATGAACCAACACTAACAAATCCCTATCATGGTAGAGTAAGTGAACTGTTGCAAATAACTAGATTAGGCTAAAAAGGTAATTATTATGAGTGCAAGCTAAAAGATATGCATCAGAGAAAAAGCAATTAATAATGCAGTGGTGTGGCATTTTTGCCAAAAAAGCATTCTCTAAATGGCCGATTAGTCAATATTGCTTCTCTACAATTTCACAATGCAAAACACCAGGACGCCATCAGAAATAGCACTATGGCCTCTTAAAAAAACATGTGCTTTCATGTGCTCCCTAAAAGGATGAATACACTTTCTTGTCAGATGGATATCTCACATTCAAATAATCTTATCTCTCCACCACTGGTAACAAAATATTTTAATATTTTTTCGCACTAGCTGATTGGCATTTGATATACATGCACCATGTGACGTGACGGTCTGCACCAATGGCATTTAGTTTTGCCTTCAATCCTCAAAACTCATATTTCTGAAATATGCTCTTGCTCTTGGTATACCTGATGATAGTACATGATGGATCTCCGTGTTAATGTCCTATTTTATGATCAATCCAAGGAACTTTTTCATCTCTTTTATATAATAACTGTATATAGCTAGACTTGATCTTTGTCATGATGCATCAACTATATAGGCTGAAAATGGTAAAGTAAGGACAGCCTAACTCCATAAATAAGTATAACTGAAAATAGCCCTGATTAAGTTATGAATCACTGGATACGACTGACACATTTTCAATAATCAGGTTACTGGTGGTGTGGTGCATACGGATGTTTTTTGGAATTGTGTAGTTTGTCATTTATGACTTAAAAAGGATTATGTTCTTAAAGCTGTGTTTCCTTGGGCAGTGTTTTCTCTGTGTGTGTTGTTATGTGTTGTTTTAAAGATAGCTGCTGATTTTATTGCTCCACCGCTCACTACTCTTTTTAACCTCTCCCTCAGCACTAACACAATTCCAAAATTGTGGAAGTCAGCGTATGTCCTGCCTCTACTAAAAGGTGGGGAGGCCACTTTATTAAATAATTATAGGCCCATCTCAAAATTATCAGTTCTGGCTAAGGTGCTCGAACGCCTAGTGAGTGAGCAGGTAAAGGTGTTTTTATGTACAAATGACATCCTGTCTAAACATCAGTCAGGCTTCAGAAAGCAACACAGCACCATCACTGCGACAATGAAAGTGGTGAATGATGTGGCGAGTATTTTAGACAATAAGCAGAGCTGTGCAGCTCTATTTATTGACCTGTCCAAAGCGTTTGATACCGTTGATCATCGCATTTTAAAGCAGAGGCTAGCCAGTATAGGCATGTCCAGCCATGCAGTGGGGTGGTTTGAAAACTACCTCTCTGAAAGGTCCCAATGTGTTCACTTTGATGGGCTGTCTTCTGAGTGGTTAAATATTGCTAATGGTGTTCCTCAAGGTTCTGTTTTAGGTCCACTTTTATTCTCCATCTACATCAATAGTTTAGGTGAAAATGTGGATGAAGCTACTTTTCCTTTTTATGCGGATGATACCGTGATGTACTGTGCAGGTCCCTCCATTAAGGAGGCTGGTGTTAAATTACAGGATGTTTTTAACATTATTCAGACTCAGCTCTCTGAATTAAAGCTTCTTTTAAATATTGAGAAAACCAAGGTAATGCTCTTTTCTAAAGCTAAAAAGACACCAGAGCCTGTTTTAGATATTGTAACTACACAAGGAACACAACTTGAAGTTGTTGCCTGTTACAAATACCTTGGTATCTGGCTTGATGATTGTCTCACTTTTAAACTTCATGTCAATAACCTGCTTAAAAAGCTGAGGGTTAGGCTAGGTGTCTTTTACAGAAATAAGTCCTGTTTCTCGCTTGAGGCCAGGAAAAGGCTAGTCACTGTGACCTTTTTACCTGTGCTGGACTATGGTGATTTGATGTATATTAATGCACCTGCCAATTGCCTGGTCAAGTTAGATGCTACGTATCACAGCGCGCTAAGATTTGTGACAAACTGTAAAGCATTAACCCATCACTGTACCCTGTATGCAAGGGCTGGTTTGCTTTCACTAACTGTACGGAGGCTCAGTCACTGGTACATTTTTATTTACAAAGCCATGTTAGGGAAACTTCCATCTTATATCTGCTCCCTGATCTCACGGCGAATTGTAAGTGGCTACTGCCTGAGATCGCATGCTGTAGTTTTATTAAATGTGCCAACTGCTAGGACTGTCTTAGGGAAGACAGCTTTTAGATGTGCAGCGCCACTGTCTTGGAATAGTCTGCAACTGAAATGGAAACTGAGCAATCTGGTGCCACTAAATGTTTTTAAAGCTCGGTTGGATGCTACTCAATCGGAAGCTGTTGGTACCTGTACATGTGGATAGTTATGTAAATTGTAATCCCTGTGATGATGATGTAAGATGTCCTTTTGTTGTTCTGTTAATGTTTTTATGTTTCATGTGGAACCTACTTGAGCAGGTCTCCCTTGTAAAAGAGTTCAATGATCTCAATGGGATTTATCTGGATAAATAAAGGTTTTAAATTTTTTTTTTTTTAAAAAAAAGATAATTTTCACTTCATGGTTTCCATGGCAACTCATTTGATAATCATGTCTCGAGGAAAATCTTGACAAAGGATTTTATTTTAGTATTTTTATATATCTTATATATTTCCTGATGATTTGTGTCTTACAACGTTTGTTTCGTAACTGTCGGTCATGTTTAGTTGTACCATAATACTGTACGTTGGTCTTTCCTCTGAGCATTATTATGCTGCTGCTAATGTAGCCTTTAAGGAGCTTGATCTCTGAGACGTGTTGGTTCTGTATAATGAAATACATGTATCTAAGAAAACAATGCACTTTGCTTGTGTTTGTTCTCTCTATTCTGTTGGAAGCGTAATACAATTCTTGTATATTTGTATTTTTATTTTATTCTTGCCATTAATTAATCAAAATTGTCAGCTTACTTTTAACCTTCTCAAAGGTATCTCAATCCAAGCATTTTCTGTCTGATTTCAATGATCGACCACTGTTCAGCGCAGGTCAACTCTTTGTTTATGAATGTGCTCTATAAATAAAGCAAACTTGATTAATTTGCTCCCAAAGGCCTATGTAATGTCATCCCTACAGCCGCTTGGGCAGGTTTGTTTGTAGTGTCTTGAAGCGCGTGGTTAACACATTTGGTTAGGCCAAGAGAAAAGATCAAGGTTTACAAATAAGAAGGCAGACAGCCGCTGCCCAACCGTATGTATTTCACACTCTGGGATTAAGACACACCTGCACATCACAATCCAAAAACCAGCACTTACTTTATGTTGAAATATCCGTCCTTTCTACTCTTTCTTTCTCTTTGTATTCCATCCCTCTTTTATAATCTGTTTATTCTCTTCATCTTTCTTGTGTTCCCTTTCTACTCTCAACTATTCTACTCCTGTCCCTCTCCTTTGTTCCTGCACCTTTTTATTTCTGCCTTGTGCTGTACTTATCTCATTCACACTGACGGCTGAATCTCTAATAACTGTTGAAGGATGGTCACAGTTTTCTCTTTTCTTCTTGACTCGTTTCTACCTCTGGGAGCTGGTTAGGCCTACCACATGAGAGATGAATGGGGGATCAAATGCAATAAAGTATCCTCAGATTTTGTATTTCCCAACAGGAGAGGAGCAGGTATGTAGGGAAAAAAGTCACTTAGAATTGCCCTTGTAGTGCTTGAGGATGTCGGGAGACTTTAGGAGTTTTAGAGTTTTTTCTATTTCTGTATTTTGCCATCAAACAGCATGGATTTTAAAGAATTTAAATGAAGCAGAAGTATCAGTTGGTTAACCGCCATTGATATAGTGTATTGTTGTTTGAATACTGGCCATTTGAGAATTTATACTGTAGATGTTTTTTCCCTTCTGATGTGCGGTTTCATGTGATCACTTCCAAGTCTGTGTGATGTTCAGTTATGGGAAAGGGCCTTAAAGTCTTTTTTAAACAGCATCAAAAGGAAACAACACTGCTTGTGGCTATGCAAGCTTAGCACCAATCAGCTTGTCTGTTTCCTGTAACATTTACTGAAAATCTGTGTCTTTTCTTATGTGCTGGTCTGTAGGTCAGCCATCAAAATAGCTGTGAGTGGGAGAAAGCGAAGCGTATGGCACACATACTGTATAGCTTCAGATGTATCACAGTAAGATGTTAAATATGTTCCATAAACGGCATGTGTACATGTCTACATTACATGTCACATGGATGGCACCATATATATAAATAAAGTGGGAATGTCATGTACATCTAAGAAAGTTACTCTTTGTATTTTGACCTAAACAACTATAAAGGGACATCTGTCCCTCCATGATATCAGTGTGAGGATGAGAAAACGTTATTGCATTTATTTCTTCTAAAGTATGTTCATTGTTTTAGAATGCTGGTAGAGTTATGGAAATGTTACTTTTATGCAATTGAAGTCAAATAGATTATTAAGCATTTTATATGTGTGCAGCCCTCATCTTTCTCTCCCAGCTTTGTCAGAAGGGCTGCTAGTTTTTGTTCTATAATTCTCGTATTTCTATGAATAATGGAGGAGACTTTCAGAGCGAAGGTGCATCCTGCACTCCTGAAGCCCAAGGTTCCCAATTAGAAGCATGGATTGGTGCCAGAGCACATGTTTCTCAACTGTATTTGTTGGCACTTTTGAGATATACCCTCCTGAAGAATTAATGAAACCAGTAAACAAAGCAGCGCTTGCCACAGATATTTCATGCTGCCTTCACAAATGTTCCACTGTGCAGCAAGAGATTGTCACATAGCAGGCCCAAGTACTGCTGTTCTTCTAAATGGCTGAGGGAGCACAACTACATTGCATTTGTAACTGTTTGTTGTGTGATAGTGCTAAGTGAACTACTTTATAAATTATCAACAGACATGACAAGAGCACTGTAAGTCACAGGTCAAGTTCACCTCAGGTGTATTTTATAGAAGCAAATCCTATCATATGTTTTCAAAGCAGGATTTAAATCCAGCAATTTTGTATTTTTGTATTGCTATTGCTATTATTATTATATTGACTCCAGAGAGATAATTTCTCAGCTTCACATTGTTAAAAGTCTTGGGGCGGCACCATTTAACTCAGAAATATACCCTCAAAAAGTGTTCTGAAGATTTAAACTGCATGAGAGTTCAGTGAGGTCCTGTTCATTTCACATTTATAAAGACAACATGACCCGTTTCTTAAAGACATAAAGTATGACTTCTTTGGCTTACTGGTGAGCATGTCGGTGTTCTTGTTTTCCAAGAATACGGTCTCCCATGGAGCACAGCAGAGACCTCTAAGACACACTGTGACACAACTTTGGAGAAGAAATTGGGTTTTGGGCAAGTGTTCGTTGTACCAGCTGCCAGATATATCCTCTGTTTAGCAGTTGACATCATTATTGCATTATTTTAGTTTTTTCTGCATTGTATTTCCCTTATTTTGTTTTTTAATATTTCATGATGCCTCCTGTTGTTCAGCTCAGTAAAAGAACATTACCATTAAAAGCATTTGTGTGTTCATATGCCTTCAGGAGATTAATTTTTTAAATCGACAAATCATTCATTAACAATTGAACAAAAAAAACACATAAATAACAACTTAGTTGCTGCAAATACGTTAGCAATTAATATGTTACATATAGTATTTTTTTTAATGTACGGTCATTTTTTTACATTTCAGTTTTCAGAGTGACTTTGGACCTTAGTTGATTCTAAGTTTAAATCTGCAAACAATTTCATATTAACGATTCATTTTTGGAAGGAATGTAATGTTGCTGGAAAATGTGGATTGTCCTAGAATATTCTTCCATTGCAATAAAGTATTGTTAAGGTTGGGCTTCTGAAATCACTTGGTATGAATTGGAAAAGCTTGCAGTCAGGATAAGAAAATGGATATGAAATGTTGGCTGCTATAATGAGTTGGGTGTTAAAACCAGTACACCATCCCAGCACATTACCAGAACCTCTACATTTTCCGCATTGGCACTAAATAATTGCTGAAAAACATAGTTGCATGAATGTTATTGGTAAAAGGCTTGGCTTCAGACGTAGTACACACATAGACTCACATAGTCTCCACGAAGTCAATAGGACAATTACTATTCCCTTTGAGACATCGATATAAATGCTGACACAAAACGTCCTATGCAATGCTCTTTTGATCTAATTATAATGTAGGAAGTCATTGGGCACATTGTAAAACTTCTTTGTCAGTTGTTTTCTATAATAAAATTGTTTAAATAATCAGTCAAAATGGCCATCAACATCTGCTTTACAGTTGCATCAATGACACCGGTTATTGCATTAGAAGTTATGGGAAAAAGACTGCTGATAATCAAATGCTAGACTGTGTTGTTTGATCACATTTGTTTTTGCTTTACCCTAGAATTGTGATATGCTTGTGTGAATGAATGTTGTTGCATTACACATGTTGTGATACATTCAGCTATAGGTCTGAAGGCTGGGCTGTGCCATGTATCATATTTGAGTGTTTGCGGCTGTGCTGTCCAGTGTCCTTGGGCCTCCACCAAAGGTCAGCTACCGACCCACTGTATCACAGGTTTATCTTCTTATGTTTCCCTCCCTCATCTTCTCTCTCTCTCTCTTTTTATTTGGCTGTCTCATTCAAAGGCCCGGGCTCACCCTGCAACCAAGGCAAATAACTGCCGTCGCCTTTGTAGGTCGAGCGAATTACACAACGTGTCATGTTGGTCATGTCGCAGGTAGTAGTGCCCATGGGAGATTTAGTGGCTTTAATTACATTTCTCTTGCTGGCCGTTGAGGAGAAAGGAATTAAATGGGACTGTTTTCTTAATCAGCTCTCGCTCGGTGGGTAACCACCCTAGCTTTCCAAATGAAAAAGTGCATTGAAGCGTAGAGTCTATGCTGCATCCAGTCATGCTTATGTGGTAAACAATGGCGTTTGTGTGTATGCGTGTGTACTTTTAGGCAGTGTATTTCGGGTTTTGAGGGTGGACATTTATTGCCATTTCCATGGTCTGTTCAGTGTAGGCTGTAATTTGTCTGTAGAGTTAGATGGAAATACATTTCCTTTGATTGTTGTCCTTGGAAAGTGAAAAGATGCTGGCGGTGGTGTTGAAATAGTCTCAGCATGAGGAACATGAACATTTTGTGTGAACATAGAGCTCATACTGCAGGGCTAGGCAGGACTAAGAGTAGCTTTAGGAGATGGGATGGATGATTCATTGGATGTAGCTTATTATAGAAATACAGTAGATATTTGTAACAGTGAGAAAGCAAAACGAATAAAAAACTGTTCATTCTAGCTGTTTCCCCATTTCCCCCCCCACAGCTATTTTTCGCTGTATCTTGTATACAGCTGCTCGATCACTGGGTCACCTTCAGCATCTCATGCTTTCCTCTGTAATTCTTTACTTTTCCCCTCCATTTGATTCCTTTTTTTTTCCATTTCCACTTTCCATTTCACTCTTTCCCTGGTTTCAGCATCCATTTTTTTCTTCTGGATGCACTCCGAGATGGTCGAGCTGCAGCTGTGAATTTACTGCCCCATCAGGTGCTTCTAATGTATAAAGTAGAGCATATAATGGTTATTGAACAGGAGAGAGTTATGGTGCGTAGTATTTATATCCTTGGCCCCTGAGTCCGATAACATGATATTGAGATTGAGCTTGCCGCCAAGTGCAAGGTGATTCGAGGAATACAGGACACTCCACACACACAGTAAAGAGCAGAGCAGGGAGTGGGGATCCTATAAATGAAATAGGGCCAGTGTGGTATAAGATAAGAAGGTCCAGAGGTAAAGCATTAATCCTGATGTATTATGACATAGTAATCTCAGAGGTCAAGAAATATGTGAAGGGTGAAGTCACAACCTTTAATCTGAGGCTGGTGTTGAGGTTACATTTGATGAGGCATGACCTTGTTCCCAGAATAAAAAAGGCATAGAAGCCAATAAAAGTTAAACCTCTTGTGGTACTAAGCCAGAGAAGGACATTGTGTGTTTTCATTTGCGCATGTGTACATTGTGCATGTGTGTGTCCAGTAGCTGCGGTGGTGTGTTTCTAAACACAAGAGAGAAACCTGAGAGGCCGATGATCCCATGTTCAGCCCTGACACTAAGAGACGGGTGCCACAGTCTGGATCAATAGCACAAAGTGTTGGGTAAGAGACACAAACAGAGAGCAATATCTAAAGGCAAAAAGTGAATAACAGCTCTATGATGAATGATTTCAGAAGGTGATCGTGGCAGAAAGGAGAAAACAACACAGACTCAGTGTCAAAAAACAACAGTCTGACCTTGCTTGGGAAATGAATGGCACATGTCACCAAACATGTAGCATGATATCCCTCTTAGAGGATGACAAAGGGTTGATCTTGACACCTTGAGGGTTGTGTATATATTTTTGTTGGTATGTGTAAAATACTAAGGCGAAATATAAGAGAGAAACTGACAAATGAAAAGGGCAAATTGTTAGTTCACTGAGAAACCTCAAATAAAGGATGTCACCAAAGTGAAATAGTAGGACTAAAGGAGCCACACCGTCACTCATTGCCTTTTTCTGGCAAATGTTAAGTTGGCTGGCTTGATTCTGGGCTGTAATTCTTGGAATGCTCACAAACAAATAATTTTGGATTGCCAAGCTCACAGAGCAATGTGTCAGTAGTGTTTATCACTGGACAGAGGAATATTTGATTCACAACATTTTGGAAAATAAATCCCTGCAGTCAGTCTTCCAGAATAAAAATATGTCTATAGAAGATGTCATGGTTTATTTTTTGTGCTGAATAAAATAATACATTATGTTAGCTTGTAGCCAAACTGTGATGTATAGCGCCAGTGTATGCGAGTCTCAAGTGGACAACAAACTGCAAAATAAAGACCCTGTAGGCATTATCTTGAAATACAATCTGTCTATTCTTTTTATTATCCTTCTTGGTCTTTTGTTTGCATGTGATGTGGGCGTTTGTGCATTTGTGTTTGGTTGGTAGTGGTTTCATCAATGGGAATAGAATCAAGATTGCCCAGGCAGTGCCCAATTTCAAGAATCCCCTGGTCAGTTATAGCTTCTAAAAAAATGAAAATGCCTCCATTTTCAAAGAGATGGTCCCATGATGTTCTCTTTTTTCTGCACAGCCCCTGGATTAGGCAGCGTGGGTGTGTATTCTAGTCTTTTTTTATATTTGTGTTTTGTTTCATCCTCCCTAGATCTGTCCGAATTACCTCCTGCCCTTATTGCCTTTTTTCATAAACTCATGCCCCATTAAATCCTTTCAGCCATGCAGGGAGAGTTGACTCACTTGGCCAAACAAGAATATCATTAAATATGCGTTTGTATTTTCTTAAATCAGCAAACCACATATGGTAATAGTTTTATACAACATTTCCCATGTGATGGTTCTGTTTGACAACTTTTTTAGTACAAATGCTAAAACTTACCATTGTGTTGATGTGCATCCAGCATTACTGTAACTGCACACTTATCTGTTGGCTCTGCCAAAATGAAACGTGTTTTATGTACAGTATTTGCTCAGTAATCCAATACTAAGTAATCTTTAAGGGTTAAAACTGGAAGCACCACTCTTTCTCCTTGACAAATTAATACATAGATCGGCATTTATTAAATAAAAATGTCATGTTGTTTACACCTTGCCAAAATGCTTTTATTTGTAATGCTATTGTCATTTCAATGTCATAAAATTGTATGACACTAGAAATACCATCTGCACAGAGAGTGGCAAAGCATATTGTGTGAGTCTGATTTATATAACAACTCCAACAGATAATTGTCTAAATTACAATTAGGTCACGTCAAATTATGATGTCAGTTATCACTGGACTGCAATATCAAATATAACTACAATTTAAATTGTCAGCAGAGAAGGATTAGTTAGGTGTGCATGCATATGTGATAACATCATTCTGTGACTGAGATAAATTCACCACCCAAGATCACGACTACTATTAACACTATTTTGCCTCTTCACTTGAAGCACTTGTTTAAAAGTTTCTCTGCTTTGCATAATATGCTCAAGTTCTCTGCTTCCTTCCTACATTTGGCCTCCACTTGGGTTCTGTCCCACTTGTTTTTCTCTCGTCCAATTGGATACAATATGTATTCCTGAGTTAGAATTTGAAGAGCTAGGTCGACCGCGGAGGCCATTTTCGAGATGTGAGGCAGTGGACAATTATCACCACTTTTGAAACAACAAACAACTTCAGCTTGAATGCATTCTGACCTGTGTGTGTATCTTGGATGCTGCTGCCCAGTGTTCCTAGAAAAGATCCTCCTACAGCTTCCATGCTCAGTCAGACCTGAATGTCATACTTTTGCTTAGCAATTAGACATTTTCCTTTGCACTCCTCTTTATGGAGAAGTTTCTACGTGACTGTCCATCTGAGCTAGGGGGTAAGGGGGCAGTACATTTTGAGTTTAGCCTGATTTGGTGGGAGATTTGCCCTGAGATTTAAAGGCATATTCTGAGCGTTGTCACTACCGGCTGTGAAGCCTCAAGAAGACAAGCTTATCCGGTTACCGTAAGCCCCCTTAGACAGAAATCAATACCCTATCTTTCTCCACAATGCTGACCCAAATTAAATAGAAAATCCATACAGATGTAAAACAGAGGAAAACAAAAACAGCCAAATGAAGAAATTGATTCCAGAGTATATACGGCTGGACATATGATGACACAAACATCATTATGGCCACCGGTAGATAAACACGTTCAATCAATTTGAGGTCAGCTCAATGATTATAGATAAGATATAATTATGATTTGTGACCACAATGTTGAGAAGTGCGGGCAGTGAAGTTACAGAGAATCAAAGCAACTTTAGGTTAGTGTGACGCTGACAATTGAGCGGCCCGACCAAGCAAGGAGGCAGAGGCAGAACGTCCCAAATATAACCCGGTGTGGGCATTTACTGTATTAAATGATCAACACAATGACACACAGCCTCAATCCTGCTGTTGTTTCCCTGAGCACAGCCTGCAGCCACCAGGATCTCACACACACTTCCCATAACAGAAAAACCCCAGAGCCTAAATGCACAACCCAATCAACCCAACAGGACACAGGTGAGGGGGAGGAGACAACACAGTGCACCAGGTGCACACAATCAACGGCAACAGACATGGGGAAAGGGGAACACATTTCAAAAATAAAATACAATAAACACTACATCAATAAATAATATAAATTGTATAAAAATGTGCACATATGCAAGGCCCGAAGCCATCAGTCCACAGTGAAGAAGTTACTTTCGTCACAGTTGGTGACTAAAAAAGCACTACAACTAAATGAGAAGTTGCAGATGAAACGCGTTATTTTGAGTTTTATTTACAGTATATCAAGCTGTTTTGTTTTAATGTTATTGTATTTGACAGAGAGAAAAAAACATGTGATTCTGTATCTTTGTCCATTCTCTGTTCCTGACCAAAGGCCAGAGTGTGTACAGGCAGAGCGTGTTAAAGCTGTCTCTGTTTTCTGTCCACCAACACACTCATTATTTCTCAAAGGTGTTGGTAGGCCACAGTTACAATATGACAAAGACCAACTGGAACTATAATTACTTACTTACTGCATGTCACTTCCATAGTGAATAGGATTTCTAACACATTTCACCGTTGGCAATCTTGTTCAGCTCATTGTTGGACTCATTTCCCTTTGTCCATTTAAGATGCGGGCTTTGGATAACGTGCTGGAAGTACTTTGATGAGCATGGCCAATCTGTGGCCATTTCTCTTTAGTGCGGGTTTATGGCTCTTACCATTACCAGCCAATACTCCTAAACTTACCTGGCTGATTAAGGGTTTAAGGTTAAGGAAGCAACTTTTAGTGTAGAGGGGGTTTATGTGTACACGATGTTTTAAATTATGACCCGCTTAAGGCAAAAGCTGCTTGTGCGTATTTTTGTTCTATCGCCTATATCACCAGTTTATTAGCTGCCTGTAGCCACCATACAAATAAATGTTCCTCATACTTAAATAGCAAAACAGGTTTTTGTTTATTTCATCTTTAAATTACCTGTATGAGCATCTTATCATTTGTGTGATGGATTAATTAAAGAATATGTGTTATTAAATGCTGGTAAAAGACCTGATGTGAATACTGTTCTCTGCTGCCCTGCTATTTATTTCATAATTATTGACAGTTACAACTCATGTAGATCCATAGCGCACAATCATATGAAAATATTGGGCAGTTATATTGGCTATAGCTAAATGATTGGTTAACAGTAGCATTCCTGAACGTTTGGGATATAATATGCACCACGTCTATTGATTGAATATAGGAAAGTATTATTTCTAGTTTGGGGCATTAAATTAAACAGCCTAACATTGCAATCAATCTATCTAACTTGACTTACCAGGGAGTCCATCTTTTCAAAAGATTCGCCTGAATTACCATGAGATCAGACTCTTAATTAATATGTTGATGTAGGTAAGATTTACATCTACTCCATCTTGAGGGAACTACAGATACATGCCAATCCTGTGCCATATGCTTAGGAAACCATGTTTCGATTTTCCTCTGGTTATCTTTGTAGAAAAGATAGATACTGTATAAGTGACTTTCCAACTCTGAAAACCCAATTCGTTTCAGAGGTTTAATCCTGGCATAGCTTTTTGTCTAAAAAGAATAATCAGTTAAAAGATTGTTTCAGTCTAAGACTCAAGTCAAAGCTGCAACTCATTGAAGATCAAGCGTTCATTTGAATTATGGCACCTGTTAAAAAGTATAAAGTCACAAATGCAGTAATAATACATACTGCTTTTGATGTCAGAACGGATCCATTAAGTCACACTATAAAATAAATAAATTGGTGTTTTATGAAGGCACGGCTCAACCCATTCCTGGCATTTCATAAAAACCAGACATCTTCATGAGACACACTCTTTGAATTGCTGACAGAATGAGGACCCGGTATAAATAATTAGCACATTTTTCAACATGTTTGTCATTAGAAGTGGAGGGAGCCTGGCATACAAGGCTACAGATTAGTAGACATAAAGATGATTCTACTTGAAATAATGGACTGAACTGGAGTAGACATGAGTGCTTCATAGAGAAAACTGTGGAATATAGAATAAATTCAGTCTCTCCACTCTGTGTGTCACTCTGGTTCTTTGAGTGGCACTGGCATATTATCCTGGTGTCAGAACAGAAATCCGTCCTCCCCCTTTCTCTCCCTCTAAAACTAGCGCAGGTCCCTCGGGGGCATAAGGGAGATGGTTTCAAATTGATAATCACCAGTATTCATTATCGTGGTTCCTGGATTTACTCTTGAGTTCATTTCCTAATTACTTGATTATGTATCGGAAATTATTCATTAATGTTTTCCACTTCCAACAGTTTGCACAAGTCATTAATTACTTTAAGTGTCTCTCGATAAGTAATGATTGGTTCCCTCTCTGATAACCCCCCCACTGCTGATCCCTTGTCACATACAGCACATTGTTGTACATCAAGTGTTGAAGTATTTGCCATCAGATTGATGCAGTAAATGAATTTGATATGATGAAAACCCACCACATCAAGCTCACTCTCACAGTTTGACATGTGACACACAGACAAAGTGCTTTGTCTCAGCAGGCCCTTTTTGGCTTTGGCACATCTTTTTTGTCGTATCATTCCGTTGAACAAAAGTCATTTATATCCAGAGAAAAATAATTCACTCAAGAAAACGTTCCCACGATCAAAATCTAGACAGAAATCAGAACTCAAATGTCATAAACACAACATTTACAGGTTTAATACCTTACTCTCTAGCAAACTATATATGTTTTTTCTTCATGTTAATAGGGTTGTTTTTGCTTTGAAATTAATTGTGTATTAAATATTCTCAGCTTTAGGGGGAAACACAACTATACACTCTGTGACGCCCATGTCTTTAATGCATTTTCTTATTTATAATGCATTGTAATCTGCTTATAGCACTGTGTTATTATATACATTAACACTTATACATGCTTCATAACAAGATTATGATTATTTCACATTATATATGTTTTTAATAATGCATTATAGACATAGGCATCATCAAAAGTGATAACAACATCACACATGCTAAGCAACTCCATGGCTGTATTGCCCATCCTTAAAATCCTTGGTGCCATCCACATACAAAATACTGGCCACAGTACTGAAACTAAATTAGAATCTAAAAATGTCTGACAGCATGTTGATCAATGTGGATGGAAACAGAACTAAAGGGAGACACAGAGAGAGTTGGCTTGTGCCACTAATGTCAGATCAAGTGAGCGGATTCCAACTAGGTAATTGTTTATGATTAGTATCAAATCACAGTTTAGTCCACATTGAAATGTCAAACAATAAATGGATGGGGAATTTGAAATGTTTTACATTAAAAGCCCATCTCTAGATAGTCTTTGTTTTTGCTCCAGGTTGGTTTTTAATAATGTCTAAATTACTATTTTGAAAACATTAAAATGTCTGTAATTGTAAGATGTAGATTGATACAAATACATACACACATATCACAAAGAAAATAGTAATTTTCTCAGAAAAAACGGAATGTCATCATATGACACCCTGTACTAGGAAACAATTACCATACTAATGTATCAATAATCCATTAGTTGTGTCATTTCCAACTGCAGCCTCTCTTTATCCTTTTTACAGTAAAAAAAGCAAAGCTGCGATGCCATTAGAATGCTCTTAGATTGATATTGAATTGCCTTACTTCCTCTTTAAGTGCATTTTGAAGTATGACAGGCATCCTTTGGGAAAACACAGATGGACTGTTTACCATCCTTGTGTCATTTCATATTTTCCTCATTTCACGTGTTTACTTTTGAATCTTCTCAGTTGGACATCTCTTCCCCCTTTTCCTATTTTCATTATTTAGAAAATGATTCACCTCAGACATACTGCATATGACATTTTAAGGCACTGACTAAGAGACATATCCAGGCCTTGCATGAAATGTTGACAGTTCTTTAAAAGCTTTTATTCAGCAAGAAGAAGTGACGTTGTGTCTGGACAACATTATTTTTAGTTCTGATGATCAAATGGAACCTCAAAAATGTTTACGGTGCTGATAATATAAGAACGCTTTTTTCATGTGGATTATTATTATTATTTCATGTTTTTTGATAATATTTGAAATGCATATACTATTAAATTATAGACAGTAGACAGAATAAATGTACACACATCAAAGCAATCCAACTAAATGGCTTTTATACTTATACTAGACTAAGCTACAAAGCTGGACTTTATCGCAATCTTTACATTTTGAGGGAACTGGCCTGACAGTTTGTGTGTGTGTGTACTTGGTGTTAATCACTGTTTTATTGTGAAAGGCTGGGCACAATTTTTTTTATCATGTTTGGATTGAATTGATATATTTTAAGGATTACGACTAAAATGATGATTTGGATAAGGTTAGAGTATAAATGTGTGTTTGTCTTTGTACGTGTGTCTCCGCCTCATACTAAAATATTTATAACTCTGTGCATTTTTGCCCATGGACATACAAGTGTTGTATATTTGGCTTTGTGTCTCTCAGGGCACGAGGAGTCTTTGTTTGTACTTACAGTATGTGGATACATATTTGCATTGCTACCACCTTTTGGATTAAGCAGTTAAAGAGAAGCCGAGGGATGCAGAGAGAACGGGAGGAAGCTGGGGTGGGTAGGTGGGTCCTCTGTTCTTCTTGGGCAGATTTAAACAGGCAACAAAAGGCCAGTGGAAGGAAAAGTATGAGGAAGGTGAAGAGTGTATAATCTAGCATACTATGACTCATCTTTCTCCTTTTTTCTCTTAAAGTTGCATGCATGCATCCGTTTTGTTGCTGTTCCTGTAGGTTGGTGCACTCACCCCTCCACAAGTCAGGGGAGATCACTGTTAAAGTCATTTTGAATTATTTGTAATTCAGAGTACTTCAGAGGCCCACGACTGTGTAGTCAAAGCCCTAACTGAAATTAGACTCTGTAAGACGGCTTCCCGGAAAGTTAGGGTACATAACACGTATTATTTCTGCACCATTTGGCCAAGCTTCTTAGCATGCACATTTACAGATCTGCTGAGCAAACACGCCTGTCTGATGGTGAGCCGTTACTGGTTTTGACTGTGCTGTGCCCTTAAACAACAGTACTAAATAATACCATGTATCAGAACAGCTGAAAGTAATGTCTTTGTATGCTTATCTTCTTGTCAACTGTGGAAATATAAATTATCAACTGGTTCACATGACTAAAAGTCATTAACACATTATTTATTGAAATCCCCTTGTTGTTGTAAGACTACAGATGATGATCTTTTGATGTTAAGGTAACATTTTAAACTTGATGGTGTCTCAGACCCCTTCTGTCCTATATATCACTGTCACAAATTTGACTAGCCAAAAAGAAGACAAATGTCCGTTCCGGGGAGCGGGATGGGGAACTGCAATAATACAAATTGATTGATATACAGTAGACCTGGAACAAACTTGTGCGAGAAATGGAGTTATTTTTTTCCACGTCACAGTATGTATTCATCAGGAGCCAAATTCAGGTCAGCAGTCTGTTCTGTCACCTTGTATCCAGTCAGTTGAAACGCTGGTGTTTGTATGGCCACATAGTGTAACACACAGCGATAATGCTAGCAAAGCTCCATGTCAGCTTTCTCCAGAGCGGCTGAGTGGAGGGGAGCTGGTCTTAGAAGTCAGAGAAGGACAAAACATAAACACAGAATTATTTAGATTTTTTTAAAGCTATGTATTAAAATGTTTTGAAGATAAAATACATTTTGACCATATAATCATGGGATCTGGCCACAAGTGAGTAAGGTTTGTTATACAATCCAATGCATCAGTTTTGTCGAATGTTGCATGCTCTTTTCTCTTTCGAGAAAGTTTATGCAGGTTTACAAAAAAACTTCTTTTTTTTTATCTCCTTGAATGCCAGGAAAGTTTTGCATGTAGCATGACTGTGATTCTACCATTGCCCATTGGCACTCATTGGCATGCAGGCCTATGCTCCAGTGAGAGAAATGTTGTTTTCTACAACGCTCTGTGTGCACCTGAGTCACTCGTCGAGCGGTTCCTTTATCAGAGCAAAGCAGCAGGATGGAAGAGCACATCTTGGGCTGATAGTGGGGCTGCCACTCCTGACTAATCCTGCTCACCGCCGGAGAATAATAAAAAAAAAATAACCACCGTCTTGAGAAAGGAATGGAGGGAATCATTTAGTTGTATGGAGAGCAGTTCAAAGGTTTTCAGTCATATATACAGTAGAAGATCCATACTGCTGATTTAGATACATATGATACTGTAGAGACTGGCTTGGGAAGAAAGACGGACAGACAGATGGAAAGAATGAGAGATTGAGAGTGTGTGTGTCTGTGTGGGTGTGTGTGATCAAATTTTACATTTAAAAACATCCGATTGATTTTCACAAATCAAGTTTTCAGGTTGGCACGGTAAGTACATTAAACATGAGAAGGCTGCATGTGTATTAAAAGAAGTACATTCAATTGTAATGGCTTCTACATCTGCCTCTGATGTACCTTTTATGCTGTCTGAGTTCAAAATCTGTTATTGCATTTCATACGAGCACACATTAGTGTGGGAGATGGAGTGGAAGAAGAAGGAATGCAGCGAGTTCGATCCTTTTCTGGGAGGGACAGGCAGGGTTTTTTCACTTCAAGATGTCCAATATTGTAGGCTTGCTTGACATATTTGGTCTTTAGAATCTTCAAATGAGAACATCTGTTTACATCTGCACTTATATATAATACATCAGACCATGATCATTAAAAAAAAAAAATCAATGTGTATTGGATGAAGGAAAACTGAGAGAAAAAAAATCTTCCCAGAATAAAATGTGGAATAACAGGATTACATAAACAACATGTTTATGAAACATTACAAACAACATAAGTTAGAGATACAATACAAAAAAAGACAATACACTGTCAGTGTTCAATAGCAAAACTACTGTACATAAGTGTTCAACCCTAAATTATGAGAAGTGGGCTATGGCTCCAATAATGTCAGGCACAAAGAAAACCTGGATCCAAAGTCATTAAAATGGTTCATTGCTCTATTTTCTAATTTACTCATATACTCCAAGGAGTTCTCTAATTTGCAGGAGTTAACAACAATATGATCCACAAGGAGACCGCCCGTGTATAAAGCAAAGAAGCAAGATGAACAGAACTGAAAATTACAGCTGAAAATAATAATTTAAAGAAATAACCTGCTGTTATATAATTGCCGATACTTGAAAACTGAAACTAAAAGAATGACTACGCATTCCCAGCAAATCCCTGACAAACAGATATAAAAGCATTTCAGTGCGATGTACTTTGATTTATTTGCCAAAGGCACATCGATGTGCAACATAGACAGTTAGAGTGGAGTGACTGGAGCTATGGGAAGGATTTTACTTCTTTATACTGTCTTTTCTCCACGATGTTTTCAATACTAAATAGATAATGTAGCAGTCTAGGCCCGGAAGTACCCTACCCTCGCAGAGCGTGCTGAATAAGGGTGATGTTCTGCCCGAAGGCAAACTGTGGCAATAAAAAGCCTTTCAGGCAGACAGGTTGTCAGCACACGCTTCAGTTACTGATGGTGTGATTGCTGCTCACTCTGGATTCTTCGAGAATCTTTCACTAAGATGGGTGAATCTACAAAATCCAGAGAAGATCAGACTCAAAAGGTTTGCAGTAACCCTGCTTGCTGTACCAAAGCTGAAAGTACTGAGCATTTGTATTCAGGAATGAACTCTGCTCTTTCTTAAATAACGCATGCCAGCCATTTATGAAATGCAATGTTGTTCATACAGACACAAATATACAGAAAGCTGTAGGCTCAAACTACTATTCACCCTTTACTGGTGGAATTGAATGAATTTGGCATAAAGAAGAACATTGCGAAATATTCACACTAATTAGTCATTTAAAAAAGCCTATACCTGGCCCATAGCATTTCTTTATAATGACGTTTCATTCCACTAAAGTTGACACATTTTAATCCCAACTTTGGCCCACATGCAAGGCCATCAAACAGGCATAAAGCAACAACTCTGACTTGTTTTGGCCTATGTTACTGCTAGGAAAATGGCTAAATAAATGTTTTGATACCTTGATGTTCATCGCTCTTTTTTGCCTTAAGATGTCTTATTGTCTCCTTCAAAGGCTCTATCTAAAAATTAATATCTACCATCACCAGTCAAACTACTCAAAAGAAAAGCTTCAGAAATGACATGTTGAATTAACAACCAGCTCAGCATTCTTTCCATGCAGATTGAAGTAGAAGCCCTGCATCTTCCCCTGGACTCCAGAAAGGCTCAGTGAAAGACATGGTACATGCACCCATTCCCCCTTGCTATCCTCTTCCTTTGAAAGGATGACAGCTACATCACAGTGAGTCAAAAATGTGAAGCCAATACTTGGCAGCCCAGCAGTATTTTTTTTTCTTCCATTGAGAAGCGGAAATCAGGGATCCTACAGACATCACAGAATTCACTTTATTTCCCTTGCTGCCTGTGCTTCCTCTCCTGTTATCCTCTGAAGGCTCAGTATGACCCCCAAACACACTTTGTTGTTATTTTCAATATAAAATATCCATTCAGGGATTACTTGATGCTTCTCAGTGTTTATTCTCTACTCAGTCTACACGGTTCTCACTAAATGCAAGACAAATTGAGCATTTTCAGAACTGGCACTTCAGTGGAAGCATTTGTCAGTATCGTGCCCCATGTTAAAGCATGTCAACGTTGATACAGCAAGTGTGCGTGACCATTGTGATTTGTTTAGGGCATATTTTAGGAAGAGCAATAACACTTTCTGTCCCTATGGTGAATCAACATTCAGTAGTAGGGAGGAAAGGAGGAAGAGAGACTTGAAATGGTAGAAGCCAAAGGGCGATGGTCTCGGCCGGCCAGTTAGTGTATGAGATTCTACATGCTTAAGTTGCGTTATACACCACTGATATCCTCCTGCAGACTCACCCACTAAGCTGTGGTCATGACCACCATCTTCCCACATTTTTCACCAGCTCTCCCGATGGCTTTGCTCCCATGTGTTTCCTGGAAGCCAATCCAGTAAAACGCCACCTCAAACTACCCCATCTACACACACAAACACTCTCAGAGGATATCACTTCCACATCAAATCTTTTTTTCACACTGCAATATCACTCGCATTGACAGCAATGAATGAGTAAAATCATTTGACACACGGCTTAGCTGTGTAAAAAAAAAAAACATGATCTAATGTGCTGTGTGTTTTGTGGCACCAGTGTGAACCCACATTGCTGTTTATAATCAGACAGAATGCTTTACAGGACACTCACAAGGGTAAGGCCAGGGTTCTCAGAGGTGAGCACTGTTCCAGTGTTAGCCATTTATCACCAGCGCAGTGGGGATGCTGTGAATGCAGAGTGGTATTATGGGATCCTGCTCTCTTGATGTTGCCAGTGATACACATTTTGCTTGAGGCCAAGTGCGTCTTCCGCCATCCTTTAGAGGACTTTGAATTGGAATTCCTTCCCTGTAGGCTGACAGGGATTACTTAGTAAATGGGATGTTTACAAACAAGCATTCGTGTTTTTTTATGGGACAGATAAAGCACATGAGGAATACTGTTCCATTTATCGTTCTCTAAACAATGTGTTGTTTGCTTAATTAAAGAATCGCTACTATATTACATAGGTAAGACCATTTATTCTGTAGAGATGATAATTTAAGTAAAAAACTAATGATTTTTCATAATGTATTATATAAAACACACATAAGTCATCATAACATAACAAATGGACCTAGAGTCTCTTCAATAAAGCTGATGATGATAACAACTTTTAATGAGTATTTTGTATTCTTTAAACATTTTCAAAGAAATGCTCTAAAGACCCACTGAACAATTTGTCTTTCCCCCCTTCCTTACCTACACCTGTTTAACTCTCAAGAATAGAGATATCTTGTCCACCATAGCGCTTAGTTGTGTCTATTCATATTGAAACGTTTCAAAATATTGTGATGTTGAGGAGCCTTTTAACCGTTGTTTACCAGTTGGCGTTGCATTGTTTGAGCCTTTTGTGTTTTTCGTGATCAAATACAGATGCATTAGAACAAGGAAATATAATAAAAAGATGAAGCCAAAACAAAGAGTGACCAACTGTTCACATGTGTACTATTGTAGATTGCAATGAGTTTAAAAGAGCATCTGTTGCAATGCTCTGAAGATGAAGAGGGTACTGCAGAATGAGAGCTGTTATAGCAAATGTGTCCTCTTCAGAGAATAGATTCAACATTTGTTATATGTTAGTGGACCACAAATCCAATAAACAATTCTGAAAATCAAGAATTATGTTAAAGCCCTAAATATGCACAAACTAGGCTCATATGAGATCTAGTTTTTATATATAGAAGCATTCATATATCACAATATGGTTGCTAGTTGTTGCAGCTTCATCATGATGATTGGTCTGGACTCATGTGATTCCTCTTTGAAACGACAATAAACACTGTGTGTTGGAGCTGATTGCAGACCTTTTGGTCTAGTTCTTCAGTTTTCTGTCACATATATCAAAAGGACACATTTGACTGGCTTGTAAACACCCCATTTCAAAGTCCCATTGCTGTTTCGAGTGGTAGGGCAAAGCAGAAACAATATATATCCTTGAAATTCTGACAAAAGTCTCTTAAAGAAGAAAAAGAAAGAAACGGGGGCAGTTTCATGATCATCTCTTACAAAATGACATGCTTTCATCGCTGCCACATCCTCCCTTGGTATGTCACTGTATCTATCTTAGTGTTCTTTTGCCCTCCTTTTTTGCTTTTGGCAGGAAAAGACAGGAGACATGAAACATTTCCCCCCTTTTTTATCTTTGACAAGGCTTGTGAAGACTTGTGAAGTTGGAGAGAGGAGGTGTGCCATTTTTCTCCAACCAACAAAATGTAACAGCTTCTCTGCACTGGAGAGATCACCTTTCCCTCAAAGGCTCCTACGGCAGCAGCACCTTCTGTGAGACTCCTGGAATAATGTTGTGAAGGGACATCAAGAGCATATCCTTTTTTGCGTACTCAAGCTGCAATATATTTCAGGCAGCAACTTATTTGCCTTGTCTGAACTATAAATGTCCCCCTTTTTCTTTTGTAGTAATTATATTTTAAGCTGTAGAATAAGTGTGACTGAAATGTTATCCTAATTTAGAGATTTTATCACATCATGCTGCTGCCTTTACCCACTTAAAACCTCCTGCTCACACTTCCTGGTAATAGGCTTGTCTCAGACACAAAAGGCTGAACATGACATGCACCTTGTGATGTCAATGGTTGCTGGCAGGTTGATAGACAGCCAGGAATGGCAGGGTTTCCCCTTCTCTATCTAATTAGCTCATAGAAGGACATTAATGCAATTTCAGCAAGACTAGTGCTTATCAAAAAATTCAATCCCCCCGAAAACATGATGATAGGCTTTTTTACACCAGGCTGGTCGTGTAGTCAGAACAAATTATCAGGTACTGGAGCCATTTGAACAGTCACATTTATGAATAGGTCAGGCTACTTGAATTAAAAGATGTATGAGATTTTAATGGAATGCAACATATTCAGAAAAAAAAAAATATTACACATGCTCTAGATGGGAAAAGCCGTGTTCAAGTTTGCAACATGTCCAGGGAAGAGATTAAAAGGGCAAAACAAATTGGGTTTCATGGGACAAAACATGTATTGCTCAGCCTCCCACAGAAGTGGAAGCCAGACGACCCCTGAAAAAGCTGCCAGCGTAGCACAGGGCAGAGCAGAATCTGTTTTGTAATGGATGGAGAATGTTTTCTTTATATATTCAGTACACATAAACACATCAGAGCACACCTCGCTTGGGGGAGGCGACAGGGGCTGCAGAGAGAGTGTGTAGTGGCATAGAATTACCATGAATAATTAAAAGACTGGTGTGAGCATTCTGGTAGCTCTTTGATTGACTCTGAAAGCCCCAGGAAGAAATTGGCAGATGAGAGCAAACTGCAAAATGGCCAGCTCTTTGCTCTCAGCTCCCCGCTTAAGATTTGCTGGGCTAAAACCTTGAATCAGCAGTGTTATGGGAGGGCCTATTTGTGTAGGTCTGCCTCGCAGTTAGATCCAAATTCTACTCATCAAAAAATGAAAAAAGAGAGAAAAATAAAAGCAAAGGCACATAAGTTGGCTTGTAGGCCCTGTGAGGTGACCTGTTTGTTTTCTCTATTTTCAGTTGGATAATTTATTCATCGGTGAAATGGAACAGTTGGCAAACTGTTAAAGATGTTGTTTTCTTATATGGACACCTGGAGGCCATTTCTTGCATTCAAGTCTCGTATTCATAGCATGAAGTCTCCTAACAGAATTACAAAAGAACAAAAATGGCTGACATGTGTCATTGCCGGGGAGAGTGGCCCATGGGGTGTCATCTGCAAATTTGCTGAGTGCACAGGAAGGAAAGGTCAACAGGGACTGGGGCTTGGCAGCAGCCCCTCACCTTCCCATAGTGTCCGGATGTGGGCGGCATCCCATTACTCATCCATATCATTTTGTCAAGCCAGCACCAATGTCCTTAGATATGTGACATGAAGGCCATTCAGCTAAATGAAACCTGCAGGTGACTCATGTTGTTCTGTTATAAGCCACTCACGATCACCAAGGTGTTATAGTAAAAATGGCTGCATTTTTTAAGCTGTGTTTTATATTAAAGAAGTGACGATTTATATGTTTCGATATGGCAGTTTGCCTGATGCTGATATGCAACGGGTTCAGGTAGTTTCTTTGCTCTGTTGTTATTAGTATTGAAATATATCTGCTCAAAGTCATTACATATTTCCAATTCCACCCATTTAAGCAAGATAAAAGGACCCTTTAACAATATGTGAAAGATTCACGGTCAGCAGGTTGCCATGGTTAGAGTAGGAGAAAAGCCGTCCCGTATGCATTTTGTATGCATGAAACTGACATGTTGTCTTCTAAATGCACACTGGATTTCCATTAGCTGAAAATATTAAATATTTCTCTATTGGCATAATGTAAAGATCCACTAAATACCACAAGATCAACTGATACACAGATGATTACAATTGATATCATAGTGTAAATGATGGTCATATTGTATTGAAAACATACATTTATCTGCCCTGAGTTTTACGTTGGTTTGAAAATTCAACGTGATTGGGAAATTCTGACCAGGTAATGGAATGTTTTATTAATCTTGATGTTAGGAAATGATGGCACCTGGTCTATCAAATATGCATAGTACTCAATATCCTTACCATTATTGCGGAAATGTGGGGAGGCTTTCATTTAACAAATCTAAAATAAATGTCAGCTACAGTAAGCTTAAGTAACAGCCCGCAGCAGATATAACACAGATCTCTCTAACATGCCAGTCAACACAACAGCTCCATTCATTGTCAAGCAGCTTTAATGAAATGTCAGATGGCTGCCTGCCTACCTGACTGCCTGACCTGAATTTGCCGTTTGATGCCCCTTTGTACTCTGTGAAATAAGAAAAACTGGTTGCCATGAAAGATTCTTGCTAAAAAGGGGGAACAGAGAGACACATTTTAGACTCCTTGAAGCAAACTCACTGTTTTCTGCATTTTGTTTTGTTTTTTGTGTTATAAAGTGTCATATTTTGTTGTCTTAATTAGTTTGGATACAAGTCCCATGTTCCAGTGCTTATATTTGTTTAAATGATTTTAAATGTGTTCGTCGGAGTGAAAGGGTTTCAACGATGTTGTTCTATCACTGGTTATGTCAACAGTTTCTAAGTTGTTGGTGAAGAATATGCACAAAGAATATGTCCCCACTGTCCATTCCTTCCCCTCCCCTTGAACTTGCAACCTTTGAGGACGACCATCATTCATACGTACATTTCAAAGACTCAAAACTTCCAATATGAAGGACAATTGTGACGAACGTTTTCCAATACATTTATACAGTATATGTTAATAAGCAATTATCTTAAAAATAATTGTTCCCCTTTTGTGCAACAGAACATACTATCATAACTGTTAGGTGGTATTAGCTGTAATGGTTTGGAAACCATCATTGACTGTTTAAAGGCAACTAGCAGTGAATCACACGCTCTATAACAATGTCAGCTTATTTTCTGAATGTAAACATGCGTCATCTTTAGCTGTTGCAGTCTCAAAGGTCAACTACCCATCCATTATTGGAACTCAGTAACTGAAAAAAGGATGCACAGTACATTGTACACAATATGATGAACACTGTACATTGTTCCTGTGAGTAACCAATTCAAAGATAGAAGGGAAGGGGAATGTACCATGGTTCAATGTTTGGCAGTTTGATCAGAGCTTGATATCTCTACTGCTTTCTTCTGAGGTGTGAAAGGTTTGACAGAATGATATAACAATAAAGAGAGTTGTGCTGATACGAAAGAGGAAGTGTGAAATGCTATATGTCTCTGCCAGTCATACGTTATATTTTAACCTCTGGTATCTGATGACAAGCATTGAAGCTTTAGACGACCCACCATTTTCTACTCCTTTCTATATTACCCATGACCACAAAAAATCCGCTGGCAAAATATACCTTGCTTTGGAGAGAATGGAAAATGTGTGTTGGTATGCGTGTGTGAGTGTGAGTGTGTGTTGGAGATAGCGGATGGGGTGATGGGAAATAAAAGAGAAGAAAGAGAGAGAGCACCGTAGGTAGGCAGTGAAAGTAATGGTGCTGTTTATGGATTGGGGCTATTTTGTACATCAAAGTACACAGAAAAGGAGAGAGAGACAGTGAGGGAGGAAGAGGGAGAGAGAGGGGGGGGAGACTGCTGCAGGCCATTTGATTGTCATTGTTTCTCCTAGGTCATGTGGGAGTGCATACGCCTTGTTTTTTATTCTTTTGTTTTCCCTCCTCTGTTCTTGCTTTCTCCCCAGTAATATCAAGCAACACTGTTGAAAATGCTATTGACATAAGACAATAACAAGCGCAGCTAGCTCTTCTTTGTTGCTTCCATGGATCAAAAACTCCAGATTGCTCTGTGTCCTGCCTCTCTCGGTGTTTCTCTAATATGCTGTGTGCGACCTACCCTTCTAAGCCTTTCATAATCATTTTAAAGTAGTCAGTCTTAATCGCTTCATCCCTCTCCTTAATCTCATCATACATATTCTTTAATCTCCTCAGAGAAATACTCTGTCTACATACACAGTTATTCTCAACGTAATCATTATGGATATATGGTCTTAATGTGCATGTTTCGGTTTTCTTTTGGGCTTCAGATTTAATTTAATTATTGCTCTCTAATCTGGCTAACCACCAAACATCTGTGCAGGTATAAAAACAAACACACACACACACACACACACACACACACACACACACACACACACACACACACACACACACACACACACACACACACACACACACAGACACAGACACACACACACACACACACACACACTCACACACACACAAATGCACAGATGTCCAACTGATATCTGAAAGTGTGTGGGATATGCAGCTGACTGTCCATTTCACATAAAAGCTCCATTTACAGAAATGATGGTTTCTAAGCCAAGTGCAGGAAGTCAATGGAAATCAACCAGAGATTGCCCGTCATGCTTTGACGTACATTTACACCCATGTTAATCATAAAGTTGCAAAATGGAGCCTTTTTCCTTTTTCTTAAGACTCTGCAGAGTGTCCTTCAGGTCTCCTTCCAGCATCATGTGTGAGCCTGTCCAAAGAGATTTGACAAGGGCCCTGCAAGGAGAAGGAAATAAAACCCAGAGAGATGAGGCAAACATATTAATCTTGTTAAGTTAAACATCGACCCCCACCTCCTCTCTCCGTGCTCCTCCGCTCTTCTCCTCTCCCCATTCCACACCCAGATAATGTGCAGTGCTCACAGTGAAAAATCAGCTAATTTCAGACCACGACTCAGTCTGGCTTACAGATGCTCTTAGGGTGGTGCTGAGCTCTATGCTACTCCTCCATTAGTCGCCCCCCACCACTGTCTCTGCCTTTGTGATTGTTTATGTGTCTGACTGTGTCTCTCTGGAACACACAGGCACACACATTCAATCTTCAGTCCCTGTCTCTCTCTCCGGGCACATTTACTGGAAAACACTCACGCACATTTATCTCAGCCCTTCATCCTCGGTCCATCTGTGACCTTGAGATGTATGATGGATGTGGGTCTTTGATGTAACCGAGTTTTAAGTTTTAGATTGACAGGGATAGAACATATTGATTATGTTACTGGGAGACCAAGAGAGTAGTGATGGGTCGAAAGACAAACATAAAATCACACAAATGACAAAGTAAAAAAGAGAGGGAAAAAGAAAAACTCCTGTAGAGTGTTTGGAGTTGATGGACAATGTTTCCCCCTTGTGGTGCTGGCAAGAAGGTAGGGTGTATTTGTAGTGTGTCTTTAAAACACAAGCGGAGCGTAAGAGGAAGTGTCGGTTTGAGTTTGTAATGAGTTCAATGATTGTGTTACCCCTTGGGAATAAAAAGGGCATGGAAATTAATCCCTGTGTTTAACTTCAATCCCTCTGTTTGTTTCTGTCCCCAACCAACGTACTATCTCTTCTTACCTTTCTCTCTCTTATTTCATCCTCATACAAAACTCCAAACATCTTTAATTAGCAGGAATAGAAACAGCAGTGTTATACTGTAGGTGTTATTCACACCAGCCACAAGCTTCCTGTCAGAGCAAGCCTCATCCATGGCTCGAACCCACTAACATCTAATTCACAGCTACACCATGTCGATGTCTCAACTTTAAATACATTATATATGTGAATTGGTCCTTTTTACCAAAAAATGTAAAACATAATAAGTTAAAACTTAAGAGTATGACCTTTTATCTCAAGCAAGAAAACAAAACAAATGAATCTGCCGGATATTTAATTTATCCTATCCTCTCAGTTGAGCAAATTGGGAAATCTTATCAGTCATCGCTGGCAGATGTTCTACAGTGAAAAGGGAAAATGGCTTTTTGAATTTCACTTGAGTGAATATCTCTGCCTTTCCATGCTTTTTCTCTTGGTACAATATGTTGACTTCACTCAGTAATGAGATTATTCTTCAGCTTAAGTGACCAGAGAAAAGCCCACATCTCTCTTATATCCGGACATATTTCCTTTTTACATCCTCTGGATCTTCTTACTTCTGCAGGACAATGGAGGTCAGCCCACTAATGCTGACCGCTGCTGTTCAGAGTGCACAAGAGAAAGACAGAGAAAGACAGACAAAGAGATGAAGAGAGACAGAGGGAGAAGAAACTGCAGGAGATGGAGAGCATTGAGTATTGAACCGAAGCCCTATGGCATTAAAAGTCTGCCTAATGGTTGAGTAGTTGTTTTATGTGAAGCTGTAATGCATAGAAAAAAACTGTGAAAAATGTAGAATTGTAACTATAATCTGTTTTCTCTTAGTTGCTCGTGTATATGGTTCATGGATTATGTTGGAAATGTGTCTGAAGTGACCAACAGACGGAAGGGAGACACGTTAGAGCTGAACCTTGTGTGAGTTGGCTCTTAACGGTTGCTGGTGCAATGTGTGTGTGCCTGAGTGCCTGAGCGCATGTGTGTGTGCCTGAGTGCGTGCGTGGGGCTTCACCAAATGTACAAGCATATGGTCACCCTGTGACTGTAGAGAAGCCATTAATGCTGCACGGCCCTAGGAGCTTATACTATGCGCAGCTTTCATTCTGCGATGCCTTGGTGGCACTGCCTGTCTCCACCATTATGCCACTGGTTTTTAAGCTCTTGATGACACTCTACCCTGAAAGATGAAGATTATTCCTCAAATGTGCAACAGAGATAGGGCAGATTATCTCTGCACAGATATCCCTACACGGCTGTAACGTAGTACCAATGCTCTCAGTTTCCCTGGCAGAATAATGTACTACTGCATGCAGCTAAAAGCTTTAGTTTATTCATGATATCAGAATGTGGCACTTTTCTGCAAGCTTTCTAAAAAGGAGTTACATAACAAAACAACTGCAGTGCTAATGCTGCTAACATAAACACAAACGTTATTCGGTCAGATATTAAAGATACAGAGAGATGACCTTATATGAGGATTATCCCTATTTCTGGATGGTAAACATTTATGTAAAATCAAGTTGAGACCGACTTAACGGCCCGTCCACACAGCGGCGTGCGTTGAAGCTTCCAACGCTTCTGCCCATTCACTTTGAATGGGGTGACGTCACTTTTAGCCGAACTGCATTTTGGGAAGCGACGCGGAGCGTTGCTGGCGTTGCTCGCTTCAAAAGTTGAGCAATGTTCAACTTTTGACGCCTCGGCAGAAGCGTCAGCCAATCGAATCATATGCCAGTAGAAGCTCGAGCCAATCAAACCGCTGCTTGTGTGTCAGAGGCGGGAGATTCATGTGATTGGTTGTTGGTCGAGTATCAGACACGCCCGCCGGCAAGCGTCAATGCACGCCGCTGTGTGGACGGGCCGTAAGAGAGGCTTTGAAATGAGGTTATCTATGTTTATAGTGCAGCTATTAGCTGTATGATAGCATGAAAGGCTGTCCAACAGACATCCAAACTCTTATCTTTACTGGTGTATAAAACATATTCTCCCTTCATATTTGCCTTATTTCTCACTCTTTCAAATGTCTAGCTCCTTTTGATGACAATACCAATTAATGTTATAATAATAACAAATACATCAATATTCAAGACACTGGCTTTCGCAAGGATTGACTCTATTTACAAAGTATTCTTAGTATTCAATAGTGACCATCGGTAAGGATTCACACTTTCCGACTGGAACATCTTCTCCGTTATAAACCGTTTGTATTCAATCCATTTCGGGATAAATAGCATTGAAATGTGCATTTGAAAATTGATTAGTTTAAAAAGAGGAACAGTGGAAGGCCTCTGAGAGTCCCAGCAGAAATCACAATGACATTATTTAGCTAAGAGAGAGGCAAGAACCCTTTCAAGAACAAGTACAGGAGAATAATTGGAGTACAAGTGCTAGACTCGCATTACCGGATCATAAGGGTAAGTGCTTGGGACTTTGTGTGTGTGTGTGTGTGTGTGTGTGTGTGTGTGTGTGTGTGTGTGTGTGTGTGTGTGTGTGTGTGTGTTTGTGTATGTTCAGGAAGAGAATCCAAGGATAGAGACAGAGAGAGAGACAGACAGATGAAGATGGAGCCATCTCACACAAACCGGGAGATAGATAGGACTAAATGTTGGTGGATAGCCTACCTGGGGAGGTCAAAGCAAAGGCAGTAACTTGACCTGAAACCAATGGTTCACAGAGAGAGAGAAAAAAGAGAGAGGGGGGGGGGGGTGGGGGACCCTCATGAGATGTGTCATGTGTCTTAGGTTAACAGCCAGCTAAATGCCCAGTATGTGAGTATCATTGAGACCATTTACCCTCTCATACCTCCCAGATGAATTGAATTGTTTTTGTTGTGCCACTCGTTGTGTTGGTAATAGTCTGCATCCAAACACAGCTTGTTCTAACAAACAGATGAATTATTCTTTGAGAAGTGACAACTATGCTCAGATAAATCCTATACAATTACTTTGATAGTTTTCAGGAGGGACTTGTTTTTTGCCTGTGTGCTGAAGAGTGTAGGGGATATTTTTTGATGAAGCCAATATAACTCAACATCCTTATTCATCTCAGATGCAGTAAAATTAGTTTTTGAACTTTCTTGTAGGGAACATGACATTTATTCTCTGGTGATATTAAGATGTGTGTGTGTTCATAAAAGGGAAACGGACAATATGAGAGTGGAAAAAGTATTTATTTGTCAGATATGCATTCAAAAAAACGTTTACAATGGAATTAACAAAGGAGTTGCGAGACAAGAGAGGAATCCTCTCTAGATAACAATCAAGGCTTTATGATGTATCTGCTTGTGGAGAATACTAAACAGCAAGGATTTGACTCAAATTATTCTGTAAAAGCAGCTTATTGAGGAAAATATATTGCTATTTGTTTATGTGTTGAGGATTTTCAGTATGATTCCAGTTTCAACCTAGGACAGGAGAATGGATGACATGGACACAAATGACATGTAGATCAGTCACTGACGCCCACACATTTAGTTTGAAACTAGGAGTTTGCATCAGCAATACATGTTTCAGGTATAGTGTATATTGACAATATCTGCAAACTCTTCACAGCCACATTGAAATCACACAGTGAAGGTTGTCGAATTTGAATGGGCGTTGAAAAAAGTGTTAGTTTGTCATTATCACATTGTTTTCACATAATCATTTCATGCTTTGTTAAAGGAGTGAATATCCATTCTAGTTGTTTTGTGTAGCATTAAACCTAACAGCATGTGTGCAATCTTTGTCGCTCCTCCTAGATCGTAATTGAAATTTGCCATGCAGCAATTACATTTCTTAAAAAAAGGAAATAAGAAAGTTCCAAGCTGTATCAGCATATTGTGTAGAACATAGGGTTGAATGTTGGAATATAGTGTGGTTATAAAGTTGGACGGAACGAAAAAGCTATTGTGAGAACAGAACCTTTACCGCATGCTGCGTGCCAGTCCGTCGGAGCCGGGCCTTATGAACATAACAAACCTCAGTTCTCTGAAGAAACAGAAACTGTCAAGTTCCTGTTCACATCAAACACTACTAACAAGGATGCTAATTTGTTGTAAAAGGCCACAAGGCTTGTTGAGTGTGAGAGAGGCAGACAGATAGAGTGGGGGAGACAAAGAGAGATGGACTTGCCATTGCAAGGTGAAGGCACAGAAAGACATTACTGACACAAAAACTGTTTTTCTCATTTCGCCATTGAGGAAAGACACACTTACATCTTGCTAGCCTTTGAAAAAAATAAATACATATAAAACATGTGAGTCTGATGTGTCAGGGACAGGGTGTCATAATGAGTAACATTTCAACATTTCACCTTTTGAAGTGTTAGAGCTCAAGGTGTTAGAAGAATAGTATGTTCCAAAATAGCACCAAATACAGGAGAAAATGTACTGGAATATTATCTGTTGCACGCCATCCAATCCATACAGCACCATTGTACTCTGTTGCTTTACAATGAGTTTGAATAAATACATCTAATTGATTTATATATTGCAATGCAAAGATACAATTGATATTGACAGTTTTTGGTTGATTTATTAATTTTGTGTTCATAATTTAGAAATGTATTGTCCCATTTGTTGTATTGCTCCTCTGTAGCATCGTTGGCATGACTCAGTTGATCCCCTCCCTGTCATGCCAATGTAGCAGATTTAAGTGATCTGATTGAGAGAGACGAGATTATAAAGAGACAGAGAGACAGGGAGATATGATAGACGATAGAGAAAGTACGAGTAATGGTTATCAGCTCTCTGATTTAACAAGAGAGACTCTACGGAGACTAGCCGCTATCTCTAGATAGAGCTCTCGACGCTATCTATTCTCTCTCTCTCTCTCTCTCTCTCTCTCTCCTCTCTCTCTCTCTCCATGCTGATCTTCACAATATCTGACAAGCTGGGCGTTAAGGGGTATATCATGACAACCAAGCGCATAAATCCGCACCATTGGAAAACAAAAGGATTTTAATCCTTATATGGCTTACCGTTTGCAGTACATGCTCTCAAAACACATGTGGAACTGTCAGTTGCTTTCCTTTCTTCACTGTCTGTAGCCCGCCTCGCTCTCTCTTTCCTCCCTTCCTTTCTGTTACTTACCCCTTTTTCTCTCCTTATTATATTTGTTTGCTTAATTCCTTAATGGGATAATGAGAACAGAAACAAAGCCTATCAAACTAATATTTAGGAGATCACTAGCTGCTACGTACAACATTATTTCCCAATACAAATGATTAAAAACTAAAACATTTGTATGTACTTGAGACAAATATCATTTTAGGAGCCGTATTATTTAACTCCCTCTGTGGTTTGATAAGAGAGTGCACATACTTGAGATGATTAAAGACTGAGACCTCTCTGGATGCGCATTAATTAGCCGTTTCAATTTCGCTTTGGATTGTGATCACCTTGGGTAAGTGTTCAGTGATGTAGGTGCAATGTAAATCCATTTGTATCTTCAGTGGTAATAAAGTTTGAAAGAGCCATGCCTTGAAGACAGCTTTTCTAAAAATCCGTTTGATGTGTTTTTACTAGATCTTGTGATTAGCAGGACTCTTTGGAGGCTGGATCATTGAGATGATTGATGGTTATAAAGTGACCCTTAAGATGAATGCCACTGATGAGCACAAAAATCCTCTGGGCTGTCCTCTACGCCGCTAAGGAATTACTTTGTCCTCAGCTCCAAAAAGGATTTGGTTAGAGGTCGTTCCTGAATCTTTGATTATTGGTTTTAGTATCAAAATCGTCAGTCTTTGCCTTTTCATGGAGAACATTCATGTTAGATCTCTATTGATAAGTGGACCTTTTCAAAAAATATTTTGGATTTCATAACACACATTGTACAGATACAACAAAGGAGTATCAGCACCGTATGTACTCACACAATCCATATATAGTATTACTTTGTCTTGAAAATGCAGGCATCTATTTAGGACATAAACAAAAGGCAGTGAAGCATTGTTTTACAATTTAAACTATGGTGAATGAAAAGGGTTGCCTTTTTGTGAGTGCAATCATCTTTAAAAGTGCTGTGTGTGGCTGTCATTTCATAATAAACAAACCAGAATGTAAATTGAGGAGTAGCTGTTGATGGGTTACAATAATTGTTTCTCTGCTCAAGACGTATTAAAAGAATAGAATACTTTATTGTCATTATACACGTGCAACGAATCGAAGAGCTACATTGCAATGATTGCTCTGGGAAATAAACTGTATACTGACTGAGCCTAAAATATAATGTATATCTAAAGAACGTTAAGTTATGATTTTCATAGGTTGTATCTTCTGCACATTTAAAGCCATTTTTGCAAATATTCTCAGTTATTTATTCTAGATCTACACAGCTTAACAGTGAAACAACCTTTAGGGGGGAGATGACAAGCCCTCTATGGCCTGAGGTGTGGCAGTGACACTGATGATGCTCAGATGACAGACAAATGCATGGGCTTGACATGAAAGAAGGTTTTACTATATTCATGGCTGATGGTGTGCATGTCCGTGTGGATGGATAGATGGAGGGATGGATACATGTAACCGTCCCGAATATTTGAGATTCTTGATTGGATTGAAACCCTCAATAGGATCATTTCTCTTTTATTCTATAAATGCTATCAGAATGACTTGCAGGTCATGAATCTGACTGCCTTTTGATTCAAATTATGATAAAAAATATCCATCCATATAAGACAAAGAATAGATTTTATCATCTATTTGCCCACATGAAATGAAAGGTCGGCTTGTTCTTTTGAACCGTTGTCAACCTGCCTTTTAATCAGAGTTTATGGAAACATGGCCCCATTGTGAGATAGAGATAGGCATGACTCTCATGAATGTGTGTTCTCATATTAAGCCTGTTTGAGGATGTGGCTACTTGTCAGATCAGGTCACTTTAATTGATTTATCTGCTTGGCACAGCTTTGTGAGCACTACAATCCATCTTGTTTTAGAATGCAATTTGACTGGCTGCTTTACAATAGCTCCAAGACACTAAATCAATATACAGCACGCAGTATATATCCATGCATAGGTAAGTAGATAGGTAGGTTGATACGTAGGTAGGTAGGTAGGTAGGTAGGTAGGTAGGTAGGTAGGTAGGTAGGTAGGTAGGTAGGTAGGTAGGTAGGTAGGTAGGTAGGTAGGTAGGTAGGTAGGTAGGTAGGTAGGTAGGTAGGTAGGTAGGTAGGTAGGTAGGTAGGTAGGTAGGTAGGTAGGTAGGTAGGTAGGTAGGTAGGTAGGTAGGTAGGTAGGTAGGTAGGTAGGTAGGTAGGTAGGTAGGTAGGTAGGTAGGTAGGTAGGTAGGTAGGTAGGTAGGTAGGTAGGTAGGTAGGTAGGTAGGTAGGTAGGTAGGTAGGTAGGTAGGTAGGTAGGTAGATAGATAGATAGATAGATAGATAAAAAGATAGATGTATATGTTGATGGACAGATGAATGGATGGAACGAAGGAAAGATAGATATAGGTCTTTACCTTGACTCATTTCAAGATCATAGCCTGTCATTCTATGATGGTGTGACCTGTCTTTTTTATGGGGCTCTTTCCTTTTACTCTCTGACCTGCACACAAACCTTGTTTGCCCTTTCCTTCTCAATGTCAGACCATCTTTCTGAACTGAAAGCCCCCTTCTGCTACCAAGCACTTTTACTTTTTATTTTCCTTTACCTTAGTCGTTTCTATCTAACACTGAACCTGCCATGATGAGAAGTATTATACACATCACTACCCTTCAAACACAGAGCAGGAAGCTGGCTTGGTGCTGTAGAGAGACAGAGCTTCACACAATCCTATTCTGTCTCCGGAGAAAGTAATCTGAACTCTTCTGAACATGGATTTCCTTTTTGCTTGCTTGCTTCATAAACGTGCTTGCAACTCTTGCTGACTCTTTTATTGACAAGTGGTGGAAGAAGTATTCAGATATTTAATAACGTAAAAGTAACAAACCTATAAAGCAGACATAACAGCTTTTTTACCTATCTACAGTACAGTATATACTGGTGTCACTGTTGTTCTTCATGAACACCAACCTGGATTGGCAATTCTCTAATGCAAATATTGTTATAAGCTATAATCATAATCAATGTAATGATCTAGAACTAGTGCCTAATTTTAAAGCACATATTTTGACTACTCCAACCCAAGTACAAGTTTGTAATATAAATCAAGATTTGTGAATAACATACCCTCTTTAAATCTCTTTTATGGCATACTTAATGTTGCTGAGTGCTACCAAATTCCTAAATCCATTGAAGTCTAAAAATGTAAAACATCTGTGACAAAGGAAATTGTGGTTATGATATAAATACTATAGGTGGTTTACATCTTTCATCTCCAATGTTACTTTGATCATTTCAAAACATTTAAATGTATCTGCAAGCGGCAATCACTCATTTATACAACCTTTGGAATTATCTTGAACTGCAGTACAAAAAATGCTGCCATTTAAGATCTGGGTTTACTAAATTATTTCATAAAAAATAAATAATGAAGCATTGTTACAGAACAGGGAATACCCCACCTAATCTCGCAGTCATACAAAAATCCTGCTGTATCTTTCTCTGTGGCTGATGATGGGATCGATAAGATAATGGACATTACAGTTTCACCATGTGGAACAGATGAAAATGGAGAATCTGAGTACAGAAGATTCTTCTGTGTTTCAGTCCAATTTCTTAGCATGTATCTGTGTAATTTCCCTGGAGCTTAGTAGACCCGTCAGTGTCCAGCTTGCTCTCCCCCTTCATTGCACTCACAGGGTGCTCTCTCCGTTGTTCCCCCATACACAATGGATAAGCTTCTGGCTTTGTCCCTCTGGGTCTTTTTGATTCACTTGAAGAGAGCCAGAACAGACACTGCCAGCCATGGCAGGGCATACAATGTCTACGCAGACTAAACACACTCTCTGCAGAAGTCATCTTTGCTTTAACTGATCAAACAGCTCAAAGGATGTAAGGCTGCTTATGAATATAATATAAGTCCAATATATGGATCATTCTATGTGTTTAAATAATAATTACAACAGTAAGTGATGCTGTTTAGAGGCATACGTGTTTTATTGACTTGGTACAATATGTGTAAAAATATGTTCTCAGTTATTGGACAATGCACAGTAAGCCTGATTTGATTATACAAAAAGACTATAGCTACACTTTGGTTTAAGAGCTACTGTGATGGCATATGCAGCAAATATGCAGTCAATATATCAGTGTGCAGTATCTCAATTGTGCTGCGTTTTAAATCAAACAAAAATGAAAGAAGGGAAACTCCAGCTACAACATGAAAAACAGCTTTAAGAAATCCATCTTAATATAGCAATACATTTCAGTGGCTCACCAAGCCAAAAGAAAAAAAAAAAACAGTCATAGGCTTGAAATTCCCCAGCTTGTTTGTCTGGCTGAGCGGCCTTAATTTGGTTGTATCGCATTTATGCCTCGTGGTTGATACTAAGCGAGATGAATCATTGTAAAATATGAGCCAGATCAGCCTCTTGTTTCCCGGAGGTAAAAGCTTGTAAGACCGCTGGTAAATACACCTAGAAGAGAACATTTCCTCTGAGACAAAGAGGAGGAAAAGCAAGAGAAAATTATAGAGAGGTTGTTAGGAGCCTTTTGTATATCCCTGTTATCCTTTTTGATTCCTGATAGAAATGTATGTGTGTTTGTGCGTGCACATTTATGACTATAAGGATTTAGAAAAGCTTGTGTTAGAAGGCGACAAGTTGAACATATGAGTGCAGATTAATAAAGCAAAGTATCAGTTTGGGATATTTTTCTTGTTACGTTGGACAGTATGTGATTAGCTATCTTTAGGACCTCACATTCTGCCAGCCTTTAATCTCCTGCCTGACATCTAGATCATCTAAAAGTGCTGAGAGGTTGACCCCCCCATCCGCAGTGTCTGAAATCAGAGCAAGATCTTTGCAGTTGTAGCACATTTCTGCGACCAGCTAATACCCACTGTACAATCTGTGGGTTTCTGATAATGGCTTGTAAAATCTTTCATCTTGACATAAGCTGGTGTATGCTGAGTGGCACATGTTTATCTTAAGACAACAAAAGCAGGCCAAAACATGGAACGTAATCACTTCAAAGACCTCTACGCTTGACTCCAGCGTTAGATTTAGTTTTCTTTCTAATCAGCCGTTGACCGTGTGGGCATTACGTGCATGGGAAATGAGTTGACACGATGTTGCTACAGTATGGTGGGAGAAGCAAATTGGGTCTCTGCTCCTGAGAAATGTTGTGGATGAAAATAAGCTTTGTAAAGCAAACCATAAATTAGTCCAACCTTTGATGACCTTCCCTTGAATAGCCTGCTGAATACTGGCAGGAGTAATGACATGGGGATACATTCAACGTATCTGTCCACCACAAACTCATAGTTATTCTACACACCACAACAAAATGAAGGAAAAGGCAGCATTTGTATGTGGACATAGTTTGTAGATTATGTCTTTGCTTTCATCTTTCGACACTAAAAAAATGATCTTATCTCAGTATTGACCCACTTGTATCTCTCAACTGGATGTTGAAAGAGGAACATGCTTTTTTTAAAGAAAATGTTGTAAACCAAGCTTTGGTTTGGCTGTCACCAGGCAAACCAAAAACTACGCGTGATACTATTCCATGAAATGCAAAAACGACCAATGTCTTAAAAAACAAATTATCCTTTTCTGTAGCTCTTGGTAAGGTTCACCAGAACAGAGCGGGGGACGGAAGACAGACAAATGTGACAGGGCATGAACCTCCCCTGTTGAGTGATGAAATTAAATGACAGCTCTTGAGCGAGGAAGGGATGCTGAGAGAGCGCGAGCAAGAGAGAGGAGTGGGGGGGATTTTGTCAAGCCAGGAAATTGAAGCCATCGCAAGCAAATTGAGTTCAGGTCCTTTTGGTGGGCAGGAGCAGACCAATCAATTTGACCTACTACTCAGTGCCTGTCAGCCTCACAGAAGGACACCTTGGCATCCAATAATAAGAGCACAGTAAACAACTGAAGCACTGGCTCAGTGAGTCTCAGCTAACAGCTAGCTATCCATAGTCATTTTTCCTCATGGGAAACAAATATATGACAGTAGTGTGCATTGTTCTCATATAATCTGAAAAAAATGTAGCTATACAGTGTGTTTATGCGGACGTGGGTTAATGGCTGCCAAGTTAAAGGCTGGACCAATTCCTTTAACTGTCGTTTCTGTCCAGGGTATCATTGAAGAGAACAATGCTTGTCACAAGATGAAAAAGTTAAATCTTTGTATCCCTCGCCTCTCTAAAGACACCAATACGTTAATGAAAACAACATAAAATAAATCCTATCAAGGTTAGAACCACATTTTAATGAGCCTTGTTTGGCCTTTCCCTTTTGCTAATCTTTGGACAGTGACACAACATTCTTGCTAATTATCTCGATTACACAGCAGGAACACACTAGATCACAGTTCTGAGGCAACATTTGACGAGGGGTGGGATCATACAACCCCAAAGGCTTAATTATCTTTGTTGGTTCCCAATTAATTCATTAAGTTGTTTTGGCTCAGCTGCAAGACCTGAGGCACTATTTTATATACCAATACATTGCACCATCACACATCCATGTTACGTGAGCTTTTGTTTTGTAGCAGTTCACTGTTGAGACAAGAATGCTTTGCCCTTTCTTTTACTTTCAAAGAGGCTTAACAGACATATCCAGGAGTCTACATACAATGAGTTCAATTCGTACCCTTTCCGCAGTCAAATAATTAACATTTACGATAATCCCCAGTAACCCACATCCAAATTTAAGAACTCCACAGCTCTTCAAAAAATGCCACTCCAGACTCTTTTATTCTCATTGTAGAACCTGGTGTATCTCTAGCCTCACAGCTTCCTGCCTCTACTGGCTTACTATGATGAAGTTGCTGGGCTTACCATATGTAAAACTGCACTGATGGTATTGAGGGCTTGCAAAGCAGTCAATAATCGTTTATCTGATAAGCCACTGGACTTGTGGTTGAGGGTGAGAAAAGGCTTGGGTCCAAGGCTGGTTATGAGATTCATGGTTGTACAGTCTGCAGACATTACGTTTGTTTACACGCTGCCAGTGAGCCGTTGAAGTCAGCACTTGTGAATGATTGTTTGAATATTGCAGCTGTCCCTTTAAACTAATATTGTGACTTTCATCTTATGCTTCTTTTTGTCTCCTGGTCCTGTCTGTCATCCCCATTTTTCTCACACCAATAATTGTCTGTTTCCCATTGCTGCTTTGTCTTAAATTGTTAACAGGTTATGGTGAGAATACATATCACTTTTTTATATCGATGTCCCAGTTTGAATAGTATTTTGGGGGTTGTAAGACAGTCCCATGGGTGCTCATTCAAATGTACAAACACTTATATACCAGTTGTTCTTCTGAGTGTATGCCATTTAGTATTCTTTTATATGGATGTGGAAGAGGTACCCATATTTACAAAAACAGCTGAGATTGTGATACAGCTTATGTAACTGGCAGACATCCTTGTTGTTCTCTCTCTAGGGGTTTTATTACAAGATGGATGCGTAATAAGTTGTTGCTCTAGGATATTTTTTATTATTTTGAGTGTATATCCATGACTTGGAAAGCACATATATCTGTGCCAGACTAAACATATTACTTCAATGACACCTTCATATGATAGGGGGTGCATGACAAGCCTGCAGCCTTAACCAGAAATGTTGCATCTGACTTGCTCTGATTGTGGGATTTTTAAGCATTAAGTGATGTGTTTTTAAATGGGTCCCTTTACTTTGTAACACAGTTAAAGGTATGAATTTGATGTATTTTCAAACTCTAACACAAAAGATGATTTTTTTTCTGCCATGCTAGCGATCTCATTTCTGACTTTTAGGGATAAGTGCTCGAAGCTGCCTTGCCTGAGATAGGATATTATACCTGTTCCATTACAACTTCTGAAATTGGGGAATATTAATTAACTAGGCCGGTTATTTCAGTTGCAATGGGGGAAACCAAGCTATTTTAAGATTTTGGTCCTGGGAAGGTCGACAGTTTGCATACATTGCAAGTATAAAATGTTTAGGTTTTCTAGATAGCTTAATTTGAACCTTTAATATTGGCAGTAGTTTGTTTTAGCAGTGGTGTATTCAGATTAAGGTGATACTCCAGTGTGTAACGTATTGTTTTCTCTAGACCTGTCCTAATAGAGGGAAAAATACCTAGACATAGACTACATCCTGTCGCGTAATAATACTAAACCTGAAGAAACATCATAAACTAAGCTTGAGGAATATCTACACTAAAATGTATTTTTATCTGTGCACATTGTAACTTGTAATTATTAAAAGATCAAAGTCTCATTGATAGTTTGTTAAACTACAATCTTTTTCCAAGAAACAAATATTGACTATTATTTTATAATCCAAAAAGTAATGGGAAGATTTAGTTAGTGTTAAACAATCTTTAAAAAAAAATATATATATATTTTTTATTAAATGTTTTTTAGTAGGGAACCATTTGGCATGTATTCAACTATTTATTTTGGTAATGAATAACCTTCCAGGGAGACAATCATTTCCTGTTTATCTGACATGTTGACCACCGGGCCAAAACGGGCCGTAGGCTGTTTGGTTGACGGCTACAGAGATGGAGCACGGCTGAACTCCAATGATCTGTCATTCTCGTTCACAAAGCTTCACTGACACTGCATTTGACTGAAATTCTGCGTTTGTCCCTGCTGGCTTGTCTAACCCACACTGTAACTATCACATATGACTTCCACCATCAAAGCCTTAATTAAGCAAGCCACCTTCTATGACTCATTTTAAAAGATTACAATTAAATCAATCAAAGGTGGATTTTTGACTGAAGATAACCTGAAACCTAAAAAAAAAAGGAATAGAGATTACTATGCCATTCGGGATGATGGCGATAGAAGATCAGGAGTGGAGTACATCAATCCATCTGCACAAGCCTTTCTCCCGCTGTGGGAAATCAGGGCATCCTGCCTCGGGCTGTTGGTCTAAGTAGTTAGACTACAGAAGCTGTGGCTGAGCGGGTCACAAAAGAAGTGCAAAGAGAAAGAGAAAACTGACCAAAGAAGAAAACAAAATGGAAAGATGGAACACGGGCAGGAGGATCAAAGTGAGTTTGGTGCCGATAGTTAGGATGCAGTGCATGCTTTATTCCTTCCATGAGTGATTCTGAGGAACACCAGTGTCGTGTCGAAGAGTTGTCTATATTCTCCTGGAACATAGGAAGAATCCGACATTGCTGCAACTGTAAAAATGTTACGGGGACCCTCCTGTGCAGCTCAGCCGGAAAAGGTGGGGAATGCTTCAGTTGAGCTGACAAAAGACACCGTATTGCTCTTCAGGAGATGTTAAGAATGCCTGCAGCATGGAAAATGATGTATATTTAAAGGCAACTGTCAAAACAGGATGCCAACATCACAGTTTAATGACAGAACCAGTGATGTCAACCGAGAGGCCTGTCCTGCAGAAAAGAGTGAGGCTCACGGATATGTATAGCTAAAAGGTTTTTAGACATGTCGAGGTGGGACGTGACTGCAATCTCTGGTGTCATGAAATTAAAAAACCCAACTGAGAAAGCACTGTTATCAGCTTAGCGTGGCTTGCTTGTCTCAGAGTTGGACATGGATAAAACCATTTCTCAGGGACTCTCCCTGTGTCGGCAGCAAAGTTGTGTGTCAGGTGAAGATCATGGGCTTATAGAGTTATTCTACATACAGCTACAAGATAGAACATAATACATTAATGTGTATAAATTATGATCAGAGGGAATGTCGGATACACCAAACGGTTTTATCCCATTAATGCAATCCATACTTAGACATTATATGTTTTGAAACAGCTGAGATTAGCGATAATAAGATTACACTACACTGTTCATGATTGCTGCTGATTTACTTCTACTGCATTTATTCAGAGCCAGTGAGATGGTTATTTTTTATTGAATTACAAACATACAATATATAAGTACATACTATAGTAGTATAATTATTTATTAGTTTAAAATATATCCTTATACTTCCACACATTCAGTTTAGTTTAGTCAGCGCCATTGTTGTATAAAATTGATCTTCAGTAAAGATATATTGTAATGCTGTGTTATGCCCAAAGAAAAGACAACAAAATATATTTATGGGAGCTGTCAAACTCACGAAACAGAAAATGTATTGACCCCTTCAAAATAAATGGTGTCTTCTGGTCTTTTATATTCAGTACCTTTTGAATCTCATAGTTCCTCGTTTTATCATGTGTTTTTTCTCCCTCTGTTTACCATGCACATCTAGTCTCAATCTAGCTGCATGTTTACAATAAAGGTCAAAATAAAATACTTTATTTCTAGAAATACAACAATCCTGAAAATCGCCACCCTGCTGACGTACATAAACATATAATGCTTCTTTGGGTCTACATTTGGGCTGAATGGTTTTCCATCAGCGAAAACAACCAAAAACACAGAGAGAGAAGTGTTCCTTTTCTGCCCCAGTCTCCCAAAATGCAAACAGGCAGGCGATCACATACAAACAAAAACAAATTATGCACTGCGACACCCTATCCCCCACTATGCATTACGCTGGCGCCTTGCTTTCACTAGAAACCGTTGGAGGGAAATTGCTGGCTGCTTGGCAACAAAACAAATGGGAAAATGTCTGGGTGATTCTTATTTTCCAGATGATTAGTTGCATCAGAAATAATTGTTCGTAAGATCTTTGACCATACATTTAATTATTAAATCTAGAGCTCCCCCTTCATTGGGACTGTTCTTTTAGAACAAGTTTGCTTTTAAATGTCCTGATGCTTGTAATGAAAAAACAGTCATGCAACCAGTCATGTACAGTTTTTTGTTTTCCTATACCTGCATTTAAAGTAGAACATGTCAATAACGCATTTTATCCAAGGGTGCAATATGATTTTATACTTGAAGCTTGACAGGGTATCAAGGCATTCATTCCTTTGGCAGTCTTTTCCTAAAGCCAGAATAAAAACCAATATAGTATTATCTTTAAACCCGGCACAAGCGTCAAGCCCACACATTTTATTGTACAGTCATTCAATTAATATTGCTAACCTACTCACTAATTATGCCTAGTTCTGAACACCCACTCATACCACATCCTTTGTCATATCCTGTTCTTGCATACATTAAACACACCAAGAGTGTACTTACTTACAGGTTCAAGCGCATCACCACAAACATTTTATGTAAATATATATAAAATTAGAGTCGAATATTTCATTCGTCGGTACATAATTGTCCACTTACATTTTGAAAGTACTATATACAGTTTATGAACATCAGTGTGTGCGGAATACGAGTCACACCGGTTCTTTTTAACATATACTATAATTTACAAGGCATTCAATAGTTTGCATTGCGGCATGATTGTTTGTTAGTCTACCGTTCATCTGAATGTATGCAATTATGCGAGTGCATGTGCAGATCTTAAAGATGTACAATACCATAGAACTCATGTAAATCCATGATGGCTGGTATATATACAGTGAGTGCAGGGAATCAATATGCTATGTTTGATGGCACTGTCAGCACATTGCCACGGTGATCGAGCATCAGACATCACTTCTGTTATCACTTTTTTTACCCCATCTCCAATTGTCGTGAACATCTGCTGCTTTTGCAAGAGAATACCTGTTGCCTTGTCAAGTGATAAAGCACAAGGGGATATGCAAAATGTTCTCCTCTTTTTACTGTTTAATTGACAATTAGATTTTGTAATGGAGTAACTTTATTTTTAGTGTGGCCTACAATTCAATAAAGCATTTCAATCTAATTTCAGGGCATCATTTAAAAAACGCTGGTTAGAGTTGTGAAATATATTGCTGTACAGTGCCTTTTATTGTTTCATTGTCTTTAAACAGCAGCTACTATGCATACAGATTACCTTTTAAGATGCAGTGTAAGACTAATCAGATGTTGCCCATGTCATTAGGTTTTAGCACTTTAAAGCACATCACTAATTTTCCACACAGTTGGATTCAGCTTTTAAAAAGAGATTGTGATAATGTAGATGCTTACAAATATACACGTGGATTAGTTGCATAATTCTAATCTAAATGTATTAGATAACACTCGTAAAATACCTTATTTCCTTTAACAGATGGGTAAATAAAATCCAGGGATAAGAAACGATAAAGGGAAGTGCCAGGAGATATAATAAGTAGAAACTACTTTATTTTTTAGATATAAAGTTTAAAAATACGTTGGTCGGAATTTAGTAGAGATTATTCCCCACTCACATTGTGCTTTGTTTTGTGACAATACAGACACATTCGGTCAAGGAATGTATGCATGTACTGTATGGATGTATTTATTGTTTATTTACAGTATTCAGAAATTGGATGTGTATCATTGTTCTTTCAAGCCCCCAATTTGAGTTCAGCTCAGTTTTATGGACATTATATCCAGTATATAGACTGGACTTGCTTTGTGTCTGACAATGGTTTTGAGTAATCCTTCAGCTTTTTTCAATAATAAGATACACAAAATATATATATGTTTTGTTGTCTGTTCTAGAAACCCTCATAAACAATCTCACAATTCTTAAAAAAAATCATGAACTTTACTAGACAATCAGTTGTCAAAGTCAACCAGACTTCCCTGCTGCATCGATTTACATTGGATCTCTCAAAGCTGAATAATCATGGCTGTGTAAATAGCCATGATTTCCACAGGATAAACATGGATCAAACTAAACAAATGTGTGCTTCTGCACCTGGTGTAATGAAATCACAAATATAATTTAATAGCAGCTAATAGGGTTGTATGTTATATCAATCGCAGATTACACTGTGATTATGCTTTGGTTTTGCATTGGATTACAAATAAACAGGTGGACTTAAGTCAGCAATGTGTTTTATTTTAGTTGTATTATCTTGTAATGCTTCTCATTCAGTTGTATGACACAAATGTTTATCTCACAATCTCACAAGCATTTGTAGTGAGTACAAAATATTCCAACATCCCCCATAGAGCCACAAAACAGTGACTTCAGTGTACACTGTCTACAGCTTAGTGCAGCACCAAGATCACATGGACTGTAACTCATAAACACATCAAGCTTCCCCATTCAGTGCTCAGGGCCTAGTCTGCTGTGCTCTGTAGTTAACTGTCTCTGAGTGTCAAATCCTTCATCCTGATGCCAGAGACACCCATGGAGAAGAATTCCTGTGTCTCATTTTATGGCTGTGGATGTCGGTGCAGGCAAGAACCGATGAGTGAGTCAGTAGCGGTTAAGTTTGTAGCTAATGCTCTGTGGCAGTTGCACAGGTTTCTTCAGCTCTGGGGAGCTGGTTGGACTACTCCTGTCTCAGAGTTCTCACTCAGCAAAGTCAGGTAATTTAACAGCATCTACAGTTAGGACGAAGCACGAAGGAAGATGTAGAGAAGGGATTCCATCAGAGAAGATAAGAGTTCACTGCAGGGTGGAGACGAAAAAAAGATAGGTTAGTGCATGTCCAGATGTAGCCCCAGGTGCTGTTAGAAGGCATCAATCATAAATGCATTTTCATCCCTCTGAGATCGACTGTTTTCTGATAGTTTAGGGATTTCTGATCCCATTTCTAAATACAAAAATGTAAAAAGAGACACATTTTACCCACTGTGGAGAAAACCAGTAGTTGGGAAGATGTTCCCATCTGTTTGTCTAACTACTGTAGGTACAAGTTATATATTTATTTCATGTTTCCAGCTGTAGGCAGCCTGTGGTGTCAGACTAGGTTAACTCAACCATCACCAAGCATGCAAGCTGCAGTTCAAGCCTGACTCGAGATACTATAAGAACTACTCTGAAGTCAACAGAGATAATCCTAGAAGGTTTGTTCCTTAAAGCTTTGTGGCCTTTCAAGAATGCAATTTTATCAGGCGACAAAAGCTCAAATAATCATGCTGGAATCATAAGCTCTTAACATAAATCTTAGATTTCAGCAATCTTCTGCCAGTACACAATGTTTAATAATATTCTTGCATAACTTTCAAGTTGATGAGATTTTAATCAACCCCATTTTGGAAACTATGAATGGCTGTTGTTGTCAACAATCGCCACAGGAAATGATTCAACATCATGTAATCACAAGTTTATCTTGCCAGATGATTTTGTTGACAGTCTTCTTTATTCTTCTTTGTTGAAACCATGTGACCAGTTGAGTCATCTGAGACACCCACAGTGCGTTTCTGTGTTTGTGTTTTGGCTCATACAGACAATTCTCTTTTTTTGTTGTATTTTATTTTTACAGTGCAGTTTGCCAAGGCAACTTCTTTCCCCCACTTATGGAAATATAGTTGACCTGTATTAAATACATTTGCTGTAAGGAATTACAGATGTCAATTTACAATGTCTTAAAAATGGAAAACATGTTCTCCTTTGAAGTGGCTAAACCGTAAATAGTTATCACCGACTCTGCAGTTACCCTCAGCTCTACAGATCATTTTAGTATCTTTCAGGACATTGTTTTGGTTTGACTGCCTGCTGTCTCAGCGCTCCACTAACACATCTAATGGACGACAAACAAATGTAGCAATGTACTTATAGGGATATTAAAGGACTGAGCATCTGGAGGGCAGAAGTGGCGTTAAGGGGCAGTGCAATCTGGTCTGACACTCACGTTTTGGTCAGAAATGCAACAGCAAATGATTTTTAATGAGGCTCTTGTCTTTTTTTATGAATACATTTTAGAAGAAATTGCACTTTTATTTCACTGTGTCTCGTCTTTTCCTTTGTCATTTAATCACATGACTAGCACACAAAATTGACACAAATTCCATTCATCAAGCAAAAAGCAGTGGGTACTGGTGCTCACGCTCATGTATGAAAGTAGGATGAGATTTAATTAAAGGGGCGTAGACAGATGAAGAGAACACAAATTGGACAAGTGGGAATTTGTCAGCACGTGTCACACCACGTCATCTGTGAAAGATGATAGGTGAGTCTGGTGACGAACATACTGTATGACTACACGCTGTGTTATGTTTTTTTGATGAGAATAAATGTCTATGTGCCTTCTATGTGGGTTAGACAATAAATGGTTGAAGGATAAATAAATAAGCATGCATGCTGCATCCATAAATCTGCGCAAGATCTTCTAGCCCAGAAAGAGTCAAAATGATGGACCGTGTTGATAATCACATGCTAAGCAAGTGTTCTGTAAATGACTAGCCCAACGCACACGGCTGCTAGACATAACGCATGAACCGAACACAAACAAACACAGACAAACTACATGTCCACTCTTCAAAGCTTGCAATTTGGGAAATGGGTCAGATGGGACTTAGATTTATGTATCTTTGTCTTTGTGTGTGTGTGTGTGTTTCTGGTGAACCACAGCGCCAGGGAGTGACTGATGGAGCTTCATTGAGGATGTGGCAGAATGCAGATGTTTCTCAAAAGAGTCTAGCTATGATTTAATGATGAAAAGCAGAAGGCAGCAGACTTATACTCGGGAGAGGCAGCAGGAGTAGACTACGTCAATATTAGAGTCAGAATCAAAGACGGGGGAGATTTATTTGTCACTCTTTATTTAAGTGTTGCTTACAGAAACAAGTTTGGGAACTCTTTTCATCCCTGCATCTTTCATATTTTTTAAGAAGTTTTCGACTGTCGTCAAAATAGAGCCTTGCCTGACTGAGATTGTGATGTGTTCTATCCCAAATGATATCAGAATGTTATGTTGACAGGAGACAGTATCTATCATCTGCTAATGTGTCAATTGATTTGATGTTTTGTGGAATGCTACAGCTTGTCAGGGTTGTGGATGAACACTGAGGGGAATAGAGTACGACACTAAAATGTGCTTTCTCAAAAACGTAATAAAAGATCAAGCAAAGGACACGAGTTATTCTATTTAAGGGTTAACAGCATCGACTAACACAAGTATTGAAGTAGAGCAATAGCAGTGAAAGGTGCAAGACATCGAGACAATGGCGAGAAAGAAAAAAATCAATCATCATGACCAAACAATCACGTTTGTAGCCTTTTATAAAAAAAAGAATGTATTTTCCAAGGTGGCCAGCAGATGGCACAGCACCTTTGGTCTCTAAGGGAAAGAGAAAGCGTCAGAGGGAGAAAGAGAGAGATATCTTTTTGTGAGTTTTGTTTTCTTGGTTGACTGATCTCCCTCAGTGGTCTGATTGTGAGAACGGACTCGTGGGAAGTGTTCTCTCACCGCAGGTGTCAGACTGCTGTTGGATAAGATTATTTGTGGAGGTGAGGGGGTTGCATTTTTTGTGTGTAAGTGTTTGTGTGTGGGTCTGTCTGTTTGTTTCTGTGCACGTCTGCTCAGTGTGTACTTCCTCTCATTAAATGTCTGCCTGATAGAAATGTTTTGTTATATTGAGTTCATGTGGGAAACAACACAACACAATAAGGTGTTTTTGACTTGCACACTGTGCTCCATATGGTCACACTCACGAGGAGAAAGACAAGGAAGCTGAGAAAGAGCTTGTGCAGTCATAAGCCCTATACCTATTTGTTTTCTGTCACATAAAACCAAAGTCATATCAGTTTCGTGTTCTATGGCATTGAGTCTGTACTGTGCAGTGATTCTATTTATTTCACCTACTGATTGTGATTTTCCACAAAGAGGTTGACCTGAAGTGCTACAGCACAGTGCTTTGCTGAAACACTTCAAAATACGCAGTGAACATGTAAACAGGCAAATTGTATATAGCCTAGTGCAATATGTCACTTGATGCTTCATGTATTAGTTTATTTTGCCATAGGGTTACATTTTTTGCAGATAGTAAACACTATCAAAAATGAGTTTGAATAAGGTATTGGTTAGTCCTTAAAATGGGATGTGAGCCTAGATCAATATGACTAGTTGAAATAAATTGGAATATTACGTTTTACCTTTCCACTAATTATTACTTATACTCAAACAGTGTTTAGAGCAATTGTATTTGTATGGAGCTGTTGTAAAGCAAAGCCCTACAATATTTGACATTTACTCTCCCCTGTCAGATTTTATATTCTAAAGTTTGCTTCATATTGTTTCTGTTCTGGACCCAATGGCAAATGCTTTCTGGATCATTTGCCGGCTTGCTGGAATTTAAACCTTCCAGCACCGAAGTGCTGTTATTTGCTTTGTGTTTGTTAAAGTGAGTGTGTTTGGTCAGGCAAATTATAAAAACAAGCGGATAATAAGGGTTAGCGCGCTAATCCATAATATCTTGTAAACTGGCAGCAGGGATAGTTTAAGCCGGTCTTATGCTAATGTTCCTACAAGTGACTGTCAGCAACAGAGAAATTAAAATACCTTCAAACATGCCTAAACCCACAAAACAACACATGTGCATTCAGACAGCACACAAAGAACACTTAGTAAGGACGACAGCAGATGTTATTTAAAACTGAACATTTTTATTTAGTATTCCAGGACATTTTAATTGTCAAACCATAGATTATTTAGCTTGGAACAATTCAGTTTGTATTTATCAAAGAAGTTTGAATCATGTTGGCTTATATGTATAGAGTATATTCTTGCAAAAAGCTTTGCTGACCCAGGCGCTATAATAAAGTCTGACAGGGCACTGAGCAAGATTTCATTTTCGAGTCCCACCAGTCCTGCAGTGTTTGACAGCACAGCCCGAAACTCTTAACCCAATCAATAATGAGCCCTTTTTTATTTTCTCTAGTGGAAGTAAAAATCAAAAAATATGACATATACTTGGATATTATTGCCTCAATTATTGCCCGTACTTGTCATGTATATGAGAAGAACATTTTGTTATATCACGTTTGTCAGGTCATATATTGTGATTAATTGAGAGATTAAGATTGCTGTTCTTTTCCAAGGGCTTAAAGCAGTATCAATTATTTTCCCACTGTCACACTGTCGACTGCATTTCCTTTTGTATTCACTCACTTCATGTATTAATCAGAGTATTCTCATGAATGTCTTAGTATTATACTGAAGGGCATGTATTGATACTGTCATGTACTGATCATGAACCTTTTTAGAAAAGCTTTACACATGTAGAGGTGAATTATACATCACTGCCAATCCTATACCTTACTCAGTTTAATAACTTATGTCCTTCCATAATCCATGTATATGTTAGGTCTCCTACTATACTATACTAAGACTTACTACTTGCATGTACAAATCTACAGTAGTCTTCTAAACTCTGGAAAAAGGTTGTATAAATAGCAGCCAGTATCACACTTTCATGATAGTCAACAAAATAGATCACTAGCTTGCCAAAGCCCAACTTCTTTGGCGTCAGCAGGAGGAAACACATATGAAGCTACTGTTAATTAACTGCGGATACACAAAACTGTCAAACGTTTAACATAAACTGATAATCCATGGCTCCCGTCAAAACTGTAGCGTTGCACTTAATTTGGAATACTTTTGCTCAAACAAACAAAAAAAGGAGGGAACCATGTCAGAGAGGTTTCTATCCTCACATCATGTCATCTTCATTTGAAATGCCACATCCGATAGTCTTCCTCTTTATAATTACTACCTGTGACATTTGTCCAGATTCCTACTGTTTTACAAGCCCTTGACATATAATTGTACTTGACTCTACACTTTCAGTTTTCCTTGGAGACTGCAAATCCTGATTTTAGGAATTCAATTGGATTAATTTTTCTTTAAAATAACATATCATTTGTTTTAAAGGGCATGCAAATCTACATCATTTATAATACTAAAACTGTTTTTTCATAAATGACTTGAATACAATTCACAAAAGCTGTCAGACCCTACATTTCATAAAACATTATTTCCTGTCGATTAATTCATCCGTTTGTCAGCTGAGTTTGTCATTGCAACACTACTGGGCATGTGAAGATTGACATCTTCCTCAAATGTTGTTAAAGCTGACAGGTTTTGTAAAACTAGAGATGCAGATTGCTGTCTGTCTGTCTGTCTGTCTGTCTGTCTGTCTGTCTGTCTGTCTGTCTGTCTGTCTCTCTGGCTGTCTGTCTGTCTCTCTGTCTGGCTGTCTGTCTGTCTGTCTCTCTGTCTGTCTGTCTGTCTCTCTGTCTGTCTGTCTGGCTGTCTGTCTGGCTGTCTCTCTGTCTGTCTCTCTGTCTGTCTGTCTGTCTGTCTGTCTGGCTGTCTGTCTGTCTCTCTGTCTTTCAGCATTATCATCATTAACTACCTTGTAAAAATTCAACACCATGCATCTAAATCTGAATCAAGACCACCCCCTTCCTTCCCTCCTACCCCCTCTCCCCTCTCCCCTCTGTCCTCCTTTATTTCCTCTTTTTTGGTTAATTGAATGTTGCATTTTTGGAGCAGTTCTAAGATATATAATGAGGTCATTTGCATTAGACTGCAGATTGGGTGACCTTTGCTTTTGCCAATAATTACTGTAAAACCCGTCTCTGTCTGTCATCACCAAGCACCAAGGATGTGGCAGGAATCTCTCTGTGCTCACGAAAGGTTATTTTGAGGCTTGTGTCTGGACCTATGAAAAAGCCTGAGGAAAATGTCATTAGAGCAGGGGGAAAAGACACTCGGAATTAACAAATGGAAATTCAATCAGGATGGCTTTAAGGATGGTGTGTGTGCGGGGGTGGGTGCGCTTGCATATCAACAGACGGGCTATACAGCTTGCCCTATCAACACTTTAAGAGATTCCTCTCGTCAGTGAGAGTGTGGAATATGGAAAGAGGTGGACCCCAGTGGCGACTTCTGTTAACTCTGCAGGCCACTTTGACTTTGCCAACATGCAAACAAACTGACAACACAAACTAAATTATCAGACTATAAATGTCCCTGCAGCAGTCCTCACAAACATGATAATATGCTGCCACCAATAACAATAAATGGTATGGCCTTGATTAATTATGTCTGACGTTAATTACACGATGCATATATAAAAAGCTCAAAAGTATTGCACTTTTCACCGTGCTGAATTTTTGTAACAGTGCGTGGTGTTTAATGTGCATGCTGTTATTGGTTGTCATTGTGCAGTGAAACGTGACTATATATACCATGTGTTTACTCCCCTTCCCACCAATAACGCGGCCCAAGTCAAAATAGACGTTTTTTATTCTACAATCCCTCTTTTGGAACTCAAAATGAACCCCTTCTATCCATCGATGACTTCCGTACTCGTAAATGTTTAATACATTTCACATTGTTCAAACAATCTCTCTAGGCTGCTTATTTCACACTGCAGTATTGATCAGTGTATGAAGCAGCATGCATGAGCCCCTCAGCTCAGTGTTAAATATTAGTGTGAGAAGGATTTGAGGGTGCAGAGCAGAGCACTAACATCGTAGGCTCTGTTTTGTGCTCTTGGTTCTAGTCGCAGCGGCGCGTCACGTTTCACCTGCCGGATGGCTCTCAGGAGAGCTGCAGTGACAGCGGTCTGGGGGACCACGAGCCTGTTGGCAGTGGCTCCCTCCTCACACAACCTCTCCCTCTGGTGCAGGCGCAGGACGACTTCTACGAGCAGGCCTCCCCCGATAAGAGGACTGAAGCTGACGGCAACTCCGATCCCAACTCTGGTGAGTTGTAAATGACTGCGTCTCATGGCAGATGGCACATTATCTTGTTGTTGCATGGTCTTGCGTGGTATTTCTCTTTGTCTCTATCCTCTTTTACAAACTTTAAAGCACCATTGCAGACATTTTAAACGACGGCAACTTGTTCACTCAGTGGACATTGTGTTCAATTCGATTGTGTTCAAATTGTTTTTTATAAAATGTTCTGCTCATCGTATGGAAAGGCAGTGAAATCGGAACATGTATAGTCTGTTGGTGTGGGTTAAGGCAAATCAATTCAAATGTTGCTTTAGGGAATGGCTAAAACTCCTTGAGCAGAGATGATAAATAGTCATGAAAAACAACATCAGTTTATAAATAACTCAACGTACCAAATACCATTTAATTTAGAGTCATTTGATTGCCCAAGTAGGTTTCTAGTGGATCCAAGAGCAGGTCATTCATTTATCAGTTAATCATCCAGACTTGTTCATTTCTCCCAGGAGCAAACCTGGGCCTCCCATAGGCTCCTCACCTATTTGTGAAACTCATTTGATTTATTTAGAGATGATTTCCCAGTTGGAAGTCTTGGTGCTCAGCTGAAGATGTTAACTTCCCACTATTTCTGGTGGGAATGTACATCTCCGACCCAGTTTTCTCATTAAGAGGTGAAGCGTGCGCCAAGATCAAGCGCATCGCCCCAAGGTCGATGCCAGCTTGACTGCTGAGGGTGGAGCAGCCAGCACCACAGACATACAAGTGCTGTGAGTAAACTGAGAGTGTGTATGATTTCAGACAGACCCTAACTTAGCAGATGTACTCACAGTTGGCAGATGTTCTCTGTGTAGGCCTACTGACTCAGAGTCTTCACAAATGAATGGATCTGCACATGCCCAACCACCTGCCTTGTTTGTACAGCAGTGGAAAAAGCATTGCTTTGAGTACAAATGTAGAACAAAGGAAGTTTACAAGAATGGAAAACTAAATGTAGACTGTCTCTGCATGTTCCTATCTATGCAGGCAACAGTTGTGGTCTATAGATGTGATAAATGTAATAATGTACAATACATGTAATTATACAAAATAGTTAAAATCTTAAAGGGAAAATATGTTTTTGAATGCAGGATGTAGTGGAAGATTATAATTCTTCAGTAAAAGTAGTTCATGGATGGCGATAAGTACAAAGCATGTGACACTGCAGACCGACGTGTCAGCTGCAACTATGAGTTTAGTTGCCTGACATTTAAGGGGAATTTAGGTCTTGAAGAACACTACTGCATATATGGAAAAAAATGTTTTAGGCCTTGTTGTGGCAACAGAGGTAGCTGCACAGCATTCTAATACATTTCCTGGAATGATTCGATTTTATTTCGGGCAAGATTGATAATCAAAAAAAATCCGTTGGTGTGGAGTAAACGAGAAGTGAGACCTCTGTAGCCCGCTCCTCGTCTCTGTATGAGGCTAGAGACTCGGGGCTACATCACATTCTAATAGCAGAACAAACCCGAATCTCTGACCCAATTTTTTAAAGTCTAATTGCGTTTTGGGCGCTGTAGGCTTCAGTTTTTAGGATAGATGAAAAATGCTAGGAATAAAAAATCCTTAAGAAGATATATTCAATAAAAAAACACCAACCATTAGGTAAATATGTTGAGATAAAACATAATCCGGGGAGTTATACTTTAAATGGAATTTATTTTTATTGGAATCAGCCATGAAATTACACATTATGCAAACATTATTTTCTTGAGACACAGTCCTTCATTTCTTTGCAAGTGACAGACAGGCAATTGACGCCAAAAGGGTTTAATAATGTTACGTATATATATGTAAGCTTTAATTAAAGCATCAGAAATGATCGCCCAGTACTCTTGATCATCACGCTACGGTTCATGGCTTGGTCTATTTATGCAAGATGTTTAATTGACATATGCAAATTTGTTACACATGTCAGAAAAGAGCTACGCTTTACATGTGAATAAATATGCAAATAAAATGCATTAACAAATATGTTACAGACACTACAAGTATAGCACAGCTTGGCTAACTTATTGTGAATTTAGATGTGTTGAATGTGTTGGAACAGTCCAATGACAAAAAAACTAAAATAAAACAGCAACACTGTTTTCCGATAGAATTTTTTTAAATTTCAACTATTGAACAGTGACGTCTGACCCTGTTAAGAGACTTAACCTACATTAGATATGAATAGCATGTTTTAAATTGTATAAACAGCTATTCTCTTGAAATACAAATAAACCTATGTATTTGTATACTATCTAAATTGCATACAGAGACAGGGTGGTAGAATAGGGAACATTTCAAACAATAACATTATTATTTTAAAACCCTCTGCATGTTACATGACTTACATATGTTTTTCCAACAAACGGCATCATTTATTTTTCATTAACCAATGGCATTCTGTTTTGTTGAATTGTTTTGCCTGTCAGCAAACACTTAACAGTGTTTTTTGATCATTGACCTGCTTCTTGGCAGGATAATGATTTTATGTCTCGTGTATGAGGGATGTGTCACCTGCCTGTGGGTTTGTCAAATATGTGAACTCAGTGGTAACTAGTTTTGAGTAAGTCTCTGTCAGACTTGAAAAGCCTCCGAATCGTATGAAAAGACTCAGTCTGTTGACAGAGGCAAACAGGATCTGGAAGATATTTGACACTATTATGTTCAAATTTGAAGTGTAAAGAATCTTCTTCTAACACTGTTGATAATAAAAACATTTGAGACGAGGACCTTGACAGTGGGTGTTCGTACCGCAACGCTTTGTTCAAGGTTGAAAATAATATCACTTTCGCTTGTTTTGCCTGACATATTGAGACTGTTAAATAGACCCTAAAAATGAACATGATACAAATAATAGTTGACTTAGATGAGAGTGATCAGCATGTTACAGCAACTTTATATTAATAATTGAATCATATTTATGGCAAGTTATCTGAAGTTATCCAGACAGCATCTACCGAGTTGAATAATGAACAAAAATACTGACAACCCTCTGTGATGTCCATTGCACTTACTGCATGTGAAACACTTTAAACTAATAATTTAATAGTGGGAGTAAAATAAAATTGCCTTTGGAACTTTCCTTATCTGTTTTATGTTGAGAAAAAGGGGGACTTACTAATGATCCTTTATGTAATACAGGAGAGGGGTTAGACTTATGCGTAGGCTGTGTCTTTCATCTGAACTGAAGAAATATATAAGGTGTGGGAGTTGTGAAAGTCTGATGTCTAACAGTGTTTTGATTTGTTTTACAATGGAGTAGAGAATGAAGAGAATGTTTATATTTATAACAAGAGAAAACCTGTTGAACATGAGATAGAAGAAAATGCAATAATAGATGAATGGTTATCAGGGACACAGCAGTTTCAGTCAACAATGTGATATGTTTTTTAAAGAGAGAATTAAACTTGACAGTAATATATGAGCTGATAAGTAACAACCTTTCATGGATGGCCCTGTCCCCCAATAATGATTGAATTCACTACTTGAGTGTTCACTAAGCATTTTCACAAAAGTTATTCATCAGTACACACAATTCCCAAAACAGTACTTTTAGCAAGTGCATGTGTAAACCGTTAAGAGTTTCTTAATATTCGCTTTCCACGGTGCTAGACACATGCATGAATAAATGTTCTTAGAATTATTATTTACCTTAAATGGATTTAAAGTAACTTGCTACATGAAGTCCCCCATTGATGTTGGTAGGTATTAGAAAAAAGGATGTAGAATAAAAGAGCATAAATGAAAATAATTACACATGTAGATACAATGAAACTTATGAATAAGCAGCCTAATTTACATTCAGCAGTTGCAGCCTGCATCCTCGCACATTTGTTTTTTTGTCTAAACTTGTTAAATCATATGTTGAATGATTTATCTATTGTTCAAAATTGCCCTTAAACACTCTGTAAAATCAACACGTTGTATTTTACATCATTTTGCAACTGGTAGTCTCTTTCGACAAGAGAAATAGCCAGACAACATAAACACGCCAGTCCAGTTCAACCGGCCTGTGCTGTGGTTTTTAAAAGAAGATCTTCAGTATCGGCTACACACTGGTGCAGATTACAGAGGCAGGAATCAGTATTGGGCCTCTGTTTCTAACTTTTTTTGGGAATGAATTTCATTGCTGAAAAAAAATTCTGTGTGATCACCTGTCAGTCGGTTGGAAAACCTAAATTGAAAGCCGAAAAAAACATAGCTGGCATTGCCACACGCTCTACCGCGCCAACTATGGCACACGTTACCAAAACACCAAAGCAGCATAGCCAGGAAAATAATCTCAGAGTCCAAGGAAAATATAAATTGGCCGATGTGGTACTGTGTTCTGCTCCCTGTGTTGAAATGAAAATAGTGCTTAAAGACTAAAAAAACAAAACATTGCATCGCAGTTGTGGGTTCTTTTACGGAATAAAAGGACAAATAATGTACAGTGTTTTGTAACTAAGTTTTAGGGTCAATCCAGCTACCAGGTAAGAGAGAGGTATCTCTAATATTTGTGCTTGTTTATGATTTGCTATGACTTCAGTGTGCACTCTGCTGAGAACACAAAAATGTCTTCAAATTGACGCTTTTATCTTTATTAAGTCCCACTATTAAAAGACAAATCAATTAAATGGAAAGGAGGAAATAAATCGTCAAACAACTCCACTGCAATTATAGTGTGAAGTTATTCCTGACAGTTTTCAAAGCAATAACTGAATCAAATAAACAACTAAGTCACATATTTACCGAATAAATGCATATTTTGGATGAAACATAATGCTGTCGTGAGATACAAGCCTGACAAAAATATATTACAATTGATTACTGGGCTGTTGAGGTCTGTCAGATTGGTTGTGCATGGATGACAGTCCCTAGACTACAAAGAAGCAGAAAGAATACATGACAGGCGAAGGCCAAGGATAAACAGAGAGGACAGTGGGTGGGATAGGGAAATCATGTTTATTTATAAAACATTTAAAACAACCATTAATGTCTAAAGTGCTGCATTTAAAAACATCGCTGACAAGACAACACTGGGCAGTAAGACAAAAAGGATCCCTTGCACAAGCAGGCAGATGCATAGACACGCGCAGAGAGTCATAGGACAATGGAAATGGACTGTGAGATGAAATTGAATGAGTTGTTGGAGTGTTTGGAAATGATATAATGAGGAAGCAACCCTTAAGCTTCAAATATTGTCAATACTAAGAGCCCCATGCCTGATGACCTCAGAGTTTACAGGTCAGATGGGTACAAAATAAATATAACACATTAGCCTAATAGACAGCAACAGAATCTTAAACTGATTTTTTGGATTGTCCTTGGAGACAAATGAAGAGAGCCGACCGTGAGTGAAGAGGTTACTATGGGATGCCAATTGGGCCACATTTACATGATTTTCATGAGTGTTTTTCTAGAACAAACTGATTTGGATACATTTTTTACACACAAGCCAACCAAGAAGTCGTGTCTGTGAATTTGAATGTCCTTTAAAGGCAATATCTAAACTATAATGCGGTTGGATATCTTGACCCTCAACAATTGTAGCCTGATTGTGAGCTTTTCAATGGACATTTGAGATTTGTTTTATTTTTTGGTTTTGTGGTGTGTGACCATTTTCAAATCAGATTTTATTTTCATACAATAGACAATTTCATGGAATATGCACTCAGCAAAGGCTCACCTTCTGGATATTAGATCAGTCACTGACAGCATATCATCCAATATTGTTTGATTTTTTTTGTAAACCTGAACACGATGTTTATTTTTTAACCCCATGCTTTTCTTAGTTCTTCTTACACAGTGAGTGTGAGTAATATCTTATACATTGACTTTTGAGCAGTATTGTGGCATTGTTAGAGCCAAAACAATCCAACAGTGGCGAGCCGTAACCTTTATACCTAGGCCCTCGAAAAAAAAGAAGAGATATTACGTCTCAACGTAGACTTCAGCGGAATATCAAAACAGTGGTCCGGGGTGCAAAACGCATCAATGACAGCGACCCTCTACCACACAAAACATCATCATTTATATGAACACCTATCATGACAGGGCACCCACAGCCAAGTAACAATTACAAATGAATTAAGTCGGCACGACGGCCCACATTGAAAATGACTTAGGCATACCTTTGATGATCAAATCACTGAAACACAAAGTCCATCCTCCTGTCCTTTTGGATGAAGCACTTGCGGGTCATTCAGCTGATCCTTGCCACTCCAGTTTATCATTGTAACTACTCGGGTTAATAATTTCGCAACGATGTCATCACTATCACTGAAGTGAGCCATCATGAACGAACTTATGCTAATCATAAATCTATCGATCATAAATCTATCGTTTAGATTTATGATTCAAAAATAATAAAAGTAGGATAGACATGTGGATATTATCCGGCTGAACACAACGTGCATTTATCTAACATGTTCGTTTTCCACAGACCTTATTTCGAGCTATTTTCCAAAATCCTATGGAGAAATCCTGTTGCTTTCTGTCGAGGGAATCCGAGCGAAGCTTACTTCCGGGTTTTAGGATGCGTCAGTGCACCACTTGCATAGACCATTATACATCCTACATACTTATTATACACCCATGCATAGACCTCACAGCGGGCGGATCCTGTCATAAAGTCCGCGAAAATAAAGCCCGCCCATTTAGAGGGAAGATATGATTGGTCAATTGTACTGTCATTTGACATTACTCTCTCGTTGAGTTCTCATTCATAACACTCCGTTCGATGTATCACTATGGGATGCGCCTCATCGTGGAGCAAACAGAAGCATCAATCTCATTACGCCAATCCTGATTAGCTGGTGATCTTGACGTCAGCGTCAGGGAATCCACCCCCTATAAGTAGCTTGCGCTACGTCGCATGCGTCATTCAAACACCTCTTCTCGCTTCAGAGCACATCTCTATGGTAGCCGGGCTAGCTTAACAGTCCACAGACTGAACCCAAATCTAAATTTCGGTCGACGGGTGCTCGCCGGCTACTCTTTCTGCTTCGCAAGAAGACTGCTAATACTAACACACCAGTTAGTATTATAATCGACCTCGCCGTTTCTTTCCTCGGAAATTAAGGTAAGGTTTTGATTTTTTCAAGCTAGCAACACACCTATTGCTAGCTTGCTTTCCCTCACTACCGACACCACGGTAGCGAGGACGTTTTTCTTTTCATTCAAGAATATTGACACACCAGTTAATATTCTTTGAGAAAAAAGACCTACACCATCCTTTTTTCTCAGGTTGGTAACACTTTTTTTCTCGACGACGTACCTGTTACAAGCAGGTCCTCTCCACGCCACGCGGTGAACAAGATGGACGCCTCTCTCCCTCACACCAGAGGAGTCAGGGACTCGGAGGCTCGACTCTGCGGCTGTGGGTTGAAGATATCAGGCACAGACTCACACCAGGTCTGCTCGTCCTGCCTCGGGCTGGAACACGCCCAGGAGGCTATTGACAACCCCGGCTCGTGCGGGCATTGTGCCCGTTTCACCATAAAGTGCCTCCGCCGACGGTTAGCACGCCAAGCTAGCTTGTCGGGACAGGACCCCCTCATGTCCGCTGATTTGCCGGCTGGCAATCAAGACGAAGATTGAGCCCCGCACTGTGTCGGTCTGGGGCTCATCAACAGCGGCAGCTGCGGAACCGGAGTCCCGCGCCGTGTCAGGCTGGGACCCGGTGGCGGCAAGAGACGCGAGAACGGAGCCCCACGCTTTACCAAGCTGGGGCTCCCGGCTGGACCTCACCATGGTTTCGCCCGCGGAGGATGTCCTGGAATTGGATTATATGGAGGACGAAGAGGGTGCCTCTGAGTTCCTCCTGTCTGATTCGGATGAGCAAGAAGACGATATCTTCGTGTCATCGGCTCAGGCTGCAAAGCCGGGAGCGATGGCTGCTCTCCCGGGCGATAGCACACCAGCTTCGCCCTGTCTGAGCATGGACCTGCAGGCCGTGTGTCAGCGTGCCGCGTTCAGACTAGACATCCCGTGGCCCGAAATGGCCAAGGAGACCTCCAGGTCCCGTTACGAGGGGAAACATTTTCCCCAAGCAACGAGGACAAAGAGGCAACTCCTTCCGGTCTTCCCGAGATGTTGGATGAGGTGTCGGTCTCATGGAGAGACCGGCCCTTTAGCAACAAGGCCCCAATCCAGGGTGCCTCCTCCCTAGATTGTGACGGTATGGAGAGGCTCGGCCTGCTCTGCATACCGCCTATGGAACCGCTGGTGGCAGCCCACCTCCTACCGAGGCTGGTCCCGTCACCAAGCAGGAACCCCACGCTGCCAGCGAAGGCAGACCGATTCCAGTCGACCATGACTGAACGGTCCTACAGAGCCGCAGCGTTGTCCGCCAGGGCTTTGAACGTTTCCTCGCTGCTAACCGCATACCAAGCGGAGCTCTGCGAGGATCTGTCAAGCAATCCATCGTTCTGGACGAGATGGCCGCGATCACAGACATTTGTCTCCGTGTTCAACGCTGCGCCGTCCAGGCCACGGGCAAGGCAATGGGGATCATGGTGGTGCAGGAAAGAGCTAGATGGCTCAACCTCACCAACCTCCCAGACCGGGAAAAGGAGGATGTGCTAGACATGCCCATCGTTCCCGAGGGATTTTCAACTCCGCTCTCGCCTCCATGCAGAGGAGATGCGAGTCGAAAAAGAAGGAGGACGAGGCCCTCCACGTCTGTCTCCCTCGAAGGGTCCAGCCGCTGCCTTCACAGCGGCAGTCCTTCGCCCAAGCTGCCTCGAACCCTGCTCGGTTCAAAGTACCAAAACAGCAGAGGTCGCAGCCCGCCCCGAGTCCCCAGCCCAGGCAGGAGACGAGGGCGAGTTGGCCTAGAAAATCTCCGGTTCCGGCTGCAGCCCAGGCGCAGCCAACCCAGAATTTCCGCCAGCAGTCGAGGAAGAAGAAGCGGGCGGCCTGACAGCCCCTCCTTCTCCCCTCTGTGACAGAGCTGGAAGTCCACGGTTCCCCAGCTCTAGATGTGTTCCCGCTGCCTCGAGAGATGCCTCAACGCCATCCTCAAGTCCGCAAAAACACATGTCACAATATTGTTGTTGTTTCTCACTTAAACCATTTTCCGCTGACGCATCCAGGCTTCAGGCCAAGGGTGCAGCTCAAAAAAATGAAAATAAAAACAATAAACAGTCAACTGTTCCCCTTCTGAGAGCAGCTACGGCCTCTCTCAAAAGGCGGATAATAGACGGGTCTGTGAAGGCACCACCGTCACGCGCATGCGCAGTGCCGGCTGGGGCTGTGAAGGCACCACCGTCACGCGCATGCGCAGTGCCGGCTGGGGCTGTGAAGGCACCACCGTCACGCGCATGCGCAGTGCCGGCTGGGGCTGTGAAGGCACCACCGTCACGCGCATGCGCAGTGCCGGCTGGGGCTGTGAAGGCACCACCGTCACGCGCATGCGCAGTGCCGGCTGGGGTTGTGAAGGCACCACCGTCACGCGCATACGCAGTGTCGGTGGGGATTGTCGAAATGGGGTACCACCGTGTTCAGACACTAGAGGGCCCCATAACACAACAAATAGAGACTCATAGGGTAAGAGACGTGACATGTCCGCTGGCTCTAAGGAGCATACAGTGGAGGATGCTCACAACATCTGCTTGGGTTTTCAAGACAGTAACACGGGGCTACAGACTCCAATTCGCTGTCACCCCCCCTCGCTTCTCGGGCATTCTGTATTCACAAGCCCGAGGAGAGTCAGCCCATATTCTAGAGAGAGAGATCCTCTCACTTCTAGAAAAGAGGGCTATATCTATAGTACCCGCCGAGCAGAGTCAGATCGGCTTTTATTCCAAGTATTTCCTTGTTCCCAAACGGGGAAGGAACGGGATTCGGCCAATACTAGATTTGAGGGTTCTGAACAAATATCTAAAAAGATACAAATTCAGAATGCTCACTCACACATCTCTGCTGCGTCTCGTGCGAGAAAACGACTGGTTTACATCAGTCGACCTGAAAGATGCGTATTTCCACATCCCAGTATATTACCCCACACAGGAAATATCTGAGGTTCGCATTTCAGGGGATCTGTTATGAATACAGAGTACTTCCCTTCGGTCTGTCTCTCAGTCCAAGAGTGTTTGTACGATGTACGGAAGCCGCGATAGCCCCGTTAAGACAACAGGGTATTCGCCTGGCGACCTACCTAGACGACTGGCTGCTTCTCACACAGTCGGAGCAGGAGGCTGTTACGCAGACAAATGTCCTCGTAAAGCACCTGCTCAACCTGGGTTTCATAATAAACACAGAGAAGAGCATGTTGTGCCCAGCACAGACTGTACTCTTCCTGGGTTTACACCTGAACTCGGTGCCCTTTACAGCCCGCCTCTCAGCGGAAAGAGTGAAAGCTTTCAGAGCTTGTCTCGCTCATTTCCAGCTGCACAAACATGTTCTCTTCAGATCATGCCTGCAGTTACTGGGGCTCATGGCGTCAGCCATCCTGGTCGTACGATTGGGACGCTTACACATGAGGGAGTTTCAGCGCTGGGTAGCCGCTCTAAAACTAAACCCCGCGCGTCATGGCGCGCGGAGAGTAATGGTTACTGTGAAATGCGTAAGGGCACTGCGCCACTGGCTGCACCCGACTTTTCCAGTACGGGGCGTGCCTATGGGTCCTTTCACGGAAGGTGGTCACCACGGACGCATGTCTGACAGGCTGGGGAGCTATTTACGAAGGTCGTCCGGTGAGGGGTCTCTGGAGCAGAGACCTCCAGCGGGCGCACATAAATTACCTGGAGCTTTTAGCGGTGTTCCTCACCCTAAAACGCTTTCTGCCTTTTCTCAGAGGACATCATGTCCTCTTGAGGACAGACAACACGACCACAATATTGTATATAAACCGCCAAGGGGGTTTGCGTTCTCTCCAGTTACACATGCTGGCACGCAAACTGATCTTATGGAGCGGCAGACGTCTCCTCTCTCTGAGAGCGACGCACGTACCAGGAGTGATGAACCTCGGGGCGGATCTACTGTCCAGAGGTGCACCACTATATGCAGACTGGACTCTACATCCAAGGATTGTGAGTCAGCTGTGGGTGCGTTACGGCAGAGCCGCGGTAGATCTGTTCGCATCAAAATAAAATGCTCAATATCAGCTATTCTTTTCAATGCGCGATTTAAACGCACCGTTAGGCGTGGACGCGCTCGCGCACGTTTGGCCTCCGGGCCTTCTGTACGCGTTCCCACCCCTGGCTCTGATACCACCAACTCTGGCCAGAGTGAGGGAACAATGCCACACACTTATCCTGATAGCCCCGCACTGGCCCGCAATGTACTGGCTGGCGGAGATATATCAGCTGCTGTGCGGGCAGCCATGGTAGCTACGCAGGGACATACTGTCTCAGGCGGGGGGGGCGATCTTTCACCCACACCCAGAGCGCTTGGCACTATGGGCCTGGCCCGTGAGTGGTACAATCTGAATACAATGGGACTCCCTCAGAAGGTGATAAACACTATTCAGAGTGCGAGAGCTTCCTCCACCAGGTCTCTCTATGACTGTAAGTGGAGGGTGTTTGAGGAGTGGTGCCTCCAAAAAGGACACATCTCTTTTCAATGTCCTGTCGAGTGATTTTATCATTTCTACAGGACTTAATTGATAAACACAGAGCTTTCTCTATGATCAAAGTGTACCTGGCTGCTATTGCTGCATGCCATGTGGGCTTTGAGGGAAAGACGGCTAGCCAACATCCTTTGGTCTGCCGTTTTATGAAAGGGGCTCACAGGCTCCTCCCTGTTTCCAGGTCACTGGTGCCCTTATGGGACTTGGCAGTGGTTTTAGATGGGCTCACTCTAACCCCATTTGAACCCCTTGAAGAAGCTGACATGAAGCACTTGTCACTCAAGACAGTGCTGTTACTGGCCCTGGCATCTGCCAAGTGAGTCAGTGACATTCATGTGCTCTCTGTACATCCTTCATGCACTCAGTTCGCCCCAGGGCAAACGAGAGTGTTGTTGAAGCCCAACCCTGCCTTTATACCTAAGGTGGTTGGTTCAAGTACCCCAATTGACATTGAGGCATTTCCTCCACCGCTGTGTTCCTCCGGGGAACAGCAGCCGGATTTGCTGTGTCCAGTCCGTGCTTTACGCATCTATATGGACAGATCAAAAGAGTTTCGTCATAATGACCAACTCTTTGTGTCCTGGGCTAACCCTCAGAAGGGCAAGCCCGTTACTAAGCAACGGCTCTCCCACTGGATTGTGGAGGCAATTGCTTTGGCCTATACGAGTCAGGGTTTGCAGGCACCTTCGGGTCTGCGTGCTCATTCGACTCGTGGTCTGGCTACATCCTGGGCTTTGTTCAAGGGTGTTTCCATCCAAGACATTTGTGCAGCAGCGAGCTGGTCCTCGCCGCTCACTTTTGTCCGCTTTTACAGGCTAGACGTCTCTGCTCCTAGTGTGGCCCGAGCAGTGCTGGGCACCTTGTTGAGTCAGAGCTCTACCTGTTAAGTTCTGGTTGGTTTGGTGAATTTCGAGATAAGCTCGTCTGGCAATACGGGAGCTACAATATCCCATAGTGAGACATCGAACGGAGTGTTATGAATGAGAACTATAGGTTACTTACGTAACCCCAGTTCTCAGAGTAACATGTAGTGAGATGTCTCACCAGACGGCCCTCCTTGCTATGGTGAAGCGAGAAGAGGTGCTTATTTTGAATGACGCATGCGACGTAGCGCAAGCTACTTATAGGGGGTGGATTCCCTGACGCTGACGTTAAGATCACCAGCCAATCAGGATTGGCGTAATGAGATTGATGCTTCTGTTTGCTCCGCGATGAGGCGCATCCCATAGTGAGACATCTCACTACATGTTACTCTGAGAACTGGGGTTACGTAAGTAACCTATAGTTTTATTTCTCCTAAAAAGAACATTATTGTGGGTCAGTGTATTGTAAATGCACCTGTAGCCATTGTTCAGGGCTCAATGAGTCATATTATTTATTTAAAAAACAAGAAATAATGTAATGCATTCATTTGAAATACCTTTAATAGCCATACTGAATATGTTGGGTTTTAGTTTTCTTTCTTTTTTGGATTTAATATATTAGCTGGCATTACAGATCCCCTTTTTCATCCCTCAGAATGCACCAGTGATTTTCCTGGCACATTGTTCATAATTTTGGCATACAAAAAGTATTGTCCTGTCCAAACAAAGCAACAGCTCTGGCCATTGTATTACTTATATGTATTTTAAATGTTTGTTATGTTCCTATACGGTCACCCGTATGATAAAAGACCTCTCCAGAACATCATTGGTTGCATGCTCAAACGGTATACATTGACAGTAGTTGTTGTTAGTAGACACTGCTGAGAAACCTCTCAGGGCAGAGGCCATACAGGATATGATAAATATGAGCAATGTGTTAAATATTGAATTAGTAGTACAGAATTGCAAGAGCTTTCGCCTTCTTTTCAGAATGATTATTTTCTTGTTATTTCAAGGGTCTTCTTCAGTATTTCCATCTCTTTCTCTGTGGCAGGGTTCTGGGCACTAAGTCGAGCACTACTTGAACTCTATATCTGTTTGAAGATGAGTTATGTTAACAGGGACACGGTTCACCAAAATGGTTGGTTGCACTATTTATGCTTAGGAACATGACCAGCTGACAGGAACAGTGTGGGAGAAAGGGTGAGTGGACCAGGTGCTTGTTGAAATAGCACAATGTGACTGGGGAAGAGTAGCTGTTAAGGGGCTTGGAGGAGAGGTAAAAATGCTCAAATTCAAGATTGTTATATTCTCTACCATGAAATTCTAAGCACTTTAGCCATTAATCATTGATATACACAATATGATGGATGACTCCCCCTTTATTGAGGTCTTCTTCTCTATGCCATTTTTCAGTGCTTTGTCTGAAACATTAAATAATATTTTAAAGTCCCAACTCTGCCAAGTTAATATAAAAAGTCACACACTGAAAAATATCACACTGGTGGTAATCACGAACACATGGCTGGCCATTAGGACTAGGTCCAGAGATGGGGTCGTTACTAAAATAAAAAGTAATATATGACACAATACTTATTACTTTAAAAAAAAGTAATATATTACACTACTTCGTTACTCTCTACATAAAGTAACTCGTTACTTTACTCGTTACTTTACTCGCAGGGCCGGCCCGCCCCTCCCTACAGGCAGATCACGCAGACTGCTAAAGTTTCAAATGTTCTCTTTAGTACAGTTTCCATTGTCGCATAAGACTGATCCAGCTCCTGAATGTTTTCCTATCTGACCATGGCTGTCCTCTGTCTCCTGCTATCTGTATTTTGCGCAGTATATCTCTGAGCAATGGTGATTCCACTGTGCAAATGGGCAACATTTCCTCTACTATGAAGGATGCTACAAGCCTGTCCATCTCTGCTTTGGTTACCGGTCCTCCAAATTCTAATTTGTGTTGCTTCGGTGGCGGCGCACTCACAACATCCTCACTCTGGGTTCGGGGGTCCTTAGCTATTAGCTTCACCTTAGCATGTGTTCTTTGCAGGTGTTTGTTGAGGTTTGACGTCGTGTTTACAGCAGTGGATAACAGCTTCTGGCCTGGACACAGTTTGCACCTCACCGTCACATTCCTGTCTATTCTTCGGACAAACTCAAAATAATGGGCATACCAGTGACGTGCGGTGAGGTTCATGGCTGGTGAGGCACTGACTCTTTCAGAGTCAGATTTACAAATATTATATTTTGTCCTTAATGGAAATGTTCGGTTATTTTCAAAAGCTTTTTTAGTCTGATGCTTCGATTCATTTTAAACAGACTGTTCAACAAAAGGATACCCACAATCTAAATATTGGATTGTTCTTTCTTAGTAAGATCCCATGTTCATTACAATTGTGGTCTTACCTTGACTTGAAGATGAAGTCCATGCTATCCTTCTGGACAACAATCTCCATTACATTTTTGTAAAAGTCCTCCTTATCTTCCTCTAGTTTCAAAAGTCTAGCTTGTTGTTTGCGTCTGCGTAGAATAACAGTAGCAACAAGAACCTGTGGGCTCACGTGCGCCCCCTTCAGTGCAGCAAAGGTTATGGCTGCCTCCCCTGGTGCTTTTTTCATTGCCGTTGTATGATGAGACCAGCGGGCCTAAATATCACATGTATACGTGAAATAAGTTATTTAGAGACTATGGATGGCGAGGATAAATGTAATAAAGGGATCTACTGTGGTGACCACCTATTAATACACTGGGACATAATTCATACATGGAACTACAGTTGGGGCCATTGTTTCCACACGGACATATATGTGTTGTTATCTATATATGTTGTGTGCCCTCCTGGCTCTTTCTCTTGTCGTCCCGGGCTGCGACCCAACAACATCTACATTTCTGCTGCTCATTAAAGCAAGCTTTGTACCTCCATTGCACCGCCTCCGACTCCCTATCTCTCGGCACCACATTGGTGACCCCGACAGCGTCTTGGGAAGTTTCCGAGACGGACCCGAACACGGCAAAGGAAACCCAGGTTTCTTTCTCGAAATGCCGGGGATTTTTTGGAGTCGACCGTGGCTGCTACAGGCACGCGGACTGAGTCTCGGTGCGCGCCTCGCCGAATGGCTGGGGATGTTGCTCGTCATTCCCGCATCTGCCTTCCGACTACAGAGGAGACGATGCACGACCTGCTGGGTAGGGATGAACCCGATTGCTGCCTCGTGGGGTTTCTTCGGGGCGTGCGGCTGCACGTCCCAGCTGTGCTAGCTAACGACAACTAGCAGCTAACCACGTTGGCTAACTACGGCTAGCAGCTACCGATGGCTGCCAGCTAACGGCAACAGCTAACGGCTATCTACCCTTTTGAGTTTTTGTTTTCTTTCTGGTGCCGGAGAGGAGGTTCGACCAGCCGGTTGACCTCATGTGGACACTCACCTTTTTCACCACCTCCACGGCGGTTCCAGACGCCACTCACGTTCATCGGCGCCTGGGTGGCGCACTCCTGGACCCCCTCTCGCCTCGACAGTTCCGGACGTCGCCCATGCTCCATCGGCCCATGGGTGGCGCGCTCCGGGACCCTGTCTGGCCTCTCCTGCTTCCCGGGGATGCCTCCGCGCCTGCTGAGGACTTCATGCCCGCCGCCGTGGCACGTCTGCCTGCGGCCGGGTTGCTCTCCTGCTTCCCGGGGATGCCTCGACGCCTGCCGAGGACTTCGTGCCCGCCGCCGTTGCACGTCTGCCTGCGGCCGGGTTGCGCTCCTTCCTCCCGGGGGGACTGCTCCTCTCTTCCGGGGATACCTCGACGCCTGCCGAGGACTTCGTGTCCGCCGCCGTTGTGCGTCTGCCTGCGGCCGGGTTGCGCTCTTTCCTGCTGGGTTCTCCGCGACACCTACTGCGGCCCCCTTACGACGGCCCGCCCCCGGTGTGGGTGCCCTCGCCCTCGTTAGGGCCCCTGCCCTCTCCTGCGGCCCCCTTTCGTGGCCCGTTCCATGGCCCGGTCCTCACCTGCGGCCCCACCCTCCTCGGCCCCTGTGGTGCTTCCTCCACGGACGCGAGGATTTTTTTTTGCCATGTTTGAATTCTGGGGGGGCTTGTGTGGTGACCACCTATTAATACACTGGGACATAATTCATACATGGAACTACAGTTGGTGCTATTGTTTCCACACGGACATATATGTGTTGTTATCTATATATGTTGTGTGCCCTCCTGGCTCTTTCTCTTGTCGTCCCGGGCTGCGACCCAACAACATCTACATTTCTGCTGCTCATTAAAGCAAGCTTTGTACCTCCATTGCACCGCCTCCGACTCCCTATCTCTCGGCACCACACTACAAACATTACATTGGTGACATACAGTGAGATGGTGCAGGCATGCACTTAAGCCCCTGTCACATTGTCCCGAAATTGACACCCGATGGACACACGATAAAGGAAATGTTCAAATTCGGCTGTGATCGTAGCAACATCGGGCCATTCGTGAGGGCATCTAAGCCATCGTATGACCGCCGGTGGAGTTTCTCAGGCTCCGGCAGCAACTTCGTAAGGCACTCGTGAGGGCATCTTGTCAAATCGTGTCATCTTCGTGTTATCATCGGTGCATTCACCCTCACTCTGATCGGGGCGAATGCCCGATGGCACCGATGATAACAAGATGCCCTCACGATGGCCTTACGAAGGGCAAAATTGACACACAAATTCAACACGAAAATGAACTTTCGCAAGGTCCTTCGGCAATTTTTTGGCATGCTAAAGATTTTGCCACCGCTCACGGAGTTGCTGCCGGAGCCTGAGAAACTCCACCAGCGATCATACGATGGCTTAGATGCCCTCACGAATGGCCCGATGTTGCTACGATCACAGCCGAATTTGAACATTTCCTTTATCGGGTGTCAATTTCGGGACAGTGTGACAGGGGCTTTAGGGCCCGCTTTCCAGCCAGTTTCTGTGGGGTGACGCATTCCGAGGTGAGGCAGAGCTCATCTGTGCCTCACCTCACCCCAGAGTAACTGGCTTGAGCGCGCTCACAAAATAAGTGCCCGCGCTACATTAGTGCCCGCGCTCCAGCCAGTTACTGTGGGCTTACGAGAGGCAGAGCTTGTCCCCGCCTCACTCCTCATCGCTCCCATGTAGTTGTAGCGGAGCTCGGACAATTTGCTGATTTTGACTATAAAAAGCGATTGGAATCATACAGAAATCACACTTACAACACAGATCAGTGGAGACATTTTATTATTATTACTATTTAGTTTTTCTTTAGTTGTTTTTCCGTTACATTGGAGTATGACAGGTGAGGCTCTGCCACTGACACATATGAATATGCTGTATTCAACTTCATTAAAACGTTATTAACGTGCCTCAGTAATTCACAAAAAATATTTATATTTTAATGGAGCTTCGTCGGCAGATCAGGATCCCATCCAACGCGTAGCGGAGGGATCTTGAGCTGCATGAAGGGTGTTATTTTCCCCATAATGAACAAGTCGCTGCAAATTATCCCGCTTATTACATGGCCACATTCTCAACAAAGTAACGACATGACTCCCAATATTAATTGAAATGCTTTTATGGATTTAGAAAATGTTTTTATTGATTTAAAAAATAGTTGTATGTATTGATTTAAATTGACATGCATCCGTTAAGAAAAATAGTCCGTTGTTACCGTTTTTTAAACAGTCTGAATTAAACGGCAGCTCTCAGCACCACGCTGAAGTTGGCTTCCGATTCAGAGCATCCGATTCGGCAGTTAAGGGGAAAGTTAAGGGACATTTAATTTACAGCGCTGAGCGAACAATCCTCCGTGTTTGAACCTCTTAAATCGCTGCATAGCCGATTTATTTGGACTGGATTATCCCAGAGAGTCTAAAGATTATTTATAACCCAGTTTGAGATTTGTGAAACCTTTATTCTATTTGTGAAAATACAAAAAAGGGAGATTTCAGTGCTTTTTTCGCATCCTGACCACATTAGACCAGGTCCTGATCTGAAACCACTAGACCTAGACTCGTCAAATCTGTACTGGATTATCGCAGAGAGTCTAAAGATGTGTTATAACCCAGTTTGAAATTTGTGAAACCTTAATTATATTTGTGAAAATACAAAAAAGGGAGATTTCAGTGCTTTTTTCACATCCTGACCACATTAGTCCAGGTCCTGATCTGAAACCACTAGACCTAGACTCATCAAATCTGGACTGGATTATCCCAAAGGGTCTAAAGATTCTTTATAACACAGTTTCAGATTTGTGAAACCTTAATTCTATTTGTGAAAATACAAAAAGGGAGATTTCATTGCTTTTTTTACATGTAGACCACATTAGACCAGGTCCTGATCTAAAACCACTAGACCTACACTCATCAAATCTGGACTGGATTATCCCAGAGACTCTAAAGATTCTTTATAACCCAGTTTGAGATTTGTGAAACCTTAATTCTATCAATAAAGTAACATCTTATCTTATCTTAATAATATCTTCATATTAATAATAATAATAAATCATACAGTATCTGTCCGAAAGGGAGCAGGAGGAAGCAAACACAAAAATATACAAAAAATATACTGCATATTAAAGCAAACGATTGTAAAGGTAACAGTATGAGCATAACAAATAAAGAAGTTTAATGTAAACATTTACATTATTATTATAATTATTTAATATATAAAGACTATATATTATTGAATTAAAAGATTAGATATACTTTAGTTGATCTAAAATATTGATGTGTTCAAATGCTCTTCAAAACACAACTGCAAGTCCATGAAACTTGTCTTTCTGTATTTGTGAATGAAGCGCCATCTCCTGGTTAAAACCTGAAATTGAAAATCTGGCAACGCCCTCTTGGAAAATAGTGGGAGGGCTTAACATTCCTCGATACTGGTTTTAGGCAGGTCGTAGGCAGGAAGCTGTAAACTGGAGTCTGAAATGAGGTGCTACATCTGTATGCAGCACTGCACGCGGAGATGTGGACGCGCAAGTCGCGCAGATTACGTACATATAAACCTGCGTCGGAAACCCCTCTTGTCTGTCAGTGTGATTATGACTGATTTTATAAAAGTAAGGAAGTAACGCGTGTCGGGGCAATGTTAGTAACTGTAGTGTGATTACTGAATTATAAAAGTAGCGCGTTACGCTACTCTGTTACCGACAAAAGTAATATTATTACAGTAACATTACTTTGTAACGCGTTACACCCAACTCTGACTAGGTCATAATGTTGTCTCTGTATTTTGAGTGTGGCTATTAATTTCTTCACAATATTTTTCAAAATATGCTCGCAGGCAAGCAAGATGGTCACAGTGCCATGTATTTATGGTTTTTAATGCCAAAATTCTAGTGCTATATTTCCCGGCGTGCCAATAGTCTCTTGTGGCAGAGAAGATTGGCAGCTTCCTCACTGTGTTTACCTTTGTACCACCAAGCTTGTTGTCATTCGGAAAGTTGGGTTACTGTGCCAGACAAAACCGGAACCTATTTATTTTTGCAACTCACTGTAACGTTTACAACTTACTTAGCAGTTCCACTTTTTAAGAGAATATCCGTTATTACCCAAAAATGACTCAAGTTGTCGCTAAACAGATTATAAATACAATTCAGCAAGGTCGATTATTTTATGACTTTAGGTGAAAAAAACTGCATGGCGTCCGCCGTCCATTGTAATCATGGCAGGCAGAATTTTGTTTTTAATATTCTCAAAACATGAATTTGGCAAAGAGTGTTTGTGCCACTCACAGCAGGAGGATTGATCCACCAGAAGCAAAGCATACCACAGACTCGGTATGTATCAAACTGAAGTATGAATGGACATATTCAGATGTATCGCAACACTACCGCATTTGATTATATAATTGTATTTAATGCATTTAGAGTAGAAGAGATGTATGATACAAACGGAAAAAAAAACATCCTTTTTGTTTAGTTTCAGTACTGTTTTAGGTTGTAGTTTGGATATTACTGCTTCTTATTTTTGAGTATGATGTAGTCTTACAGTTTAAACATTCTCCATTTTCTTATGTTTTGGCCTTTTTTCTTATATTAAGTTCATACAACAGGCAACATGACTTTATCCCTTACTTGTACAGGGCTTAGCACAAACACTTGAAAAATAGAGCTATGGAGCTATTTTTCAACCAGTGGGTGGATTGCACACACTGATCTACAGGTAGTAATAACATGCCAAGATACGCAATGGTGCACCAAAAAGAGGCAGGGAAAAACATTACTCCAAGCTATTATACATGGGTGTCGAATTAATTGATTTAAAAATAATTTCAAAGTATTTTATTAGGAAGAGAACGCACTCAACAAGTTAGTATGATTTAAATTCAATCCATTTTTGTATGTTCACAAGAAAACTCCACAGGGAGTTTGGTTGATATTCCAGAAAAATAGTCTGCTCAGAATATGCCAAAATACTTACATGTTGTTTGCACTGTGAGCTGCCTATGTATTAAACCGTTTGTATGTTATTTTTTGACAAAGAAGGGGGACAAATAGGAAATTAAGACCTACAGATAATAGGCATTCAGTTTTCACCGCAGTCAAGGGAAGACAAGGCAAGGCAAGTTTATTTATATAGCACCCTTTAGCACACGGCAATTCAAAGTGCTTTAAAAAATAAAATACATTTAAGAAGAAATACAGCAGAAACACATTATAAAATGGCATTTAAAAACAGGCATTAAAAAGCAAAGATAATAAAATAAACACAACAGGTATAGAATACATGAATAAAAGCCATACTGCAGTGTGGATATGAACAGCTCAATCAAAAGCAGCGGCAAAAAGATACGTTTTCAAGTCAGACACACATTTTAGATTGGGCAACAATGAGAGAGAGTTGAGAGAAGGTTGGAGATATAACCAGTTTGCCATAGAGAAGGGTGAAAAAGCCACAGAAAAGTGAATAAAGAGCGCAGAGCATAGGCTGGTGAGGAGAGTGTGCTTGGATTTTGTGCTAGAGGGATGTACATTCACTCTTGGGCAAAATCACTGTTCTTTCAGTGCCCTTCTTTGTACAGTATGCACAGTGGTTGGAATGTAGGCAGTGACTTAGGACACGTTTCACTTTGGTTAGAGAAGAAGCAGAGCTCAGCACCCTGTATGAGCTGCAGGGGGAGAAGTAAGCCCTTTACGGTCACAGCCAAGAGCGTGTGCAGTAATCCAGATATAAGGTTGTGGCTTCCATGTGATCCTTCTGAAACAAAGCTGAATCTTGATGCCTTTAGCAAACAAGAGCTAGTTTAAATGCTCATGCACCCCTGGTTGGTAGGAAGTACAAATGAGATATGTGTATAGCCTTTTACTCATAGTGTTTACAGATCAACACATTAGCAATGCTGAATGTGTACTGACTTGTGCTGACATCTGTATCTCTATTTATTAATTATATATTTACTGTAGATTATTTTCTTAACCTACAGGGGGAAAAGGCATGTGAACGAGTTTCAAATCTGGCCCTCAAGGCACATGGCCAATACATTTCCTACGGCAATCCAGTATTCTCTAAATGTGTGTGACAGGAACACTCTCTGCAAAGTGACATGCAAACACTGCAGATACTTTGTTATCTGAAATGATGGCTTGTTAAAATGTCATTATTGCAGATGATAAGAGAAGAATATGAGAGCTTACATCAACAAAAAGCAGCTAATTAGGAGGCGGGCAATAAATAAAGCATGTCAATTTCAAATGCACGTCTATTTAAGTGTAGCCAACATAATGGGCCATGGTAAACAATTGCAGTCTAATTAACACAATATGTTTAATCTACTGTCATAAAATCTAGAAAAAAGTAATGAAATATAAAAAAAAAGGTCATAAAAAAAAGACAGGAACATCTTGGCCATGTGTTCGGACTGATGTCACAGCTTGTGCTGCTGCTGCTAACGCCCTGCACACAGACACATCTTTAACTATCCTTAGGCTACCATGCCTGTGTTTGGATTGCAACCATAAAACATATGTTACACAAAGTTGTTGCCAGCATTATAACTGTCTCATTTTATTGTGGCATATTCATCCACAGAAATACATGACATGATGTATTTTATTGCAGAAATTAGGACAATTTAAAAGCATTCCCTACACAATTGGACGTGAGTAACAGACACGTCCAGTGAAACACTGAACTCTGTGCCAGCAGCTTTGTTGTGTTTGTAGTACAGATGCCCAGCAATTGACTATTCAGGGTAAACAAATACCAGGCTGTCACTCAGTCTGGCAGCCATCCGACCACCTCAGTCACAAACAGCCAGTGAGATGGTGGGATGCCAAAACAGTAGATGGATGTCACAGACTTGTATGCTGCACTGACAGACCCAGAGTACCTGTTTGCATTTGATTCAACTGTATATCAAAGTGATAAATCAGTATGGAGTTCCTTGAACTATACATTGTCAAGTTTGTTTTTGTCCAGGAGAAATCTTCCATCATAAAGTTTAGTTTTGATTCATTCTCACTTTCCAACAGTTGTATGAGACTGCTTTACCCTTTAATTTATGTGTACTTTTTTCATGAGAGACATTCTGAAGGATGATCCAAGCATATTCACAGTTTTAACTCCCCTTAAACCCAGTTCTGCTCTCTGTGGGGAAGTGTGTGTGTGTGTCTCTTCTGATACCTAAATCCCATTGTGTGAGGAGGAAGTAGCAGGGTAGAGTAGCTTGGGCCCCTGACCAAGCCTGTGGGTGGGTGGCATGGATTCATAAATCAGGGAGCAGTGTTAATCTCTCTCAGGTATTGGAAAGCCAGCCCTCAGTAAATATGTTGCCCCAGGATAGAATGGGGTTTAAAGGATTTCTGTCTCCAAAGAGAAATTAGGCAGGAGCTTCAGAAGTGAGCTAAATGGAAATGCTTGCTGGAGCATACAGAGAGAGCAGGGTGCTGCTGTCAGCTAGTAAACATCGTCTCAGAGTAGCCTCAGTCATTATCGTGGCAGTCAGTGCCAACAGCCAGGGTGAGCAGACGGGTGGGCTGATGGAGAGCATCTTCTATGAGATAATAAGTCACAATAGGGAGGAGAAAAGTATGAGGACCGTTGGATTACACTGTTGGGAATGTAAATTATTTGTACATCAGTGTATTGGCTAATTACACAACATTCCAATTACATCCCACTTACTTTGTGCTATGGGGTGTTTTGGAAAGGATTAGCCAAACAAATTAACTCAATCTTGTCCAAATTATCATTATTATTTTTTTTTTTTCTTAGACTTAAAATGTTTTATTGATTTAATGGAAAACATGTCAAGAGTAGAGAAACTTTATTTTATTCAGCAGGTATTAGATTTGTTACAGGCACAATATTTGCTTCTGTCAAATAAATCGTTATCAATGTTTTTGTATTTTTTTAAGGTCAAATAACTTGGTCTGACATTGTTCTATTTTTAACCTAAACCAACTCCAGTATGAACTACAGTATGTTGGCAATTAAGGGGGTCAGGAATAGGTAAAAGACGGTTAATGAGATAATATATCTATTTCATCCACTTACCATACCCGCTGATCCCTATTAAGGATCGGTGAGGGGTTTCATATGAGTTTATCTCATAATCTCAGCATGCTCTGAGCAAGAGGCAGGCTGATCACAGGGGGACATAACAACAAACGTTTGACAAATACAACAACACTGTGTGGGCTATGGGAGTAAACATGAAATCATATATAGTAAAACCCCATTCATTGTTTTGTTATCAATTATTTGTCAATTAAATATTAAAGAAATTAATTGCTGACTCAAAAAAAGTGTATTTTTCTTCCAAACAGTTTAGTGTTATATACCTGCAGAGCTTTTTTCTGGTAAATTCCCTTGTAGAAAATGCTTGCAGATCTGCAAAGGGCATGTCATCATCAATTTGAGCAATTGCAGCTTTTAAGTTTCTTCTTTTCTTTGAACCATTCAACTAACATTATTTATTTATATATACAGAAATGCATATAACCTTATCTCTAATCTAAGAACTGATCTCACTTGTCACATAATCCTACATTGGTTTATGTATAAACTCAGGACTGTTAAATTACCAAAAGAAACAGCTTAATGCTTGATAGAGGAAAGTATTTATTGTTTGATTATAGCGTATTGTTTCTGTTCAGACAAAAAAGATGATGCAACATGAAATTCTGAATAAAGAAGGTGAGAAATGATTTTCAAGATGAATACCATCCTATGTTCTGCTATGGGTCCCCTGAAAGGCGCTATACAAATCTAATCTATTATTATTATGATAATGGTGGGATATTGATAATGGATTGTAAATAGGCAAATGCAGTATACAGCTTTCCTCTATGATGGAGACACATTTACTACCGTAATTAATTTGTTAGTTCTTAAAAAACTGTTTAACATTCATAAGGATAAAGCTTCAGACATAACGCTGGAAGCAAGTGAAGTGATGCTTTTAGTTTGGGGCAACATGTCTTAGTTGTCTTAGTTTCTGTCTGAAGTATTGGCTAAATTAACTTCAGTTTTAATATGTTATAATGGTAAGAGAAGTGAACAGGGTATGATGAAAATGATGGGGAAAATGTTGAAATTCTTTTGACGATACTTTCATAAATCTAGGCATTGTGGTTGGGATTGTGATAATTGAAAGGGATATTACAGCATTTTGAAGAACTAAATGATTTGTTGTCTTAAGGGAGAAATAGATTAAAAGATGAATTATTATTTAATCACGTTTGCCCATTGGACACAGACAACTCTGTTACATGTATAACATTAAGCTACACAACAAGAGCTATGTGAGTTAAATGTTTTGACCCTAAACCAAATAAAGAATATGTAAGTCTTCTTTCTGCTGATCAACAGCACAACACTTTGAAAATAATTTCCATTTATATCGATTTATATTGATGTAGGACATTTTAAACAGGTAACATGAATCTTAAATCCTATTTAATCAGTGAGCAATCATGCAATCATTTTTGCTATCAGTCTAGCATCAGATGTTTGACCAACATCTTATATCCACATCTGACATATTTGTTGCCATGGCGAACAACATCAAATGTCAGTGAAATAGCCACATTAATCTAAAGCATTTTATTCTCTCGTACTGCCCACTGCTTAAAAGAAAATCTATTTCTGTCCAGGAAGGGAAAGGCACATTTTAACAGGAGACAGTGTTGCTGATGGGTGTGACAAGCATCACCAGCAAGAGCAAAATGGAGGGCTGTGATTTCTTTTTCAATCTTGCGGTAAGAAATCCTCACCAAACCCTCATTCTTAATGCAGAATAACCATAAATAACGCGGTTTTGCTGCCTTCACATGATAAGCAACATGCTCTGCGCTCAAAACAGTTTAATTCTCTGATAACTTCCCCTGCTTGCCTTAGCCGTTTTCATACAACATGTATATCTCTTTTGGTTGCGCTTTGAAAGGTCAGCGGTAATCAAAATCAAAGTTGACATCATTGAAACTTTGAGCTCAACGCTATACGGTAGGTGGCAATTTCTATCTGTGTGCGATGCAAGGGGAAGCACCAAACAGGGAGGCACCAATCTCTGCTTAGAAAATGAATGGCACAGTAAGCACAGAGCGGTTTAACTGCTGATCATGTGAAAGCAGTTTTACAGCACATACTGTAACTTGAGTATGCATTGAACTAAACACGACACACAGTGTTAATTAGGTCGTTTTAGATGTGTCAATACATGAACCTTTGAGCCAAGCAAGCTGCCTCTCCGTAACTCAAGTCTACTGTTCGTCAAGTTAATCTCCCCAAGTCTTGAATCATCAATGGCAATGGTATTTATATTTTCATTGCACGATTGAGCCTTTTTATTCCAAAAAAATCCATGTAAAACATGTATTATACTTTTGGTGTTGAACATCTGATTTATATTTACATTTATAATCTCTTTTTTTTCACACCTCTAGCCATTAGTTTAATACTCACGCTCCCAGAGTGTTTTGGCAAATGACAAACATCATCATTCTCTGTTTCAATGTCAAGCACCAATACAAACCTGCAGGCTCTGAAACTCAAAGGCACGACAAGAGAGAGAGAGACAAAAAGAGTGCAAGAGAGGGAGTATTTATCCTGACATAGCGACTTAAATGGGTTATCATAGCATTAAAGTTCCACTCTCACTGGTCTCCTTTAACATGTCACTGTGAGAATGTTCACAATGAAAATGGTATCTTCAGAGAAAGCTGCACCTTAACCCTGGTGAACTGATCTGGGGGTAGTGAGCGCTGTGATAGGGACTAATCCCCTGCTGTGTGCTTTGAGCAGGACTCAGAGCAATACACCAGAGGAAACCAGGGAGAAGCCTGGAACAAGCGCAAAGAAAGAGACTTCTGACAAACTGAAAAATATGTTGAAGTGGTGTTGTCACCGTGATGCATCCTTGCAGACATCATCTCAAAATGGGATGGAGTCTTAATGTGCATGTGTGGATGAGTGTAAAGGGAGATGGTATTTGTGTGAGTGTGTCCGCACAGTGAATTTCTGAGTGAAGCATATGGCGTTTAGCTCATGTGAAAATCCACAAGGAACCAAGCTGATGCCTTCTGGTTAATTGCAGAAATTTACCAATTTAGAACTCAGAGTGAGACACTGAGAACTCCAGCAGATGTTTGGAAGGTCGCAGTTAAATAAAAAATGAGTGCCTTCTGGTTGCACGTGAGACTACAGAGTGTTAACATGTGAATCAAACAAAGGCTTGATTGCCAATATGTAGACAGAATAATTCTTCTGGTTAGTTATATGAATGTTTTTTATGAAATGAATTGGCCCACATAATATTCTTCCGGACCATATACAAATTCGACATTATCACTGTGTTGCACACATTGTTTTGTGGATCAAAGTTTTAAAGATTTGAGTATGGCATTTTGGCTCCTGCAATCTTGTTTTTTGGGTCAGGGTGAGGTTTTTATTTGTGACTACATGTGATGCGAGAGGATGGATCAAATTCCAACTAAACACCGAATAGGAAAACATTTTAACTGAATGTTATAAATAAAAATCATGAACACTGAGAACACATAAGGATTAAAGCTTAATGAAGAAAACAACCTAAACACTAATCATCCAGACTAGACAACACCATAGTAGCAACCTGTCAATCCCAAAATCCCTTAAGCGAACACTGCTTTATTATGTATTTTACTATTTATGATAAAATACATTCTTTCCTCTCTACTGACAACCCAGTGCGGTTCCAAACTAATAGCAGAAAACTTGCTCACACAAGAAAAAACTCCACGTAATTTGTTTACTCATCAATGTCATACAAAATATCTCAGAGACTGTTGATTTGATTTTGACACTGCTTGGTCGAATGGTGCATCTCACTGCTGCATTCAAGTATTTAACATGACACTGAATAGCTGAAGGGGGATCAACAATTAAGGGTCAACAAAGGGGACATATTTGTTAGTGACAGGCTGACAGGGACTTCAACCGACATAGAGGACAACATGTTTAGTGTTGTTGTTTACTGAATGCTACTGCCTTAACTTTTCATGTTTTTTTTCAACAAATCACTTTTTTCAAGGCCAAAAATCAACAGAATAGAGAGAGAGATGATGAACAAAACTATTCAGGCAGTAATCATCGTACAAAATAGACATTGATTTAAATAATTTTCTATATTGAGAATTATAATATTTCAGTATAGGATGTGTGTTCCTTCACGTGTGTGTGTGTGTGTGTGTGTGTGTGTGTGTGTGTGTGTGGTGTGTGTGTGTGTGTGTGGTGTGTGTGTGTGTGTGTGTGTGTGTGCGCGCGCGCATGTGTGTGGGTGTGTGCCTGCGTGCAAGCACACGTAATTGGTGTGCATGTGTGTGTGTGAGACAGAAAAGGAGACAGAAAGACGGGTACTCATCAGAGACTTCAGATGGGCACAACTAATAAGAGGTGAGAAAGAAAATAGCACAGTGAAAATAGATGGAGGGATGACAGGTGGAGTCAAGGTGAGCTGACAGGGTGAGAAGTAATCACTCCGAGAGGAGAATGCAAACCGATCCTGCAAGGGATAGGAGGGTATACTGTAGGGTCACCGACAAAATAAAGCAAGTTTAAAAAGGAGAAATGGTGGCAAACACTTATGCGGTACCTTCTTGGCGGTGACGACAGTGCTTTGAAAATAAGAGGATAGAGTTTCCAACAGGTTTGATGTTGGATGTTATTGGCTTGAGAGAAGGCAATTGATATTATATAACTATGCCTGTTAATTATGTACTATATATAAGGCCCATCCGGGGTTGAATACAGATCTTTTATTTACAGAGATATCATTTTATGAGTGCTTCACTGCACCAAAGTATGATCACATTTATTGTGTGACATTTATATCTATGCACTTGACTGCTGAGTATACACAATGACATTTCAATGAAAAAGGAAATGATAGAAAGTTGTTATAAAAAATATGGAACAATGTATAATTTAGACAAACAGTTATGCTGGTATTTGGAGGAACAACACACTCGAGGTAAAAACAGAGAAACATTTTTTTTTCATTTCATGAAACCTTTAAAAGAAAGCTCAACTCAACTGTGCTTTAAGTAGCTTTATTGATCTTTATATGACACTTTAAATGCATCGAACTTGAAGGATTGCTAGATTATGTTTTGAAACTGGGGGTTAGGTGCAAACACTCAAGCTGTTTAACTTGAAGGAAAGAGAACAAGGCAATGTGGTTATAAACGTGGTTGAGCTTAACATCTGTGGGGATCAAGGTTTTCATGCCGTAGACTCAAATACATAGTAGATCTCTTGCACATTAGAGGTATAGAAAAGGAATTACAGTTTACAAGCCACATTTACATGCCAACGCTTAAATGTCATCTGTCGTCACTCACTTCTAGTGGAATGAAGGCTGATTGACAGTATTCTGACTCAGCTGGTGTCACCGCCGTTACGCCGACGCTCCCAGCGGAAGTATTCTGTAGATGAGCAGCAACATCCCCCCTATAGGCCTTCTTCTCTGTTCCATCTGCACATATATTGCCTCCTTTCATTTTCTTTTGCCACCTTGTCCCTCTCTTTCTCACTTACTTGCCCTCCTCTCTGCTTCATATAACCTCCCGGTGTTCTCCAGGCATCGCCCCCCAGACCATATCTCCATCTTCAGCCATTTGCTTTTTTTCTCTCTACATTCTGTGCTGTATCTGATATTGTGGCTTTGCATCTGAATATTTTCCCTCTCTACCCTTCAAGCTGCTGAACTTAAGGCAAGATATCAAAATCAGAAGAAAGATGAGTTAGATTCCAATCAAGTGCGAGTCAGATCTTGACTGGAGGAGGAAATGAAAATAGAAAGCTAAGAGAAATAAATAAAACGTCTTATCTGCATTCAATTCCCTTACGATAGAGAGAGAAAAAGAAGGCATAGGCCATTCTCAGATATAGGCACACACAAACACGAGTACAAGGAAATGAGTTACTTACTAAAAATAAAGTCAGCATACAGACAACCTCAATAAGTTAGGTTGTGTGCTCGTTTGAAAAAGCAAGGTTTTGACATTCCCATCTGTTCATTTTTTTGCATCTGGCAGGGATTTTATAGCCCAGCTGACTGTAAACCAGGTTTACTGTGGTAAGAGGTTACTCTTCTTTCTTTAAACGTGCTGTGTAGTGCAACGCAGTTCTATTAATATTCTTAGTGTATTTCTTTATTACAATGCAAGTAGCCTACTTTACATACAGTATAAATAAATATCAAACATCAAATGTGTCTGTGTGTGTCTGAGAGGGTGTAGGGTGTTATGATACTCAGCTACTGTCCCTCCTACTAGGTCCTGCCTCAACTGTTAACATCGTGAGCTAATCCCCAGAAATGTCACCCAGAGCTTGGCAAGTCATTTGTTGCTTACTGGTGTGGAATTTGCCACTAGGTGAGAGTGATTCCATTTAATCTGTCCCCCATTACAAGCTGGCATTTTGCATGGTAGACAGTATTAGCCAGATAAACAGTTTAAAAGAGTTACACCATGATTTGCAGAGGGCAATCCTTAAGGGGCTCAGCTCAAACGTTTTACTTAAAAGAAGTCAGCATTTCACTTGTAAATGCTTAAAAACAGTAGTAGACATATTGTACGGAATACATGTTGGCTGATTTACTTGAGGTAAAGTGGTTTGTAAGATATCTTTGTAGCAGAATTCTAAGTGTATGTTGTCAAACTTTCTGGCTACGATAATGTTTCTTATGGAACATTTCAATTATAATTTAGCATAATTCCTTGTCCATTTTTCATGCAGTACATGGATTGAAAAACTCAGTAATGGACCAATTCCTTCTAAACAGAGAAAACTATAGGTTACTTACGTAACCCCAGTTCTCAGAGTAACATGAAGTGAGATGTCTCACTATGGGATGCGCCTCATCGCGGAGCAAACAGAAGCATCAATCTCATTACGCCAATCCTGATTGGCTGGTGATCTTGACGTCAGCGTCAGGGAATTCACCCCCTATAAGTAGCTTGCGCCACGACGCATGCATCATTCAAAATAAGTACCTCTTCTCCCTTCACCATAGCAAGGAGGGCCGTCTGGTGAGACATCTCACTTCATGTTACTCTGAGATCTGGGGTTACGTAAGTAACCTATAGTTCTCATTCATAACACTCCGTTCGATGTCTCACTATGGGAAATTGTAGCTCCCATATTGTCAGACGAGCTTATCTCGAAAATCACCAAACCAACCAGAACTTAACAGGTAGAGCTCTGACTCAACCAGGTGCCCAGCACTGCTTGAGTCACACTGGGAGCAGAACGTCCAGCCTGTTAAGAGGCGGACAAAAGTGAGCGGCGAGGACCAGCTCGCCACTGCACCAATGTCTTGGATGGGAGACATCCTGGACAGAGCCCAGGATGCAGCCAGACCCTGAGTCGAAAGAGCTTGCGGACCCGAGGGTGCCTGCGAACTCTGACTCATATGGGCCCCAAAGCAATTGCTTCCACAAACCAGTGGGAGAGCCATTGCTTAGTAACAGGCTTGCCCTTATAAGGGTTAGCCCAGGACACAAGGGGTTGGTCATTATGACGAAGCACCCTTGATCTGTCCCTGTACGTGCGTAAAGCACGGGCTGGACACGGCAAATCCGGCCGCTGTTCCCCGGAGGAATACAGTGGCGGGGAGGATGCCTCAATGTCAAATGTGGTACCTGAACCAACCGCCTTAAGATAAAGGTAGGGTTGGGCTTCAACCACACTCTGTTTGCCCTGGGGCAAACTGAGTGCATGAAGACTGTACAGATAGTGCATGAGTGCCACTGGCTCGCTTGGCAGCTGCCAGGGTCACCTTCATGTCACACTGTATTCAGATTGTACCACTCACGGGCCAGGCCCATAGAGCCAAGCGCTCTGGGTGTGGGTGAAAGATCGCCCCCCCCGCTTGGGACAGTATGTCCCTGCGTAGTGGGAGCTGCCATGGCTGCCCGCACAGCAGCTGATATATCTCCGCTGGACAGTACATAGCTGGCCAGTGCGGAGCTATCAGGATAAGTGTGTGGCGTTGCTCTCTCACTCTGGCCAGAGTTGGGGGTATCAGAGCCAGGGGTGGGAACGCGTACAGAAGGCCCGGGGGCCAATCGTGCGCGAGTGCATCCACGCCTAACGGTGCATTTAGATCGCGCATCGAAAAGAACAGCTGACACTGAGCGTTGTCTTTCGATGCGAACAGATCCACCGCGGCTCTGCCGTAACGCACCCACAGCTGGCTCACAATCCTTGGATGTAGAGTCCAGTCTGCATAAAGTGGTATACCTCTGGACAGTAGATCTGCCCCGAGGTTCATCACTCCCGGTACGTGCGTCACTCTCAGAGAGAGGAGACGTCTACCGCTCCATAGGATCAGTTTGCGCGCCAGTGTGTGTAACTGGAGAGAACGCAAACCCCCTTGGCGGTTAATATACGATATTGTGGTCGTATTGTCTGTCCTCACGAGGACGTGATGTCCCCTGAGGAAAGGCAGAAAGCGTTTTAGGGTGAGAAACACCGCTAAAAGCTCCAGGTTATTTATGTGCGCCCGCTGGAGGTCTCTGCTCCAGAGACCCCTCACCGGGCGACCTTCATAAATACCTCCCCAACCTGTCAGACATGCGTCCGTGGTGACCACTTTCCGTGAAAGGACAGCACCCATAGGCACACCTCGTACTGGAAAAGTCGGGTGCAGCCAGTGGCGCAGTGCCATTACGCATTTCACAGTAACCATAACTCTCCGCGCGCCATGGCAATCGCAGGCATGATCTGAAGAGAACATGTTTGCGCAGCTGGAAAAGAGCGAGACAAGCTCTGAAAGCTTTCACTCTTTCCGCTGACAAGCGAGCTGAAAAGGGCACCGAGTTCAGGCGTAAACACAGGAAGAGTATAGTCTGCGCGGGGCACAACATGTTTATTATGAAACCCAGGTTGAGCAGGTGCTTTACGAGGACATTTGTCTGCGTAACAGCCTCCTGCTCCGACTGTGCGAGAAGCAGCCAGTCGTCCAGGTAGGTCGCCAGGTGAATACCCTGTTGTCTTAACGGGGCTATCACGGCTTCCGTACATCGTACAAACACCCTTGGACTGAGAGACAGACCGAATGGGAGTACTCTGTATTCATAACAGATCCCCTGAAATGCGAATCCCAGATATTTCCTGTGTGGGTAATATACTGGGATGTACGCATCTTTCAGGTCGACTGATGTAAACCAGTCGTCTTGTCGCACGAGCCGCAGCAGAGATGTGTGAGTGAGCATTCTGAACTTATATCTTTTTAGATATTTGTTCAGAGCCCTCAAATCAAGTATTGGCCGAATTCCGTTCCCTCCCCGTTTGGGAACGAGGAAGTACTTGGAATAGAAGCCGCCCTGACTCTGCTCGGCGGGTACAACAGATATAGCCCTCTTTTCTAGGAGTGAGAGAATCTCTCTCTCCAGAATATGGGCTGACTCCCCTCGGGCCTGCGAATGCAGAATGCCCGAGAAGCGAGGGGGGGGGGTGACGGTGACTTGGAGTCTGTAGCTCCGTGTAACTGTCTTGAGAAACCCAAGCAGATGTCGTGAGCATCTCCCGCTGTATGCTCCTTAGAGCCAGCTGAGATGTCACGTCTCTTCCCCTCTGAGTCTCTATTTGTTGTGTTATGGGGCCCTCCAGTGTCTGAGCACTGTGGTGCCCCATTTCGACAATCCCCTTACGGCTCCAGCCGACATTGCACATGCGCGTGGCGGTGGTGCCCTTACGGCTCCAGCCGGCACTGCGCATGCGCGTGACGGTGGTGCCTTCACAACACCAGCCGGCACTGCGCATGCGCGTGACGGTGGTGCCTTTACAGCTCCAGCCGGCACTGCGCATGCACGTGACGGTGGTGCCTTCACGACCCCAGCCGGCACTGCGCATGCGCGTGACGGTGGTGCCTTTACAGGTCCAGCCGGCACTGCGCATGTGTGTGACTGTGGTGCCTTCACGACCCCAGCCAGCACTGCGCATGCGCGTGACGGTGGTGCCTTTACAGCTCCAGCCGGCACTGCGCATGCGCGTGACGGTGGTGCCTTCACAGACCCGTCAATTGTCCGCCCTTTGAGAGAGGCCGTAGCTGCTCTCAGAAGGGGAACAGTTGACGGACTGTTTATTGTTTTTCTTTTCATTTTCGAGCTGCGCCCTTGGCTCGAAGCCTGGATGCGTCAGCGGAAAATGTTTTATGACAGAAAAATCAATAAGTGTGTGACATGTGTTTACGCGGACTTGAGGATGGTGTTGAGGCATCTCTCGAGGCGGCGGGAACACATTTAGAGCTGGGGAACCGTAGACTTCCAGCTCTGTCACAGAGGGGAGAAGGAGGGGCTGTCACGTCGCTCGCTTCTTCTTCCTCGACTGCTGGCCGAAATTCTGGGTTGGCTGCGCCTGGGCTGCAGCCGGAACCGGAGATTTTCTAGGCTAGCTCGCCCTCGTCCCCTGCCTGGGCTGGGGACTCGGGGCGGACTGCGACCTCTGCGTTTTCGGTATTTTGAACCGAGCAGGGTTCGGAGCAGCTTGGACGAAGGGCTGCCGCTGCAAAGGCAGCGGCTGGGCCCTTCGAGGGAGGCAGAGGTGGAGGGCCTCGTCCTCCTTCTTTTTCGACTCACATCTCCTCTGCATGGAGGCAAGAGCGGAGCCGAAAATCCCCTCAGGAACGATGGGCATGTCAAGCACATCCTCCTTTTCCCGGTCTGGGCGGTTGGTGAGGTTGAGCCATCTAGCTCTTTCCTGCACCACCATGATCCCCATTGTTTTGCCCGTGGCCTGGACGGCGCAGCGTTGGACACGGAGACAAATGTATGTGACCGCGGCCAACTCATCCAGAACGGCCGGTCCAGGATTACTCAATATCCTCACAGAGCTCCGCTTGGTATGCGGTTAGCAGTGAGGAAACGTTCAGAGCCCTGGCGGACAACGCTGCGGCTCTGTAGGACCGTTCAGTCATGGTCGACTGGAAACGGTCCACCTTCGCTGGCAGCGTGGGGTTCCTGCTTGGTGACGGGCCCATCCTCGGTAGGAGGTGGGCTGCCACCAGCAGTTCCATCGGCGGTATGCGGAGCAGGCCGAGCCTCTGCGGGCGAGACCATGGTGAGGTCTCGCCGGGAGCTCCCTCCTGGTGAGGCGTGGGGCTCTGTTCCCGTGTCTCTTGCCGCCACCGGGTCCCAGCCTGACACGGCGTGGGATCCCGGTTCCGCAGCTGCCGCTGTTAGTGAGCCCCAGACCGACACAGTGAGGGGCTCAGTCTCTGCGGCGGACGCCCCCGTGTCTTGATTGCCAAACGGCGAATCAGTGGACATGAGGGAGTCCTGTTCCAACAAGCTAGCTTGGTGTGCTAGCATCGGTGGAGGCTCTTTCGGATGAAAAGGGCACAATGCCCGCACGAGCCGGGGTTGTCGATAGCCTCCTGGGCGTGTTCCAGCCCGAGGCAGGACGAGCAGACCTGGTGTGAGTCTGTGCCTGCTATCTTCAACCCGCAGCCGCATGACCGAGCCTCCGAGTCCCTGACTCCTTTGGTGTGAGGGGGAGAGGCGTCCATCTTGTTCGCCTCGTGGCGTGGAGAGGACCCGCTCGTAACAGGTGCGTAGCTAGCTTGAGAAAAATCAAAACCTTACCTTACTTTCCGGGGAAAGAAACGGCGAGGTCGATTTTAATACAAACTGGCGTTAGTATTACCGTCTTCTTGCGAAGCAGAAGGAGTAGCCGGCGAGCGCCCGTCGACCGAAATGGTTATATTTGGGTTCAGTCTGTGGACCGTTAAGCTTGTCCGGCTACTATAGAGATGTGCTCTGAAGCGAGAAGAGGTGTTTGAATGATGCATGCGTCGTGGCGGGTGAATTCCCTGACGCTGACGTCAAGATCACCAGCCAATCAGGATTGGCGTAATGAGATTGATGCTTCTGTTTGCTCCGCGATGAGGCGCATCCCATAGTGAGACATCGAACGGAGTGTTATCAATGAGAACTAGCTTCTCTAGAAAACTCCACCCAAATAACTTATTATAAAAAATGTAATTTCCATGTTAAATTTGTAATTAATTTATGTTTCAAATGATATAACAGACACAACACTGGTAAAAATTCTACCAAATGAGAGTCAGTTCAATAGTATAAGATGGCTAGCTATATAATAAAGCTGATCATATGTATTATTATTGTGTGAGGAGGGCAACATATATATTCTTTACTTGATTGGTAATAAATCATCAACATTTTATTTAAAAATGTTGACAGGTCAAAGTAATATTTTCCATTATTTACTGTTATATGCAGGTCAAGCTTATAAAGTGAGATTGGCACAATTATGAATAAATTACACAACAACATTTGAAAAGATTTGATGCCCTTTTTTCCTATCTCTCAATGCCTACTTGCTCATACTACCACTCTTTTATCCCTCCCTGAAATGTATCGCCCTCCTTAATATCTGACTATGATGAGAACAATTTGTAATCATAGACCCATCATTCAGTCACTACACAGTAGATTTGCTAGGGTTGAGAAGTATGTCGGACGATTTATACCACGAGTGCTCCGTGCCAAACTGTAGCCATAACTTTCATTGTGTAAGACATTCCTTAAAAAACATGAACCTTCTTCTCCCTCTGTGCCAAACTGTGAAGCTACAGAGCAAGTCAGTATAGACAGCTGGCAGGAAAACTCATACCCATCTGTCTTCCCCTACCTCACACTTTAGCCCTCTCCTTACCAGAGATCAGAGAGCTACCTGTGTGTCTCTGACTTTCTAATTCTCACGTGGAAGAGCTAAGCTGAACATGTCCGCTGGTACACCTGTTCAGTGCGGGCTCAATCACTGGAGGAATGTAATGTCTGTCTAATCCTTTCGCCACTGACAAAGCTGTATCGTGTTGTAATATATGGGATCGAAACTTTGATCCTTCTGAGTTGTTAAGTAAGGGCTTACAGTATATTGCTGCTGCATACGACATGTGTGTGCATAACTGTGTGCAGTAAGAGAGAAAGACAGCAATACTTTCATGTTCTTTGCAATATAAGTTAATAGTATGCTGCCATGTCAACTAAAGTTTACACCAGTTTAACCAGTTTACATCTGAAGAAATCCCACTTTGTGTTTTTCTGTCTTGATCTGCACATCATTAAATTCCTGTTTCAGTATTACCAGATCCTACTAAATGTAATAGTACATACTAAGCAGCATGCAGTATTACTAAATCGTAAACCATTGTATGTAATAACACTGAGAGAGTGACAGTTGTTTTGTTGTAAATACATTGTTGTCCAGGTGGGAGGAAATGGGCAATGTCAAGATTCAGCCCAACTTTCCTTGCTACCTGTCACACACTGCCCACTCCTTTTCAGTCAGATGGTGTGGGAGTGCAAAGCTGCAAAGGGTCCTCAAACCTGTCACACAGGCACATTATTGATGCCCAGTATCCCCTCACTGAGACTAAAAAGAAATTGAGTATTGTGTAGTGGAAGACTGTTAAAAATGGTAATTAGTTGTCCTTAACATTTCAATTGATACCCTCCGAATGGCCTCATGGCTCTGTTTGCAACAATCTGGTACTTTAATTAGAGATCTGAGACATTGACAAGTAACCCTATTCAGCAATAATTAAATTAAATAAGTCGGGGAATAACTTTTTTACAAAGTTGCCAATATACAGTATGTGTCAGAAAATGCATTGCTTTCTCAAAGGGAGCCATCAGTTATTTTATAGTTTGTTGCAATCAAAGCAAGTTACATTTATGTCCTACTTAAACCCGCAATATCAGTGAAAATATGTTCACTTTAAAGTTAATGTTAGAAGTTCTATAATGCATATTCTAAAGCACATTACAAATCTGACCAGTTTCCTTTAATATGGCAGCAGCCAATAGGCAGAGAAGTTTTCACACACTACTTGGGTCCCCAGTGTGTTAATTAATATTTATATTTGTCCACTGCCTCAAACTCTGCCTTCAGGCATTTATTAAATGATCATGAGTTTGGGCTGAGCAGTACTGTGTGTGTTACTGAGAGCACTATGATGCTGTGTTAGTGTGTGTGCACAATCTGTGACACGACCGCTCCGTGATTCACCAATCAAAAGATTCCACACACATTAAAAAGGGGGGCATTAATGACAACTCGTACAAACACTATCAACAGCAACAGTAAAGTGGGGAAGGGGCATAAAACACTTGTTTGTTTACCCATGCATTTCCATAAGTCAGTGATGCAGAAAGTTTGCCTTTAGCCATCTGAACCTAAACACCCATAGCTTTACAATCTCCACAATTAGAGCCAGTCCTGTGAGGTATCTGACAGCGTGACCAGGAGGTCCACGCTACCTAGTGCTGAACACAGTACTACTAAATGCAAGGCTGCAATGATAATTAGTGTTTCTAGCCAGGAGCTCCACACTGGCGTCTCACCCCCGCACTGACCCAGGGAGATTGGAAAGAGGCCCAGTGGCTCCCGAGAGACGGAGCCTGTCAGGTCCGTCACTTCTCCCACGACATAGTAGTGGGCGGAGGTGTTTTAAATGCCAAACAGGACATACTTGCCAGGCCTATCGGCTCTGCCTGAATACAAGGCCTGTCTGTATGTCTAGTGTCCCTACTCTGTAGACCCTGAAGCAGCACTGAGGCTCGTTGTCTGGGGACAGTTAACCTGCTGGGAGGGAGGGAACAAATCCCAAAAAATATGAAGTGACAGTGTTGCTGGTTGGTATGTTGTATAGTCCTTACACACACAAATATATTTGTCTATAGCTACATTTTAGCTGTGTTAGTGAATTGTCTCTCTTTTTGTAAAGTGTAATGTTAGCAGTATGTCAGATCTTATTTGCTGTATTTTTTCTTTTTTTGCACATATTTGAATGGATTTTGAAAATCGAAGTATGTCAGAAAAATAAGCAGTAAGTGGATAACATTGCGCAGGCATGCAGCCTGACTTGAGATCATAATAGTGGCTGCACGGAATGTGTGCTTAGCTGCATAATGATATTTGTTTGCACTGTGTGTATTCTCCCTGTGACAAAGCTCAAGTGATTAGATGCAAATGTCACGGTTCTACGAATGAGGGGGATCGTGTTTCAGATTTCTCTCTCTAAATAAACAGTAAAAGCCCACACGTTACATACAGTAAAGACAATTATTTAAGCATTATATAACTAACTTATTGCACATATGTCACAGTATCATGACAATAAGTTCAAAGTCCAGGAAGACATCCTTTATGGCTGTATAGACACTGAAACTTTCCTATCTATTATGCTTATATCTTTCCCTCAGTATTTCCTGTAACATATATATATTGGTTCCCATGTTGGAATAGAACCTGCAGGACACATGTCTGTGCAATTGTATACTTGTATGTATTCAGACAATTACAAATTACTATCCACAATACAGTGTATCAGATGTATCTGCCATGCACACTAGCTACGGGCTACTTTGTGCTCAAGAAGATTATACTATGGTTGTACTGCTCCAGTTTAGGCCATGACCACATGACTCGTATTAATTGCCATATCGTATGCAGCTGCTACTATGAGGAGAAATGACACCTTAAGCGGCTTGGCTCATCTTACGCCTCACTGTCAAATCACCTTGAAATGGTGTGGCAAAGGTATCTACTTTTTCTTTTCCTGTTTTCCATCATGATTTATGCTTTAAAATCACTGTAAGTAAGTCTTGTTTAACATATGAGGCCATCATTTAATTGCAGGGTCTGGACTGGTGAAGAAAGCTGCTTTCGCTTGCAGTCAAAACTGTTTAATGAAATGTGTCCCAGATCCTTTTTTTATTTAAATTATTATGATGATCTTAGTCTGACAAAATAGCCTTATATATTATACACAGAGGATTGTTTGCTCCAAATTAGAGAGGCAGACGTTACCAACAAATATGACAATTTAACTATGAGCTCTGGGAATCTTAAAGCAAACAAACACCGGATGCCAATGGTGCAATCGGAATTGGCCCGGCAAGAGTCAATCCATACCTCTATTAAATTAGCTGGACATAGACGAGCCTCTGGAGCACGCAGGTCGAAGTTCAATCAAACATAATTTGATTTTGATCAATGAATGACCAGGAGGCAGATCGTCTCGTCTCCTTCCTCACTGGAATGAATACTTAGTGTCTTTAAGTTTGACCTCACCTTTAGAAGGGAAGCGAAAAATCTTCTGTATGAAATGTATTTACACAATAAACTCTATTTTGGTTCAACTCCTTTTTCCAACCTTGGGTGCACACATAAAGCAAATGCAGGATTCAGAGGGAGTAGGCAACAGCAAAGCCCCTTGACAACAGCCAAGCACTCTGTGTTTACTCGAAACAACTTCCTATGTCACTCACTCACTGGCGTACGTCCACAGACCCATACAAAGTAAAGGGTTTATTTGGAAAGTCCTTTATCACAGCTGAGGGCTAAACATCTGGGCTCAAATGACTCCACAGTGCTTCCATTATAAAAGCAATTAATGCAACACAATCGGGCAACACAATCGGGCTCAACAGGTTAAAAATAAAATATTAATAACACAATTACAAATAAACAGATCGGGAGCCCTTGAGCGACTGTGGCTGCGAGGGAGTGAGGTCGTCTTTCAACCAGAAGGTTGTGGGTTCGATCCCTGCCTATGCAGTCAACATTTGCCTGTCCCACTGTTTTGGCCAAACTTGACCCACTCTACCATGCTGCGTTATCAAATGCACCCTATAGGACTCATCATTGCAAACTGTATAGCCTAACTGGATGGTCCTCACTTAGTATGCGTAGGATGCAGCATTGGTTTTTATTAATGTATAAAGCCATTTTAGGTAAGCTTCCACTCTACATATGTGCCAGATTTGCCCCAGTTTGTGACTCTTACAACCTCAGATCCAGTGCCTGGATACGGTTCCTGCTGTGCGGACTGGGGCTGGAAAAAGTTATGGTCCTTGGTCTTGGAATGACCTTCAATCAAGCCTAAAACTGATGGCACTTGTCTCAATAGCATGTTTTAAATTGAAGTTGTCTGAAGTCCTTACCACCAGCTCAGCTCTTGCAGAAAGTAGTGTACCTTTCTTACTGTCCTAATGTGCACAATGTAGTGGCTGCTTTTTCGTCTTTTCTTTTCTTAGTTATGTTCTCTGTATTTTATATGTTTGTGTTATGTGTTAAGTGTAACGTTGCTGCCTTCTTGGCCAGGTCAGCATTGAAAATGAGATGTTATCTCAATGCTTTTATCTGGTTAAATAAAGGTTAAATAAAATAAAAAATGTTGATGTATCCTTGGGCAAGATACTTAACCCTGAGTTGCTCCCGATGGCATGGCCAACGGTGTGTGAATGTGTGTGAATGTTAGGTCCTAGAGTAAGGTACACTGCTCTGTATGAATGGGTGTGAATGGGTGAATGACATGTAGTATGTAAAGCGCTTTGAGGGGTCTTAAAGACTGGATAAAGCGCTATATAAGTACAGTCCATTTACCATTGAGAGAAACGCTGAGACCAGGCTCAGAGCATCAAGGTCAACCTGGTCATTATCATCATCACCTCCTTACCAATTTATGCTAAGGGTTCAACAGCTGCCATTCTAATAAAGGCAGAATTGGGATTTTTGTATTCTCATCCATCACATGGTTTATTTTAACATGACCAGATATACGGAGACGCTCCAAATGGGACACATTTCAAAGTTTAGGTTTCTGTCCCCCTCATACTACGCTTCCACAGAACTCACAGAGGTGTAAGCATATTGGATGTAAATATTTACCTCCACTTGGTTTTAGATTTTTCTTCATGGATTGCATCGACTATAACATCCAGATCCATTTCCAATCCTTTGTTTGTTTGCTCTGGGGTCCTGCAGCTGTCAAAACCCTGCAGAGCACACGGCATACAGCAGTTTCAGTTAATGGTTTGTCTTCATGCAATGCAAAATAAAACCAAAGCTGGAAAGCTTGCCTCTATTTAATGTCTCTAAAGTGTCACTGTTGGTTGACAATTGCATTTCATTTTGATGGTCGAAAAAAGCATCTAAATCTTGCTAAAACAATCCACATTACACTACACTCTTTTCCGTCTTTAATATAAAATATGCATGATACAGTATATGATACCTGTGATTGAGGGTATTTCTTTGGCTAATAATTTGTCAAACATATTTCATTTATTTTGCAACTTTCATTTGGACCAGGTGAAGACTAAATAACTTCATAAATAGGGAATTATTAAAGGTGTTTCAACTAAATTAGTTTGCTTAAAGCTTTTAATAACAAACCTGAATTGAAGATGCAAGCTGATACTATAACCTCACTTTTTACTCTTTTACACTTTTGGGTTTCAGATCTAAATGTACATTTGACTCTAAAGCAAGCAGCACTGGTAACAACAGAAAACCATGAAGCTAGGAGAGTTGATAGCACTAATGACCATAGTTGGGATGGCGTCAGACATGATGTGGTTACTAATTTGCATATTTTAATTTTGAAACTAATTTGGAAGTAATGTAGTGTCACACAGTATGCTAATATCACATAATGAATTGAAGCACATGATCTCTCCCGTTAGATGCCTGCCATTATTTGCTGCATCAGATGGTTTATGTTATGCATGCTAAACAATATATGGTTCAGATTTAGGCTAAACATTTGCCAGGTAATTTGACATAGAAGGTAGCTTAAATAATGATTTTGTCTCTATTTTCCTCACAAAAATATGATCTTGTACAGTTTGAAAGCTTGTTATGCTCTAGCACTGCAATGTATTTAAATCATAACAAAATATTCCCAAATATGTAAATAACTGCTATGTTTTAAGTTTATGTTTTAAGTAAACTGCATAATTGTATTTAGAATTAAATCCAAAACTGTAAGACCTCTCTTTAATAATCAGTGAAGCTGTCCTGCTTTTTGGCTCAAATGTGAAATTGTTAGCTAAAAACATTCCTGTTTTTATTATCTAAAATATTGACTCTTTGCTCGAACAAAATGACTGCTGAGAGGAAATGAAGTCTAAGTGTAGAGAAAGACATGATGTAACAACAACATCAGCAGATGGGTTTAAAGAAGAGACAAAGAGGAAACCTACCCTATCAGGGGGGCCATATGTGCCTTGGATAGCATCCCAACTCTTGGTGCGTAAATGTTGCAGATGTTTGCTTAAGATTGCCACACTTTAAAAACAGCAACATAAACCATAAAGTGGAAGGAGTTATACAGTATGGTGCAAAGCAGATAGCATATTCTAATCATAAAAGTAATTTTTATTCCTTCAAAAATTAAAAGCTGAATGATTGAAACAAAAGGATGCCATCTTCCCATTTTATCTGCAGATCAGTTTGAGAGTTATAAGAAGGAACACATTTAATTAGCACTTCAGATGTATTCTTTATCACCTTTATTATAAATTACTGTGCTTTATTTTTTTCATAACTGTACTGATGTCACAGGGTTTTAAATATTTAAAGTTATTTTAACATTAGAATCCCTGTTATCACATAAAGATATTTTGTTGATACAGGCTAAGAGGACAGAGATAGGACAGACTTGCAATTGACAGAATAAATGACAGGCACCCACTAATGTTGACAACTGCCAGTTACTGCCTGGGGTGTCACATGATCAGTGATGATGGGCACTGATATGACTCACTTGGAGCTGAGGCCCTTCAAAATGGGCCGCTGTGACCTTTCCCTTGGGTACAAAAGCTGTCTGGAATAGAACAGCTGATGCAGCTGTTTGTACTTTAGCACTTTTGCCATTTGCACAACGTCTTCACCATTCATAACCTTTACTGCCAAAAACTCTGTTATTCACAGTCTTTTTTTTATCAGAGCTGAAAGGCTAAGCATAGCAGACATTTAGGTGCAAATAACCAAAATATCCCTTATTTTTAGTGTTCCCAGAATTCGGGCCAAATCAAGTTTTATACTTCAAGGACATTTGTGTTGTTGTCTTGGATATCAAACTTCACAAATCGGTTATTCATTTACACAAATGGGATCTAGATGATGTTAAACTGATGCAGCATCTTACGGTGGCTTTTCAATTATTCACACTCTTCAAAGGCTTCCCTTACACCCCTACAGTATGTGACTGTACGTGTAGTGAATTATTTCCACACTACTCAGTGTGCTGTTATACTTTATGCATACGATTGGTTCTCTGTATCCTCGCTACAATTGTGTGTGTGTGAGTTAGTGAATGAGCGAAAGAGAGAAAGAGAGGGTGAGATAGAGAGAGAGAGAGTAGGGAAAAAGAGAGAAAAGGAGAAAGAGAGATCTCTTTAAATGTGAAATCTTTGTCACTTCCACTTGCCCTAGAATGGAAGTTATATTGATACTGCATACTATGGATGTAGATATATGTAATATTTCCCTTTGGGGACTTTTGCACTCCTTTGAATTAGGACTCGGAATAATCAAATACGATGAATTTTTATTCTTCTTAATCATGCAAAGGCTATGTGGAAACAGCGAAGCCAGTTGAGTTGATTAAAGTGAAGCTGAGATTCATTGAATCTGGCTCCAAGCTCAAAGGAGTGTTTTAAATAGGAGTCCATTTGACAAAATGTTATGTTCTTAATGGGAAGGTAATAAGATGGTCTTTATCATCTATTGAAAAAAGTGGAGTCGTTTCACAGCACGATGTATGCTTTAAAGACAAGTACTTTGAGCTAAGGAGGTGGAGAGGAGAGCTACAGATATCATGAATATGACTAATTCCGAACTGTGGTTGCCTCCAGGGTTTGAGCATAAGAGGCTGTAGAGAGAACCATACATGACATTATCATAGAAAGACGTATTCTCTCATGCAGGTCGAGCCCAAAAGCTAAATAATATAGTTATTCTGACAAGTCAAGTAAATTCTCATCCAATAAACGTGCCTTCTTAATACAGAACCCCAAAAGTGGTGTTGGTTTTATTTTATTTTACGTTGCCTTGTCTTGCATTCCCTGTGATTGTGAAAGGCTGAGCTATATTACTATGTTGTATTATGTATTATCATGTAAAAGGCCGCTGGTTGTGAGAACAGAGTGTGAGCTGGGCCTGGCTCAAATGCAGGTCTATGTCATTGCACCGAGTTAGCCAACTAACTTGCTAACCGACTGCTTCAAAGGCTTATTGAGATACGCTGTGATTAGGACTATAGACATGGCATGACATAGCTTTTGCCATTGATGTGATTGTGGCTGTGGTCATGGCCAGCGGCGCCGGATTCATTTCAGAAGTGGGGGGGGGGGGGGGGAGTGCGTGTGTATGTGATGGTCAAAGAAATGCTAAATCTACAGGCACTAGCGGAGTGGTAATCACTCCGCCTCTGTCTACAGGCATGGCCGTATCCACCATTGAGGTCACCGAGGTCCGGACCTCGGTAATTTTGTCAGGGTGTATATAATAAAAGTCGTGAAATAACTGCACATAATTAACAGGGTTCTTTGTAGTAGTTACATTTACTGGCATAACTACGTAGCCTGTAAAGCAAACAGAAGAAGACGACATTAATTTATGCACTTACGCACTTTTTTTTCTCTGTGAAAATGAGACTTTTCGTGGCTGTCCAGGAGGCTTGGGCACTTTTTCCAGTTATTAACTCCGGAATTTACAAAGCTGTCATCTCCACATTTAGGCCGTTTTAAGCCGTTTGACATCAGCAAATCTGCATATTTCACAGAAGGCTCGTTTAGTGGTTTTGCAAAGAATTAACCACTCTGTTTTTGTACCATTCTGCATTGAAGTACCTTTCTCTTTGCCCAAAAGATCTAGCGGTCTCCCTTTTTTCTACAATTAGCTGTGCAGCTTTAGCCGTCTCAATGTCCCGACAACAAACCTCCATGCAGTCGGAACCAGCCTGTTTTGGTTCAACGATGCCGGCGGTTTTGACAGTCTCAGCGGTCGCAGAGCTGCTGCTTTGGGGTTCATCTGGCTGCGCTGGTTCTAGGTTTGAAGGGCCAGGCTCCGGAATTGTGGATGTCAGGGATGTGACATTGAAGTTGTTGAAGTTCAGTTTTGTTTGACTGTATTTTATGTAATTATGCGCTGGTTCTTCTGACTTGTTTGTGATATCAAGGCTGACACAGAACAACGTAACAAAGAAACAAATCTAAGCTTTTTTATTGGTTGTAATGTACATGGATACATTTGAATGGTGTGATAATATCCTCTTTGATTGGATTAAAATGTACATATTCTTCCTGTTATGTGTGCCTGCTTTATTTTACCTAATGCAATATATGAGCCTCTGTCGCTGCCTGTAGCTAATGAGATTGTCTTATCATCTCCTCAATTTGCAAAAATAACAAAATATACACAGCTAGATCAGATTGCATTCTTTTTAAATGCAACTTTAGAGTAGAGGGGATCCGCCGCTGAGAAAATGTGGGGCAGGACTGTAAGTGGAGGGGGCAATGGCCCCTTGACCCCCTGCTTCCGGCGCCCCTGGCCATGGCTAAACTTTGGCTATTAAGATAGTTTGTAAGCAATGACAACATGTCAATGTTTTATGTGTGTGCAATGAGTTCGGTTAGCTGTGCTGCCTGAGCATTGTATTAAAGCCACTGTAGCGCCTGTGGTGTTTTAGTCACACAACTGTCATCTCTCACAGAATAATTATCTTGGGTTCAAATTCAGAGTAGCTTAACAATGCTTTTTGGCTAATGTTAAGAGGGGCAGTAAAGAGCAGTCACTGTTCAGCTACCGAAGCCATATCCATAGCATCATAGATGAGATTCAGAACCACAGCCAGGCAGAGCAGCAGCTGTTCTCACAGCCAGTGGCTCTACACTGTCAGAGCTATGCCTTTTGAAAGGAGTAATGAGCTATAAATGCATAATGTAAAGTGTCTCCATCCCTCCCTTTTGATGTATCTGCAGAGACTCTTCCTACACTGGCAATGTATTACTGTTAAACCATGCTGGACCAACACACTAAACATGGATTGGGTGTATACAAAAAATATTTCAAGAGAAAGCCAAACTTAATGCAAGGCAACACAAAGGGAGTTAGGGGAATCACCAGCTTAAGATAAGTAATCAACTCCTACTTCATTTTAAGGCATTTCATACAATCAGATTAAAATGAAAAATCCAAACAGCAAGATACAATTTCTCCCTCAGAGCTAATGTGGTAAAATTGCCAATTTTAATTGGAAGAAATTATGATAATAATCACATTAGAATGATTTGTCATGCTGCCAACATTATGGAGAAGTTAATTAAATGTATCTCACAGTTTGGACATGTCATGGGACCCAAAGGAATTCTGTCAGCATGTACTGGAAAGTTAAACATCAGTCAAAGACAGTAAAAGCTGAACGCCTTTTAGAAACGTGCTTTGTATAATAATAATAATAATAATAATAATACATGGTATTTTCATAGCGCTTTTCCAGGTGCTCAAAGACGCTTTACATTACATGTTACTAGACACTTTTATTATATGATGCATAATATGCGATAGAAACTCTGAGTTAGATTATATTAAATTGATAACTACTCACTTTATACTACTGATTAAATTGTATAACCTATTTCAATGGTATTCTGCTAAAACAAACATGAGTAAACCCAATCGAGTAGACTACCGTGAATGTGGTTCAAATAAAAAATAATCTGTATAAAGCATTTGCTTTCTGTGCCAACTAAGAAAGGAAACAGTTTAAGCAAACACATGTTTTTCATTCGTTCGAGGAACAATAATTTCCACTGTTAAAAGAGTGATTTATTACAATATCTCAATTGAAGAAATACAAAAAAGCCCTATTAAGCTGAACAAGGTTTCAAACTAAACAATAAAACGTGATAACATTTTTTTTTAAATGGATAAAAAACCCAGAATGTAATATATTTATTAATTTAAATATAAATAAATATATTTTATAAATAAAATAATAAAAACATGCACATATTGGGATCTGAACATATTTAATCTTGAAATAAAGATCATCTTGACAATAGATCAGAGGGAAAAGATGAAGGTGGATACAAAATTAATACTTTCCGCTCATGCGTGGATATTATATTGTGTATAATTAGTCAAATCACTTTGTAAAAATGTAATTAAAAACATGCGGCCAAGCTTATGAAAGGAAACCATAAGACCTTATTCTGCTGTGAGTTCACGAGTCATGAGGATTAGGACTGGAACTTTTAAGATTGTTATACCCTCATGATAAAACTGGGAGAAAAATAATTGGTGGAAAAAATGTATCAAATCGAAAATAATTGATGTTCTTTAAGACCCCTCTCATGATCTACATAGACGCAAGATGGCTTGATCTAATGTCAGCCCCTAATACTTAACATTTTCTTCACTATATTTAAGAGTTTGATATTATTACATCTTCTTCAGTTTACTACATAATTTTCAAACAATATGCATTCACTGGCACAATAAAGCTCTGCGCTTTTGACTGCTGGACCTGCGTCTTTTATGTCGATAGAATTATGGGAATAGAATATGGAATTCCCTGATGTTGTTAGGGGCTATTAATACTGCTTACAATGTGTGTTATCCTGCTTTAATAGAATCTGTCCAGCACGGTTGTGTATTGATGAATGGAATGGCTGAAATGATGCTGCGAGCAGGTTAATCTAGCAGGCCTTGTTGTGGTGCCATTAGATGAAGGGGAGGATTTAGACAGGGCTCTCCTGATGCCCTCTTGTGTGTGCTAATTAACTGCTACAGATTGTTCCTCTCACCCCACTGCCTCCTCACACACAACAGTCCACACCAACCCCTCCACCCTCTTACACACAAAACCTTGTGTTCTTTAAAAGTCTTGACATTCATTGTTGGATATTCAAGCTGCTTCACCTTACAAATATTTTTTTTGGGAGCGAGAGGTCAAGTCTTTAAATAAATGCAATTAGAAGTGTCAAAGGCCTTGGCACAACCTCATGTTATAGCATTTACCCTTAATTACCCTCTGCTTTTAACTGGTCAGGACATTATTCCTGTGACATGCTTAATCCTGATTTAAACTGTTCTTCCTTTGACCCATCTCCCACTATAATAAAAGGCATTTAGGACTGAATTCAATACTTCCCCACTTAATCATTAGGCAGGACAAATATGTTTCTTATTTTATTCGGAAAGCTGTTAGGGTGGTGAAACAGATTTTTTCTCCCAGATCAAACCATCTCAAGCACCATCAAGCATTTCATATGTCATGGCCTTATTCTCTGACAACACTTGAATTGAACTATCACTGTGCCACTACAGTGCTTATGTGTTTGAAGAAAATGGCTTTTTAAATGTTGCTTTAAGGTTTTGAGAGCACCTGTAGACAGGTTGAGGAGGTGGATATCATGTAGTCATGTGTCATTCAGGGATAACCAGGGGGTGTGATGTATCTTTTGAACAGATACGTTTTTGCTTTTGGTGAGTAACCCTGCTGTCCTGACTTGAGTGGGAAGTTCATTCCACGTAAGAGGCAGAAGAGGATAGAATCAAGGCCAGTTGATGAAGTAATGACAAGGGTACCACCAATAATGGAGAGTGGTTTGTGGAGGAAGAGAAAAGAGCTTAAGGGCTTTTGTGTTTTATTCCTTTGATTATTATTCTAATGTGCCAGATTCAAGACCATGCACAGATATTTGTCAAGGCATGCATGCAAAAAAGGCACCTCTTCACCTTCAGTTACTTGCAAGTGTGTTGTTGTTAAATAATTAAAATCCCTAAAAATGAGTATCGTCTTCCTTTAGACGGATTTTCTTCTTTCTGTCTTCCCTGCCCCCCCCTCCCATCGCCTTCCATGTGTATCTGTGAAAGATGAAGTCTTTAAGACCTACACTAATCCTGTAATTATGCTGTCGTATTCACTGGCATATGTTATCTTCTCACTTTCTTGGTTATCCTGTGGACTAAAGCAATTATTGCGCTGCAATTGAAACATCAAGTAATTAATTCATTTTCCATGTTGAGCATACTTGGTTTGATGCCATGCTTCAAGTGTGAGATGAGTGTGTTTATGGGTCAGCTGTAGTGAAGGGTAAGAATAGCAGTCAGGATTTTATCCATCTCTTGGCACATGGGACACCCACCCAAGGCCATGAAGTATATAAAATGCAGAGTAATGTCATTTAGACCTTGGCAAGCTTCTTGTGGCCCACTCAGGGGAGTAGCTCGCCTCCACAGTGGTATCTCTCTCTTCCTCTCCGTTCCCTATTGCCTCCTCTTTTTATCTGCTCAACTGCTGCTCGCCATATTGTTGTATTCTCTTTCAAAACTCTCCTCCTGTTCTACATTTCCTTCTTTCACTTCTCATCACTCTTCTTACTCTCCTTGCTTTCATCCTAATCTTCCACCCCTCGCTATGTACATCCTCTGCCTCCTGGTGCATGCCCGTCATCTGCGACCAGCCTGCCACCAGCCTAACACACTGCAGTGCCATGATCCAGAAACCTCACATTAACACTGGGATTTCACCCAGAGATTATTTAAGTGTGGCATGCCTGCCAGGCAGGGTTCTTCTCTGTAATCTCCATAGCCCCATGAATAGAGTAGGCCTGGGAAAGAGGGGATTTGGAGGAGTTTGAGGGCTGATTGGGTTCTAGAATTGGTACAGTATGGGCTTTTAAGTATTCTCAATATTTCAGTTCCATATGGAGTTGGGTTTAGGAGGTGGGGGTGATAGCTAAATGTGTCACAGAGAAACTGAGGTTAAATCCCTGGCAGAATGATCCTCTTCTTCTCAGTTAGCTACTGTATGTATCCTTCAGAGGTTTGCAAAGTAATTTAATTTGAGGTAATTGTAGCGAGGATTCATAATTAAAAGGATTAAAATGCATGCCATTTATAGACGGGCTAAAGGAAATGAAATGATGAGGCCGCTGGCACCGTTTCTCTTCGTGCCCCATACATGTATTTCCTTTCATATCCACTCCTTTGTCTGTAAACTCTGATTTGCTTTTATAATTTGTCACACGATTCACATGTAGGATAAAAATAACGACTACAGACAAACACTATGGCTATGACACCTCATCTACAGTAGCTTCTAGCTTTATAATACCATCTTGTGTACATTTCATTTTTAAATAATCTAGACACTGGCTTGTACTGTTTCACTTGTGTCTTTGGAAATGTGTCTGTATGTCTCTGTGTGATGACAGAGTGTGTCCTCCACTCAACATGGTCACCCTCTCACAGCGGCAGAGGTCTCTGACCCCATCAGAGAGTCAGAGTGCCTGCTGATTTTTTGACATTGAGAGGGGAACAGACAAAGCTACTCATCAAATGTCCAATGACTGAGAGGACTGCAGGAGGAATGGGTTTTGACAGAGTGCCTTTTACAATTTACCAGCTATTCCTTGCTACTTCAATTGCTAAAGGCTTTCCTGCTTTTTATTTATTTTTGCTAACATAACAATGTTGGCAACATCTTTCTATAGTTTTACAAAGTACACCTTAAACTATTTGTTTTTCCTCTGAATCCATTTTATTTTATTGATTGCAAACATGCAGGAAAATCAATCAAATATCATGAACACAGTTTAACCATTTCATCTCTGTACATATATATATATGTTTTAATATCAATATTACATTACATGTTACTTGTTAGACGCTTTTATCCAAAGTGACTTACATACTGTGGGCAATCCCCACAGGAGCAATTTGGGGTGAAGTGTCTTGCCCAGGGACACAACGACATGCTGACTGCAGTGGGACTTGAACCCTGATCCGAACACCAAGGCTCTATCCACTGCGCCACACGCTTATGCTATGGTGTTGTAAGGATAGCAATATACATAACCTTGAAACTAAGACCAGTGCAAACACTACCTCCTACCATTTTTATCTCATTATCTAAACATATACCCAGGCATTAAATGTGAGGAAGATGTTGACATTTTATACAGTGGCACATTGATATAATTACCCACCTAACCCAAAAAATCTCCAATTATAATATGTGCTTTAATTTGTGTTTATTACATGATAGGTAGCTAACCATTGTAAGAAACGGCCAAGCATCTGTCTTTGATAAGTGTAGGCTGCATTGCAAATGTATGCCAGTATACAATAACAAAAGAGTGAAATGCTAATCACTTTCCATCATGCCAGTATGCTGATTATTTGACCCCACTCAGCTCGTTATTAGTGTCTCCCATTTCTAATGAAATCCATGTTCATCCGCCTTGTACTTTCATGTTCTGAGGACATATCGAGGGGCAGAGACATGTGCTCCAAATGCACCTGAGTGGTTTGCAACTCTGCTTTCATACCCATGTTCCATGTTCTTCAGTCCCATGCTAGGAAGAGCCATTACAACAGCACTGGCAGGGGAGTGTCAAGCGCAGATGTAAAGATTTACTAGCACATCGATGCTAAGCATTTATGCCAGGCAGAATATTAACACATCTTCTTATCATCCCTCCCTCAGAGAACCAATGAGAGAACATAATCCTTGAGATTAGCTTGATTGATTTGTTTCCTCCAAACAGGATGATTCAAAATATCAACGTTGTTATGATCTTTCTTTTTTATCAAGTGAAATGTAAAAGGGAGCATACACTGAAATCAAAATGAATAGTTCTGTTATTGTGCAACAATAGCAGACATTTAAAAAAACATAATAATAATGGGTCTACATTTTTCTCATTTACTGAAGCAGGTACACAAATATGAGTTCATAAAATTGTGGATTGTGACAATGGAAACACTAGTACAGAAACCGTGCTGTAATTCAGCACGGTTTAACATCAAAGCCTAAAAAACACTGAAATTGCATTAAAACCTTTCTTTTGGAATCAGTGACAGTATTAAACGTAATACACATAATGTGGTATAACCATGAAACTCAGACTGGTGAGAAATCAAAACACAAGGCTTTGTGGGAGTTCTGATGAATATTTCCTCCTTTTTTTAACTTTATCCAGATGGTTTTATTTTATGCAAACAGTGGCTGCAACCCGTACAGTAGTTTCCATTACTCTTTTGTTGATCATCATAACTACAATACGAACAATTTGTATTATGCTAGCTGTGCTTGCTGAACGCAAATAATTGTCCAGATCATTTATTAAAGGTAGATACATTTACCTCTTTATATTATATAAAGGATTACAAGCTTGCAGCATTGAAATCAACGTCCTTGTGCGCTACTGCTTTTTAGGTATTTGATATTCATGTATTGTCAGAGGTTTTTATTATTTTGTCCAACCCTGTATGTGCTCTATCACTCTGAAAGCTGAGTGATTTGCCAAGGGAAGAAGGATGACTGCAGAGGAGCCTTCCAATGTAGGTAACAGTTTAAATGTCCTTGACAAGTGCACAGTTTGCAAAGGAGCAAATTTAATTTCCATGGTTTGAAATTTCAAAGGTATCACCTGCTGTAATTGCTTGACGAGGGAATCCATAAATCATTGTTCAGTAAGGTCATCTTGTAATTTCTTCCCTAATGCTGGCATTTATTTTCCTAGCATCCACTCTTTCTTCTCATTTAATCTAGCCAGGTCATTTGAGAGATTAATTGCTGCCATCTTCAAAAACAACAAATTAGTTTCACACGTGTCGACGTTAAGACGGAGGGAGTAACCACACGTATCAACCCAGCCAGTCAAAAACAACTTGTATTACATTACAGTTGGATGGCACATGAGTTTGTCACTGTCACAAAGCAATCATGATGAACGTGGTTCAAGTCAAGAATCACATTTGCTTTCCATGAATTAGAAATTACAATTTTCCGCCTGCACTTAGTTTTGGCTCCAGCCAGTGTTTGATTAATAAATCACCTTCACGTGGTAATATGTTTTTACTTTCCTTTTGACATCAAAGGTAAAAAACCATCGCAATTAAATCTATGTTTATAATTATCACACTTAAGAGTTGCTATTAATTCCTCTGATTGTCTGTGAAAAATAAAGCAGATGGTAGGTGTCTGCTCACTAGTGTTTCATTAATAATTATATACAGTTTGAGGCCTAGGATCATTAATTGAGGCTTTGTTAATTAGAGAACTGTTTTCTAATATGAAAAAAAATGGTATGTATTTTTTCTTTAACATAACTGCAAATGTTCTCTCTTTATTCCTTCAGTCATTTACTTGAAAATGCTAAATGTTTTAAATATGTAACATTGAAGCGCATATTCATTTTTGTATATACATATTCGCAAATTATAAAGTATGTTCCATGTGTTTGCCATGTGTTTTTACCAACATATTTTCTACGTGTTGGTTTAGATATACGCTGGTCATATGTTGGGCCATATTGTAGCTCCAGTCCTCCTCACAGATGGAGATTGGAAGGGGCTTCTGGGTTGCACAGGCCTCCTGCAAGGATGTGATGGACACTTAATTACTTGGCTGACAGAAGTTAGTCACCACCTGCACCCAACAGGGGTCTCTGCCAGGCCCTGACCCCTGCTTCCTCTCAATGCACCCACCATCTCACAGAGCAGATTTATGCATATGGCTATCACTCATATTTCATGTTATTATTACCAGGTTTTTCATTTCCTTTATGCTCCTGATTATTTTCTTTTTTTCAAAGCCAACCGATGCACTTAAAGCAGATTATGTGACTGACTGATTTTTGAGGGACGTGGTAAATCTGTAAAATACATTATTACTCACTGATTTCTGACATGAAATATACATCAATAAAATGAATAGTGATATCCCCTTATCTGTATGCGTGAGTAAATGGCATTTTTCTACTATTTATTGAGGACAATAAATAGTAGAAAAAACTATGGCTTTAATTTAACATGGATTTGTCTTCCTTTTTATACTCTGCAAATCTATAAACACTCTGTACTACTGAAATCACAGTTTTTTCACCAATCCACATGATCCAGTGGCCTTATGTTTGTAATTGCCATTTTCTGTCAACACCTTAACAACACTGCAACCGAGGCAGACGGTTCTCGGTGTTGAAGAGGAGGCGCTAACTTTTCCCTTCACTGCACTTGCACATTTTGACACATTTACTTAACGGGTATGATTTTGAAGCACATGATAAAATAAAGCTGTGCTATGAGCTCATATTTAGCGGCTAGAGACAAAAATATACGCCTACGTTTCTAAGTCCAATTAATTCACAGAGAATTTACACTTTCATTGAAGCTTAAGTAAAGAGTATGGCATAGGATTTTATGGAAAATCTATACATAATTTCAATGACCTTGGAACACAGGAAGGAAAAAAAAAAAACTCAATTTGTGTTCCAAATCAATAGTTACTGACCTTAATTTTATGAGCATACCTCATATCCATTTAATTTAGTGCAGTTGTAATAGACACTATCCTATCCCTCAGGTAATTATGAATAAATGTATATGTGTGCAGAGCATGCTCTGAAATTACAATTATTAACAGAGAGGAGATGTACCTCAACATTGCAATTACAGAGCTCTCTGGGGATTAACAAGGTTCTGTTTTATTATCAAATTCCTTCAGGCTCAAGGTAATGATCAACACTACTTCACTGTACAACTTATCGGCCTCTTTGTTATTCCTCTCTTTTTCTCTCTCACTGTCATTTTTTTCTTTTACCTTTTGCTGTACTTTTGTAAGTAAGCATGTACGATACCAGCTGCATCCCTTACCTGTTTGTACTAATGTGTCATGCCTGTGACTGTGTGCGTTGGCTTTAGAAGAGCACATGCCTAAAAGTACTCTAAATACATTTCTGAATACCTTGCACATTTTCTATTCCACTGTTGGTGCTTTGTGCTGAAGGCCATTAACCTGTACTTGATGCTCATTCTGACTGTGCAAGTCTTTGTTGATCTGTGTCAAGTGACTACAGAATAAGGCTGTAAAGACAGCAGGACTGTTTATTTAAAGTTCAAACGAATCCACATCACCACAAGTTATACAACAAATTATAAAATGATCTCATATTGCACTTTTTATGCCACAAGCTGCTACAGTAATTACATCCTCTGTAATGATAGTGCTAACTTCTAATGGAGGAAACGAATTATGACAAAATATATGTATGGTAAAACAAAAAGGCATATGTCTACATACAATAAATGTTTGCATCTATAACCCAGGGCATATTCTGTAAAGGCTGTTGAGGCAGATGACTGACATTGGAAACTCAGATTCATGGTCTTATAATGAGTCAACTGTTATGGTTATAGTTGTCTTTCCTTAACCATGCTTTACTTAACCCAATATTCTCGAATCTCTAATCCAAACGTTCACCCTAACAATCAAGCTGCCTAGACCTTAACTTTTGGACAGAGACACAAGGGACACATTAGTAATCCATATTCAATTATTCAAATCTTAATATAGCTGCCATTTAATTATCCCCAGAAGTACTTTGTTAATGAAGAAAGAAAAGATGCTTTGAACACATTTCCAAGCTCATGTTCATCAGCCTTACATAAAGCAAAGCACACTACAATGCTCGTGTCTTATCAAATAGTTTTACTTGAAAGGGTTTTATAATAGTTTGAGACAACTGCGTGGCTTTAATCAAGGGATTTATTCATTATGCCTAATTAGGTGTCACATACTCTAAATGTCAGAGTATCTCTAAATATTGAAATGTAAAACTCAACTCATCCTTAAATCTGACTGCTAGTTAAGTAATAAACATACTGATATATTGTTTTAACCATAGGTTTTAACATATGCAATTTTAAACATTGATTATTTTGAATAAGGACATGATAAAATAAGTTTATTTCAGATGCTGAACAGAAATAAATGTACTGTATGTATTTTCTTTGGATAATATATGTTGTACTAATACACCTCTATCATTGAGATAATTATACAATACTCACTGCATTCCACAAATAATTATTGTCATGTAAAAAATAGCATAAATGCACAGTGTTATACGGTAAACCTAAAGCAATTGGATTTAACCAAATCGAGCCACTGAGCATCATTGAAGCTTGCAGACATTATTTTCTTGCAGCTAGACGGTTGTATTTTTCTAGTGTCTCTTGCATATGAGGCAAAGTGAATTGTTGTCATGGTGCAACGTTACTGTATTATGAGGTCAACATGATGATTATCTGTATCTGTTAAATTACTTTCACCGTCACAGCCACTGCATGCTCACAATGATTAAAAGATTATACCCCTGTATTCAATTTGAAATATATTCCTCATATTTAAAATGTCAGCTGTTAGTGATTGCATATATGTGTGTTCTGGGAAAGGGGTTGTAGACTTTGTTTTTCTAAAATAAAAACAGAAACATGGTCGCATCACTTTGGCCAGGTCTTAACATGAAACTTGACATATATGTTCATTGTTCCGAGAGGATGAATTAAGGCGAAATGTAAATTAAAGTGTACACTCTAATTGTCCATAAATAAGGGGCAAGTTTATAAACTGAATCAGTTATCACATGCAGTATCCGTCTCGTTGTTATCATCAGTATTACTAAAGGTCTTTGACCAGAAATGTATTTGATCCACTGTTGAGATGAGCATACTCACTGACTTAGAACAGAAATTAGATTACAAGGTCGGTGGCTGGATCTAATGCAGTGGAAGATTAGAGAGGGAGAAGAAATCATTTTTACATGGCTATTGTTGTCATGGGGACTGAGCACTTGCACTGAGCTGTGCAAAACCTCAATTCAAATTGTGTTTTGAAAAGCTGTGTTGCTTGGTAGTAACATTTAAAGGAAATAACATTGCTATTTATTTTGTTCAAGTCTCTATTTTTACAGATAAAAATGATTTGATTATAATACCTTTGTTTTGCGTTGTTTAAATACAGTTTGGTATAATTGTGCTATTGATCCAACTCGTTATAGAAATAATGCAGTTTCAGAATGATGCTTCTGTCAATAAGTTGCATTTAAGCATTTACCCTTTTCAAAAACAAAACATGTTATCGTGCTGACTGTATTTATCTCCTCATGTGATGGATTTGGATTTTCAAAGAAAGGTCTCAGAATTTGTTTCTATATTAGATCCTATACAGCTGCAATGATCGCAACATATTGGAATTGCCATCCTTGTACATTTAATGCACAAGGAAACTGCTTGGGTATCCACTCTTGAGTTGTCCTATGAGTTGTATAGAAATAGTTATTACATTTGTGTCATTCGCAGATGGTTAAATGCATGGACAATAACAATGTATGGACGGATGGATGAATAGACATGATCATGGCAGCATAGATTATTTTTCAAACTGAAGGTATGAATTTCATATACTGTATGTTACTTGTATTAGGGATGGCAGCGCTGTCAAAACAGTCTTTCAAACAACTCTACTAAAAATATTCTCTTCATTCTTCTTTTATTCTTAAGTTGAATTAAATAACCAGGGTTTTTGTATAGTAAGTGGGCAGACAGCCATGTACAGTGTATCTCTCAAAAAGGTACCCTATGTACTATATGATGGGTAACAAAAATACAGTGTATAAAATGTATAAACCTACAACAAATTGAAGTTTGCTAAAATGCATTTGCTTTATGTTCACAATAGTGCCGTTTAATCCAAATGTATGCATAGCTTCAGACATATTGCAATATGTACAATGCTTTGGATTCTGTTGAATATGCCCTGCCTCCAGGCCCGGTTCTACGGGGGTGCATAAGGGTGCATTGCACCCTCAGTTGAGTCGTTTTGGACCCTCATTTGAAAAATGAAAAGTGAAAGAAAAAAAATAATAATAAGAATAAGAATAATAATAAGAATATAGTTGAAATAAAATAAATTGTAATTGTGGTTAAATAACGTCTGCTGCATTTATTTGGTCAATTTAAACGGTAAGTAACGTTATTATGTCGGGTGCGCGTGACCTGTGCCGCTGCGCGTTCGTCATCTGTAAGGTGCATACACAGCAGTCAATGATGGACATCAGAACATGGTTAAAACAACCAGCCCTTATCACCAGCAGTAACACTGCATCTACTGCAGGTAATAACAGTTCAGATCATGGGGACATTACGTTACCCGCGGCCACTGTCGTGGACACTAACGTCCTCCCGCCCGACTCGCCGGCTTTGCCCGCCTCGCCCACGGAGGCGGAGCAGCCGCAGCCATCTTCGTTGCCCCAAACACCGACACCCCTCAGCGGCCCGCAAGTGCCAGAGGACCTCAGCAAAACAGAGCCTGCCCAGGTATATTTAAAAAAGTACCCAACTCGCCTGTACAGTGGGGTGAGGCGCTCATTTTGCAGCTCATGGTTTCAAAACACAGATTGGCTGGAATATTCATGTGAAAAAGATGCCATCTTCTGCTATGCATGTAGACATTTCGGTTCAAGTATAAGTCAGATGCCTTCACCACAACTTGCTACAACAACTGGCGCCATGCTCTTATAGGCTACGTGATAAGGGACTGGGAAGGCATGAATCAAGCAAAGAGCACATAGATCCATAGATCTCTTAACTTTGCTCTCAAAATGCACAAGGTGATGCTTTTAATTTCAATATTTAAAAAAATATATACAAATCTTCCCGGGGGAGCATGCCCCCGGACCCCCCTAGAGGAGGTGAGGACTCTCCTAGAGGAGGTGAGGACCCCCCTAGAGGGTGTTAGGTCCACTCCCCACTTATGAAAATAGCACTTTACCCCTGCACCCTCTCTAATCTCAGATGCACCCTGAGTCATTTTGTTCTGGAACCGGGCCTGCCTGCCTCACTCTCTTCGTAGTTGTCTTGAGTTGCTTGGTATGCATTGCAGAATCTTATAGCTGTAGGCCCAAGTTTGGATGCTGAGAAGTGTGAAGATGTTCTCTACTGTAGTTTATTCTCATTACAGAGGGGGCGGAAGGTGTTTTCTCCAATAGGGTTTAATTTAGTCCTCATCATCCCCTTTGCTTGTGCCTCCAGGCCAGACAGCACTGTTTCACCAGTGTGTTAATCAAGCTTACTTTTGGCACCTTTTTGCACACCACCCCCAAGAACAGTGTTCTGGGCTCATTAAATTGATTGTGAATATCTGGTCTGTTACACCAGAGCCCCATGGGAACAATCTAATCTAACCTTATCGGCCTTATCAGTGCAGTACAGTTTGTTCTCTCATGAACATGTAGTTATAATTAAAACAGAAGCATTGCCACATTTTATTGTGATTATTCACACACTGTAAGTTGCGTATTGTTCTCTCATAAAACATTTAAATAAAAAAGTAGGAATGTCGGTAGCGGGTACCTGCGATTGATTCAATAGTTTCTTCTGGATTGGTATGGGCCGAGTAAAGCCAATAAATTGTGGATCCTTTGTTTGTTTACTCCAGCTGTCAGAATCTACTCATTGAGCCCATTTAAAACACTTGACCATTTCATAATTCATAGCATTGTGAGTAAGTGTGGTATGTCAGTGTGTGTTAGTGCTCTATTTAGCAGCCTTTGTTAGGTGTAGCACACTTCTTAAGTGCCGCTGTTGTTTAATCTGCTTTTGAATTTACCTTGTTCATGTCAGTCTGTCCAAAACCATTCTGATACAGATTGACACTCATCTCTACAGAAAGATTTAACAAAACATGATGATGTATCATGCGACAAAACATACAAATCTAACAAAAATACAAATAGGTTCCATCTGGGCAAATATGCAATATTACAGGGACTTTGGTCTAGATGTGAGCCCAAAGAAATGTGATGGGTAATGCACCTATAGATTCACTTTTATGCCCCGGCCACACGAGGACGAAAACGGCCGTTTGCGTTACTGTTTAGTGTCATATAGACCATTCGGCCATACGAGGACGACCGAATACGGCACTAAACGACTGAGGAAACGATAACGGGTCCCAAGGATAGAACGGCATACGCAACGCTCTGGGGGGTCCAACGGCTCCGTGTGTACGCCCTATACGATCATTTTCTGATAATGATGAGGCAATAACCCCACCTCTCCCCACCTCTGCTGCTCACCCCCGCGTCAAAGTAAACTGCACACTGAATTCAGATTATTTCTCTTTCTCTCAATATGGACATAAACGCGAGTGAAGTCTAATCTGACAGGACGGAGACACGCAGCTCTGCTCACCTGCAGCTCCTCCCGCTGTGATGCGGCGGTGAACGGAGTAAAACACACACTTCAAGTCAGATCATCACCCTTAGCTATTTTATTTATTACCTCTCAAACTACCTAAACTAGTTATAAGTATGTTTATTTTTACTGTCGGCCGAGTCACTCATTACTGGATCAGCTGCTGCATGAAACAGACACTGGCGCGCTGTCCGAAGAGAGGGAGGAAAAAGAGAGGCTCCGTGTATTTTATTATTATATTATATAGAGTCGTTATTCATTTGTTTTAAAGCTCATTAAATAACAAAGAAGACCTTTGACCGGCACTTTTATAATTTTGTCGGAAGATTTAAACTTGAATACACGTTGACTGGCGAAAAACTCTGCCCGGTTCCCTCGGCCCCCAACGTGGAGAATAAACAGAAGGGCAACCATGACAACCATGCTTCTTCGCTGCTTTTGTGGAGGAAGTTACAGCGCCACGTACAGGCTCCTGCATATGTACTGCAGCTTCTCCAGCGGTTGGAGCTAAACGGAGCAGTCTCGTGTGGGCAGACACTATCCGGATAACTATTGCGTGTGGACGGAAGCTTGTTTGCGATTTCGTTTGCGTTAATCCTATGCGTTTAGCCGTTTTCGTCCTCGTGTGGCCGGGGTCTTAGGCTGTTAAACTGATAGTTCTACTTGCTCCAACTCACAAAGCTCCCTATCAGTCTTATCCACTCCAACGCGCTGCTGCAGCATAAAAGGCAAGAGTCACCTCAGAACTTCTGGAGGTGGCATGACCCAGAACTGAAAATTAAATTTGCGGGGGTTCAGTAGAAGATGAGCAGGAAAGGTCACCGTCTGTGCTGTTACTCTGCAGCATGCCTGATGCTGTTCTCTGCAGATGATGTGGCCTGTCTACAATACCTGATTTAGGACAACCTTAAGCTTCTTCCCGACGCATGAAAGGCAAGCTCTTAATACATTGTAGAATGTAGAGAGTAGTAGTAAGAAAGTATATGATTCATTTCATATTAACTTGCATCTTTACTTTGTTGTCATTGACTATATATACTGTATATTGGAGTTACAAAATACAAAACAACATCTATAGTCCCTTTAGAGGCTACATCAATGTATCTTTTGAATAAGGTTGGAGCTAAATATATTGACCCATGATCTGGAACTTTTTAGGGATTTTCAGTTGACAAATGCAGTATTGTGGTGCATAATTTTTAATGACATAATTACTCTGTAGCTATGTTAGTTTGACAATAAAAAAGTACCTTGAATGCATTGCCTAGTGTACATTTCTTAAATAATGCTATTTACTTACTTTACGACAAATTATAAGAGAAAACAATCCTGATCACTTTTCTCAACCCTCATTTCCAGCACACAAGCACTAAGCAAGAAACAATAGACTATTTTTATCAGGAGAAATGTGTTGATCTGATACATAGTACTTTGGGTTGAATATTTTAATTACAAATTGATCTGAGAATAGTTTTAAGTGAGGTCTAAACCAAACATATTTACCAGAAACCATGGAGATTATGTAAATAACTGCACTTGACAGGCTTTGTGTTTTTCTTGTTTAACTATTATTCATTTTTACTTAACTTGTTTTCTCTTCCATCATGCTCGATCCTCTCTTCTATCTTTCTGACCATCCTTCTCTTCTATTCTAAAGCTTTATCTACTCTCTCTATTTTGCCTGTCTTGTGCCCTTCATCTCCTCTCATGAGAAGCTTCTGCCTGGCCTCAAAGGAAGCGTTAGAAAGGACCCATCAGCCAGACTAGTATTCTCTTGAGGATGCATCCAGCGTGTTGCTCTGCTCTGCGCACTTTCATATATATCCAACCCCAGATAGCCTTTACTGTAGATCACAGGAACTGTTTTCAAATGTTCTGTATGCAGCTGTTATTCTATGCATGTCGGATACCAATCACCATACCCCTCACATGTTTTCCACAGCAATTTAACATATATGTACTTTTGTTGAGGGACATCTTTATGAATACAGGCTATGGTTACAATGCTCCATATCAGCATATGCCTGGGTCTAAACATTGATTGGTGGTATATGTATGTGGGCTTGGTATTGGAGGATGAAAGGGTAACAGCAGCTTTAAAGCATAGAGAATGAATTTGCCATATGCATCTTGTGGGTTTTCAGGCAGCAGCTGGACGCAGCGCCATGGCAGTTTGAGCCTCAATGCTGGACCAAAACAAAGCCTCATTCATCCCCAAATAACAACATCTGGGCATGTTTAACAGCATGGATAAATAAACAAGCCCTATGGACACTAAATCCCCCGCACTCAATCACTCTCACTCCCTCTCACTCCCTCTCCACCCGTTCCCCCTTACCATTCTGAAGGCTGTAGGTTGTCGGTGTGGGAATGGCACATCAGCACTGATAGTGTGCATCCAATTAATTAGCCAAACGTTATCTCATTAGAAATTGCCCGCAGACAAAAACAAGTATACTCCCTTATAGTTCCAAACACCCGCCGGCCAAAAATGAGGATGATTCTCTCGTGCTCCGTAACCTCTGTGATCTATTGATGCTGAGTAGGAGGACTGAAAGACAGGCATGTGAATACTGTTTGGTCAAAGTGTCCATCGTTAAACAACAATTGCTCATGGCTCACATTTATCCAACAGCTTCTGCAGAATTAAACAAACCAGCCCCCAGCACATCCTAATGACTCCGTATCAGGAGGCAATCTAATGGTTTCTTTGTCTCTAAGTTATCTGTCTTTGTGGACATCTGCAACATTTGCACAGAGCTGTAAGCAAAAGTAAGCACCATCTGACACCGCTCTGAATCCCTTGCATTCCTTAACACATGTGCCTCAATGTTATTTAAAGCACTCAGGGGCTCTGCAACAAACATCAGCCACTGGCTATTTGCTTTTGTGTGTGTGTGTGTGTGTGTGTGTGTGTGTGTGTGTGTGTGTGTGTGTGTGTGTGTGTGTGTGTGTGTGTGTGTGTGTGCAAGGAGAAGCTTGACTTCTTGAGCACAGAAACCATGAACCACGAGTTATAGACAAAGAAGGACTAAACTATGCAGAAGCCATTTTGTGTGGATGAAGACAACTGCTTTATGTTGAAAATATGTGACTTTGAATATGCATACTGAGGAACGTATCTCAGGAATGTTTATTTATTATCAGTAGATATCAACAAAAAATATGTTGTGTGGCACCTCCACTAAAATAATTGAAATGTGTTCTTTAGCAGTACAACATTTTGAAATATAAGAAATAAGAGAGTAACATAGCAACGAAACGCATAAACTCATTAAGTGTAACATATCAATACAATGCTAACTTTGCTTTGGTGCTTATAACTTTAACTTTCAAATTCATTTTCACATAACATCTAAGGTTCAGTAGCGCTACTGACTTGGCTCAAAGTCAGATATATTTCCTTTTAAAACGTTTTTTGTTAGCATATATAATTATAGGCAACATGCATTAGTAATGAAATAATTCAATTTATATATTTCATTAGGCCGGACGGAATCTATTTCAGATTTACAAGCTTGTTTGGTGAGCAGCACAATGGATTATATGCCCAGTAGCTTCTTATCTGCTGATGTAGTGTCGTGGTGTGCTGGTGCTTATCATCTGTCCACAGCTCTTCAAGGTTTCAGCAGGAGTAGCAGGGTGTCACTTGACACCCTCTGGGCTTTTCCAAGTCACATGGTTCACAGCAGTGACAGATTTATGATTAACGTATTTGCATGTACAGCTTTGTTACTGTGCACGAAAAAGCGTATGAATACAGTATATAATCAAATTACACATTTCTTGTCACTAACAATTGGCTCAATCTCCAACCCATTCACAATGCTGATACATGACACGAGATGTCACTCTGATTACAGAGTTGGGGGTTGAATGCAATGGGGCAAACTAGCTTACGCTCTGGCACTGCAGATAATCAGAAGACGCTAGCTGCTAATAAGTTTTGATGGTCAATGTCTGTCAAGTTAAGTCAGAGGAAATCTGAGGTCTGTTCACAGTGAAGATCATCAGAAATAGCTATGCAGGGAAAGAATGATGAAAATAGGGATTTGTCTTTGTGAGTATCCGTGTATTGATTACATAAATATGAAAATGCTGGACAATGGTAGGTTGGGCCACAAGATAATTAAGTCAATGACACACTGCAATAGAAGTAAACAAAGAGAATACAATGGATAATAAGGTGGGAGTTTAGGAAGGTCACAGACTGTGCTTGATAAACAAATACTGAATCTGAAACTCATCCTTTTAGAATGTCAGAAAGTCGCTTCCAGAGGGAAGTGGGTTGAAAGTGTCCTTTCAATTAAGAGGACCATCACACAGTATTCCTGCACACTGTTAAGGGTAGGGCTACATCTACATGTGCTTCAACAGGGAGCCAGTGAAGAGACATTCAGGCAAAAGTAATGTGTTGTGCTGTGGTTTGGTTTTGTTTGAAATATTTTGACTGCTGAGTTGTAGTTTTGAATAGGAAAATGTGGAGGCCTCGAGAATGATGAAGTAAAGTACTCTAAAACGTTGGGAACAAAATAATTGTCTTCTGTTTTCACTTGGTTGGTAAAATGGAGATATGTCCTTATCCTGGAGATATTGTTGAATTTTAAATGTGCTTTTCTGTACTCAGTTGAGAAAAATTCAAGGAAATAACTAAACCTGGATTTTGATTGATTTCGATTGTACATGGACAATGTTTTATTGACAATACCCCTTACTTTATTTTAATTAGATAGCTGATAATGTACTGTATTTAGTAGCCCCTGAGGTATCCATGGTTAGATATCAGGAGTTAACAGTATATATAGGTTTTCTTTCTCAACCATTAGCTCTACGCCTCAAGTGTTCTCTCCATCGGGGTTTGTCTCTGCATTGTCTGAAACAGCAGGTATGTGCAAATTAGAGTAGAAAATTGCCGATTTAAATTATCCTCTGCTGCCCACTTGGGCCACTGATTGTGCCAATCTACATGCAAATGGTCATGTTTATTACACCAGGGGAATAGAAAAACACAAAGTGCCTTGATTAATAACTGGCTCTGCTTTTGTTTCAAAAAATAAAATGTAGACATACAGTCACCTGATTCTGCTGTAAGTCATACACACACTGCCAATACTAATTATTGACAATACATAAATATATATTATAATTCACAAAATACTTAGGGTTTTCCTTTTTATAATATGATTATTTTTCAAGCACTTCATTATTTAAAACATTTTAAGAATGAACATAAAGTGGATTTATCATGCCTTCATGAAAAAGATTTTCCTTACAAAACAAGCACATCAACATGTATTATACATGGCAGGTCTGTACTGTACATCATTCCTCTGCTTACCATCCACAATCCATTCCCTTTCTTCCATCTCACTTCAGTAACAGCTCCCTACATGTTTACTCACTCGTCTACATCACATTTAAGGAATTCATCTTACTGTCTCCCGTGTACCATGTATTATGGCTCTCCATGGTTCTTCATGCAACTATGATAATGTGTGTCTTGGTTAGACTCCTAACGCCAATTACGAGTGCCTGTTATTGTGATGGACTCCACATTCATGCAGAAGAGTGACTGACTTTCTCGTCCCAGCTTTCCTCACGCTGTATAACTGAATGTGCTGTTAAAGCCAGAGCCCAGTGTACAGGCTGCACCACTTAGTGGACATTGAGGACATGGTCTTCATTGTCTTACAGAGGAATAACCCACAAAGATCTTGTCATAAATATGAATTTGAGCCAAAGGTATAATACCTTATTTTGGTCTCCCCCCCACATTTATAATTGTCTTTTAATTTGCTTCAGAAGTCATACAGAATCATGGGAGCAGTTAAGTTTTCCTCTCCTCATAAAAAGAAACAACTTTTAATTGCATCTGTAGCACAACTTGAGTTACATGAACTTTGTGGCCAAGATATTAAATATGCAAGGATTTGCCACAAAATAACTGTAGTAGAAACTAAAAATATATATTTCACATTTTGTCTAGATCAGAGTAGTATAGGTAGATTAGCCTTACAAATCAATTTGGAACTGACGTTGCTTTTTTCATACATGTTTCTATTTGTAGAGCAACAAAGTAAGGTTTTCACAGTTTTGACCACAAGGAAGCAGGTTGAACTTTTGGACCATAAATATCTGAACACCAAAACTATTTAGGTCAGTGTAGATGCGGTAACTCTTCAAAAGTAGTAAATGGTTATCAGTGATGTTCACACCAACAGGCCATTCACAGAATTGACATTCACACTATTTGCAATATAGTTTATAAATGTACACATATTTAAATACTAGGGTATTACATTTAAGTTACAGACTCAATATTAACCAGTGTAGTACTTCTCCTATCCATTCTGCTCTTGAAATAAAATTAAGCTTTATAAAACAGACTATCAAGGAGAAAAACAGGTCCAGGCAGGTGTTTAAAAAAAGCTCCCTGATACATTGAAGGACTTTGCTGCCAACAATTCGCTTTTTACGCAAAGCAAGGGGACAAATTAGGACAAATAGTTATCATTTTATCTTTCAGGATGAAAACAGATGAATTCATTACCCTTTGAAGTTTGATTTACAAACACTAGCAGAATTTGTTGATTCTTTAAAACAGATGATGAAACCAACTCAAAGAAGAACAAACCCTCAAACGGCAGAGCTGCATTACTTCGCATGCATTATGCATGCTTTTCTATCAAATGAGATTCAAGCAAATACCACCTGAAACACTGACTTGTTTGATTTGTTATGTTTGAATGGTGATGCATGTTCATCAGACGAGCCAGATGGTAGCGATGCGTTTGAGAGGAATGTCCCGCTGATGATTTGTTGTTTTGCAAAATTACCTTCAACATTTTCTCATTTTTTCTCTGGTTCTAGGGAACAGGTTGAGGATCATTTCTCCTGAGAAAAAGAATATTTTTAACATCAATCATGTTTTCTCAATACATAGTTATGCCGTTGTGCAGCTTTACCATTGACAATCACGTTGGTCAAAATCATAGATTTCTAAACAGTGTCTGAATATCTATACTTAAAGGGCTTTCACTGTGTGTTTTCTTACACTTAAGAACTACTATGCAGGATGTAGTTCAAACTATCTCTTTACTTATTTAAAAGTGTGAGATTAAAGCAAAGAGATATAAGAAAGTTCGCTTGCATGTGTAGCCTAATTACTGATTGAATATCAGACAACATCATTACTGTACAGTGCCATCTCTCAGGCTGTACATCTATTTACAGTGGATTGTACAGTATGTAAGCCATTTGAATGTCTCTATGGATTTAAAATAACAATGCTCAAAGAGAACTCATTCTTCCTTTTATCCTCCTCAAGATCTATACCCCTCCATGCTCTCCAGCTCCCGAAAGCACAGCGAACAATTTTTTCAGATTGCTGGTGGGTCCACAGAATCCATCTCTCTGAACTCACATGACCTATGTTCCTCATAGCTTGAGAGACTCAATTAGTAGAGGAAACCAGCTGAATCCAGTTCAGATTGTTGCTTTGTTCTTTATTGAAATGAAATCTCTAATAGTGTTTGAAACATTGCCATAACCAAACACAACAGTCTATAGTTTTATGTTGATGTGACTGGGAGTACTCTTGTTTTAACCTCTCCTAAAAAGGTACATGTTTATATACTGCATATATATAATTTTAAGGTAGAATAATTTCTGCTTTAATTATCTTCACCCGCAAAGATTTCTTTGCACTCAGAACGGACTCAACTATTCATGCCAGAAATATCACTTAGAGTTACTGTGCCATGTTGACAAGAGCACCATGCAGTTGCTAAAGATTTATCGGCTGCACATTAATGTGGAAATGTCCCATTCCACCACATCCCAAAGGTGCTGTATTGAACTGTGATCTGCAGACTGTGGAAGTCTACGGAGTTCACTGAACTCATTGTCATGTTGGTGGGAACAGCTTCGATGACATGTGCTTTTTGACACGGTGCATCTTGATGCTCAATTGGTGTGAAGTGGCCTAATATGTTCCAAGAAAAGATGTCTCAGCACCAGGAGCATTGTGCTCTGACACAAGGCAGGATATATCCCTAGATCCATGTTCTTTTGGACACATTCTGACCCTACCATCTGCATGTCCCAGCAGAAATCATATTCATCAGCCCGAGCCTTTCAAATCTTTCTGTTCAGCCTGTGCCAAGCATAGCCTCAGCTTCTTCTTCTTGGCCATCAAGAATGGCCCTGTGGTCCTTGTGCTGTTGCCCATCTACTTCAAGGTTCAACATGTTTGTGTTCAGAGATGCTTCTCTACCTAGCTCTAGTCATAGTTATAGAGCGTGGTTATTAAGGTTCCTTCTTCTGTCAGCCTAAACCAGTCTAAACATTTTCCTCTGAACTCGCTCATTAACAAGGCCTTCCCCCACATAACTGCCGTGCACAGGATGTTGTTTTTCACACCATGCTCTGTAAACTCTATTGTTGTTTGTGAAATTCACTGTAGCTCAGCAGTTTCTAAGATACTCAAAACACCCGTTGGGCCCAAACTATATTTTCACAGTCAAAGTCACTTAGATCCCATTTCTTCCCCATTCAGGTGTTTGCTCTGAACAACAACTGACTATGCTGCATGTTTGTATACATTGAGTAACTGTCACATTATTGGCTGATATGGTGTTTGCATTAACAAGCATGTGTACAGGTGTATCTAATACAATGATTAACATGTTGTATCCTGCTTGTGGAAACAAGACCACTATCTTTATATTATTATATCCTTTTATTTACCTGGTCTTAATTTATTTTAACATATTGTTGTTTGTTGTTTCTTCTCCTTTAGATGGCCCCCTGGGACCTCGTGGTCTAGTGGAAGCTACAGAGATGTGCACACAAGAATGCCTCGTCCTGGGACATTCAGACAACTGCTGGATGCCTCCGACTTTGGGAACATACCAGCAGCCAAAATCACCTGTGTCTAGCTTTGGGTCTCAGAGGGAGTGGGGTCCCAAGGAAAAACTTCTCAATGGACATACTCTGACCAGAACCTGGAAAAATGATAGTGGGCGGTCAGATCCTTTTGGTGATAGGAAGCCGTTTGGGAGTGGAGAGGGACACTTCACCAGCGGTGGCATGGCTGATATTCCACTGGTGAGTCTGAAGTCCTGCCAGCCAGCGTCCTGCCCCGACAGCCCCAAGGACCAGCAGCTATAAGACGGACTTTGTTTCTGTGCTGTGAGATGTCCACATGGACTCCTCTCTCTTTTATTGTATTCTTTCTAGTTTCATCTCTTCCCACTTAAGTTGATGCTTCTGCAGTGTGATAGCCACATGTACTATGTAGGCCACACAACTATAGTGCTTATGCTGTGTTCTCTACAATTCAACTTTACTGTGGCTCTAGAGGAACCTCTTTTTTTATGAACATCCATGGATTTCTTCAACGTAACATTTTCTGTCCACTTCATGTGTGATTTGGACAAGTGAGGGAAGGACATGCGTTAAATGGAGAAAATGAAAACAAATTGCAAGAAAAAAAAAACTACCATGGCTGAAGTATATACAAATATTTGTGGTGTGGTTATTATTGAGTTGTTTGGGACTATATTAATCAACACAATCAAAGAAAATGGAATTACATTTCAGAAAGTATTGTTCTAATAACACTGTTAGTGGACACTCGTTTATTCTGTCATTGTCTGTGTGTTTGTAAATAAGACTTATTAACCACTATCATATACCCGTAATAACCACAGTGATTAGGACAGTTCTTGGCTCTTGTCATCATAATGGCTTGTCATGAGGATTTGGGATTTCAACTTGACAAATATCTATAATGTGTCATAACGTACAACATTTACCCAATTCTTTAAAAAATCCAATGGCTGATTTTGAAACAAATTTCCATCCCGTGATATACTCAATGTTCCAACATATTTCATATACATTTTCTTCAAGTACTGCAAAACCACAGACAAACCTTTTTAAAAAAAAACATTTTGTATAAAGGATGTCAGTACTCAATATGTGCATTATAAAGATGAAAAGCTTTGAAAGCGCTCCTCTATAAACTGATTTTGAAAGTGTTCAGTACAATTAAATAGCAATATATTTGTAAATGGCTAAATGTTTTATCTAACGTTGATCTTATTACTGTATAGATTTTATTGAAATTGTGATTTAACTTGGTGCAATCCCTCAGTAGTACCTGCAATTTATTGACATATGTATATATATTATTTGCACACGGACTATTGTTTCCATCCATAAGCAAACACAGGTTTAGATAACACTTAAACTCAAATTATGACATTGAACGTTTGAATCTTGAATATTGAATGAATCACTTTAATCACTGTGCCTTCATGATGTTTCTTCAAACACTGAATTGTGCTTATTTAAATGACGAGAACATGTTGGCTTCAAAGACTATCCTGTCTTAAAATCAAATGCCTTATGCATTGAATGTTTGCCAAATTTAGAGACACATTCACACAGGTGTTAAAGAACAAAATTAAGTCCTTGGCACTTAAGAAAAAGACATGTGCAGATAATGGGTCAACCATGAAAGGTCATCTGTCATTCCACTGTCTGAAGAAGTTTGTTTTATTCCACAGCATGGAAGGCAACTTACACAATGGAAAAGCATGCTAAAAGATATAGCTTTTAAACATTTACTTGATCATTTTTGTGTCATTTTATTTTTGCTGGAATAGAGTTGATTTGTGCATTAAGGAGACATTCAGTTTGTAAAGCACTTTCATATTTATGTCACAATATAAAGAAGTTAAATGGGTTGGAGTGATTTGCTTATCGCAGTTTGTTCGTCAGTTGTAAGGGTGTTTGACATCACAGATACTGGAACAGTTAATCCTTGTTGCTACTCTAAAGGTATACAGCTACTGCAATAAATGTTTTAACTAATTGTATGCTTATTTGTGTTCAAGATGTTCACCTTAAGAGTTTTGTGTCGGTTTTCGGGACACATTTTCAAAATCACCTGGTACAAAATATTGTTGTAAAATGAGCCAGTAATTTATTTCTAAACCACAGTAAGCTCATGATGGGCAATTTAGTTTTCCTAATGTTTGGAGTAAATGTATTTATTTCATAACAGCCATGGACACAGCATTTACTTTTAATAACATCGTTTTTCTTTGAAAATAAGCATCGGGCTCTTATAAATGAGACAAAATGAGACAATGTCCGAAAAACCTATTTCATAACAGTGTGTCAGCTTGAAATATATTTGCTCTGACCATTACTTCAGTTTACTTATTGTATCCTATCCAAAAGCATAAACCTCCCCTACATCATTACTTCCAGGGTCACTGTGGCATGAAAGCCCTCCATTATAAATGCTGCAAAGCCTGAAAGAAGCAATTTTGGGAAGGTACAATTTCTGAAAGGGGGTTGCCATGGAAAAGCACAGTTTTGGGCAATTTCAATTAAATCTCTCAATTTACTGCATGTTTAATCTTAAGGTTATGAGCTTTGATTAGTCGCTGATACAATATGATTTCAAATGGAGGGTGAAGAGGTCAGAGATCGGGACAATGAGGTTGAGCCAAGACTGTTATTCTAACCTGGATATGGCAACGCAATGCCCGCTGTGCCTTAGCCAGGCTAGAGTAACAGGAACTGCGATAATCCCAATACATCATGGAGGGATGTCTCAATATAATGTTGTGGTGGTGATATCAGGGATTTTTGATACTATTGCAGTAAATATAGTGTAATAGCAATTTTGCAGCAACTTTAAAAACAATGTAAGGTTGAGTGTAGCTCTAAAAAAATCATCTTTACTCCAGCTATATCAGGACTGCGTGTGTGTGGGTTTGTTCAGATTTGATTGACAGCGACCAGACAACACATTATTAGTAATCAGGTTATGATTCAAAACTCCTTGAGAAAAGACTGAGAAAGCACAGGGAGATTTTGTGTCTTTTTATTTTTTGTCAATATCGCATCACATTACTTATAGTAGGCGGCTGATTGGGGGGAAAAAACGATATACTGTGTGTATAAAATATATATGTGTTTTATTATCTCTCCTGCTACAAAAACATGTCTGGTACTGTAACGCCAAACCCACCGACACTAATACATATACTCCAGACAGCAAAGTGCCAGTGATGATGATAAGTCACATGACTCATCACATGACTTAATCTGCCAAGAGTTAAACATACTTTTTCCACATATGTAAGAATAATACTGCAGCATTGTGCTCAACGACTCAGAAATACATTTGCTTGAAACCACTGGCCAGTAATGAAGGGCCAGGCACCCAGCAGAACTTGTGAAATAATTATATTTTCCTTATTCTTTACGGTTTCTCTTACTTGCTGTAACCTCATTTGATATATTTATCAGCTGTCGCCCAATGGACCTGCTTAAATTCTTATTTGCCATGCTAGCTATCGACTTGGGCAAGAATAGTTTCTGAGAAGCTTCAAAGCTAATTGCCTTGGAAGTGTGAGAGGAAGTAAATTAGTGTCACGCCACAACCAAGAAAAAAGGTTCCCAATCGCATTTCCTTTTTATATGGCTTTGAGAATATTTTTCTCAAGGAAGCCTCTATGCACAAAGTGGAACAGAGTGAATGTTCAGCGGGGAATCAGTCACAGAGAAGGCATGCACTTCAGACAGAAGGAGAGCCAACTCTCCACAAATATACAGTCGACAGAAGCAGCACCATCTACATATTTTGAAAGCCATATTTGAAGATAATAAGAGCACAAATGAATGTTGTCTGCTCCAAGACTTCAGTTAGTTTCATTTCATCTAATAATTTTGGGAGACTTCCATCTGGATCTCAACAAATTGTACTAATCTATGGCCTTGTGAATCTAAGTATCTTCAGCCAGGAGGGATTCCTGTTTACTTCACTGGAAAAGGAGTTCGGTGGGAGGCCAGGATCTAACACTGGTTACAGTGGAGCTTTAAACGACAATGTTTCTCTTGTCAAAAGAAGGTAAGTGTTGTGCAGCCTAGCTTTATAATCCAAGTTGTCTTCCTTGACCAGATAGTTATCTCCTTTACTCACATAGTAGATATCAGCACTGTTAACACTATGACTCAACAGAGCTAAATTCAGAGGACATTGCAAGGATCCAAGGCAAGGATAAAAAAATGTTTCAGTTTGCAAAATATAAGCAGAAGCTGATATTAGATAAGAATAGCTAAATTATCATTGTTAAATCAAACCTTGAGAAATGTATATACTTTTATAAAACATTCTAGTTTTAGATGTAGTATTTTACAGCCATATACAATTCTTGAAATGAACAAAAGTGTACCACATATCAAGAGCCATCTATACTAAAACATAAATGCAGTAAGAAGAGAGAAAAGAGAGTTTCATATTAACACATTTGGACCACATAAAATATAACCAACAGCTTTGTTCCGTTAGATACGGAGAGCACATACAGAACACGCAGAACACTTTCCGAAAACATAATCTTGATGAACCAAATGAGCATTTTCAGCTGTCACACAAAGTCCACTAAAGAGGAATAGTTTGTTCTGGCCTTTAACTCCAGATGAATGTGTAGTGTCATCGAAATCAGTTTAAAACTGGAACATGATAGTTTCAGTGATTATCTTTAGATATGGGTACATTGTCTTGTACAGATCTGACAGCACAACCTTTACAGTTGTCTGAGCGCATACAAAGTGAGCATCCAAGACACCGTCAGAGACGAAGCCTAGGACTATGTGTCTTCCTCCAAAACTCTGAACTCAATGCTCTCTATTTAAATAAACAGCAGCTCAATATATTAATATTACACGCCTTGAGGAAGAGGAGGCTGACCAAATGAAACATGAAGGTCAGCAGAGAAGATGATGAGAGAACATGAACTGTCATGCAATACCCACAGCAATAACTACAACAGATTAAGAGTCTGTCAGGAGAAATTGTACCTTGCCCAGCTCCTCTTACTATGACCTTATACTATGAATTTGAATCATTTGAGTTATTACATTCCCAGAGGTCACTGTGAAATACTGTAGGTCAAAACAGTTGAGTGAATACTGAGAGCTTCTTACTGAGAAGCCTCAAAGAAACTAGTGTTTGTATCAGAAAACACAAATTAGAGGGTTCTATAATTCAAGTGGCTTTGTAAGGCTTGTATTTGTATATGTGAAATAGATAAATGACATGAGCTCAACTAAGTGACCCTTGTAAACATAACAGCATGTTTTCAGTTTGATTATGTTAGCATGTTGACATTAGTTTTCAGATTGAACAAGACATTAATTCAATTTAAAACATTTATACTTCAATGAAAAATAAAAACACAAACAAGCGTCAAACAAAACTGCCAACCCCAGTGTTCATGTTGGGCCTGTGTTCACATCCTCAAGATGAAATGTCATACTATGTTGTTGTAATCCTCATGACAATAATACATATTGCAGGAGTCATTTTGTGATCTGATGTGCACAGTGGAAGGACAGCTTTATTTGTCTGTGCCTTAACAATAATCACTGTTACAAAAACAAATAGATCTGACACTACTATGGCAAAGGTTTGGTTTGGTAAAGGCACCCAATGACAATTGAGTTCATGAAAGGATTCTGGTTTAGGTTAAAACACATATTTGGTTAAGGAACTCAAATCCAAAATGGCCCAGTAGGAACAAAGGCAGATTTACATATGTCTTTTTAAAGTCAAAGGTTTTCTTTACCCACTCCTACCTCCCTTACCCTCTTTGTATTTGGATGCTCTTTTTTTTACTTTTGAACATTGAATGCTTTCTGTTGAAATGTGCTATATAAACATGCCTTGCCTTTGCAAGTTGAAGCCCTGTAATGGCATCATAATACTTTCTCCTTTGCTTTTGACTGACAACAGTCATGGATCGTAAAGCTACTCTTTCATCTGCTCTATGTATACCTGCTCACTGCTTGCTCTATGTTAATATGTGCTTGAATTTGGCCTCTTTTGTATATTCTTATGGATTATATTTCCATTTGAATGTGGGACATGGACCTTAACAGTTTTCATAACCAATCTCTGCCCCACTGAAAGTGGTGATGGGCCAATGGCATGGTTGGGAGAGAAGGCTTCTGCGCCAGAAATGGAAGATAGATAGCCTAAAAGTGTAGAGGGAGGGGGCTCTGCTACACTCTAAAAACAAATGCCTTGGCTCAACAAAGAAAATCAACGCAACAGTTTGCATCGATGTTTATTGAGTTAAGACAACTTCTAATGAAATTGTCTTAAAGCAACAAAGTTATTTGAGTTAGGGGAGAAGGCTTTTCCTCTACAATCAGAGGTGTTTGTAATTACCACTTACTTAATAATTGGTAGCATGAACAAGTTTTTAAGTTGATTACTCAAAAGATTAAGTTGTTCCAACTAGTTTTACCGTATGATTTAAAAGGAATTTTAAGTTGTATGTACTTAATTACCATCATTGTGAACACACGTTTTTAAGTTGACAACCATTTATAAATGAAGTTGCTCCAAATACATTGTTTTCAATAGTTTTTTTTCTTAGCTTTTACATGTTTTTGCCTTTAAAGAAATAAATTAATTGATTCCACAACATAAATATTAGGCAATTCACTTTTTATTTTGAACTGCAGTTGTTTATTTCAACACATGATGTGTCAATCAGGAGAGAATTCATTTAGTTTGAACATTTATTGACACATGCAATATGATAAGGTGCATGAACACCTGAAATCACAGCTGACTGCAGGAGAGAGGAGAGCCATTTTATAGTTTGGCTGCAGCACGTTGATTGGCTGCTGGAGAATGAGGTGAAATGTAATAGGTTAAAGAGAATGCCTGTGATGAGCTGATTATATGCAGCTGCGGAGTGAATGTATTTACACCCAGTCTTCCTGAAAGAACTTGTGCTGAGCTTCATTTCAATCTTGAAAAAAAAGATAAATAACACACATTTAAATTGCCCCACAAATAATAAATAAACACATTAGCCATATTATAGCAAATAAATGCTGCCATCACAACGAAGTTAGAGGCCTTTGCATATTTAAAACCAGTGCCAAATATGTCAAATCTGTAAAGTTTTTGTAAAACTACAGAAACAAACTTTCAATGGCCACCAATCTGCAGATCACACACATCCATTTAACAAAAGATGTTTACACTGCCGACAGTCATTATTTCAAACAGTATGAACACATTTAACGCAGAATGCTTGCTCATTTATTTGTTTCCCTCGACCACGATGGTTGCCATCGTATGGTCAGATCCTGGGGTGGACTGGTCACTGATGAAGGCGATATTCATGTCCTTTTGAAGCACATTAAATAATAGGTTAGCGCATAAGAGATAATGAATTAGGTAACTGCATACTGTTTAAACTGTCACTCTTAGTGAATTCAGAGCCATTATTACCAGCTGCTAAAGCAACGCTGGTCTTGTTTTCACCTATTGAGTCTGCATGTGTGTGTCGTCATGGCAATGTGGTCCTGAAGACACACAGAGGTGCTTTTGAGTACTTTGCCTAGTGTTTAAATGAATGTGGACAGATTTTGTCAATCACAACAGTGCAAGTTTTAGTGTATCTTCTCATCTTTTTTGCAGGTTCCATACAATACTTGAACTGGTTAAGAGAAGAGCAGAAGCCACTTTTCAAATGTTACACAATCCTTTTCCCATGCCAGTGCTGTCAACACCTATCCATGCTGAACGTTGCTAAGATATTATTGATTGGGGTGTGGCCAAAAGTGCAATATGCTTCAAAATGTAACTGACAGAGAGCAGTGCATTTGTCCTGTGTCACTGTGCACATGGATTTTATGTTATTTCAAGATTTTTTATTTTGTCGCTAAACTCCTTGAAAAGGTCCTCTTCCTTTTCTCCAAGGTACACGACAAGGCAGCGGATGGCTATAGTTCTCTGCGTACTTCAATTGTATTGTGCTATTTTTGAAAAAGGAAAAAAAGAGAAATTACCTAAATGAATATATTCTGAATGGGTGACTGCCAACAACTTGCATTTCAATGACAACTCTAAATAACGATCCTACCTCAAGAAGCATGTCCCTGATCTGCTTCACGAGATTCATTTTGAATAAAAAGCGATATCACAATAGTAACCAAAGTATTTTTACTCTCACAGTAGCCTCTACTACTTTGTATCCTCTCACATAACTATTCACAGTTCAAAGAATGCTAATTTTGGTCAAACAGCAATTTGCCTATACAGTGCAACTACAAGGCTATCTACTGTATTTGAATGACAAAAGATGACACTCACCTTAAAATGTCCTTTGTATATTTCTATTTGTCTTAACTGTGGGAACTTGTCCAGGCATGTTAAGTGGGAGTGGACTTGAAATCCTTAACTCAAGGTGTAGAACAATTAAGTTATCAAGCCAATTGCATTACTTACTACAACTTGAATGTTGTTTTAAGTCAATTAACGCAGAAATCAGAGTTCAAATTACACACAATATTAAGTTGATGTAATTACCAACATTATTACGTCAACACAACTTATAAATTAATGTTTGCAACTTAAAATGTTTATCTAAATCAATTAACTCACATTTGTATCTTGCAACCATGCATTTAATTAAGTGGAGGTGAAAGGTCGCCTGAATTGGGTTTTAGAGTGTAGGATCTCCCTAGCTCTAAGATCATTCATTCCCAAAGCAAGAATGGTTTTCAAATATTGATATCATATATATTGCTTTTTTTTATCAGGCCATTTGGACTTGTTATTTTGGTCAAAAAATTACTCATTAGCCCACTAGTGTATTGTGTACAGTGGATTTTAGATTGGATTTGGCTTCATACATTTTCCCCAGGTAAAAACCATTACAATAATACACCTATTAAAAGGAGTCACTCTGAAAACACTAAATGCTTGTAAATAATGGTTTTGATTGTTTTTGTGAGAATTATTGGCAAATAAATATGGCCTATATTTAAAGATACAGAGAAAAATATTCATGCTGTTGTATCATCATGCCTGGACTACTGTTTGTTTGAAGGCAACAGCCAAGTTTCAATGGCTAATGTGCTCATCCACACTGCTGTTCATCTTTTACACCACACGTATCTTCCAACTTTTCACATTGGCCTCTTTTCACTGAGTACTGGTGAAGTCATTCATCACCTTTGGAGTTATTTAACACTCACTTGTCATGATCCCAGTTATACTGTGAGTCGACAAAATGTTGTCCATTGAATATTGTTAAGAGCCTTGAGTCACAAACACCAGAAAGCTAATTTTGTGCTCTTTATACAGACTGAGACTAAGGGTGAACTGTGCATTCATTTCATTATTACTGAAATACTGAAAGCCCTTCTTTATGTCAACATATTTCTTTGTAGCCTTAGACCGTGTGAGTTATTATTTGTTCTGATTTCTATGGTTAATATATTATATATTTTACTATGTCTCACTGCTTTTGCAGGAGCATTAGTATATTTATATTACAAACACTTGTTTAATTTGAAATGATTAATAATCATTGTGTATTTTATGAGATTGTGAAATGCAATGTCATTTATTTATTTATTTATTTATTTGTATCAACAGTATACACTACAGTATGCAATTAATTATCTGTTCCAGAAGTAATTGCTGTTAAGACTTTTAACAGTGTAGAAAACCAGTTCATGAAACAGTCGATAGAAAGCCTGACTGTTTCATCACGAGCCAATGCTTTGGTGGGACTGGATGACCAGCAGCCACTCCCTGGACCCAAAGACCATTTAGAGAAAGATCTGATGGCTTCACACTGCCTTTGCCCATCCTGAAATCTGATCCACATGAGCGAAACAGACACATCTGTATGGATTGCTCCCCCAAAGCCAATCAAGGAACAAACACTCCGCCAATATTCCCTCCAGATGAGGCCGGGTCCCATCTGGAGGGATGAAAGACAGAGAGCAGAGAGGGATTGTTGATTAACCTCAGTAGTTGGTTGTAAATCTGTACACAAGCACAGAGAAACCAAGGCGCCAGCACAAGACTCATACCTGTCCACCAAGGCAATCTCTAAAGATTCTTGTCAACACCAGCTGTCTCTAAATACAGTCAGTTGGAAGAGGTTGTAGACCAGTTTGTTTCTCACCTGTGATTGCTTTCTCGTGGTACCTTGTAATGACCAAGGCTCCACTCTCAGTACTTTGAAGCAGTGAACAACAATGTATTTCTGTTGCGTGTTGGCTTGATCAGTGTTGGAGGACAAATCTAAATCTAAAAATAATCTAACACAATATATATATATTTTTCTTTTCACGATTTCCTACCCTAATAGTTATTTGCAATTATTGAAATTGGATTGGATATTTTTCCATTCATTTTCAACACATTTTTTGGGGAACAATATTGGCCATTACAAAAAGTCGATTGCACATGTCCCCAGCGTAAATGACAGCAACGGCAATAACAATATTTACATTAACAATCGTATGTGAAATGCATGTGTGGAGATACATCTTTTAAATATTGAAGCATGCATTTTTGGGCTTATTTCATAAATATGTTACCCATATATTTCAGTATTCATCATATGATAATTTAAATCAATGAATGCATGTGCTGTGGAGGTGTGCCACATCTGGTCATGGTCATGAAAAAAAAATGGAAATGTAATCAATGCAGCTCTAAAAGCAAATGGCCCATGAGTAAGAATTAAGATTGAGTGTTAAAAAAATTTGAATTCAGTAAATAGACACACGAGAAGTGACATAATTATGTATTGGTTGTTTGTGTTATGAAGAAAGCTTGTTGATCTAAAATAAATTGCTAAAGTTGAGATGATATTAATAGTTGTATGTTCATATTTGTATGCCCACACAGAAAACAAGCCAATTGCTGCTTCAACCAAAGTTGAACCATAAGGTACAATTCCAGTGAAATTGAATACCAAATTCCTTTAATTTGTGCAATGAAACAGTTTGAATGTGTTTGATAGTTCATTGCTCCACCCTGATGGTAAACACATTTTTTAGCTCTAGAGCTTTAATCCAGATGTTCCCTTCAGATTACGCCCACATAATTGAAATCAAAATTTCATTTTTTTTACCACCTTCCAACATTTGAAATGTGCCCTGTCTTGTCACCTTTTGACTGATTTAAAATGGAATTAGCTGTAATTGTACTGGCTTTGGGGATTATTTTACTAACGCAAGGTCTTTTGAACACCTGAAAGACAGGGCAGAGATAACCGATTTCCATTAAAGTTCTAATGAAAGGACTGCGGATGAGCATTACCAGAAATAAGAGCTTTTAGTCGTTCAAATGCTAATAATTGGACAAGGAATTTCCAAGTGACTTCCTCAGTGACATTTGATTTGGGGAAGAGTGATAAATTAAGATGCAATACATGAGCAAGCCACAGCATTGAATGTGATTGATTACTGTTAAATGTTCATTCATTGTCATGAGTGTGTCTCATTGTTAACATGTCATTGCATTTATGTGTATAATAGGGATTGTTTTAAACAAATCTATTCATGCCATTCATTTTGTCTGGGATATACCGTAATACTGAAACAATACAACTCAAGGGTATTGTAAGGAAATTATTCATTAATGTCTCACTAAACCAAATGAAGGAGCAAACATTTCTTCCTTTTATATTATATGACGGTAAGGTAAGAGAGTAATGTGATTTTTTGTGACATATTGATTTAGGTCTCATTGCCATACACAGAATTATAACATACACTTCTCACTTAGAAGAGTATATCTGTTTTTTGATTATTTTATCATGCCAAAATAAGACTTCTTGCGTACAAAAACAGACAAACAAATATGGATGTTGAGGATGTTCAGAATCTGCAATGAAAACCCATAAGTAGATCTCTAAGTATATAAGATTGATCAAATATTTGTCTTGACACAATTAGTATGTGTAGAGAAATTCACAGTTTGTTTGTAAAGCCTTTATGGCATTTGATCCATCTCTTGTTATCTCTCACACACTCAAACACACACATGCAGATAAAGGTATTTACTCAGAGTTTAATGTAAAATACATAACAAACAACATGAATACAAATATGCAATGATTTCTGATTTGTACATCTGTCCATCTTCTCCCGCTTATCCGTGGTCGGGTCGCGGGGGTAGCAGTTCCAGCAGAGAGCCCCAAACTTTATTTTCCCTGGCGACATCAACCAGCTCTGACTGGGGGATCCCAAGGCGCTCCCAGGCCAGCGAAGAGATATAATCCCTCCACCTGGTCCTAGGTCTACCCCTTGGTCTCTTCCCAGCTGGACGTGCCTGGAACACCTCCCTAGGGAGGCGCCCAGGTGGCATCCTAACTAGGTGCCCGAACCACCTCAACTGGCTCCTTTCGACGCGAAGGAGGAGCGGCTCAACTCCGAGTCCCTCCCTGATGACCGAACTTCTCACCTTATCCCTAAGGGAGACACCAGCCACCCTGTGGAGAAAACCCATCTCGGCCGCTTGTATCCGCGATCTCGTTCTTTCGGTCATGACCCATCCTTCATGACCATAGGTGAGGGTAGGAATGAAAATGGCCCGGTAGACAGAGAGCTTTGCCTTCTGGCTCAGCTCCCTTTTCGTCACAACGGTGTGGTAAAGCGACTGCAGTACTGCTCCCGCTGCTCCGATTCTCCGGCCCATCTCACGCTCCATTGTTCCCTCACTCGAGAACAAGACCCCGAGATACTTGAACTCCTTCACTTGGGGTAAGGACTCATTCCCTACTTGAATTGGACAGTCCATCGGTTTCCTGCTGAGAACCATGGCCTCAGATTTGGAGGTGCTGATCCTCATCCCAGCCACTTCACACTCGGTTGCGAACCGATCCAGTGAGTGCTGAAGGTCGCAGACCGATGAAGCCATTAGAACCACATCATCTGCAAAAAGCAGTGGTGCAATCCTTAGTCCACCGAACTGCAGACCCCCTCCCCCACGACTATGCCTCGAAATCCGATCCATGTATATTACAAACAGGATTGGTGACAAAGCGCAGCCCTGGCGGAGGCCAACCCTCACCGGAAATGTGTCCGACTTACTGCCGAGGACCCGGACACAGCTCTCGCTTTGGGAGTACAGAGATTGGATGGCCCTGAGTAGAGACCCCCTCACCCCATACTCCCGCAGCACCTCCCACAGTAACTCCCTGGGAACTCGGTCATACGCCTTCTCCAAGTCTACAAAACCCAGGCCCCCTCCAGGATCCTTGCGAGAGTAAAAAGCTGATCCGTCGTTCCACGACCAGGACGGAATCCGCATTGTTCCTCCTCAATCTGAGGTTCGACAATCGGCCTGACCCTCCTTTCGAGTACCTTAGAGTAAACTTTCCCGGGGAGGCTGAGTAGTGTGATGCCTCTGTAATTGGCACACACCCTCTGATCCCCCTTTTTAAAAAGGGGAACCACCACCCCGGTCTGCCACTCCTTCGGTACTGTTTCCGACTTCCACGCAACGTACATTTGTACATCTGTCTGACTCAAAATCATCAAGCTACTGATTTGTGTCTATGAACAAGAAGAAGTGGATGTATTTATTAATGCTCAATACTCTGGTGAATCGAGGTTAACACATGCTCTACTTTGTCTTGCGCTTCACACTTGTTTTATTAATTTATAATCTTATGACTACCACTACAGCTGCAATAAAGCAGTGAAGCAACTTTCACAGATATTTTGACAGTGAACAAATATTTTAGTGTAAAATGTAGGGCTTGAATAATTATGAGAAATCTTCCTTTAATAGCTACTTGGAAATGTGGGGTTGACAGGGGTGGTTGCATGAAAACTATTTTACTGACAGATGGTCTATTGTTGACAGTGTTTTTTTCCAGTGGCCCCTTAGTGACCTGTTGAGGTCTCTTAAAACTCATTGGTGGGTCACAACCCACACTATAAAGCCACTGCTTCAGACTGTAAATCACCTGCCTTCAGCCTTTCATACACACAGAGGGAAGGTGGAAAAGGCTGGGTCTTCATGTGGAGCCTGATCATCCATGTAAGAGAGCATTCACCAGAGATCTAAACACTTGCAAACTAGCTGCATTTGTTCTTGGACCTCAAGGGATATTTTATTTGAGAGTTTTTTTTTTTTATTGCAAGAGAACAAATACATTAAAGGTCCCCTATTATACTGTGTTTCATCAATATAGTATATCTCTCAGATATATACAAAACATGTCTCTGAAGTGTTTGGCTCCAAACACCAAGCAGATCATTGCAGCATCCCATAATCCCCTCTGTTTCAGCCCTGTTTCCAAAGTGCTGATTCTCTGTCTGTTACTTTAGATGAAAATAAGGAGCCCCTCCCCACGCCCCTCTGAGAGATATCTGGTTTAAAAAGAACACAATGGTGCTCTAGAGGAGATTCAGGTGATAAGGTGTGTGGTGGGGGGGGGTGTTGCCTTGGTTGGTGATTGGCTAATGGTTACACAAGCCAAAACATCGTTATGACATCAACAATTGGCAAAAATCTGATCAGCTCATTTTCAGACTGGTTTTTATATAAATGGATCAGGACAAAAAGAGAGAGAATCTTTTTCCTGAAACGTTCAGAATCTCTTTACACAGAGGGGACACATGTTTATGTATAAAAGACATGGAAAAATTGATTTTCCATAATAGGTGACCTTTAAAACGAGTTGAAGTATGTATGGTTTTGATTTTCAATTATAGGGAGGACTGAGTCTTGGAAGAGTATGAGTATCAGAAATACCAGCCCAGTTGATTGTCCTAAACTGTGAGATCATTATAATTCAGATACATCAGGGTTAGTAATCAGAGGCCTCTCAAACAGGAAAGGGTATACAAAGTCCAAATGAACTATGTCCCATTTTGCATGTTTTCATTAACATTATTAAGGTATAACTCATTAATACTTACTCCTCTTCCTTTTATCCTATCTTTATACTTAGTCTGAAAAAACATAATCTCTGAGGAGAACCAATGAGCATGCATCTTTGCAGCATCAGCACCATCATCCTAATGGTATGCGAGGAACAGAAAGGGCTTTTCCTGACCTTGTGCTTCGTTTGTAATCTCCTTTGTGGAAATTACACTCTCACTTTATGAATATATTGTAATTAGGCATATGTATTCTAACGGGCAGTAAAATATCGTTTCTGCCTAATCTCTCATTTATATGCAAAGGAGCGCCAGTTAAAGAGCTTAGACTTTCTTCCGTCTTACTGTTTCATTTTCCCCTAATCAAGTTACTTTTTTGTATTTCTCTTTTCTCTTGTCTGCTGTTTCATTTGCCTCTTTCTGGTCGAAGAACAGTAGTCCATTATCACTTCTTTGAGGTTGTGTAAGTAGAGTATGTTCTAGTATTACAAAAGAAGGTCCAGAGGCATGGAGCTAATTAGGGTCAAATAAAAGTTTCACTTTAGAATGTTACTGTAACGTAAGCTGAACGTGCACTCATAAGCGCTGAGGTAAACTGTGGCTATAAATATGTAATATTTTAATGTTAACAATCGGGAGATAAACTTTATTTAGAATATCGGTTATTTGCCCCACTTGACAAAGATAATATATTAAAATGTTAATCATTCACAAGCAATGTTTGTAACTGTGGCTTTTATTTCCCAGATTTATAGAAAGTCACATGCAATCATGAGAAAATGCTTGTGTAAATAGATGAATAAAACATGTGTTTTGATTTTATGTTAATGTACCCTTATAAATGCATTTTTTCCCGAGACAACTATACTTCTGCTTCTGCCTCTAAAACATGTAAAAAGTTAGTGTTATTCAATATTCTTTGATACAAAAGTTCAAAATCAGTATTCACTGAAAGGGCCCCAAAGGCAGCAGTCAAGTAGATATCTTGCTTTGATCAAAAACCACATTAATGCTAGAATAAGAAGCAAGGATGATTGCTTTCCAAATTACTTGATGAGCATGTTTCATTTTTAAATAATTTGAGAAAAGTCAGAAGAAGTGTTTTGCCAAATTGACTGGTAACCTTAAAATAGCTATTTAAAACATGTTATTGTTTCTACAAATAGAAATGTCGTGGCTCAAAGCAGCCTAATGGAGAACACCTGACTGAGATGGTGGTATTGGTAAAACGCCTCAAACTGAGCGTAACATGTCAAATCAATTAAGTCTGATGAAATCTACATAAAAAGCACAACATAATGAAAGGGTTAAAGTAGTGGCAAGGATTTTTCAGCAGCTAAAAAAAAACCCCAACCTATTCTGAGGAATAACATTTCTATTTTGAGTTTGATTCCTTGTCAAAGTGTAAAATATTTTTGCCTGAAGTTAAGACAAACAGATTCAATAGTTTATTATTCACAGAGGCCAATGGCTTCCTCCAATGCCCAGCCATGAAATACATATCTCTTAAAGGAGGAAGAGAAATGTCCCACCTGTTTTCATGAATAACTTGGTAGAAAGCCTTCAGCCGTTGGAAATTAAGCTCCAAACAAGTTCATTTACTCCCAGACGTGTTCAATTGATTTTGCACCTCAACTTCAAAGGGGTAGCAGTGAGCCTCTGTGGGGCCTGGCAGGAGAAGCAGAGGACTCGGCTGGCTGGTTCTCGAGTCCTGATCAAAACCCCACCTGTCGGCTACGCCACCTATCCCTGAAACCACAATTAGTATTCATGGGAATGCTATTGATTTATTAGACTATCTGGTGGCTACTTGAGGCATAGAAAATGTTATAATTTGATTCAGCCTTGTATACCCTTCCACCACAAGTACTGATGAAAAATGTGCAAACTGTCTCGCCTTAGGCGCTATTTACACTGGTGAAACATCAGGCTACGTATCAGCTTATTGCCAGAGAGATCATTGCAATTAGCATTTTAAAACCTAATTTACACAACTCCTGAGAATATTAGTAGTGGGTAGTGGGTTCAGACACTTCTTTAAGCTCCAATACCACATGGTAATCTTCTGTCAGGACATATTTCTTGCCTTGCATTTCCAAGACAATATTGTATTTTGAGATGTATCAGTATCAAAATGGGATGTATAACATTGTGTGCACTCTTATTCGTAGAAATGCAGCCGTTATTTGTATAGCTTTGGTACAAAGCTGTTTGTTACTACATTTTAGTTTAATGTCCTGGGCATGAACATGGAAAATGTGTTTGTCCATATCCGGTGTTAACCAGAACTTCAGATGACAATGAATACCTCGCATGATCCTGTTGTACATTCATCCAGAGTGTAAGAGTGTTTGGACAGTTAACAGTTGAGACCATTTTTAATAAACAATTTAAGAGGAAGCAGAATAAGCCCTACAAAGTGAAGCCCCAAGTACAGTCACAAAGAAAAACATGCCAATATCACACAGTATTGCACAGCATGGAGCAAAGCAAGATGTGTTTAGAATGTGTCACTAACTCCTTTTTGTGACCCAGCCTGTTGGGATCACTTTTTACCAACATCTAAAATAATAAATGGTTTATAATAAATGAATAAGCAAATGGCCCCAATGCATGTCATTCAGGTGACAGTTTAAAAGGATTTATATGGGAAATAGGCCAGTCCTATACTCTCTCTGTGTCATGCGCAATAATGTGTCCTGATACATTTCTACTTCCATTTACTTGACAGATGGTGACATTCCTGAGTAGCCTAGCTTGTCCTTACAAGAGAAAAAAAAGGACTAAGTGAAACATGAATGTTCAAAGCTTTTATATAATTTAATTCCTGCTTGTGAATTAGATGTAACATCTCTGAGTTAACACAGAGCAACATTATGATCATTTACTCATAAATAACAATGCCTTGAATAATTAAAAACAGTTAACAAAAAAGCAATCAAACACTATCAGATGATGATCAGATACCAGAACACACAGCTTGAGTACATGTATCTACGAAAAGGGAGATAATGAGGTAAAGAGGTGAAAGTGTAGATGTATTGATTCGAAACACATTTATGGGAAACTTTCTCTTACAGTTTTTCTCGATTGCTAACACACATTTTTTTTTAAATTGCTCAGTTTCTCAGAACACTAAACACAATTCACAAAACCACACACCCAAAATGCAAAACACCTCATTTCTCCTGCTAAATGAAAAACTGCACTCAAAACTACATACACACTTACCAAATGCAAACTTTTGCACCAAATATAACACACTTCATTCATAATACTAGATTGTTTGACCACCCAACTACACACTGCTGAGCATCATCTAAAGCAGTGGTTCTCAACTGGTGGGTCGCGACCCAAAAGTGTGTCGCGGACCCGTTTCGAGTGGGTCGCGGATGTGTGAGTGAAGAAAAAAAAATTGGAAAAAAAAAATTGGAATTTTTGGGGGGAAAAGTCAAACTTTTATTTTGAAGGCCCGATTTTCTAACGCTGTGCATGCAGTCGGCGTTGGACTGGAAGTACCGGAGACCATAAACGGTTTTGAAAACTTCTGTCACATAGTGATCATCTTCTCAATAAAATATCTTTGCTGATGTTTTTTCGAGTCTTCTGACCAATCAGAATCAAGATTGTTGCCGGAAGTCCCCACGGAGAATAACGTTGCGGTAGAACTCTTCTTTATACATCCATGGTTACAACTTCAGATAGAAATCAACACATAATTAAATATGACCCCCGGTCTGATGACTGACAGGTCACAGAACAATGGGAGCTATCTACCCTTACCCACAATTTAAAGTAAGTCACATCTCCTCTTTACTCTTCTGATGTCAGAACAAAGTGAAAAACAAACAATGGCATAAAATATTATTAATATGTCGGGTAGTAATAGATTTATTTATTTTCTTCTCAGAGTGTACCAGAATGCATAGTTTATGTTAGTATTTCTAAAAATCTCCTGGGGGAAAATCCCCCAGACCCCCCTGCTGGGGTTGGGTTTTCAGCATGCGTGCCTTTTTATATAGTTCAGCTTTGATTCCATCATCTCATTAAACCTTTTTTAAAAGCATACTTTAGTTCTGTTAAGGGATATAAGGGATATATGCACTGTACTTCACTTTAATTAATATTGTATGCTGAAAAGCGTATATTACAGCACGATTTGTTGAATAGATTTGAGTGCTTCAAAATGTTGGGTCGAGATGTATTGACCAAGTAAAAAGTGGGTCCCGAGGCCTGACCAGTTGAGAACCACTGATCTAAAGCACTTCCATCTGTTATGGGCTATGCTCTGTACATACACTGTAGAGGTTTCTGCAGAGAAAGATTGCTTGAGTTTACAGAAATACAGTAAATGAAGAAATACAAATGAGTTGTTGAAAGAAATCACATTTTATTTAAAAAATAACATTGTGCAACATGCATCTCAGCACATAGCTACTATGCTTCGGATCTCTCCAAGTGTGATGGCATTGTTTTCCAAAACCCAGTTTGTAACTGCTGCTTCCTGTGCCTCATTGAAAATCCTTAGCCTTCCACCTCTTTGTTTCTCAGTCCTTCAGATAAACAACACAGATATAGTGGTCGGTCAGTGTCTGTGTTGCATAAAAGTAAGTTTACCACAGTACATTGTGCAGGATTGTTGTACAGTTATAGGCAATGCAAGGCAAGTTTATTTATATAGCACCTTTCAACACAAGGCAATTCAAAGTGCTTTACAAAAAACGAAAGACATTAAGAAAATGGCATTTAAAATCAGTCATTAAAAAGAAAATATAATAAAAGAAACATTAAAAGAAAAAATACGTGGATAAAAGTTACAGTGCAGTTTAAGATGTAAATAGTTCATTTAAAAGCAGCGGCAAAAAGAAAAGTCTTTAGTCTGGATTTAACCCTTGTGTTATGTTCACATTTCGCACCCTTTGGTAATGTTCGGGTCAAATTGACCCGGGACATATTTCAGGGTTTTAAAAAAATACAGAACTAAATTCAACATGCACAATTCCTTATATATATTGTCTTTAACTCATTCCCCAACAATATAAATGAAATATATGATTAGTTTTTGAAAATACTCTTTGCTAGATCAAATTTAACAATGGAAGTGTCCATCGTTTTTTGTGATAACCATTTAATTTATGTTAAAACAAATATACTATAATAAAAACTAGGTTTACATTTTGCTCATGCTTTTCTAGGATTTTTTTTAATTATTTTTAATCTGTCATATAATAATCAAAGCCCTGAAGGAAATAAAGCAATTTATCAGCAATTGGAACACAAGAACCACACATCCAAAAGTATTTGGCTGTGAAATATAGAGGGAATGAAACATCCATATAAATGACATAGAACAGATATAAACACAAAGCAAATAAAAACAGTTACCAGTCACTATCCATAAAATACAGTATATCCGAAAAATATATTGATGAAGTGACGCTGCAGAACATCATGTGAGTCAATGGGCAGGTCCGTTTAGGAAACACATGATGTACAGAACTTCTTCGTGTGTATAGCACAGTACTTGTTGCAGTTGCTGCATGTAGTCTGTGTCTTTGAGTCCTTTGAGGGTCCACAGACCTCACAGCTGGCTGTGGGGGTCTTCCAGAAGCTGACTGTGGGGGTCTTCCAGCAGCTGGCTCTGAGTCAAGTTCATCTTCCAATTTGCTGTCAAATTCTGAGTTTACCTCCACATTATCCTGATCTTCAGAAAATTCTTCCTGTTCCACTTCACCGTGTTCCTCTAATGCATTCCACTCACTCTCATCCATTATTAGCTCCAAGGCTCTGAGCAGAATATGTTTTGGCCATTTTGCTGGTAGATAATTGTAGTTCTGCACTATACACTGTAATGTGAGGTTATGTCTCTGTTTAGTCCCTCCTCCGGCGTGCAGGTGCGAGGGGGGACAGTGCGAGAAAATGTAAAATGTTTATACATTTCTGGAAGATCTAAAATGTTTATAATGTTCTAGGATAGTTTTGTGTACACACTACAAAGGGTAAAGATCAAGGGAAAACAGGATCAAACAGCTTCTCTATGCATACGATTGTGTGTGTGTGTGTGTGTGTGTGTGTGTGTGTGTGTGTGTGTAAGGGTGTTTGTGTGTGTGTGTCTTTAGTTTGTGTGTTTCTGTGTGTTTTTCTCTGTCTGTCTGTCCTGGTATTGTATCCGAGTCAGATTGACCCGAACCTCTTATGAAGGACATAAATGCGGGTGGGCATTTTTTCATAAGTGGAACAAAATAAAAACAATTCCACATGTCCTTCACAATAAATAAGCCCCGGCCATTGAGTTTTAGGTTGAACGAAAATATCCTTATATTTTTTTTTATTCATTGAAAATGGAAATCGGGTCAATTTGACCCGAATACCACACAAGGGTTAAAAGTAGTCAGAGTTGCAGCGGATCTGCAGTTTTCTGGGAGTTTGTTCCAGATATTTGGAGCATAATAACTAAACGCTGCTTTTCCATGTTTAGTTCTGACTCTAGGGACAGAAAGCTGACCAGTCCCTGAAGACCTGAGAGATCTGGATGGTTCATAATTTAGCAGGAGGTCAGAAATATATTTTGGGCCTAAACCATTCAAAGCTTTATAAACCAGCAGCAGTATTTTGAAATCTGTTCTTTGACACACAGGAAGCCAGTGTAAAGACTTCAGAACAGGAGTGATGTGATCCACTTTCTTAGTGTTAGTGAGGACTCGAGCAGCAGCGTTCTGAATCAGCTGCAGCTTTCTAATAGATTTTTTAGTGAGACCTGTGAAGACACCATTGCAGTAGTCCAGTCTACTGAAGATAAAAGCATGGACAAGTTTTTCCAAATCCTGCTGTGACATTAGTCTTTTAATCCTATATATATTCTTTAGGTGATAGTAGGCTGATTTAGTAACAGTTTTAATGTGACTGTTGAAACTCAGGTCAGAGTCCATGACTACACCTAGATTTCTGGCTTTATCTGTTGTTTTGAACATTGCAGACTGAAGCTCAGCGCTAACTTTTATACGTTCTGCCTTGGCTCCAAAAACCATTACCTTATCTTTGTTTAATTGGAGAAAGTTCTGACACATCCAGTCATTGATTTGTTCAATGCACTTACTCAGTGTTTGAATTGGAGCATAGTCTCCTGGTGAAATTGTTACGTAAATGTGTGTGTCATCCGCATAGATATGGTAACATGTCATATTTGTCAACTCAGATGTGTATTTACATATAGAAACAAAGTTGTTTCTGTCCTTTAAGTAGGATTCAAACCAATTTAGAACTGTTTTCGAAAGTCCCATCCAGTTTTCCAGTCGGTCTAGTAATATGCTGTGGTCAACAGTGTCAAACGCAGCACTGAGATCTAATAATACTAACACTGAAGTTCTGCCACTGTCTATGTTTAAGTGGATGTCATTGAAGACCTTTACAAGAGCAGTCTCAGTGCTGTGGTTTGGACGAAAGCCTGACTGGAAAACATCGAAACAGTTATTTAAATGCAAGAAATTACTCAACTGTTGAAAAACAACTTTTTCAATGATTTTACCTAGAAATGGCAGGTTTGATATGGGCCTGTAATTGTTCATTACTGAAGCATCTAGATTATTCTTATTCTTTTTTTATAGTATGCAACACGCCAACAATTCAATTACAGTAATGAAGTAAATACGTTTCACACAACAGATATAATCTCTGATATATCATGAACTATGTAGAGCTAAAAACTGGTAACTAACCTGTTTTCAAGTCTAAGTGTCCGGATTACAGAGGCAACAGTAAATCGGCTTGGATTAGGCTGAACCCTCCGTCCAGCCTCTCTCATCGTCACACCATGGTTGATAACATTTCATTTCATTAGAGAGTACTCTTCCTCCTCCTCTCCTCTTCCTCTTGCTCTTGCTTCCATGTTGGCTTCCATTGTTGCTGTAAGAAAGTTCTCACCTATGGTCTTTTTATAGTGCTAACATCCTGATTGATGAGCCAACAATTATGCTAACAGGTGTTTGCTCAGGTGGAACGTGTTTCTTGATCATTGGTCCATGTGTGAGGCATTTTGAATATCAGTGTTTTAAACCTGCTAACACGTGACTTTAGGACAGATTCCTGTGTCTTACGTGGAGAAACGTGTGTAGTGGTTTGCAAAAAGTGCTATGTTGATTTGCAAATTGTGTGAAAAGCTGAAAATGTGTTTAGAGTTTTGGAGATTTGAGCCGATGTTTTGCTCTTTGAGAGTCAGTTAAAATAATTGTGCTTTATGTAGAATTTTAGTGTGTTAGCAATCGAGAACAACTGTATAAAGACAGTTTTTAGTTCAAGGTCAGAACTGAAACGCTGTGGAGGTGAGATGCATGGGTGGTGGAAAATCCTCCAAATGATAAAACATGTTCTAATTATTGTAGTCTATAATTCTCTCAAGGTCCTGCGTTTTTTTTGTGTGCCCCACTCATTTGACATAGATTCAGAGAATGAAGTTGAAAACTCTTTGTGTAGGCTGATGAAACTCTGAATTGAAAATGTTATGTGATGGCAAAATGGCACCATTTTTCGTTAACGTTTGTTTTGTCCACATTCTTTTCTTGTGTGGAGTCCTTGTGAAAACCAATTAAGACCAATTAAATGTGTAACATATTCAGAGTCATCACGCAGCTTTATTTTAATTGTGATTGTAGATACTTTGAGATATCCACAGTCTCTAACGAGATTATACGTGTGTGCTCTATTCAAATGAAATACATTTAGGATAATTGCTTCTCTAAGTGAATTCAGCACTCAAACCTAATTTTGTCCTCACCTATAATATCCTGCAGGATCATATTGCTATTGTGAAAACCGTCTGGAAGGCATAACCATGCAGGGAAAGATTACAGTCATGTTTTAAAGAAACCATCATAGAAGAGAAACACTTTCTGCACCCAACTACTGTAAACCCCCACCCTATAGCACAGGCGATTGAGAACATTGTATATTTCATATTTTCTTTCTGTATTAATTTGTCTGGTTTAGAGCCATGTTACATGTCATGCTGTGGTGGAATTTAGCTTTGACCTTTACCACCATAGCCATGAGCTTTCAATGAGCTTCAAAACTACATTTGGAACTCAGTGCACGTCCAATCAAGTGTCCTAATCAGTTTGGGCAACATTTAAGGAATAGTAACTTGCAGCGTCGGCATTTCACTGCACCGTTGGTTGCTACAGTGATTTAAAATTGAACAATATCAATAAAAAAAATATTCATTAAGTACATGTAGATAAAGTGAGCTCAAGCTATACATATAAATAAGTTGTAGCAACATCTTCTTCTTTCAATATTAGTGTGCGCAGTTTAATAGCCTTATAACATTGTATGTTTGTTTGACCTTTCGTACATTCAGAGCAAGCTTCATTTTGTATTTGAAATGAAAAGACAACTATTTTTTATAAAACTACTGTATCTCTGCTGCATATCAACTGAGTGGATTTTCATGCGTATCTTCTTGGTGGCAGACAGGAACCTATTCTCAAATCAGACCGTACATGTTTTTTGCTCTTTTTTGCTCTGTTTTGTAAGGAAGCTCGCTCTTTGTTTGTCTAAAGATGTTATTGGGAACAAAATGATGTCATATGCTTGAAAAAAGAAACCAGAAGCTCCCTGACAATATTAGGGTTGTATTGTATATTCTTTTTCGGGATGCCTAGGACTGAGGTGCATAGGGACATGGACCTCCCAATTTCAGGTAAAATTCAGTGAGAGAAAAATTGCAGTTGGATACATTGGAACCCCCGAAAATAGCCCCTTGCCCCCAGGCCATCAGATAAATAGAAGATAATTTCAAGATTGCATTTCATTAACATGGGTAAATATGCAGGCAATGCAGAATTCAATATAAATAGATTAAAATCCGTATTTGACATATTCCCAGAAATTCCGATCAATAAGGCTCAAGTGCTGTTCAGATTGACTTCTCGAGCGTGCACTAAGTCTGCAGTGAGATCTCAGAGAGATGCTATTCACTGTAGATAAATGCCTGTCAGTTCGCTTCTCCATAATGTTCATCTGCTCCGCACACTCGTGATTGAAGACGACGCTGGAAACAATTTCCTGGAAACAGTCAAGGGAGATCATTTGACTCTAAGAAGACTGCGGTCTTGTTAAGCACATTGGCTTGACATTATTGAGCCTCTTACTGTGATGCCTGACAGGATATGAGGTGGATTGTTAAAGTGTCACCACTATTGCAACATTGCAACCCTTTCTTTAAAGGGATAGCATAGAAATTCCAACCAGATTATTTGGCATTTTTGCTGAGCAAACAGATACAGCTACGGTCATTTTTACAATTCCTATATCACTTTCAATTCTGTTTAATTTTTAGGAAAGTCAAATAAATTAAGAAAGTGAATAATTAAGGCATTTGTTCCATTAGACATGCCTACATAGAAGATACAATTGTGAGTGTAGGCATGTGCTTTAGGTATTGGACAGGCCTGAAGATTTGAATGTTCTGGCTACATATGGACTTGATTTCACAATTCATGTTTTAAAAAATACAACACATTATTTTAAAACACGTATTGAAAAGAAATGTGTGAACAGTCTAAAATCATTGTAAAGAGCTGCACCACACACATTCAGACAAAAGCCTGGAAACTGACAAAGGTTGATTCATCATCTGCGCAAAAACTGAATGCTGTGAAGACATAAAGTGTCCTTGGACTTTTAATAAAGACAGCCGCTCTTATAAAAATGTTCAGAACATTCACGACACTTCTCTTTACTGTGTTGGTATTAAATGAAATCCTCTGAGTGAATACAATTATTCAAAAGCAGATGGTCTGACGCTAATCTGGATTCCATGTTAATGCTTCAAGTCACTAAGCAATATATACAACAGAGAGTTTCTCTGACAAGCTGAAGAAAATCTGTGGGTGTCAGTAAAAATCCCTTCGCTTAGTTCCTGTGCTTTCTGTCTTCCTCTCCATCTCTCTCGTTCTCTTTTTTTTCTCTCTAAATCAACTTCCACTGTCCTGAAATACGAGTTACCCTGAGGAGAAGGATAATTATTAACAATTAATATTCATAATGATGTCTCCGTCCCTGGACAGCCTTCACAGAGTCTCAGTCAAATGGATTTAGAATTCAATTTTTATTTTACATAATCCAATCAAAAATTGTGGATGCATCCTCAAACAGATCAGTCCCCTGGTGCTTGCAAAGCCGAGTCTGGTATTCTTACAGTTTGACATCCGTTGGGTTTATAACTTATATCCTGCACTATGTATTAAAAGAGAAGCAAGGACAAAGAGAGTACAGTTTGCAGGTATTTTAAGTGTATTATCATGTTTTTTATTTACCTTTCAGAAAGGGTGTTAACCTTGAGACCATTTATTGTTTATAGTTCAGTAAAAGGGGTGAAGGGTCAAGGTATAGGCTAAAGCATAGCTGTCATTATTCAGGCTTTACTCACAGAAACTCACGGCCATGCCTTAAAGCTCTGGGAAAGTGCTGTGAAGCTTGCACTGCATGTTTTATACAGGTTGTGTTAGAATCTGAAAACAAATTAACATCCTAGGCTAATGCTAGGCTAATGTAACTGTCAGTGACTGCCACTGCTTACTCACACTTTGCAAAGGAGAGCTTAACAAATTCAGGGCAGCACCAGAACTTTTTGCAACTTGGAGCCATAAACAAGCTTGCGAGTTAAAGTGGAACAATTAAATATTGTGAGTAATTAAGTACGAACCCACGGAAAGTTTGAAAGGATTTAATGCAAGTTTGACTTTAAAAGTAGAACAGGAAAGAACATTTTTCATAAAAAAAATGTGGGAGTGATGAAAGGAATTCTGATGTAGTAAAAATGAGGTGGTACAACCAAAATCAAATACAAACCAATGTTTAGATGCTCATAACAGAACAGTTACTGCAGATCATGTATTTGGTATTATTACAGCATCATTTCTTAATGCACAGGTGTAAATGCTTTGTCAAAATAATTAAATCAAGGCAGTGAATTAGCAGTTCATTTTATGATGTTTTGAATAGTCTGCTCTTTTTCTATAAAAATCACACCTCCATTATTGTGTCAACCTTTTTTTGAAACTCCAGAATTCCGATACTCTTTCACTTCAGACCATTTCAACTAGCTTTTAATACAAGAGTGATAATTTGTCCCTGAAGTGTAACAAGCAAGATCACTTTCGACATACATGTTAAGAGCACTTAACTGATGATAGACACAGAACTCCACACAGTGTAGGCAATGTGATCTCCCGGGCCTGTATGTCTGTTTGATAAATAGCATGCATATCTTTTGCTGAAATTACGCACATAAGGCTTAGTAAACCTGACCCTTAGTGTCAGCCTTTTATGTATTACTTCTCCTAAGTTGTCAGTTTTGTGTCAAGATCATTCATTTACTGTCAGTCTGAAACCTATTCCTGGGATTCCTGGACAACCAACAATGTCAAAGTAAATGCATACACTTAAAACCCCAACACTTCCTGTTTGAGCGCAACTGAAGACCTTTGTCTCTTGTCATCTTCTCCTCCCTCTCATGTCATCTCCTGTTGCCCATCACTCTGTCAAAACCATCCGAAAAAGGCAAAAGGCCACAAAAGTAATCAACACTTCTGATAACATATTGTCTGGTAATTTCCATCATAAGATTTAGAAAAAAAACACAGAGGTGACATTATCATTTGGTAGAAGCTTATTTTAAGTGAAGAACATGGTGGTCCTTCTTCAGCAACTGCAAAAATAAACAACTTGTTGTGGGAAATGTATCATCAATGAGCTATTGTGATAATCAACATGTTTTAAAGTCTGTGTCTCTTCACCTTATAACTCCTTTCATTGTAGTGTGTACTTGTATCTTGGTCTACTATTAAAAACAAAGAATTATAATTGTATCAACGTGTTTTTGCTTCTGTTCATTCTCATGTTCTGTTGTTCTCTCCGCTCTCCCCTCGCTCCGCTCTTTGGGCTTGATTAGACAGGAGAGGGCAAAGTTTGAATATTCAGCATGCCTTTGTTGTGTTTTGCATCAAACTTTTATCAAGACATAATTGTGATAAATGATGCATGTAATCAAGCATTAAATAATGCTAGAATATGCAACCTCCAAAGTTAAACTGTGACCAGCATGTCTGTGTCCTCCGTCCCCAGTGGATAGGTACCATCTGGCCGCGGCCATTATCACTGACCTGAGTGCCAGACTCCTTGGTGTGCAAGGAAGCTCAACATCAACCGGTCAGGCCCTTGCTCACCTGACCACATGGATGCAACCTTGCCAGAAGTGTTAGGGGACAAATTACAGATTCAGGATGGCCATATCCTAAAGGTTACACCAAAGTGTATGTGAGGCCTCATCTCTATGTACAGTGCTGCGCCCGTGATTAAACGCCTTTCATTGAAAACGTTGACCAAAGTTCACAGTTTACATTTGGTTGCTACTGTTCATGGTAATTGGTTAAAAAATGCTCTTTTATTTTTGTAAAGAACTTTGAATTGCCTTGTGTTGAAAGGTGTTACATAAATAAACTTGCCTCGCCTAACTAATTAACTACGACATACAGTACAGTATTAACATGATCGAATGATGTGACGAAACTCTTTGCTTGACTTCAATACCTCTGATCATCTCATTCCTCTTGCCTGAAAAAGTTCATCGTAGTGCTGATGACTTCCCAGATTGAAAGTAAGCCAGTTGAAATGTAGTTTTTTAGTTATGATTGACTTACTTGACTCATTAAGCTGACAGGCCACATTACCAAGGAATGATATTGTTTATCTCAGTGGTTTTCTCTATATATTGCCATGTCCCTTAGTTGGTCCTGTTGTTAATGTCACATCATTTTGATCAGCTCCGGGTCATGCTGCTGTGGAAAAGGTCTTCGTTATAATGTCATTCTGAATATTTTAACTTCGGTTAAAGGTTTTTACGACATTTCGTAATTTGGATTGGCATATAGATTCTGCATTTTGTTTAATCTATTGAAAGGTTAAAAAAACAATTGTAGCAATAGTAAATAATATCAACCTATCTCTCTTGTAGGAAGGGACAGACAATTTGGCTCCAGAATATGCATATCTCAAGACTTCGGCACTGAGAAAGATATAATTATATGTCATTCTTATGCATCGATGCTGTGCTTTATACAGAGATCTAACTTGTGCAAAGTCTAGGAAAAACATGTTGACTGTATGTGGTAAGATTTTCTAAACATGTCGGACAAGCCAAAATAACAAAAGTATGGGATGTAGCCAATACTGTTTTTGTTCTTTTTAAGTACTGTAGCGGGGTTTTGTTCTTTAAGATTTTATTTGAGTTAGTGGACCTTACAGTGACAGAAGGTTGTCTTTTCACTTCACTTGTCAACTCACAATTTCCTCTTGGACTCTCCTGGTCCTTTTGGTATGGCTGCCAAGTTTGTTTTACTCTCCCTTTCTATCCCGTCCACCTACCTCTCTTCAAAGTCAGTGTTTGACTATTCGCAGTGCAGTCTGTGCAAACTGATGGCAGCTGTGGATGCCATTCTATCTATGTATTGTCTTTTACTTTTTACTGTTGTTTAATCATGTGAGTCCCCCTCCAGGCATCACTGTCTGCATGTGTTGCGGTCTAAAACAACAGCAGCTTCGTAGTCTTCTGGTGGGTTTGTGTACTTTCTTACCTCCACAGTTCTAGGGGATAGTTTGCTTGTTTAAAACAAAGGTAACAAGCAATATGTTTCTGCAATAGGTCTCTGCTTAAGTAACCACATCAACTAGTTGTTTTAACCCAAATGCTTGTTTCTTTGTCTAGTAAGTTTGTCACTATTGTAATAATAATCTTTTCCCACAGTTAACCAATATGTTTTGCAGACAAAGTTGTCTCCTGTGAAGACAATATATTTATTTGAAAAGTCAACTTGAGTTAGACACTAGCAGTAGAAGGCACAAACATCAGGAATTAGTTAGTTAGATTTTGTATGAACTTTATGAGGTCCTGTTGCTGTATTATCAGCATTTAATGTAGGTTCCTCTTTTTCTTTCTTTTTAATAATAATAATAATAATAATAAATGTATTTTGTAAGCGCTTTTACAGTTGCTCAAAGTCGCTTTACAAAGGTAGTAAAAAAAAGAAAAGTACAACAATTAAATATAGTAAAAATCACATTAAAATCAAGCAATACAACAACAATCACACATTAAAAGCCATTTAATCTTTACTCATTCGGTTTACCCAAAACTACCTGATATGGAGCCAAATTAAAAAGATAAAACACAAAAATAACTTTGCCGTTGTGAAAATAAAAGGTTTATCTTGTCTGATCATAAAGTGCATGTCGGTTGTCCCAGAGTAATATGTTAAACAGACACGTGTACACAATGTGCCTTTTTTATTTATCTGCTTAGTGGCAAAAGGTAATGAAACTTTAAAGCACAAGTGAATCCAGGAAGGCCAAACCACCTCTGCTCTCTTCACACTGGCCTATTATCAGTTTGAAATCATTTAACACACTCTTTTCCCGAGGCCACCCAAATAAACCATGGCCTATATTTATAATACACAATAATTGCTGATTAAATACATGTTTCAGTTGGACAGCGCATTGCTCCATCCCAATATCACCAGTCGTAAAGACTTTCACTGCTAACCCGAGATTGATTTAAGCAATTTATTTATAATAAAATATACTTAATGTGAGTAAGCTAAACTCTGATTAACCAATACTGATAGAGTTGAAGTCCTAGACACTGTTACACTAAAAGAGAGTGTGACTCTTCTTCTTTCATTTTCTTGTAAAAATGAATGGAGTGAATAACAGGTAATAGAAGAGAGTTCAAATAATTAACCCGTCTTAAAACTCTAATTAAAGTAAAACATACTGTAATTGTAAAACTGCAGTAACAGCATCCAATCACAGCCACTTAATGTTAAATTAGTAACCAAATGAGTTAAATGCATCATGGGTTCTTTATGTGTAGATTACAATGTTAATAGAGTGTTAGAAGCTTTGTAAAGTACTAAGCAAAACAGTATGAGCAAGATAATTAAGTAGACCATCAGCTTGCTTTCTCTAAAACTCACATGCGCAAAAACTCAAACGTACAAATGGATTCCAAAAGACACAAAACAAACATTTTACACAATGGCATTTTTAATAATAATGGTATGATTTAAAATGTTTCCTTTAATTAACAAAACAATTACAGTATTTTGTCTGTATACCTAAAAGTAGAGGTCTGTATACCTAAAAGTAGAGGTCTGTATACCTAAAAGTAAGATATAAATATCTGCATCCAAGTTTAGAGCCTTCAGTTCCAGATAAGGGTTCAGCTTCAGGTTTATGTGTTTTATAAATATACAAATAATTGTATTCTCCAAGGTAGGCATACTTTATCTACAACTCCTGCGTAAATAACCAGGCTATAATGACTATTTTGTTACAACTGATGGTTTAAAATGCAAATGTGTAAGCTTGAATTCACTGAGATATCTGCTGGGTTTACAGTTAGCTTCTATATCTTTCCTGTGCCAAGAGTGAGCTATCTGAACTGAAAGCTGCTTCATGCAGGTCAGTCAGCGTGCAACATCTCCACACTTAGGCTGGGAAACCTTCACCAAGACACCCTTAACAGCCAATCAATTTAAACAAGATACTTTGTGACTGTGACATGAGTGTGGTAAGCCTGTGCTCTTCCCTAACATGACCATTATGTTAATTTTGTTCAGAAGGATTTGGTGTAAAATACTGCTTTTGACAGGAAAGAGATCTCCATTTCAGCCATTTGTTTCTGAGCGTGTGAGTGCTCACACCATTTAGTAATGGGAAGTGCAACACTAAGAACAATAGGACAAAGCTGCACAATGGGGTGCACAGAACATTTGACTTAAAAGGAGACACAATCTGCAGCGTTCTGTGAATATCTTTTGAGGAAAAAGATTAATACTGTATGTCGCCATGTTTTCATGTTTATAACTCACATTAGCACTCTGGTGAAGGATAGGACACCAACTGTCTCTCTGTTTCTTGTTAGAATCTTCTAATGTTAGTATGTCTATTGTCAAGAGATTATTGCTACCAAAAACTGATCAGACATACAGAGATCATGCATTGTCCATCACAACAGTTTACCTGCAGTTTAAACATGTCATCACATAAATAAAGTTAAATGTCAGGACTTTTGTCATCATCAGCAATAGCAGGGCTTTGTAATAGAGTGTTCACTTACAGTATTGTAACTATATTAAGCATCAGAACGACACAGATTAGTTGATGTGACTGTTGTATCGTTTGATGGTAAAATTCACGGTATTAACTGTCAGGTTTTTAATTCAAACAAAAGGGGAGACTATATTTGATTTTACATCAACACTTCATTTTTCAAATGAATTCACATAAAGCAATATGGTGGCAGATGGGCAAATGTCTATATGGTTTTATTTTGAATCTGTCATGTGAAGCGCGTTTTGGAAGGCATCATATAACAGAGCCTTTCTGCCAGTATATGGTTAATGATAAATTGACAGAGCTTTACAATATTTACTTTCATTCTCCCATTCACACACAAGCTGCTTTGGAAAGCTCTGGCCTGGCTTTTTGGAGCAATTTGGTGTCTCATCTTTAGGGTGTTCAATTTGTGGACACAAAGGAGCAGGGAATCAAACCATCGGTTTAATAAGGTCTTTTTTTTTACCTCCGTAGCACAGCCTACCAGAGGGCATCAAAGAAAACACATATTTTGTATCTAGTTTAAAGGATTTGTAGTTTAGGTACATTGTGTGTGCATTGTGTCTCCCTGCATAGATGCTGAGTTATATGGTCTGCCAACTTTCTTTCTTAACGAATAGTTGGCACTTGCAGCACAGATCTTTGAAGATGCTGGCTTAGATCCATCACATCAACAGCTTTCACTGATTCTATAGGATTCACAATGTTTTTAAAGAGTGTTTTCCCATAGTATAGATTCAAATGTAAATGTAAAATTAACCAATACCTGTGCATTACCTGCAACTAAAGCTAGAGGCAATCTTTTGTTAATATTATATGGCAACTCATTTCTGATGCAACAAGGATCTTCAGTGCAGCCCTGACATTACAGTCATTTGGACTTGGCATACGTGTTAAAGACTAATTAGAGAGGAAAATACTGTCAAAATGCCATATGGTGGGAAAGACAAAGCAGCTTGCAGAGGTCTGGTGCCACCCAGTACACTAAAGAAATGTAAATGCTGCGAAGACAGTCTGTGTCTAGCATCAAGGTACCAATATGCAAATGAGGTCAAATATATTCGAAATTTTGACATTTTTGTTTCACAATCACAGAGAGAGAGAGTGTGGGGAGTTGGAGGGTATATCAATGGGCTTGGTGTGAATGCCTCCATTATGTGAGATATGAAACACATTTATTTTAAGCACCATCTACCATACATTAGAGCGAGAGAAATACCAATTGACATGCTCAATAATCTGAACCGTCAAAGCACACAGTCATTTCTCAGAACTGTTCTGCAGATGAGAGGGCACTGCATCGGGTCAGATGGATCTCTGGAGATTATGCTAATGTTGAAATAAGGAACAGCGAGTCTTGTCCTCAGTCAGCTGAGACAAATCCTTGTGCGATGCCACATTATATAACTGTTCTTCCCTCTTTGAGTTCCTCGATGATTGTCTTGTAAAATCATTGACAGAAGTAGGAAGACAATGTTGAAATCTGAAAAAAGGCAGACTTGTAAGCATAACACATTTAAATCACTTGCCCCCAAAGTGATTGTGATGGGGAAAATGCAAAGTTGGCATGAAGGGAATATCTTAAGGTTTGTCACCATTACAGCTACTTACCCTGTTTTCTTTTGGATGAACTCAACTAGAGATATCAGTTTGTTAAATGGTATAATTGAAGTAAAGCAACTTTAAATGGTAAATTGCACGGTAAATTTGTGTTGACATATGGCTCGACCATAGCTTAAATTAAATGTTATATGATATCACTTACTACTGTAATGTCAAACTATTAATAATTGGTTACATATTTTAGTCATTATACTTAAGCTAAAAGAAGACTGCACTCTATTTAGAGTGCAAGTTTAATTAAAAGTGTAATTTTAGTATAGGTCATTAATGGTGGGAAATCTTTTTCATCAATTGTAACTTATTTTTAAATAATCATCAATTTAGCACTTAGTCATTTGTGGTAAAGTTGGGGCTTCATTTGTTGCAAGACTCGGGTGCTTTCAAACTTTCTTATCTGTTCTGAAGCTTTAACCAACATGATCAAATCAATGTACAATAAGTCAATCAGTCCAATCCAAAAGAGGACATATTCCGCTATGTGCTATGTTAAGAATTACAAATATTTGGTAATACATTACCCATCCCAATGTACATCCTGTTTGTTTTTATTTCACTAGTTACATTTTGTTGCTGGGTCCATCTTAGTATTATCATAACTTTGTAGTCTCACTCCCTGTGTAAACCAATGCTTAAAACGTTGGTGGGGAAGCTTCAAAAAAATGATATGGAAAATGTATGAATGTTTTAAAAAGAAAGAAACCATTTTAAGGCAAAAAGGTAGATGTCTCAATTAAAACGTTTTTTTTACTGCAATACCATGTTAACTCATAATTTAAAAACTAATACTGATCAAAAGCTCAAGTAAAACATGTAAATAAATATTGTATGCGTGGATTTGCAAGATTTTAGAAGGACCAATATTTCATGAATGTGTTTCAAAGCATAAGGTTCACCATATTGTTTTTCAGTGCATATATGTTCTACACTATGACATTTTACAATCATTCGCATACAATGTTATATGGTATTATAATATTCCTTAACATTATCAATATATGGAAAAAAGGTCTGCAATAGAGAAACGAGAAGACTTACTGCTAACAGTTATATTCTTTTTGACGTACAGTCCAATAAAGAAGAACCTCTCAATCTACTTACTTTCAATTAGGGTTCCCTTATTGAAGTTGAACATAATTTTGACAGCATTTATGACCTTTCAAAGTTAAACAAAAATATGTAGCCATTATCTTTCAACTCTCCTGCCTCTCTGGCTCTGTATACTGCTCGTCAGAGAGAAAGGAAAGACGAGAGTAGAGAAGCATCATGCTGAGGGCTGAGATAATGACATGGATGTAGAGGGGACCCCCTGCCATAGTGGACTACAGTGATGACAGGAGACATGAGAGAGGACCAGCAGGCCTCTCAACTTCTGAAGGGAGAGTTGATGCAGCTACTTGCTGTGGGCAATCGTACCATCCTCGAATCTCAGCTCTGCTGCACTTCCTCTTTTACATTCAGAGGAGGGAGGGTGCACTTATATCTACAAGAACTGCTTGGTTTGTCTTTGGAAATCTGAAATGCTATTTTATTTCTCCTCTAAACCCAGAGCACAAGCTTTCCTACCCTTGGGGTCAAAGATCCCACAAGGGGTTATTTGATATGAGAGGATGGCCCAACAACTACTCACATGTTAGCACATTTTAATGGCCTGCAACATATACAATTTATGGTAAGGATGATTCAATGTGAATGCCTTCTTTATTGTGTATATTGGTGCTTGAAGTAAGGATGGAAGTATCTCTAAAGTAAAAACATGTGTGACTTTGAAAAGATGAAAGACGTTTCCTCAGCCAGAGGCAGGCATAACTTTTTTCACCAAACAGAGGATCCTGTAATAATTCAGCTGAAATTAAACATCAACCTACTTAGGAAGAATGCAGATCAAACAGAAACGTCACAGTGATCTAATGGTCAAACATTGAAGAGGAATGATTATCATGTTGGCTTGACCTTTACATATTATAACTCCTTCACAACAATCTGGATTTAAAAAATACAACACCTTTTTATTTGAAAATGATCTAATTATGTTTGAGAAGAAGGGTCATTTTAATATTACAATTAACCAAAGGAACCACATCACACATGTTGCACAGCTTTCTCTGTGGCTTCTGAATTAAATGATCCCTTTGCATGACATTGGACTGTTCTACAAATGACCAGTTTTTAAGTAATACAACCAATTTAAGTAATACAACACTTATATTATAAGTAATATAACCAAGCTATGCAACTGAAGGCATGCATGTGAGTCTTATGAATAGTGTATTATTAAAATGTATGAATAGTGTTTAACAGCAGTCAACAGTGTAGACAATACCAGATTTAATCGATTTTGAAAAGAAAACATGCAGTGTCTCAAAATCCAACAGAGACACAAAAGCGCAATCAGTTATTTCCTGATTGTTCACACTTTAATTGTGCATTGTTATTAATAATTGCATAATCAAGTCAAAAGCTTCTCTGCTGTAAAAACTTTCAGGAAATATGTACATTTAATTAGTACAAGCTTAAAGGCTGGAAAAATGTCTATTCAAACCATTCAAAGGTACCCACAATAGCTTGTTAAGTGAATATAAGAGTCATTGTATAATTTGAGCTGTGAGATTTAATGGTGTTGTGCGTAGACGGCTCTGCTAAGATTGTTCCCTAGTTTAGGTTTCATGTTATGTGTTTAGATAGGTTCCTGTTTTATTTTGATAGTGTTGTCTACCCTCATGTGTCTAAAGTACGTTTCCTGCCTTGTCTGTTTTCCCACGGTTGTGATTGTCTAATTGTCTTCATCTGGTGTTGTCTGTCTAGTATATATAGTTCTCGTCTTCCCCTGTCTCGTTGCCATATTGTCTTGTGTGTTCCAAGCCTTCCAGCGTAAGATCCTTTTGTCATTGTCCATAGAGTTATCGTCCATAGAGTTAGATTAGTGTATTAGTAGTTTTTGTTTTGTTGCTTTATGTATTCAGTGTGTTATGACCTGTCTACATTAAAACACTTTATTTTGATACTTTGTTTGTCTCTGCATCGTGCATTTGATTCCATGCCCTTGTACAGCCCTAACAAATGGGTTGATTTGTGTATGTATGGTCCAGCTAAATCTGTCCCAGTATTATGATAACATTTAATTTAACATGCTATAAGGAAAGATATCTTTTAGATCTTCTGTAACCCACAAAAAGGCAGAATTTCGGTGATATTCAATGTTCACATTGACCCTGATTTGGAACATGAAAACTCTTAATTTACATTCAGAGATGTTTTATTTTAGTTGCTAAAAAAACAAGCTCATATACATTCTGCATGTATGTTGCACACCATCATGTTTTGTAAAGCAGCTCTTCTTTTACAGAATGAAATACCAACACAATCATCCTTTGTGAAATATTTACAACCTGCTGTGTCCTGCCATTTTTGTTTTTCAGATACATTTATTTTAAATTCATACATTTTTAACATCATATAGCCTAATACGTTATGCCTGCAGACAAATCATTTGTGGATGTTCTTTTTCAATCCCTCCACTTTTGTTTCAGGGGAATGTTGCATTACTGTGAGAAATGAGAAAAAAGACCCAATGCTGGCAGTGTTCACATATGGAAGAGCAAATTCTCCCTCACTAAATTCAACACATGCCATGTGTCACATTGTATTCATCAGGGTACTATGCTGCTAACAATGACTTAAAGGGCCCCTACAGTATAATGCTTGGTTTCAGGTTCATATTTGTATCTTGTGAATTTACTGTGGCATGTTTACATGCTTTAATGTTCAAAAAGTGATTTATTTTTCTCTTACTGCCTGTGCTGCAGCACCTCTTTTAACCGTCCACCATCAATCAGTTTGTACAGAATATCAGTATGACAATACGACACCCTCTGTCCTCAGACCCTCACATCGTACAAGGAAAAACTTCCGGAGAAAACCCACAGTTTAAAGGGAAAAATGGGAGAAACCTCAAGGAGAGCAACAGAGGAGGGATCCCTCTCCCAGGACGGACAGACCTGCAATAGATGCTGTGTGTAAATTGAAAAGATAATACATTTGCAACATAGGTAGTCCAAATATTTGGAAATGCATGTGTGTATAATAGGAAGATTAATCCACGAGGATATCCATCCAGGACCTATGATCCAGGACCACAGCCACGACTCAAGATCCAGGGCTCGCGATGCAGGACACAGGACCGCAGGATCATCCATGACTCCGGATCCCAGCGTATATAGACACCAAAAAGAAAGACATTTGGGGAAGCTGGGTTAATCGGAACATGAGAGTACACAGGTATAGAGAGAGAGAAGGAAGAAGTAAGATGTCCCCTGACAAACTAAGTCTATATCAGCAAAACTAGGGGCTGAATCTAATCAGCCCTAACTATAAGCTTTATCAAAAAGGAAGGTCTTAAGCGCACTCTTAAAAACGGATAGGGTGTCTGCCGCCCGAACACAAACTGGAAGTTGATTCCACAAATGTGGAGCTTGATAAGAAAAGGCTCTGGCTCCCATTGTACTTTTAGAGACTCTAGGAACAACCAACAACCCTGCATTCTTGGAACGCAATGCCCTAGTAGGACAGTAGGGTATAATGAGTTATATAAGGTAAGATGGCGCCTGCCCATTAAGGGCTTTGTAGGCGAGAAGAAGAATTTTAAATTATATCCTGTGTTCTATAGGGAGCCAGTGTAAGGCAGCCAGAACAGGAGTAATGTGGTCCCTTTTCCTAACTCTGGTTAGTACACGAGCTGCAGCATTTTGAATCAGCTGAAGCGACTTGACTGACTTCTTAGTACACCCTGATAATAAGGAGTTACAATAATCCAGCCTTGAAGTAACAAATGCATGGACTAGTTATCGTTTTAGGGCAAGATATGCCTGATTTTTGCAATGTTACGTAGATGGAAGTAGGCGGTCCTTGAAATTGATTTTATGTGGGCGTTAAAGGATAAATCCTGATCAAATATAACACCAAGATTCCTTACAGTCTCACTGGAGGCCAAATTAATGCCATCCATAGTTAGTATATCTTTAGATAATTTGTTTCGTAGATTCTTCGGGCCAAGTACAATAACTTCAGTTTCGGTCGTGTTTAACATAAAAAAGTTTAAGGTCATCCACGTTTTTAAGTCCTTGAGGCAGTCTTGAATTTTATTTAGATGATTAATTTCATCAGGCTTGATTGATAAATATAGTTGAGTATCATCCGCATAACAATGAAAATGTACAGAATGATTCCTTATGCCTAACGGAAGCATATATAATGTGAACAAAATAGGTCCGAGCACTGAGCCCTGTGGCACTCCATGGCTAACTTTGGTTTAGGTGGAAGATTCATCGTTGACACGTACAAATTGAGAGCGTTCAGATAGATAGGACCTAAACCAGCCTAAAGGAGTTCCCTGTATGCCAACTAAGTGCTCTAGTCTTTGCAATAAGATATCATGATCGATAGTATCAAATGCAGCACTGAGATCGAGCAAAACAAGAATAGAGACAAGTCCCTTGTCAGAGGCTATTAGAATGTCATTTGTGACTTTAACCAGAGCTGTCTCTGTGCTATGATGTGTTCTAAAGCCAGACTGAAAATCTTCAAATAAATCATTGTTTTTTAAGTAATCACACAACTGTTTTGCGACTGCTTTCTCAAGAATATTTGAGAGGAACGGAAGATTAGAAATAGGTCTATAGTTGGCTAAAACCTCTGGATCGAGGTTGTGCTTTTTAAGAAGCGGTTTTATCACTGCTACTTTGAATGATTGTGGAACATAGCCTGATAATAAAGACATATTCATAATATTTAATAAAGAAGTGCTAATTAATGGAAAAACTTCCTTCAACAGCTTAGTTGGAATTGGGTCTAACATACACGTTGATGGTTTAGAAGATAGAATCATTGAATTGAATTGTTCAACGTTTATGGCTGAAAAGCATTCTAGTTTACTATCTAGTGTAATATTAGAACTTACGTTTCCGGGAGCTGTTGATAACACTATACTGGTCAAAGGCAAGAGGTCATTAATTTTGTTTCTAAGAGTAACAATTGTATCGTTAAAAAAGCACATAAAATCATTGCTACTGAGTGATATGGGAATAGAAGGCTCAATCGAGCTATGGCTCTCTGTCAGCCTGGCCAAAGTGCTGAAAATAAATCTTGCATTATTCTTATTCTCATCTATTAATGAAGAGTAGTACGCTGCTCTCGCTTTACGCAGTGCTTTCTTATATTCATTGAGAGTAATATGCCAAATTAAACGAGATTCTTCAAGTTTAGTGGAACGCCATATATTTTCAAGTTGTCTCGACTTTTGCTTTATTTTGCGGGTTTCGGCATTATGCCATGGAGCTAATCTATGTTGTTTTATTTTCTTCTTTTTCAAAGGAGCAACAGAGTCTAATTTTATTCGCAGCGCATCTGTAGCACTATCAACAACATGATCAATTTGGGGTGGTGTACATTTTGTATAAGTTTCCTCCCCTACATGCAGACATGCTATCGAGTTAAGTATTGGTGGAATCTCTTCCTTAAATGTGGCTATAGCACTAACAGATAGGTTTCTGCTGCAGGAGCTTTTGACTAATGCTTTGTAGTCTAGTAGCAGTACTTCAAAAGTTACTAAGAAATGGTCGGATAAAGCAGGATTATGCGGTTCGACGAATAGTTGCTCAATTTCAATACCATAAGTCAGAACAAGGTCGAGAGTGTGATTATAGCAGTGGGTTGGTTTATTTACACTCTGACAGAAACCAACAGAATCTAATATAGAGTTAAATGCAACAAACGGTTACGTCATGACGCAAACGATGACGCAATGACGCAGCACCAGTCAGACTCTGGGCGGTGTGAAAAGAGCCGGAGCTAAACTGAAGAACCGGTTCTGAACCTGAACAGCTCTAGCACGGAGCTTGAACCGGAGTTGCGTTGGTGTGAATGAGGTATTAGAGATAAGTCTGAAATGTTCCACACCTTAGCATATCAAATACAATGTGTTAGCCAATATAAGCGTGACTGTTTGAGTGATGTCACGATGGTATGGAAGTCCAATCGTGGCTTTGGTTTATGAAAGTCGCTATATCCATTTAAGTTTTTATTTCTTTATTATTATTTTAATGTTCGCAGACCATTTACATTTACAAAAACCTATATACTGTAAATAACAGGAAAGAGACAAATAAAAAAGAAACATAATAAGGCCTCTTTACCTGTCTTATCCAACTAATGGTAATAAAAGAGTGAGAATATTTCACAAAATGTGAACTAAGTCCATCCATCCATCTTCTCCCGCATATCCGTGGTCGGGTCGCGGAGGTAGCAGTTCCAGCAGAGAGCCCCAAACGTTCCTTTCCCTGGCCACATCAACCAGCTCTGACAGGGGGATCCTAAGGCGCTCCCAGGCCAGCGAAGAGATATAATCCCTCCACCTGGTCCTAGGTCTACCCCTCGGTCTCCTCCCAGCTGGACGTGCCTGGAACACCTCCCTAGAGAGGCGCCCAGGTGGCATCCTTACTAGGTGCCCAAACCACCTCAACTGGCTCCTTTCGATGCAAAGGAGGAGCCGTTCAACTCCGAGTCCCTCCCGGATGACTGAACTTCTCACCTCATCCCTAAGGGAGACGCCCGCCCCCCTGCGAAGAAAAACCCATCTCGGCCGCTTGTATCCGCAATCTCGTTCTTTCGGACATGACCCATCCTTCATGACCATAGGTGAGGGTGGGAACGAAAATGGCCCGGTAGACAGAGAGCTTTGCCTTCTGGCTCAGCTCTCTTTTCGTCACAACGGTGCGGTAAAGCGACTGCAGTACCGCTCCAGCTGCTCCGATTCTCCGGCCCATCTCACGCTCCATTGTTCCCTCACTCGAGAACAAGACCCCGAGATACTTGAACTCCTTCACTTGGGGTAAGGACTCATTCCCTACTTGGAGTGGACAGTCCATCGGTTTCCTGCTGAGAACCATGGCCTCAGATTTGGAGGTGCTGATCCTCATCCCAGCCGCTTCACACTCGGTTGCGAACCGATCCAGTGAGTGCTGAAGGTCGCAGACCGATGAAGCCATTAGAACCACTTCATCTGCAAAAAGCAGTGGTGCAATCCTTAGTCCACCAAACTGCAGACCCCCTCCCCCACGACTACGCCTCGAAATCCTATCCATGTATATTACAAACAGGATTGGTGACAAAGCACAGCCCTGGCGGATGCCAACCCTCACCGGAAATGGGTCTGACTTTCTGTAGAGGACCCGGACACAGCTCTCGCTTTGGGAGTACATCTGGCATCTGTTAGCATCAAGCTCTCCTGCTTACAAACTTTTAGCCATCCCTGCTTATACAAGTATTAGTTTTAGTTGTCTGCGGCTGTACTGAGGTGTTTTTCCTCCGGAGACGTCGCGAAGAGACGGAGCGGCTCCACCTGTTGCTGCCTGTGATTCTGCGATCTGCGATCTACGGAGGCCTGCTCCCACCTGTAGAATACGGCTGTACTGGAGAGGTTTTTACCCCGGAGTCGTCGCGGAGAGACGGAGTGGATCCACGCTTCGGGCTTGGCCTGCTTCCACTGGGCGTGTGCTGCTGTACGGAGGAGGATTTTACCACCGCTGGGGCCTGCTTTCCACCTGTACTGGTTCTGCTGTTGCAGAGGCCTGCTTTCACCCCGGGGATACCACGGAGGGACCGGAGCGCTTCCACACTGCTGTTTTCGCCTGTCCTTTGCTGCTGTGCTGATTTTTCTCCAGGAACATCGCGGATACTGTGTGCTGGTCTGGGAAAATGGCCCATATCGGGATTCTGCTGTGCCTGTTAACTGTTTTGGACTATGAGAAGATCTCTAGTCATTCTGAGAAGTCTACTGGATTCAGGTCTGTTCTGCCACCCGCAGTGGGCATCCCCTGCAAAGGTTCGGATGTGTTGCTCAAACAATTACCGGTTGCCTTGTCACAGACAATCTGCTCGACAAAATATGTTTGTCTTTTTTGTTTTCCTGCGATGATGGTTCTTCAGGACTGCTTCTGAAGCTCAAATCACACTCTCGCAGACTTTTCCGGTGTCTCTAAATTAGATGACAATGTATGTGTGTCGTTTAAGAGGAAAAGATGCCTGTTTTTTTTTTTTTATTACTGTCAGGAAATGTACAACCTAACCCTGGTCCGCCCAGTAGTAGTAGTCAGATCGCTACTCCTGCTGATTTTAAAGCTAGGTCTGGGTTGGGTTTCATCCACTTGAATGTGCGCAGTCTGTTAGGTAAACTAGATTTTGTCCGTATCTGGGCGAGCTCCTCTGACGCTGACGTCATTGTTTTATCAGAAACATGGCTAAACAAATCTATTTTGGCCTCTGACATTGCCTTAAATGGTTTTAATGTGTATCGTACCGACCGGCCTAATAAAGGTGGCGGCGTTGCCATTTATGTTAAGAATAAGTTCAGTGTAACCACATTAGTTTCCAAATCGATCAGTAAGCAATTTGAATTTTTAGCCATAAATATAGAAGTGGCAAAGGGTCAACAGGTCATGGTGATGGGCCGTTACAGACCCCCCTCAGCTGTCAAAGACTCCTTGTCTTCACTAGCAAATATTTTATCACAACTAGACTACAAGGAAATAGTGCTACTTGGAGATTTTAACTGGGACTGGTTAACTGCAGTGTCAGAGGATTTTAAAAACCTTTGTATCTCTTTAAATGTTACTCAGATTGTGGACAGTCCTACTCGCCCTAACATTAAGTCCCCTAATAAATCCTCCCTAATTGATCTCATTTTAACTAATGTTCCCCATAAATATCCATCTGTGGAAGTATTTGCAAATGATCTGAGCGATCACTGTGTTGTAGCCACAATTAGGGACACTAAGGTCCAAAAGGTTAAACCTCGCATTATCATTAAGAGAGACAAAAAACATTTTGTGGAGCAGGGTTTTGTGCATGATCTGTTTGATTTTGATTGGGGTAACATCGATCTGTGTGCTGATGTAGAAACCGCATGGTCTTATTTTTATCTTGGTTTTATGGAGATCATTGATAGACATGCACCCCTGCGTAAATTTAGAGTAAAGGGACGAGACAATCCTTGGTTTTCTGCTAATCTGTCCAGTCTCCTTCATGAGAGAAACAAGGCCTGGGCAAAGGCTAAGAAATCAGGCTCAGAGGTAGAATGGCTGCGTTTTAGGCATCTAAGGAATAGCTTCACATCGCAAATCAAAAGTGCTAAATCAAAGTACTATCTGTCAGTAATCACAAAGAATCTGAATAATCCTGGAAAATTTTGGAAAGCCATTCAATCGTTATTCACCGGCGATATCCGTAATGAGCTACCTCCGTGCATTACCACAGCATCTGGCACTATATCGGACAGGGCTACTATGCTAAATTGCTTTAATGAGCATTTTGTGTCCTGTGGTTCTCTTTTTGATTCTGTCACTAACTCTGCTTCTGTGAACACTACAGTATGTGACTCTGAAAAACGTGTGTTGGAAAACCCTTTTAGTTTTACCCCTTTTACTGTTGATGTTGTTCGTGAAGCTTTAACCAAGTTAGATCCTAAGAAACCGGCTGGCCCGGACAACGTAGAACCTTTCTTTTTAAAGATAGCTGCAGATTTTATTGCTCCACCTCTCACTACTCTTTTTAACCTCTCCCTCAGCACTAACACAATTCCAAAATTGTGGAAGTCAGCGTATGTCCTGCCTTTGCTAAAAGGAGGGGAGGCCACCTTATTAAATAACTATAGGCCAATCTCTAAGTTGTCAGTTCTGGCTAAGGTTCTTGAACGCTTAGTGAGTGAACAGGTAAAGGTGTTTTTATGTACAAATGACATCCTGTCTAAACATCAGTCAGGCTTCAGAAAACAACATAGCATCATCACTGCCACAATGAAAGTGGTGAATGATGTGGCGAGTATTTTGGATAATAAGCAGAGTTGTGCAGCTCTATTTATTGACCTTTCAAAAGCGTTTCACACCATCGATCATCGCATTTTAAAGCAGAGGCTAGCCAGTATAGGCATGTCCAGCCATGCAGTAGGGTGGTTTGTGAACTACCTCTCTGAAAGGTCCCAATGTGTTCACTTTGATGGGCTGTCTTCTGAGTGGTTAAACATTGCTAATGGTGTTCCCCAAGGTTCTGTTTTAGGTCCACTTTTATTCTCCATATATATCAACAGTTTAGGTGAAAATGTGGATGAAGCTACTTTACATTTGTATGCAGATGATACCGTGATGTACTGTGCAGGTCCCTCCATTAAGGAGGCTGGTGTTAAATTACAGGATGTTTTTAACATTATTCAGACTCAGCTCTCTGAACTAAAGCTTCTTTTAAATGTTGAGAAAACCAAGGTAATGCTCTTTTCTAAAGCTAAAAAGACACCAGAGCCTGTTTTAGATATTGTAACTACGCAAGGAATACAACTTGAAGTGGTTACCTGTTACAAATACCTTGGTATCTGGCTTGATGATTGTCTCACTTTTAAACTTCATGTCAATAACCTGCTTAAAAAGCTGAGGGTTAGGCTAGGTTTCTTCTACAGGAACAAGTCCTGTTTCTCGCTTGAGGCCAGGAAAAGGCTAGTCACTGTGACCTTTTTACCTGTGCTGGACTATGGTGATTTGATGTATATTAATGCACCTGCCAATTGCCTGGTCAAGTTAGATGCTGCGTATCACAGTGCACTAAGATTTGTGACAAACTGTAATTAACCCATCACTGTACCCTGTATGCAAGGGCTGGTTTGCTTTCACTAACTGTACGGAGGCTCAGTCACTGGTACATTTTTATATACAAAGCCATGTTAGGGAAACTTCCATCTTATATCTGCTCCCTGATCTCACGGAAAATTGTAAGTGGCTACTGCCTGAGATCGAATGCTGTGGTTTTATTAAATGTGCCAACTGCTAGGACTGTCTTAGGGAAGACAGGCACTAAATGTTTTTAAAGCTCGGTTGGATGCTACTCAATCGGAAACTATAGGTACCTGTTTATGTGGATAATTATGTAAATTATGCTGTATGATGTCCTTTTGTTGTTCTATTTATGTTTTTATGTTTGTGGAACTACTTGAGCAGGTCTCCCTTGAAAAAGAGATCAATGATCTCAATGGGATTTATCTGTCTAAATAAAGGTTTGAAATGAAATGAAACAGAGATTGGATGGCCCTGAGTAGAGACCCCCTCACACCATACTCCTGCAGCACCTCCCACAGTAACTCCCTGGGAACCCGGTCATACGCCTTCTCCAAGTCTACAAAACACATGTAGACCGGATAAGCGTACTCCCAGGCCCCATCCAGGATCCTTGCGAGAGTAAAAAGCTGATCCGTCGTTCCACGACCAGGACGGAATCCGCATTGTTCCTCCTCAATCTGAGGTTCGACAATCGGCCTGACCCTCCTTTTGAGTACCTTAGAGTAAACTTTCCGGGGAGGCTGAGTAGTGTGATGCCTCTGTAATTGGCACACACACTCTGATCCAAGGGGAACCACCATCCCGGTCTGCCACTCCTTCGGTACTGTTTCCGACTTCCGCGCAACGTTGATGAGACGTGTCAACCATGACAGTCCCTCACACCCAGAGCCTTCAGCATTTCTGGGCGGATCTCATCCACCCCCGGGGCTTTGCCACTGTGGAGTTGTTTGACGACCTCAGTGACCTCCCCCCGGGAGATTGGTGTTGATCCCCCGTCATACTCCAGCTCTGCCTCTACCATAGAGGGCGGAGTTGTCGGGTTCAGGAGTTTCTCAAAGTGTTCCTTCCAACGCCCTAACACTCCATCAGTTGAGGTCAACAACGTCCCATCCTTACTGTACACAGCTTGGATGGTTCCCTGTTTCCCCCTCCTGAGGTGTCGGACAGTTTTCCAGAACAACTTTGGTGCCGCCTGAAAATCCTTTTCCAACAAAGTTGTTTATTTAATTAAAACAATAGCATGAGCTCATCAGCTAGAAATAGTTTAATGTCTGCTTCAAGCTTTAAACATCTTTGTGATAACAGCAAACTAACATTTGCATTATTATTTATTTGTGGACACTAGTATGGCTTCTCTAATTGTATATACATTTAAGGATCAATTATTTAATACAGCCTGAAAGAGATTATATCAAAGCATGGATGTCTGTGACGCCTGTGTGGGAGATTGCAAATGGCGTCAGCTCGTACTGTGCATTGGGATGAAGATACAATGATTTCAAATGATATTACTAATTTCAATGTATATATATAAGCTGTATAATTGTTTCCTTTAACTGTAGTTACAGACACATAATTTACTCTACACCATATTGTAATGTAATGAAGAATAAACATCACTAAAAACAGTTCTCCAACTTGAGGAAATCATCAGATAACCCACACTCAAAAATAAATCAACTTTTAAATTGTGTATTAATTTACATATAAATGATCTCATTACAATATATGTATGAAAATGATTTGCATGGAGCAGGAAGTGGTTATAACTAGGGTTGGGTATCGTTTGAATTTCCACGATTCTGATTCCGATTCCGATTCTACTTTCCGATTCCGTTTCTTAACGGTTCTCAATTCCGATTCTTTGAGGGGCAGGATAAAAAAATGATACATGCTTCTTCCACCAAAAAAATTACATTTATTCGAGACATTTTTACACAGGTTAGTTTACAGTAATATTCACATTAATCAGTCCGTTTATATTCACTGCTATGTAACTGTAACCTGAGAACCACTGAAGCTACAACAGTGCAACAGTCCAACTTTTAAAGGAAACCCCCCCCCCCCCCCCATTTAAAAACAGTTCTTGTTGAGAAAAACAAGCATATCTGCCTTCTCAGGCATACCGGGAAGAAATGTTTGAACATTTTAAAGTAAAATGCTTCAATCTGGTGCACTTTAAGCAGAATTACTAGAGACTAGATCTAGGGGGTACAACTCTAAACACCCATATGAAAAAGATCGGTTTACATTTTAATAATCAAATAAGTATGTGAACATAACCAATAACCTACCATAGCCAATAACAAATACATGTAACGTATTTTATTGTTGTTGTTCATTCATATCTTATTTTACTATTTTATTTATGCATATTTTTTTATCTCTCCAGTTTAAAACGATATGTCTGGTTTACTGTCCTATAGTATACATTGGAATGATTTCAAACCTGTTTTATCCCAATAATTATAAAGGAGTGCCTTGGAAATATGTGTTTACATAAATTGTGATCAAAACGTTTGAGACCCACTGAGATAACTTAGACTAAAGTGAACTATCTAAACACTCAGAGTCCTTCACCTCACTGAGCTGTAGTTATCAGCCTCTCAGTCTGACTGGAGAGGACTCTCCCTCCACATCATTGTAGAAACATCTTCTTCTTCCGTTAGAGCAGCTAGCACCAGATGCTAATAACAACAGCGCCCTCCCTTTCTCCCTCGCTCGCTCCCACGCTCACGCTCACTTTGGCTGTGAGCTGCGGGTGCCAGATAAGCCAACATCCCCCATTTTCATCACTTACAGCGCCCATCGTACAGGGCAAATGAAAAGTGTAACCGGGATTAAAAGGGTGTTACATTTACTTAATTATGAATGTTGTTACATCAAGGCCGAAAATTAGGATGAGCACCAATGGTCAAAACGTTTTGTTTTCCTCCCAGAGCTGCCAGCGCAGCGCCTCCACAGGTCTGGCGCCCTAGGCGAACATCTATTACGCCAGTGGGACGGGCCGGGCCTGGTCTCAGGTTACGCTGTAGGAAGTGTAGGTACAACCATAGATATATATAAACATATATATATATATCTGGTTTATATATATATATATCTATGGGTACAACGCTACATTTCCCGCCCCGCCGCAGTCATACAGTAGGCTACGGAGAACGGCGAGAAACATTTCCTCAGGCATCGAAAAGCGGAACCCGAAATTCACATTTCTAAATGATGCCGTTGGAATCGAAATGTTGGAACATTTACGACCGGAACCGGTTCTCGGTACCCAACCCTAGTTGTAACAGATATGTTCATGTTTTAGAAACATGGAGTTCAAGCTTGCATAATGATAAGCTGTTGTGTGAGCTATGATGTAAAATAGCAGATACCTTCTTTGAAACATTACTTTTCTGAAGAAAAGTTGCAAAATCAAACATAAAAGTCTTACAATCTCAAACCAATAAAAGTGCAATATATAAAACATGGACGGAACTTTAGTTTAAAACATAAAGAAATATACATATAATTCAAGAGAAGAAACAGTGTAATGAATTCAGCAACAAACATGTTGAAGGTAGATCCTCTCAAATGGCACTGTTAACAGTAAGTTGGCTCTTGGCAAGTGACCTTTATCACCATCCCAACAACCCTCTCCTGACGAGAAACCAACGTAAAAAAAGAGGTGATATCATATTAAACAAAACAAGAGCTAATATTGTCGTTGCTCTCCACCGATGGAGGCGGCTCTTAGTGAGAAAGGACATGATGTTTGATGGTGAACTCTCAATGTTTCTTTTAGACTGCTGCTACGGTTTGACTGAAACTGAGACAGTCAATCTGAACTAAACTATACTGATGCCCACATGAAGAATATAAGATATAAGTGTTATTCTGACAAGCTCTCAGAGTTTAGTCGCATTTTGTGTTTGCTGCCATTAGTTTGAAGTTGGCATTTTGTTTTAAACTTCTGTACATTTAAAAGTATCCATCCAGTAGTAAACACAACATCTTGATTAGTGTGCCATATCTTGTCATTACTATTATAAGCTGATACAAGTTTGGAGCATTGGAAAGTTTTAAGTACTGTTTTGAAGACAATGCATTATTTATCTGTCATGTCTCACTGTACAATATCTTTAACAATGTAATTTCAGCAATTAGTAAATCGGGGTGAAACGCCAGGCATCACACATTGCACTTTTAAATTCACCATAAACAAAACTTACCATTGACTACAATGGAATCTCTCTGATAGTCGTATCAAGATTATTAAAAGCTTTAAAAAGGTTTTATTGCATGGCGAGGTCTGCATTACAGGTGTGTCTATGGAGAGGAAATCTTTCAGAATGTACATATTGCACGTTAATGAATATCAATGCAAAATGAAATGTATCCATTTTGTGTCCATTACAATGTAAAGTCCATGCAGTGAATAACTAAAGCACTAAAAAATCATATTCTTATGCTTTTCAATTGAGTCGTTATTAGGTAAGTTTGCCATGATTGACTGATCTCTAGGACCATATGCACTGAGGTGAGGTTCTATGCTTGTGATACAAAGTATATTTGTTTTTAAATCCCCATATTTCTTACATGCACACAAATGTCTGTATAAACAATAGTTTAGCCTTAACAGGCCTTCTGTTGCTTTTCAGTTTGTTTAACAAAATGTAAACAACATTGGTATGAGAGGAATGAGGTAAAGTGTTTGCTGTTATGGCTTTTTTTAAGAGCCTTTTTGGCAGATCTTTGTCACTCAGAAGTCCTGCATAGACCGGCAGCGCCTGAAACATACCCGAACTTAGAGTTATGACTCATGTAGACAGGGGCGGACTGGGACTACAAATCAGCCCGGGACTCTCGACCGGCCCACTTCGGTACCGCCGGCCCACCGCGGTACCGCAAGTAAATACCGCTAGTAAATTGTCGACAATTTTCCTCAATTGTTCATAATTTGGTTTATTAAAATAATGATATTGTGGTCATTTTTAAAAAATGTCTGCTATTATTATTATTTGTATAATGCACTTCCTAATAATAGCCTTCCTGTCAGGCTATGTAATTGATTTGATTAGAACCTGAACCTTCATTATCCTAAACTGCTGGGACATTTCGCCAATACCTTTATATTGTCTACTCTTCACTTACTTGTCAGCATAGATCGGCATTGATCTACAGAGCCGACAGAAGACCTTGTTTATATTGGCATCATATTGAGAGGTGCAGCCAGTGACGCATCCTAAAACCAGGAAGTAAGGTGCTGGTTCCCTCGACAAGGGTTTTGGAAAATAGCTGGAAATAAGGTCTGTGGAAAACAAACCTGTTTGATAAATGCACGTTTTGTTCAGCCGGATAATCTCCACATGTCCCTACCCTACTTTTATAATTTTCGAATCATAAATCTAATCGATAGATTATAAAAGGGTTTTAGGATGCGTCACTGCAGACAATTTTTTTAAAGCAATATTTTTAGTGGCCCGAGCGGGCAAGTGGAAAGTACGTTATGCTGGCCCGGGGTGTCTAAATAGTGCTTCCGGGCCAGCGGGCCATTTAATGTCCAGCCCTGCCGGTTACCGGCCGGCCCACATTGTCCGACCGGCCCACTTCAGTACCGGCCCATCGGGATTCGTCCCGAACATCCCGATGGCCAGTCCGCCCCTGCATGTAGAGGGATCAGACATTATCTGTTGGATCTATTAATTAGGACTCAACTAGCCCGCTTCAGTCAAAGTGAGCCATTTAACTCAAAATAAAATCCATAAAAGACTGGTGGAGAGTTTTATAGAACAATGCAGAGAAGCATGTGCTTTTGTTCCGTTTCAATTCATCTTTACCGGCATGTCAGCGTCACTGTTGCAGCTAATCTCAACAACATAAGGTGAGAAAAAAAATGGCTTTCTGTTTAAATCAAAGACATATGATTTAATGGAACCAAAGTGTGTTTTCTTTCAAGTCATTTTTACACAGTATGACTTTTTGAAATATGCCTAAATGTTTCAAACTTTGCAAAATATAAGTATAAAGACAGATTTAGTAGCGATTCACAACTAAAATCACTGTTTGTAGAATGTAAAGTACAGTATGTTGTCCGCGTGTAACGAATAGCGCTTACAATCTAAAGAAGTATTCTGAAAATAAATAATTTTGGTATGGTCATCCCATGCATTTTTATATTGATTTATAACACAACAGAATCATGTCAAATATGAATACCAAGTTAATGGACCTGAAACAAAAATGCAAAGCACTCAAAATGAAGTTCTCTGACAGCACAAGGTTCTGATTTACTTCGATCTGAATGAATCCGACCTGTTATGATTAATTTGAGTTGTAATGCCCCCTATTAACACATGAATATTAAAATGTTCATATTCCAAGACAGAGCTGAAATAGGTCTGAAAATAGCAGTGGCAAGAACATTTATATGGAGAAAGCTACACATTACAAAGACACATTCAGGAGGAGACTAATTGAGGCAATGTAATTCGTCAATTAAGGATAATTTATTTTCCAAGTCAGCCCTGTCTTCCTCTGATTCAAATATAGTTCTTTATGATACATTCAATCAAATGGTACTTTGCAGTTAAACACGAGATATAATGCTTTCATAAAATATTTAAAAGACAGGGAAATTGTCATTTAAACATTCATCTAAGTGACCAAATATGGTTACACAATTAAATTAAGCTGTAAGTGATTAATGAGACTCGGTGTAGCAGACAATTCACTATGCAGGAGGTGCTGTAGGTTCAGCAGCAGCAGCGCCTACACAAATAAGCCAACATGACAACATCCTAAATATGTAATTTTAAGGTCCAAATAACAGTTTGACCTTCCATCTTTTACTTCCTTTTTGACAGAGACCAATTCATATATTTTTTTAATTAACCAAGTCTGCCAGTGCGCATGGCACAATGGCTTTGCTTAAAGGATTTAGTGGCATTAGAACAAAGTATCTCAGGTTTGGCAATACAAGGCTTCCACATCAAGCTAAATGCCAATGAGGCTCATGATATTTTGAATGCTGTGTCTTGCAGCGACATGTGCAGAGTGAAATCTTATAGTTCTGCGACCGACTGTCAGAGGCAGATATCAGATGTCAGAAGCAGATGGCGAACCATCAGTGATTTATGTTAGCTGTTTGTCATTGCTTAAAGACATTTACCCTCAAGAATAAATGATCAAGACATTGCAATTAAAACTACGATACAACCTTAAAAAGTGATCAAGATAGGCATATCTCAATAGAAAGTGAACAACAGAAACATAATTAATGGACTGAATTAAGTTTTCAGAGCCCACAAAATAAGCCTCTTATGAACTTATGTAAATGAACATGTCTCTCCTGCAGAGGATAGACTGACATTTTTCATTTCTGTTAGGCATTTAGGTTTATGGATGTATTATAGGCTAAAGCATTCCGCCTCCATAACCACACATTAAAACATTTCAGTTTTAAAATATTCTCTAAAATTGTAGAGCTTATCGGTAATGGGGAATAGCAGTAATGATCATTTCTGCATAAATTCTGTGGGTTCCTGTTAAGAACATTTTATTGGAGGGCACACATTTAGCTTTGGTGTTGATTTAATTTTTGTTTTGTTTACTTAATTATATTTGGCATGCTGTGAAGAAAAACAAATCATTGGTAGGGGCAATAAAGTGAAATAAGAAAATGCTTTTTCAGAGAAGAGAAATAAACAAGTCTTATGTGTGTAGAGTAAAGGAAACTCAGGGACATGGCATGCAGCCAGAGATCCTGAATGCTCCCCGTTGCATATCAACTTCCAAACCAGATCCCATTGGACAACAGTGATCCGACCGCAGAATGGTAACAAATCTGCTCATCTTGGATTCTGTCATGGTGACCTGTGAGCGAGGTCACTTACTGAGCTAATAGATCAAGGTCAAGAGAGAAGACTAGGACTGGAAATAGAAGGAAGGTTGGTATCTTGGTGCATGTGTCTGTTTGGGAGCATGTGTGTTTGTGAGTGAATTTTATCATTATAAACTCAAGGAATAAAACAAATCAATACATATTTTTGAAAATGTGTGAGATTTGTAGAATTTGTAAAAAACGTCATATTCTTTACTCTTAATGATCTTTATGATTTAACCATGCTGATGTTCAATGTCATTGTACACATTAAAAATTAATTGTTAATAATTGACATCGGTCACAATACAATGATCTTATAAATGTCACTGTTGTGATATTATACAGCTCTGTCATTGACGATAATGTTATTTACAATAGGCCATTGTTGAAGATAAAAAAACATTCAGGAAGTGAAGCGGACCTCAATAATGATTTTTCAATTTTGTTTTATAATTTACAATTCAAATATATTGACTTAAACAGATGCTGCCAAACTCAAAACAAAAAGGAAAGTACCAAAATCCCAAGACTACGGATATTTTATTTCTTTATTTCATTTGTTTGTGTTACTCTACAACAACAGGTGCTCATTATCGTAAGTTATTTTTCTTTCTAAAAGTTACTGAAAAACAGAAGAGAAATAAATGTCTCCTTTCTTTTAGCCAACTTGTATCATCATTGTGAATACATAATATAGAGTAGAAAATATTATTCTATGATGTAAAGTGTCAACAATTACTTAATGTGTCATGACTTAATGACACACAAAGACACACACACATGTTGTTCTTTCTGTTGTTCGCTTCCTCTACAAACGACAAATAGGATCTTGGGTCTTGAATCATTGAATGACATAAGACCAATCGGAATGAAAATACTAAGATAGCCTAATACCTTCCTCATTAGCAGTGATAGTTTCACTGTAGATAGCATCAAAGCAGCCAGCATGTTGTGAGTCAATCAGTCTAGTCAGAAAAGAAAAATCTTTAGAGGTCCCATGTCATGGCCATTTCTACTGATCATAATTCCATTGTTGAGGTCTACTAGAATAGATTTATACTGTGCAATTTTCCAAACTCACATTGGTTTCTCATACAGCATCTCTGTATAGTATGTGCATTTATTCACTCTCTGTCCTAAACGGCTTGTTGGAGCTCCTGCCCCCCCCCCCTCCCTGTGAGCCCACTGTGCTCTGATTGGTCAGCTCGCCTACTCTGTTCTGATGAGTCCACCACGGTTACAGCAGAACATCAGTGATTATGTGTTACAATGGCGTTAGCAACCAGAAAAGGACACCAGTAATGACAAACAGATGAGAATGCTGCGTGGGGTCTGGGTGCCATGTTGGCAGGACAGTGGGAGCTGGGTTATTTTCCTGCTTGCTGCGTGGGATCTGCGAGGCAGCGAGACATCGCGAATGGACGCGGGAAGGGGGGGGTGCTGAGGGCGCTGCAGCACCCCCATCTGCGAGGCTCCACTAGCGGAAAAGCAAGACATGGGACTTTTAAATTAGCACGATGATGACATTAGAGAAACTACAGTTCGAGTGCTTTCTTTCCCCCAAATTGTTATTCCCCTCTCTGTTTTCATTACTGACGCCTGGCAACCAAGAAGAGCAGTTTCTCACATCGTCACAAAGGCACAAAGCCTATAATTTCACTCCTTCGGTGCAGATCCTCAAGTACGTATAAGGCTTCACCATTTTATCAGAGTCTGACATTTCCTATTGAACTGGTACAAATGGCATTTCCCTAGACAACTTGTTAACTTTTAAAGGTTGATAGATTCAATACACACCAGCCTCAAATAAGCAGTGGCTCACTCTGAAAAACAATGCTTCGAGATTAGCTACTGTCAACTTGAGGATGAGATGTGCAAGTTTGAGGAGCAAAATGTGAACACTATTTAAAAGGTGAAATGGAACATATTGATCCAGAAGCATTTATTTGAGAGAAGACCCTTTTTGTTGTTTTCAGCTACAGCTGTCTTTGTCCTGTGACTGCAATTTACAAGCACTTTTATATTAATGTTTCAACAAGTACATTTCAATAACGCAGTGAAAATTAATCTACATTAGAGACTAAGAAATTGTCACAGGTCAGAAAATGGATGCAAAGATAAAGTTACACACAGGAAGGACACGTTGCTTCAGTATATTATTTCAATGATCAGCAATGAAATAATTTACCCTTCACGAATACATTAACCATGATTACAATTTTATGGTTGTACAGAGAGCAGTATCATTAGAGAGCCTTATTGAAAGTCATTCTCCCTGCGGTTCCAAGGTCATCGCGTGTACATTACCAGGTGTGCGCATCGCGGATATGAGCACAAAAATAATTGCAAACCCAAAGGTCAAAGAGGGGTCAGCTGAAATGTCCTAAAGACAATTAAGGCTGAGTAGATTCACAAGGTAGACCATCCGCCTCTTTCAGCTGTAGATTACAGTGCATTGGAAATAATAATTTACTGTCTTTCAGGTCTTACCTTAAAGAAACCTACTCATAATATTCGGCCCCCATACAGTCTGTTAAAGCTGAGGGTAAAAGTCTATAAATATAAAGCATTTTTTATATAAAAATAAACATCAAGGTCCAAAAATATAAAGAACATTGATAAATGAGTAAATCATTTTATTGTATTGGATGTTTCTCAGAAAGACTATATTGAATTATAAAGATATGATTAAAAGACACAATTAATTAAAATATTACCATGTATATTATCGCAGATCTCAGGATGCATTTTGGTCGATGCATTCTGACTAATTTGCTCTCCATGCAAACTGTTTGCTTGCATTCAACAAAAACCAGTTCAAAAGTGATTGATCAATACTACACGGGAAACAATAATTTGTTTACAGAGATAAATAATATTGTTAGGATTCAATAAACAGGTCGTATCTGTCGTTTCAATTCAGTAAGATAATAAAAGCTGCAACACATTTTGATAGATAGAATGAAGAGCTAATCCATTCATGCAGGTTTTGCCTCTATGTTAATACATCCATAAGACCTATGTGGCGATTGAACATTATCTGTATAAGGAGAAAAATAACTACATATAGACAAAAAGGAGAAAATAGGGAAATGTAAAACAGAAAAAACAAGAAACCTGGCACTTTTTCCAAATTACATCGGAATAATATTGGAGAAAGTAGAGGCAAAAAATAAATCAAAATCACATCTTGTCTTCCTGATTCAAGGGCACCCTGAAAAATAAGGAAAACATTAAAGTGCAGGATGACACTGACATAAAAGTCCAGTTAAGGCCTTCACTTCTTTCCATCAAAGTGCTGTGCACTCATCACTGTGATGGCTCTGCTCAGCATCACTGCTGACTAGGCAATGGCACCCATGTGAGAGGAGGGAGACGTGGAGGAGGAGAAGGAGAAGGATGGCGACAGATTGGCAGATGTAATTCAGCAAAGAAGCACATTGCAGGGGCCAGTTGTGGCCACTCATGAATTTTACTGAGGATTCTTGGTAGCAGAACATTTTTGCCCCTGTGATCTCTGGTCTTTTTACTATAGTAATATGTTTGGCTGTTTATTTTACGGTGCTGTTATCATCATCAACCATGTCACATCCAATGCCACGTTAATTCACCAGGGGCATTTTAGGTCATACTAAAGCTTTAGGTTATGATTTAAAAGGAAATAATCAAGAATGTGGTTAGTGGTTTTAAGATCAAAGATACAATAATACACAAATCACATGACAACAGCCAGAGCATTGCAGAATAATGGACACTCACAGTAGCAATACAGCAAATAGACTTACCAACCTAAGCCACTGCGACAGTGAAAGACAGAATAACACATACAAAATGACAGCTTTATCGTGAATTGAAAGATTAAAACTGTAGAAGAAGCAACAGATGTGTTAGCTGATAACTGGAGCTGTACTGTAGGTAGTCTTAAGCAACATTTGTTTCAACCAAAACAATTCTTAAAAAGGTAAACTCTGCCTCAACATGTAAATACCAAGTTAACACTAACCTACCATGAGTGATTGGATTAGAAAATATTGTATAAGTAAGCGTGAATGCTCTTGTTTTAGTAGGAAGCTTTCGGAAAACTTAGAACGAAATCATGTTGTGAAATGTGTGACATAACTGTTGCTGCCTTGACATTCAATTTATCATAACATGATTATTGTTTTTTTGTATTACTCTACCGCAGTGATGTCTTCAAGATGGCAATTTTGCTTCATATCCCCTTGTATGCAAAACTTAATGGACCAATTGGATGCTGCAGTGAATGTTAAATCTTGAGGATAAAAAAAAGGGAGCAAAAAGATGTGAATAGCTTGGAAGTGGGATTAATGTTACAATATTTAACCTGTTAAACCCCGAGCCTGTTTTTCAGGTTTCAGGCTCGAAAATGACATTCCCAGAACAAATGACTATAACTTCACTTCTAAAAGGTTTATATGAATAATTGTTGTTATCAAAGCAAGGTTACATCTGTGAGTTGGATGTAGAAGTGTCAGAATCAATATAGATGTTTCTGTGTCAGAGTAAATTCAGATGGAACATAGTAAAAAAATGTAAATTCCTGTCTCCGCCTAAAGAAAACCCATTACTTATAGTGAAGACCAACCTTGAATGATGGGTTAGTAGCCTAAAAGCTTTAGGAATCCAAAGTATAACATATACCCTGTATCAAGATTGAGGCAAAACAAGTCACATTTGACCTTTTTAGAGAGGTTTATGAAAATAAAGTCCAGGTGGAATAAGCTTTGGGCACATTTGGGCACATTTGGTTCCATCAGTGCCATTTGACCTTTTTCAGGTACCAGACTATACAAATCATTGTATTACATTGAATCATCACTATAGGTATTCATTCCACCCAAAGAAAAATATATATATTTTTTTTAAATAATTTAAAAATATATATATTTTTGTGTGTGTGAGTGTGTGTACTAGGTGTGTGTAAATGTAGGTGTGTGTGTGTGTGTATGTGTAGGTGTGTATGTGTAAGTGTAGCTGTGTGGGTATGTGTAGGTGTGTGTAGCTGTGTGGGTATGTGTAGGTGTGTATGTGTAAGTGTAGCTGTGTGTATGTAACTGTACCAACGCACTATACAATACAACCACACTGTAGGTCATTGTGTGTAGGTGTACTTGCACAATACAAAAAAACAGAAACATAGGTAACATTTGACTCCAACTGGGGCAGATTTATTTCAAACATTTTACCAACACACTATACTGTAGGCATGTAAAAACAAACATTTTACCAATGTACTATACAATAAAACCACACTGTAGGTTTGTAAAAACAACAAATATTTTACCAACACACTATACAATAAAATCACACTAGGTATATAAAAACAACAAGTATATTTTTTTTAAATAAACACTCGCAAAACATTATACCTAACTGAACTTTATACCTACCTGAATGTTCCAGTATTTAGGTCGTGCCACTCCCTGAAACAGTTCTTTTTGACAGTGAAGCACAGAGGGACCTGGCACTTCCTGCAGTACACAGGTGTCTTCACCCTTTTGAGTCCAGCATCTAGGCACCTCCTGCAGTTCTTCCTGACCTTGGTGGCATCTTCCCCATAATACTCGGACATGCATGTGAGTGATGATGGAGGAGGAGGAGGTGGTGGAGGTGCAGGGCCTTCTGCAGGGCCTTCAGCAAACTCCAACAATTCTGCTCCCTGAAAGTCTTCTGGGTGTGTGGCTTTGTCCTGCTGGGGTCACTCCTCATCTAACAAATGTGTAAAAACAAAGAGATTAGATTAATTCACTGGCTTATACTTATAGGATAATATTGGACTATAAATGAATAATATTACACCAAATAAATAAGTAAACACATGTATATTCATTCACTGGCCATTCATTTAGAAAATGTAACTCCAAAAAGACAAGTAACACTATTTAGCATTTTGCCTAATCATTCCTGTAGCTTCTTGGCTAAGCTAGCACTGTGACGCAGTTCCACCAAACACATAAGTAATATATAAAAACAGAGAGATTACATACCTTTCCCGTGGTGGAAGTTCAACATCCGAGTCATTAGTGTCCGGATCCAGGTCTGGCTGGAGGAGATCTTCATCATCCGACGAAGAGTCATCTGGTATGAGCTATCGTCAGCTAGCATCTCTAGCACCTGCTCGCCTCGGTGGTGAAGCTCTCCCTTCTGGCTGCGTAATGGAGCCGGAGCGGGCGTAGTTTATACTACGCAGGATCATATATTTGGAACCCATTGGTCGAATTGGGTGATTTACACATTTTCTGAACCGTTAGAGCCAATTGAATCGAGTGACAGTTAGTAAGTCCCGCTAAACACTTACGTCAAGTAGAGAGAGGTTCGCGTAAACAGCACGTGAGACAGCATTAGCTCGGGACTGCGAAACTTTATACCTACTCTGCTGCCATGAATGTAATGATAGATTATCAGAAACAATTCTAAAGTGACTAATATACATTGGATTAACCTTAAGCAGCGTTGTTATTCCCTTGAACACGAGCTTTGATCACAAAACAGCAACGGTAAGACATAATTATTGTTATGGTTTTGAAAACTGTTGTTTTTTTTCTTCTCTGTTCTGGTTGATATCTCAGTGAGTTTGTGTCCTACAGTGATGATAGTTATAACAAAATAATCTGTGGAGTATCAGCTTTCAGATGATATGTAGTTTGTGCAGAAAATATTAAGTTTTAAAGATCGTTTTTGCTAGTTAGCACCGGAAGTAGCATCTGCCCGTTTTAGCTAAGGGCTAATGCTAACGCTTCTTGTGAGACTTGTGTTTTGTTTCGGTAAAAATGGTTCGTATAGTCAGTTAGCTGAGATTCTTCTCGTTAATCTGGTATAACACATTAATAGGTTTTTAAATATTAAGATGCCCTGAGACACAGTGTCGTGAAAAGAAAAAACAGGGTCCCCGCCGGCGGGGACCTTCGGGTTTAACAGGTTAAACAGTGGCCTTAAAGCTCACCTATTATGCTATATTTTAACAATACATTATCGGCAGGGGTGCACATAACTGGTACGCAGGTACGCATGTGCGGCAAACATCTGAAATGCGTACCGTCACTTGTCTCACTAAGCGCACTTCCGTACCGGCGGACTTGTGAAGCATTTCCACTGGACGACAAAGCCGGTCGCTGTGCGCACAGACGGGGCTGCTGTTAACGTCGGTGTGTACAACGGAATTGTGCCACAACTTCCGGCGCGAGTTACACGCGCGTGCTCCACTAGCGAGCACATCGACGTTCGCGAAACAGAGGGGCTGAACACATAACCTTGAGCGGGCAGCCCTGAGTACCAAACATTGTCTCTTGGTACTCATTTGAGTATGTGCACCCCTGATTATAAGGCCATATCTATAGAAAACATGTCTCTTAAGTGTTTTGCTCAAAATACCAAACGTATTTTGGGTCAGTAGCTACGGGGCCACACCCCCTTTGGAGCCACATGTAGCAGAGCTGCAGAGAGAATCAGATTCCCAGCTAAATGCTGCCGTGATTAAACGCTATATTATGTTCTAAACCAAATCGAGGATTATTGATTATTTCTGAGTATGGAGCTCAAATGCTTTTCTCTTGCGGGTTTACCACAAGGGGAGTACCTTTTTATTCCTGCTTTTTTACCCATAGGCCTACTCTCTCCAGTACAGCGTTAGCTCTGAGTGTTAGCGATGCTTGCTAATGTAAACACAGACCATATTACTTCAAAAAGACGTTGCGCATTGTTTCTGATACAGCGACGTGTCTGATAGGGCCGTGGGCGTATAAAGCCAGCCCACATTTCCGATATTACATCACGACCGCAGCAAATCTTGATCAGCTCCGTTGCACCCCAGTTTTTAGAGATGTGGGTAAGGAGGAAAAGAGAGAGGGTTTTATTTGCTGACACTCTCCTGACACACATAGTGCATTTTGCATAATAGGGGACCTTTAAGGTAATTGTTATGGTCATAAAGACATCATATATACAATGTGTGGACAAAGAGCTGTTGAAATAGCTTAATCACTGGACAGAAGCGAATCTTACTCTTACAGTTACATAAAAGGAGCTAACCTGTCTCGTAAAATAAGACACTGACCAACTGGGCTGCAGTATTGAAACTAAGTGTAAGGAAGCTATATAAGAACTATACTGTATAGTAAAATACAAGGACACTGAAATAAAATAAAAGGGCTGTATGAAATATTATATAAGTCTTAATCATGGGTTTTATATTTCTCCCTCCAAAATGTTTGTATTCCTTTTAAGCTCAGCTGTGACAATATCCCTAAAGGCATTTTTAAGCGTGTTTAACCAAAAATAACTTGACTTGCCTTTTACTTTCTCACCAGTGCATCATTGTTGATATTGGTTGTCACACAGTGGGCTATTATGCATAGAGAGACATTCATTTTGCTCTCAAAGGGGAATAGACTAATTATTTTGATCACTAATTTAGCAGTCCTAGGGCCAATTTATCTCTTTTTTTATCCCAGCAGTTGAGCTCCTCTGCTCCGCTGATACACAGCTGGGAGTGAATTAAGAATCCGTCTCCTCGGAGCATCTGTTTAGTAAGGCAGATAATGTGTGTCCCCCTGGTTCTAGAGTAACATGCTGTGCGGGAGACATTCCTCACAAAATACATATGAGACAGAAACATAGCAGCAGTCTATCCTATGACAATGTAAGATGCATAATATCTCAATATATCACTAGAAATGTAGGTTTCTAAAGACGCACTGAGGCTAATCTGCAGGAACATCAACAACTTAAATAAACTGTTTTTTTCTTTTGTGCTTTTTATCTCAAATGTTTTCATGTACACTCAGCAGGCACAGTTGGTTGTGTTGTCAGATACAACACCTTCAACCACCTCAGTTGTGAATATAAACCATAGGATACATAGATGTAATACCTGAGTTTCTTTCAGGTCAATTGGTGGGGTTTGAATCGGTGGTCCTCAGCAGTATTAATCCCAAGAACAGGCTGTGACATCACCCTATTTGACAAGGTAAAAGCCAGCTTTTTTCCACCAAAACACTAGTCACACTTAAAATGGCACCAATATAACCATAAGATCTATACTACACTGGAAGTGGTTTGTCAGAAAGATGTTGTTACCGTATAGTCCTATTCAGGGTTAGAAGTCAGTCCTCTGGAGGAGAAGTTCAAGATAAACAGCTGGATTTCAGGGATGCCAACAACAGACTATTGATTTACAAGTCAGTTTATGCTCAAAAGGTCCTCTAAATTCTCTCAAATCATCAAAAAAAAGTTGTATTTCTGATCTGACATCCCAAAATGTCGCAAATACAAATAAATCAATAAAATCTGTTGTATGATCTTTTTGAGAGGACAGTATCTTTGCACAAACACCCAACTCTGGTCATTAGAAGTGTCTGAAATGAGATTGCTTCACAGGGCAGCCATACTCTGTGAGAAAGGGTTAGGGGCATCCAGAAGGAGCTTTGAGCAGAACTTGTTCCTTCCCACTGAGTAGAGACAGGAGATGTGGTTAAGGCATCAACGGATGCCTCTTTGATTTGTGGAAAGTCAAATAGGAAGGAGACCCAGATGTGGAAGCTGGTGGGTTCACATATCTCATCTGGCTAGGGATCATCTTGGATGAGCTAGATTATGTTGTTGGGTAGAGGTATCTGGGTTTCCTTGTGTAGCCTGCAACCACAGTAAACAAATGGATATAATGTATTGTTAAAGCTTAACATATAAAAAAATATTTTTTTATAATTTAAAGAAATTCCAATGATAGTCAGTTACATTGTGTTATTTTATCCTGTTGTTATGACTAACATACTAACCTTACATAGCATATAATTTACTACAAAGACATATCTAACACATGCAAAGCGTCAGACGGTTACTCCCACTGTGGCGACAGAGATATATTTATCAACATTATAAGAACAAAAAAAGTGATGATTGGGTTAACTGCAGCAGACTTTGGGTATACCACAACAATAGGATCTTCAGAAGACTCAGCCAGAACAAACGCAGAGGAATAGATGGAGGAGACTGGATATGGAAGCTAAGCTGACCTGGCCTAGGAGCTAAGGCTATCCTCTACTCAGGCTGCTCCTGGCTGATGTCTTGTTGTTGGGAAATAGGATTGACGAAAAAAGACATCAGGCAAACATAGCAGCAGGATTGTACCCACAAATTAACAGAGCCCAGGCTCCAATGTTGCTTCCTAGATCAAGCTTTAGCACTTATACAGATCTCAAGACCCTGACAAGACGAGAGAAGGCAGAGTGTGTACACTGATGATGCTTGGTGCTTGAATATGAAAGTTGAGGGACAAGTGTTCCCTGATGTAAATGTTCAATGTTAAGATGCTGGCCATTTTATCTTCCCAGGGAAGCCACTCGTGTTTCTGTTGCCATTTTTTAAATCCTCCTGATGAAAATATTTAAAAATTAAAATCCGTTTGTGGTTGGACATGTTTTTTTTGTGTAGCATACAAAGACTACAACTGCATTTCATTTAGCAAACATAGTTGCAGAAAGACAAGACATGATCCTTGACTCTTTGAATACAATAACATTCTGGCAATGACCTACAAGAAAAGTCATTACTCTGTTTTTCTCTAACAGGGACTACACTCATTTTGAAGCAGGTACACTGAACAAAAATATAAACGCAACACTTGGGTGGAAGCTTAGATGCTAATGTATGCTAATTTAAACAAGGCTTCATTACAATATTATTAGATGCTAAGTGTAGGATTTGAAGGACAAAGAGACACAAAATGTACACGAATAAAACAAAAAGTAAAGCAGTTGTTCTTTTAGCCATTGCAGCCAAGATGCATTGAATTGAGTTGAAATTTGAATTGAGCTTAAACCCATCACTTGTTGTTTGCGGCTCTCCAAAGCCACACCAGCATGTGCTAACTCAAACACATTGCTTTCAGGGCATATTTTCCATACTTACCAAGTAAATAAATATAATAAACTGCCAAATAAATCAGTTCTAGTGAAAGTTAAGTTATATAGTCATAAAGCCAGCTGCTTGTATATATATACACTGAACAAAAATATAAACGCAACACTTTTGGCTTTGCTCCCATTTTTTATGAGATGAACTCAAAGATCTAAAACATTTTCTATATACACAAAATAATAATTTCTCTCAAATATTGTTCACAAATCTGAAAAAATCTGTGATAGTGAGCACTTCTCCTTTGCCGAGATAATCTATCCCACCTCACAGGTGTGGCATATCAAGATGCTAATTAACAGCATGATTATTGCACAGGTGTGCCTTAGGCTGGCCACAATAAAACGCCACTCTGAAACGTGCATTTTTGCTTTATTGGGGGGGGCTGGGGGGGTCCGAAAACCAGTCAGTATCTGGTGTGAGGGGTAGGGTTAGGTTTTGTGTTGGGGTAGGGTTTAGGATTCTCGGTTGAGAATGGTTGCACAGGCCTGAGGATCTGTGGATGGGTGTGTGTGTGTTGTTTGACCTAAGGTCAGAGAGGAGTTTTAAATATGGACAAATGCTGGGAAGTGTGTGTGCTTATAATTGGCTGTCCTACAACAAGGGCACACCCTGGAATCCAACTTAGATTGAGGGGGTCCTGGGGGATCGATCTCTGGGGAGGTAGGCATGCCAAAACTTGGAGGCAGGCAGTAAACGGGGCACACCCTGGAGTCCAGCTTGGGTTGAGGGGATCCTGGGGAAAAGTTCTCCGGAAAGTCGGCAGACGCAAGGGATTCCGTGGGCCAACAGGTGGAGCAGCTGGAGCCAGAGCCCAATTTAAGTGGCGAGCTGGTGTTATTGGGGAGAAGTAAAAGGGGAACTGGGAGATGGTTTTCGTGATTGTGTTTGACTTTGGGCTGAGGAGAGCCTGGGGGATGGTCGGCTACAAGGGGTTCCGGCTCTTTGGAACCAGAAACCCAAGACCACCTTCCTGGGGGATGGTCAGAACCAGACACCAAAGCCCACCTCCCTAGGGGATGGGCGGGTACATAGGCTTCCTGATCCCAGACGGATTCACAGTCGGAGCCCGAGCACCCACAACCGGAGGCAGAGCGCCATGGCTCCGGCACCAGCTGAAAAACCGCCTCAGTAGGGGAAAGCAAAGGAGGAACTGGGAGATGTTTGTTTTGATTGTGACTGATTGTGGGCTGGGGAGATCCTGGGGGATGGTCGGGCGAGCTGAGTCCCAGAGTGGGCCCGCCGGGCAACGGGAGCCCAACAGAGGAATCCAGGGAGGGGTCAGATTGGGTTTGTGAGTGGTTAAGAGTGACCCTCTTAGTCCCTTTCATCATGGACCCTCCCGGATTTTGGGTTTGGTCTGAGGGGACCCGTTGACCGGCCGAGCCCGACCGGAGACCAGCATCGCCTGTAGAGGGGAGACACAGAGGAGAGGGGTGGTTAGGAAGGAACTTTTTGGGCAGGAGGTGTGTCTTGCTAGTGGGCTGAGGCGGGGATGGGAAGGGAGGATGCTCCTGGATGGGAGTGAGAGGGGAGTGAGAGGGGGGGTCAGGAAGAGGGTTTTTAGGAAAGAGGTGTATCTTTCTTGTGAGCTGAGGAGGGGATGGGAGGGGAGGGGAGGGGACTCCTGGGTGGGAGTAATAGGGGAGGGGTCCTTAGGTTTAGGGCTGGGAGACCCGGGTCCCTTAGGCTTAGGATAAGGGGGAAGGGGAGGGTCTCTCAATGGCTGCCGAGAGGCCTGGAGGGGTTTGGGGTGGAGGACAAGGTTAGAGTCGGGTCAGGGTAGGGGATGAGGTTGGGGTATATACCCTGGGTGGGGTGGGGGGTCTTAGGATACGGAGAAGGGATGGGGAGGTGAGAGGGGGAGGGGTTCAAATAATTGTGTATAGTGGTTACCGTTCCCTGGGTCAGCCTGGGGCCATAGCATTTTCTGGCCCACCCTGTGGCGATCTGGAACGCTAGAGGGTTAAATGGGGAGGGTGTGGGTGTATGTAGTGTGTTCTTGTAGTGTTGTTGCAGTATGATCATGTTGGTATGCATCCAGTTTATGGTGTTGACATGTATCTGTGTGTGTGTGTACTCAGTTGGGGTAGATGGTTTAATGAATGCAGAGAGTATGGTGACTTGTCTGAGCATACCTGGGGGGAAGGTATGTGTGGCTATGGCTTGGTCTGTGGTGTATTTATGATGTGTGGCCTGGATGAGTGTGAAGTAATGTTTGGCAAGTTTTCTGGTGGCTGGTTCCAGTGGCTGGTATGGTGTTCTATGTGTGTAGTTGTTAATATCAGTGTGTGGTCTATGTGTGTAGTTGTTAATATCAGTGTGTGTTCTATGTGTGTAGTGGTTTATATCAGTATGTGTTGGCTGTGCATACTCTCCACGTCCACTCAACTGCACATACTGGGTTCTGGAATTGAACATTAAAAACCGTGTGGGCTCTTACCTGGGTAGGTTTTGTAGTGGGGCCTGGTGAAGACATTCCGGGTGGTTGTGGTTGGAAGTCTTTGTAATTTTCTTATTGCAGGTCCAAGTAGGATGGTTGTAGGAGTCTCCTTTTTGGATTTCCATGCGGTGATTTGGGGAATGTGCAAGGTCCCAACAGTTGAGAGGAAGTGTCTGTTTTGTAGAGTACAGCTTCCATATGGGGCAGAGCCCAACACAACAGTTAAAAGCTTAAAACTTTAATTAGCACGAATTTAAAAGAGGTTTAAAAAGCTTGTATTTAAAAGCACTGGTCAACATTTTAAAACAGAGTACCGTTCAGTGTAGGTGAGTTGAAGTAATCTCCTCGACGTTTCGATACAATGTATCTTCTTCAGGAGGAAAGACAGCATGATTATTGCACAGGTGTGCATTAGGCTGGCCACAATAAAAGGCCACTCTGAAACGTGCATTTTTGCTTTATTGGGGGGGTCTGGGGGGGTCCGAAAACCAGTCAGTATCTGGTGTGAGGGGTAGGGTTAGGTTGGGGAAGAGCGCAGGGCTCCGGAGGAGCCCATGCGTGGTGCACTGGCTCTCGGTAGATAGGTGTTTAAAAAAACATTAAAAACCTCCATAAACATAAACCTTATAAAAACCCTTTAAAAGGGTTAGGGTTAGGATTAAGGTAATGTTGTGAATCGAGTGGCCTGTGTTCGTCATCCATAACATACGCTTGCCCATACCATAACCCCACCACCACCATGGGCCACTCGATTCACAACATTGACATCAGAAAACCGCTCACCCACACGACGCCACACACGCTGTCTGCCATCTGCCCTGAACAGTGAAAACCGAGATTCATCGGTGAAGAGAACACCTCTCCAACCTGCCAGACGCCATCGAATGTGAGCATTTGCCCACTCAAGTCGGTTACTACGACGAACCGGAGTCATGTCGAGACCTCGATGAGGACGACGAGCATGCAGATGAGCTTCCCTGAGACGGTTTCTGACAGTTTGTGCAGAAATTCTTTGGTTATGCAAACCGATTGTTGCAGCAGCTGTCCGAGTGGCTGGTCTCAGACGATCTTGGAGGTGAACATGCTGGATGTGGAGGTCCTGGGCTGGTGTGGTTACACGTGGTCTGCGGTTGTGAGGCCGGTTGGATATACTGCCAAATTCTCTGAAACGCCTTTGGAGACGGCTTATGGTAGAGAAATGAACATTCAATTCACGGGCAACAGCTCTGGTGGACATTCCTGCTGTCAGCATGCCAATTGCACGCTCCCTCAAAACTTGCGACATCTGTGGCATTTTGCTGTGTGATAAAACTGAACATTTTAGAGTGGCCTTTTATTGTGGCCAGCCTAAGGCACACCTGTGCAATAATCATGCTGTCTAATCAGCATCTTGATATGCCACACCTGTGAGGTGGGATGGATTATCTCGGCACACACACTTCCCAGCATTTGTCCATATTTAAAACTCCTCTCTGACCTTAGGTCAAACAACACACACACACCCATCCACAGATCCTCAGGCCCGTGCAACCATTCTCAACCGAGAATCCTAAACCCTACCCCAACACAAAACCTAACCCTAACTTTATTGTGGCCAGCCTAAGGCACACCTGTGCAATAATCATGCTGTCTAATTAGCATCTTGATATGCCACACCTGTGAGGTGGGATGGATTATCTCGGCAAAGGAGAAGTGCTCACTATCACAGATTTTTTCAGATTTGTGAACAATATTTGAGAGAAATGATTATTTTGTGTATATAGAAAATGTTTTAGATCTTTGAGTTCATCTCATAAAAAATGGGAGCAAAGCCAAAAGTGTTGCGTTTATATTTTTGTTCAGTGTATATATATACACAGTAGATATATACAAGCAGCTGGCTTTATGACTATAGAACTTAACTTTCACTAGAACTGATTTATTTGGCAGTTTATTATATTTATTTACTTGGTAAGTATGGAAAATATGCCCTGAAAGCAATGTGTTTGAGTTAGCACATGCTGGTGTTGGCTTTGGAGAGCCGCAAAGTGATGGGTTTAAGCTCAATTCACATTTCAACTCAATTCAATGCATCTTGGCTGCAATGGCTAAAAGAACAACTGCTTTACTTTTTTGTTTTATTTGTGTACATTTTGTGTCTCTTTGTCCTTCAAATCCTACACTTAGCATCTAATAATATTGTAATGAAGCCTTGTTTAAATTAGCATTACATTAGCATCTAAGCTTCCACCCAGATGCGAAAATGTCCACCAGACAGCCTGCCTTTGTTTAGTATTAACCATGGATTACACTTTCACCCTCCCATCTGGTCTTTCACTAAAGCTGTGTAATGAGAAACTGTGTGTATCATTGTGAGGGATGTCCAGGCTCTTTCACAGTTATGAGAGCTTCGGGTGCCTATGCCCCATGCCCCCTGATGTATTTATGTTCTACTATCTTGAATCACCTGTTTTATATTAAGCACTATATGACGGTACAGCACTGAATGATTTTCGTTTCAAGCTCCACCGTATCCTGTGGATGGCAATCTGTAACACGAGATGAGAGTGTAGTGGCTACCTGTGAGAAAGGCCCTCTTTGGTGTCTCCTCTAATCGGTCTTCTTCTCTGCTTTACAACATGCTTGCTGAATTAAAACCACTATAGATAAGTGTATTGCTGCAGTGCCCAGTGTCCTAAATAAATGAGATTTATTTTCACAAAAACAGATCTGACATCCAATTGAAGCCGTATTTTGTTTAATGTGTATACTTGTATGGGTATTTTTGCATTCTGTATCTGGATTATGTCTGAAAAGGATGATGAAAATAAAGCATCTGAATAAACAAAATGGGGAAAAAGGGGTTGATTTAGAGGAAATCTGTTGATAATGAATTCCCAAAAAGCCTCCATAATTTTACAGCTCAATTGGCCTTGCAGCAGTTTGGGTTGTAGCATTTACTGGATCCACCAGATGGAGACCTAATGAGCCTTTTTTCAAAAGTAATACACAGATGGAGACAATATACTGTATGCATTCAAACTAGCATGTACTCATATCGCAGAAGAAAAAAATGGACTTCTCTGCGTGTGAAGCCCACACATAAACCATGGAACACATTGAAGCACAAACACATGCTACCTTTTTGTGTTAACCTGTTTGCTATATTATTTCTCATGGAAACAACGATGAATCAGGCATGTTGTCTGTTACGGAGTCTAGGCTAGATTTATTTTTGGGATTGGAAATCTTTGGCTGATTTTATCCATAGGTGCTTTAATTGTTGGCACTAATCAACCTAAATACATTACTTGAATGACAATGAAGATGTAATTCCACAGTTTAGCCACAGGAAAAATGTGCTTTAATGCCTAGCACTTTTCCTGTTGAATTGCTGGTACCCCCAGCTTATTATTTGCACTGTTATAACAGTTAGCTGCTAGCCGTGGGGTCATCTATGGTCCTGTTAGTAGCCATGTGGAGGCATTTTCTCTGTGCTGAATTTCAAATTCATCATTGCATCATTTTAAATCTCAGCTGGGTGACATGCTGTTTGATACTCATGGTACCTGTCTCTGTAAATAGAGTTTGTAAACTGTACCCTGTACATTATGTTGTATGTCATCCTTATTGTTGTTCTGTTGTTTTTATGTTACATGTGTAACTAATGTCCTGCAGGTCACCCTTGAAAAAGAGATATTTTGATCTCAAGGGGCTTCACCTGGTTAAATAAAGGCTACAAACACATACAAACAAATTGAGAACTTTAACAATCTAAGCTGAAATCTGACCAAACAGATAGCACCATAGTTCATCGTAAGAACATGCTTTGTAAATATTAATGTAAATTCCTAAAAGACAGCAATGAAACAGCCTATTAACAATACACATGTCAAAATAAGACGTGTTACTCAGTGTAGTACTCTAGATGTATGGCGTACTGTATATACTGTATATATGCTATGATTGGTAAGATTTAAATGTTTGTAACTGTTAAACAGTATTGTTTGTTTACACACTGATTATTATATTCTTTTTTTTGTAATAAATGACTTCATGGCACTTTCTTTTTCCACCAGATATAAAACTCTTAATGAGGAGACAACCTCTGTCTGCGTGAATGCAACATAGCCTCATTAGTGATATGGTAGTGGAGCTGTTTATGCATCTTGCATCAATGAGACATCAACACAATTACTTAATTTTTAGTGTGTTATTGTTGTGTTTTTGTCAATAACTAAATGAATGAATAATAATAAAAATGCTTTATATGTAAAAACAGTATTCAATAGAAGTATATGTGACCAGGCGTTGTTACCAGTATCAGTCTCGCACAGTGCTATTCACACATTGGCAGTACAGCATGGTAAGGCTGGGCTGAACACGCAACAAGCTTTTCCTGACTTCACTGCACTGACAAAAAACCCTTCTGACAGGAAGTCAGCTACACACAATGCTGTTTCTACAGCTTAGTGAAATTGATGCACCCTTTTTATAAACCTCCCCTGACATGGGATAATCCAGGAGCAAGTAAGAGCAAGGACATAAAGTAAGTGGAATATCTCAAAATGTGCGATAGCGGCACTTAAGGATGAGTCTGAAGATGGTTTATGTGGGATGACTTTCGAGTCTTTGTCTAGAAAAGTTGTTTTTGGTAAAAATGCTGATCCATCTAGGTCAGCACGGTTATCATTTTATTTTAAAGTTTTTAATCCTGCAGTTTTTTATAAAAAAAATAAAGGTTTTTTTCATTTGAATATACTTGTACAGCTCAACCTGCATATATGAGCTGCCGAGAGAGCAGTGAGACGACCACACAAAGAGTGCATGCAGGTAAACCAGCATTGGGACTAAGAGTTGGACCTTTACTTGAGGCAAACACAAAACTGAAAGGAGACATTTTAAAGGAATTAAATGGTGGTAAAAATGAAATAAAATAACCCTCTTGTGTATGATTTTAGGCTATTACACAGATCTTGAGGTGTGATGAGGTCATGAAAAGCATGTACCGTTAATATCTCCAACAATTTTGCATTTCTAGTGTACATCAAAAAGGATGAACTTTAATATCTTCTTTTAATATTAAGCCTCATTGTTGCGTCAAATGATTAATCTGTCCAATAATTACGAGACGCAACATCCACGCTGGTATTGTTTTCAGCATTGCAGTCTATGTGTGTGTAATCATGGGAAAAAGTTCTCCTGAAGACACCTACCTAGAACTACTGCGTGTGGTGCAGTGCATTGTGCGTTGGTGTTCGGATCAGGGGGTCACAGGTTAAAACCCCACTGCAGTCAGCATGTCGTTGTGTCCCTGGGCAAGATACCCCAAATTGCTCCTGTGGGGATTGTCCACAGTATTGAGTATGTAAGTCGCTTTGGATAAAAGCGTCTACAAGTGACATGTAATGTAATAGAAGCTGTTTTCTGTTATTTGTCAGGTGTTTATATTTCTGTCTGTGGACAGATTTTGTGACCACAAAACGTTACAGGTGTGTTGTTAAGATCAACGTAAAGGTTCACTTGAAGGCTAACACAATAACATATGGTATATTATTGGTCAAGTTGTACCTGCTTAACATCAGAATGTTAGCCTTTCAGCTAATGGAATTAGTTTATAGCACTGCTAAGTGCTACATGACGGAAGATTCATTGTTTAATTATCAAAATGGATATATTAATATTTGTTCTTTTCTTTTGGATGCTCTATTTGATGTGAAGCAGCACTTTTTCAGGAGCCTAATGCCACTAGGGTATGCACTTTCTCTCTAATACATGCAAACAAAGGAAGTATGTACAAAGGATGCGTAGAGAAATAAAAAGTAGGGTTGATTAAGTGTTCAGTAAAATCTTACTTCAGTTCACATAATACTAAGGGTTGATTTTTGCTTGAAAACTATACATAAATAGCAGGTGTGAAAGTGAAGGGATCTGTAGAAAATAAAATATGAAGATGACTTCTTCAAACAATGGATACATTAACTGCATAATTACACCACAGGAAGGTAGGCAACCTTGAACCTCCCATGCATTGTTCCCATTCCAACCAAGCAAAAGACAAGCTTTTCGCTACATTACATTACATTACATTACTATCTCGCATCTGGGTAATATCAATCAGCAGATGCTGCTTAGCTGGACCTTCTCAGTGTGCAGTTTGTTGTGCCCTATGTGTGCTGGATGCACTCCCACAGCACATAGCAGATAGATTAATTTCCTCAAGCAATGACATAGTCAATATAAAAAATCCCCTCAATAATCTAAAGACTTTGTAGACATAGGCAACTGCCCTTTAGTTATTGAAATCATACTGTACATGCATCTTAAATTAATACCTGACCTTACACACAAGCCACTTATTATATTCCTAATAAACATCATCACTCATTTTAAACATTAGAAATGTGGTCATTTTCCTTCTAACAGGCTACATAGCAAATTGCAGTACAGTAAAGTGTATCACTTTTGTTTTGCTGTATGTAAGCCTTTGTTTATCAATGTAAATGTTACAACTGGTCCAACTTTAGCACCAGTGTGCACCCTTTGTAAAAATATATACCATTGCAGACTGGTATAGTGCACTTTACAAACCAGATCTAATGCAAATCGGTGAATGGATGGTGCATTTTCCACAATTGTTCCACCAGACCCATGAGAGGGAAATGTGGAGTAACATAAATTATACAACCGAAACAGACAGAGGAAATACAATATAAAACGAAATGTTTTCTTATATAAAAACCCCATTTTTAATTATTTATGTTTCATCATGGTTGGCAGGATTTTAAGCAATAGCTATGAATAAGCATTTGATTTGGATATTAGAACATTATCTTGATTGTATGAAATTACAATGATACAATTCACGAATGATTATCAACTGTTAGTAAAATAATAATATTTATTTTTCCATTTCCCCATTCGCTTTCATACCACTTGGAATAGGTTTACAACAAAGCTACCTCTGCTGAGTCCTGGGATTGCTTCCTGGGTTCAAGAATGGATTCAGTGGATTGAGGAAGGGATTGACCCACTAAGGTGATGTTGTGGCTGCAGATCCTGTTGCTGGTGTGTCACACAGGTCAATACCGGTGTTTGTGCAGTCACTGCTCACACCTGTTGTTTCGCTGTTAGCACTCTTGTAGAGGTGAGATGTGAAGTCGCATGGCTGGAGCAGAACCTGTGCTGTGCACCACATGTGATGTGCTTTCTTAAATATATCAGTGACAAACAAATACATTTTAAGTCCTTTTCTGCTTGTATTTCATCTTTTACAATTCATTAAAATGTCTAATGAATCATGTTTGCATATAAGATTGGGGGACTAACATTTAGCAGGTCTAACTCTCTCTGTGTTGCCCTGTTTTTCATTTGCCCACTCACATTCTAAAAAAAAACCCTCCCTCTACTCTGCCTCTGATTTACTCTTACCCTGATATTTTAGAAAATATAAGGCATGTGCGTTTGGGTAAGACACTGTTCTCCTCCCCCATATCACAACCATTGCTTTGCAAAGGCTTCAATAACACCCTAGAAAATAACATTATATTATACATTTAAAAAATACACCCTATTTGAGGAATATGTGGTATTATGTTGCTGATGAACAAAAACAGTAATGTGTTTTAGAATAAATTAACTGTTTTACATTGACGGGTGCATCTTTAAACCTGGTGTTTCTATGCTCTGTACTGTGCTCTGTATTAGGCATGTATGTCTTGGCTCAGTTCGTAAAGCTATAAGAGCTCCAGAAACTGCACATCTCTGTCCTCCTCACTCCTCAACAATATCTAGCCCTCTGAGGCCTCTGTGACAAACACTCACCTTGAGTGTTGAATCACACATCCCCGGGGCTGGCCGACTCTGCCTGATGAATTTTCTTGGGAAAGAAAGGAGGGGTTATCTCGGAGGTCACCCTAATGTGAGCGACATTCATCAAACCTCGCTCCAGAGGAAGCGGCTGAAATTGGAAAACGGAAAAGGTAGTGATTCTTTGAGGGTTGCCGGCAAAAAGGGGGACAGAATGGGAGAAAGGGGAACAAAACAAACAAACAGCTTTTACGCAGACAGAGGATAGCTAATGGATTGAAGATATGGCAAGTGGGCAGTGCATGTTTACATGTTGTAAACTGCAGTCAGCTCATTCATCACTGTGGGCTGAATATTTCCCTCGAGCAGCTTTTGCTTCAATTTGGTAGCAAGCACCTTCACTCACATAGGAATATACACATCCAACACACTGAAATGAATTAGTGTGTTCATTTAGAATTATACATGCATGCATGTCTGTAAGGGCACAGATGTATTCATCAATTTAACATATTTCCTTCATGTGATCATTCATCTTGTGAAGCATTTTTACATTTAGTATAAAATCTTTCTGTTCAGTTACATGTTTTTTATTCAGTGTAGGCATTGTGTTTTTCTACCTTCACAAATGAAAATGTGTATTGGTTGCATTTTACTTTTAGACTGTAGCTGTGCTCTACATGTGTAATGTTGACATGGTAGTGACTCTGTGTTCTCACTATTTATTTTTTATTTTTCTTTACTTGTTGTGGAAAGGTATGAATTTAAGTGTGAATACCCTGTGATGGGCAACCTGGTCGGGGCTTTCAATGGTTTCCACCCAACATATACTGGACATGAAGCAGGACCCTGAAATAGAATAAAGCATAGACACCTCTTAAGCCCCACGGACCCGGTTCCGGGGCCGAAATCGCGTCATTTGCAGGAAACAACGTCTAAGGAACCTTAATATTTAATAAACTATGAATATTTTATATCCATATAACGGGAAAAAACTAATTTAACTGATCTTTTTCATTTTTTTTTCTCCAAAAAAAACACACAATGCTAACAGTGACCCTCTGAATTAGCCACGAGTGAAAAATGCTAACCTGCACCGAAAATCACTCCTAGCTCCCTTATTACTTATCCTAGCTGCACATCCAACACATCGTTTATGATCGTAAAGACACATAATCTAACGGTGCCTCAACACTGAAAGATACAAACTCGCGACGTTATCAACAAAAACGTACATCAAAACATGTGGCGCTAGGTAGCCTAAAACGCTAACATGGCTTACCTAGGTCTTTGTCTGGTCTTCAATGGCCTTCAAACGATAAAAACGATGCTGTAGTTAATCCATAGGTTAATATCCAATGTGACTGTGTCCCCTTTGAAATGTTCTGATAATCTATAAGCAATAAAACTGCAATTCCGTTTTCAAATATCAGAGCAGGGATATTCCTACACTCTGAAGCAAGATTGCATGCGCAGAGAAACAACCTTTTTTTTAACATGAGTGTGTGCGGGACGATTTCCCTTCGATTATATTGGCTCTAGCGGTCAGGAAGAGATGTCACACGTCAAAATCGAACAAGGGGGAACAGAGATATGAAAATCCACCCAAATGGCCCCAGAAGAGGTTTTTTTTGCTAAATCTGTCTAAAAAGGTCAAATATCACTTGTTTTGCATCAATCTTGATACAGGGTATTTATTATATGTTGTACTTTGGATTACTAAAGCTTTTAGTCTGCTAACCCATCATCCAAGGTTAGTTTTCACTATAAGTACAACATATGTTTTGGACGGACACTATAATTTACAGTTTTTTACCATGTTCAATCTGAATTTTCTTTAAAATAAAAAACATCTATATAGATTCTGACTTTACTACATCCAACTCACAGGTTTATCATTACTTTGAAAAAAAGGTTATTAATGTAACCCTTTTAGAAGGGAATATATGGTCATTTGTTCTGGGAATGTCATTTTCGAGCCTGAAACCTTAAAAAAACAGGCTTTCAGATACAAAACAGAAAGCATGTGCACAAGAAAAATGGGCTTAAAAAAACATGTTTTTTTATTCATGTGCATTCTGTTTTAAATGTTTATGACTACATAGTGATTAGCTCTTGTTTAGTTCTCCTGTGAATGTGTGTTAACACCTGTGCCGCCTCACACCTATGCACCTAAGTGTTCAGTTGGCATCTGAGCTCTTTTTCTCACATGGGATCACAAACATATGAGACCACGTTCCAAATATCAAGCTGCAGCCCAGTTTTAGCCAATGGGGTTTCCCACAGGAATTATTCCTCCTACGAGCTTCATCACTTCCAACTTAATTGCATATTAATGCAATACTTACAAGCCCAAAACCAGTTAGGTATGTCAGGGGATGATCTACATTAAATATCTGCTAACACTGCAATCCAGAGGATACACTTAACTTGAGATAATTTGTGTTTGTCAAACTTGAAGCTTTCTCACAAAATTCACTATACTTGTATTTTGTTTAACATTTATCACTATAGACGTAAGAAGATCAATCAAGTTTGGAAAAACCAACAACAAAACTGGTTGTGTTAGCCGAAGGTGACAAAGACCATTGTATCACATTGAATCTGTGTGACAGGCAGGTGAAGAGCAGGATCTGTGAGAAACAAATGTAATTTAGAAAGGGTTGTATGAGGATTATTTGGGTTTGACGGCCATCTTGCCTCAGGGAAGGAAGTGCTAAATGTTCAAACGTTCAAGAGCACAGGCTGGAGTATAAAGCTGACACATAGCCTGCAGGAGTTTAGGTTAAAATGCAGCCTTGCTCACATGGCAGCTTAAAAAGGAAGAGCAGAGAACTGGAGCTGGAGAGCTAGGGATGAGCTTTTTGTTCTTGATGGGGTTCAAATGTGAATTACAGTAAGGAATATACGTGAAAAGCACCTGAAAAGTACACTTACTCTGCAGCACATTTATGAATGATTGATCACCTTTTTATTTTAAATTGGTATCCTTATAAGTTTGGAGTGTACAGCCCAAAGCTGCTATATTTATTTATTAAAACCGTGGATAGTCATAAAATATGTTTGAAATATTTTGACTTTAAAAACAATGAATAACTGTAAATAGTGTTTACCAGAGAATGCTCATGTATCCTTATAGTTTAAACCTTTTTCATTTATTAAGTAGATTTGTAAATGTTTTGTGCAGTAACTTACGAATAATACCCTCCCTTTTATTTTGTACTGTGGGATGTCCACATAACCTGAAATGTTTGCACATTCATTCATAATTTCCCTATACAGAACATATTTTTTATTTTACATAATTCTTAGTGTCTTGGTCCCACTTTGCTGATATAGAATATATTTATGAATGTGGAGGTCTTTAAAACATCTTCATAAGGAGAATATCTCATGTATAATATATCCAGTTTACACACAGCCCAGCACCAAATGTCCAGAGCTGACTCACTATACCTGAGCTAATACTGCACAGTGTGCTGTGTCAGATTCAGAGACTCCCATCCATTTAAGTAACATTAAGATAAAAACTGTTTTTTGGGGCTATGATTTAGATAATGGTTTTCTCTTTGTCGGGGCTTGTAAAGCTTTTCCAGTTTAATGTTGAAAAAAGAAAACCATTAATGTAAAGCTTGGTGTGCCCCATTTCTAAAGAGTCTGTTTTATTTGTGCACCCTTTAAAAGATTATCCCAACTGGAGATAACATTTGTGTTGCCTTAAACTAGTAACTGAAGATATGTCTTGACAAGATATCATTTTTCTATTAATACAATTATGTTTATTTGAAATTCCCAATAAACCACCTCCCTCTGGTTGTATTTTAAGTGACACAAAACTTCAGCTATCAAATGTCTTCTGATTGTCTGGATGGACTGTAAGAGGGAAAAAAAGGAAACAGAACCGGCTTATGATTAAAACCCATTTTCAGCAGAGGCTTAAAAGTGCAGCCCTGTTGGCTAAACATCCCTCTCTCATGTTTCTCCAAAGACAGCTCCTTTGGGGCTAAATGTAGGAAGTAGGTCATCCCTTTTTGGAGCGGCCATTTTCTGTGGCTACAGCAATAATTTTGTATGTACATAAAGTTGTTGGGTATTTCTATATTACTTTGTAAGAGTAAACCCCAGCTCGGTTCAAATATACCAAAACCCAGTGAACAAAGATAACAGGACTCGAGTTTCAAGTTTACTTGCTGCAAGGAGAATCAGCGAGTGACAGGTTATGTCAACTCCAAAACCAACTCTGCTCCTCTTCTCTCAGTGCAGTCTCTTTATTACAAAAATACAGTTACAAATCATGCATGAGGAAGTGTATGTAACCAACGGCTTTATTTGTCAATGGGAGTCTTGTGACTCGCAATCATGTGTGTGTGTGTGTGTATGGTCCACAGAAAAGGGGAACAGACTATTCTCTGTTCCTCTTTTCTGACTATGGTCTCTTTACAACATAAAATGACAACATATTATGAAAACACGTTTATCCTTCAATAAACTCTAACATTCCCTCCTGTTTTTCATAATTACTAGCTGGTTACAGTGTCTTTATTACTTTCAGAATTAATTCACTTGTTTTTGACATTTTCGAACCATTCGTCATATGACAGACAGTAACCTAGCTTTAAGTCTTACACATTGGAGGTTAGGTGAGTATATTCGTCCTTCTGAGAGGGGTCTGTGTCAGTATAGTCATCGTTATCTGTCTGTTGCAACATCGTATATTGGACAAGAGTGTTGGTAACTATTTTACCAACCATAGCTTTAACACATGGTATAATACAAGCCATAGCACAGCACACAAGGATGACAACACATATGATTGCAACAAATCCCATCACGAGCTTTTGAACCCAGCTCCCTGAGAGTAGCCAATTGAACCATCCGGTCTCAAGAGAGGCATGTCTGTCTTGGCCCATAGCTGTCTGTAGGGCTTTGAGAGTAGCCATTGCATCTGTCATGTTTTGGGAGTGGACATTGTCGGTGATATATGTACAACAGATTGTGTTCAAAAGGATACACGTACCTCCTACTGAGGCAGTGAGTAGATCAAGGGCCATGCGGTGCTGTAGCACCATGGTTCTGAGTGAGTCTAGTTCGAGGTTCTGTTGTTCGTTTACAACGATGGAATTATTTACAAACATGCCGAACCGGTAATCAAGGGTTTCGAGTCTCAACATGTTCTTCGCTACGCCTAAGGCAGGAGTCAATGCTAATATTACCTTTCCACTGGTGGACCAGTGTTTGAATTCATCAGGGACATCTTTTCCCCATACTGAATCATGTTTTTTGAAGGCAGGCATGGCATTTCTCCTCCTGCGGGTGTGGTTAAGGTGTGGTTCTATGTCTATCACGAAGGTGTGGTCGCTAACAAATATTGGTGCGCACGTGCCTGTCCAATTTATTGGCAGAACTGGATAAGCGTTGTTGCCACACAGCCACCATCCTCCTTGTACCCACCATGTACCATTAGATTGTTTGCTCAAATAGACTGGAGCCCCTTCGCCATTAACAAGTGTCTGGTTACAACCAGTGGTGTTTCCCATTGGTACAGAACCTTCTGTCTGACTGTAACACATAGGGTGTATAGCTTCATTATTTGGCATGACTACCTTTTGTCCTGTCATTTTACGTGGCACTGTCATGTTAAAGTTCACCCAAAATATCTTATTACAAGTGCCATTGCTTAAACCTGGGGCATATGGATTCACATCGTTGACTTTTATCCCTGAGTGCTGGTATCCTACACCTCCCATGGTAGCAAAACATTTAGCTTGTGATTTACTCATCCTTTTACCATACAGAGTTACTTGTCCAGTTGACCATGGCATGTGGGAACAAACATAACAATTTGAACGCCCTGTCTTTGTAACAAGTTGATGGACATAGGCATACCAGGCATTTGTCATCCTAGGTGAGCGTGCAGTTTTGTCGTTGTGGTTCCATGGGTCATCGTTGAGTAATGACCATTTTTTCTCTCGATGGACCTTTTTTTTTGTTGAGGATTCCTCACTCAATTGTCTTATAGTCATTAGCGTCAGACCCAGCAGGGTCACTACAAACAACACCTTTCCCAACATAGTCTATTTGTGATAGTGGTTCTGTTGTTTTCTTCACCGGGGTTGAGACCAGTATTTCCTAATGAAACACCGCCCTTTGTAGCCGGACTTCCACCACTTATCCATCGTTAAGTTGGAGAGGTATTATCTTTTTGCAGTGGCTCTGATGTATCCACGTAGTTCTTTCGGCGATTTTTAGTGCAGTCGGTGTTGTCAGCAGTACCGTGTAGGGACCGTCCCACCGTGGACAGTGCCAATGCTTCCTCTTAATCACCTTCACGAGGACCTGGTCACCAGTCTGCACTCGAGTGTCCTGCAAGGGAGTAGAAATGTCTGGCAGGTTATTTGTTCGAGCTATCTCATTGCTTCTGAAGAGTCTGCTCATCCATTCAGCTAATGTAGTCCCTGCCTCAGCATCATCCTCCTCCCTCACCTCGTCTGTGATTGGTAATCTGAATTGCCTTCCTGTTATGATCTCAAAGGGAGACAACCCTTTTGCCGTGGGCGTGATTCTCATGCATGTTTCTACCAGAGACACACATTCCACCCATGGTCTTCCTGTTTCCTCCATTGTTTTCCTTAGTCTTAACTTTACTGTTCCGTTTGTTCTTTCCACTAAGCCTGCACTCTGTGGATGATATGCACAATGGTTTTTTAATGTTATCCCCATATGTTCGGACAGTTTGGTAATAACCTGATTTACAAAATGAGACCCATTATCACTGTACAGTTTCTCTGGAATACCTCTGTTTGGTATTATTGTCTTGCATATGGCTTTTGCTACGGTAATAGCGTCTGCATGTTTTGCTGGGAATATTTCAACCCACTTTGAAAACGGACATATCATTACCAAACAGTATTTGTACCCTTGGCATGGTGTTAGTTCGATGAAGTCCATATGCATGTGTTGAAATGGGTATGTTGGTGGAGGGAACTTTCCTCTCTGTGGTCGCTCATTGCCTTGAGCATTGTGTCTGCAACATACTACACAGGCTCTACAAAAGTTTTTAGAAAATGTAATGTAGTTGTATGTATGGAAATGTTCATTTATTATTGTCACCATCCCTCCTGTTGAGACATGGCACGGCCCATGACTCAAATGAGCTGCTGTTTTGTAGAGACTAACAGGGAGTACTATCTTGTTGTTTATTCTGAATGTTCCCTCAGGGTCTGTGGTTGCTCCATCTGTCAACCATTTCTTCTTTTCTCTGTCGGGTGCGTTGTTCTGCATATCCCTTAATATCACAAGAGGTATTGGTTGTGAAACACTTTCCCCCTTCTGCAAGAGGATATGGAACCCATATTCGCCCATAGCTGCTAGCTTCGCTACCTTATCCGCGTGTGCATTGCCAAGTGTTACTGCATCCTTCCCACTGGTGTGCGCAGCGCATTTGCATATAGCAATGCTTTTCGGCAACAACACCGCTTTTAAAAGATCAGTCAGCAGCTGTGCATGGGTGACTGGTTTTCCTGTTGATGTTTTCATGCCCCTGCGGGCCCATTGGGCTGCAAATATATGTACTGTTGAGTGCGCATACTGGCTGTCTGTCCACATAGTCACATCTTTTCCAACCCCCGCTTTGCATGCTTCTGTAAGAGCTACTAATTCCGCTGCTTGTGCAGAATATGTGTGGGGGAGTCGGCCTGCTTTTATGACCTGTGAGTGTGATACAACTGCAAACCCTGTTTGATTTTGGCCTGTTATAGATTTAGAACAGGACCCATCCACAAACCATGTTTCGCCACTGAGTAGTTGTATGTCTTTCAAATCTGGTCTTGGTTTGCATGTTCTGTCAGTCTCTTCTTTACAACAGTGTGGTTCTCCATCTTCTGCTGTAGGTATTAATGTGGCTGGATTTAAGATATTACATCTTTTTATCACAATGTGTGGTTGTGACATTAGTGTAGCTGTCAGTGCCAAATAACGTGCAGGTGATAAGAAAGCCATTTTGGTGTCATGTAACAACATGGTGACTGCGTGTGGAACCATCAGTGTGAGTGGGTGGAACAAAACTATTTCTGCTGTACAATGTACCGCCATTGCTGCCGCACATACTGCTTGTACGCATACTGGTAATGCTTGTGCTACTGGGTCTAACCTTTTAGAGTAGTAAGCGACAGGCCTTAGTTTTGTGCCGTGTTTTTGTGCCAATACTGATGTCATAAACCCTTTTTTGCAGTCAACTGTTTGTACAAATGGTTTTTCATAGTCTGGTAATGCTAACACTGATGACCCTACGAGACACTGTTTAGTCCTTTCAAATGCAGCTTCTGCCTCTTGTGTCCATTCTATCTTGCCGGACATTTTCATGTCATTGTCTGAGTATATGCAATCTAGTAGGGGCTGAGTCATTCCTGCGTAGTCTGGAATCCATGCTCTGCAATAGTTAGTCAGCCCAAGGAATTGCATCATTTGTTTTTTTGTTGTTGGCTTTGGTGCGTTTAACACCGTCTGTTTCCTCTCTGAGTGTATGCGTCTCCCTTCTCGGTTTAAATTGTGGCCTAAAAAGATCACTTCCTCTTTCACAAACTGAAGTTTCTGTCTTGAAACCTTGTTTCCTGTTTTGGCCAAATGTGTCAATACTTGTAGTGTGACTTTTGTGCTTTCTTCCTGTGTGGGTGACGCAACAAGAATATCATCTACATATACCAAAATCTGCGATGTGTCAGGTATCTGTAATGTAGCCAAACAATTAGCTATTTCTCATGAAAAGATTGTTGGGCTATCCACATACCCCTGAGGTAATCTGGTGTATGTGTATTTTGTTCCTTCATGTGTGAACCCAAACCATCCTTGTGAGTCTTTTTCTACAGGAATGGAGAAAAAGGCATTGCTCAAGTCTATCACTGAGAACCATGCCATATTTGGCTTAAGGCCGTTCATTAACGTGTGTGGATCTGGTACTGTTGGGGCTGTGCTTTGTACAGCATCATTTACTGCTCTTAAGTCTTGAATCATTCTCCATGACTGCCCATCAGCCTTTTTTACTGGGAAGATGGGGGTATTGCATGATGCATCAGGGCACTCACGCAGGATCCCTGCTTTTAGCATTTCTTCAATTACAGGTTTGATGCCAACTTTTGCATCCTCTTTTAAGGGGTATTGTCTTATGTTAGGTCTGTAGTTAGTTTTTGGTCTAACGTGTACAGGTTTTGCGTTCACCATGCGACCTACATCACATTTTCCTTGTGACCATACGCATGGCGGCACCGTTTTCAGGACCTCTAAGGCCTCTTCACTTAGCATACATCATTGTTGTTCAGGGTCGTCTAGGTGGGCGCGTGGTGTCATCACTAGAGTAAACCCTAGAGTTTTGCGCTTTAACCCGCCTCCAGTTTGCCAACCGTTTTTGTCATCTGTCCATTTTGTTATCCTGTTACCTCTAGCCACTAATAAACCTAAGTCTCTCCATGAAGTCCCTGGGCCCCTAGCTACTGATATGTGTGGCGTGGAACCTGGTTCCATTATCAAGGCAGTGGTTGATGGGACCCTAGCGTCAATTACAACATCCCCGTGTTGGTTTGCATACATCGAGTGGAACACTACCCTCTGTGGTGTCAGTCGATGCACGAGCACATCATAGTCTTTGTCTGGGCCAGGGGTGTTCTTGTACTTTAGTGTAACGTGCAATGCGTCAGGTTTCATTACTTCTTGGCCATGTTGTGGGGTGAATAGTGTTAACAGGTGTTCACCTGTGTTTGTCACGTCAGGTTGTGGCATGTCTAGTGACCAGTAGTAGTTGGGGGTGTTTATGGATTTTTGAAGGAAGACCTGGTCTTCCACCTTTTCTCCGGGCCCTACTGCTCGCATTCCCCCTTTGACTGGTACTACACTGATTTTTAACATTTCCATGCCGTCTCTCCCTAGCAAATTGACAGGGCAGTTTGAGATGAACACAAATTTGAGGGATGCCTGGAGGCCTGACCTTCTATCTTCCATAAAAAGTGGCTTTGAAATCGACCTCTGATTTATGTGTCCATTTGCTGATTTTACAAACATAGTGCCAGTTGGTGGCCACATTCTTTGGACCTCTTTGTTCACTACTGATGAGTCTGCACCGCTGTCACATAAAAATTCAAATTTTTCCCCATTGATTTCGATTGTTCTGGTAGGTTTAATACTGTTGTCTGACAGATTCAGTAATACTTCAGAAAGGTCAATGTGATGTGTGTGGACGTCCTCTTCTTCCTTTTCTACGTCTAGTCAGTTGTCATAACTATGTAGGTTATGTGAAGGGGGGGGGCCATGTCTTTCGTCTTTGTACTGTCCCTTTTGTCCCCCTTCTTTTATCTGTGACATCTGTTCCTCACAGTCCCTCGCCATGTGCCCCTCCTTTCCGCACCTGTAGCAGAGGAATTTGCCTTCTGCGTTTCTGCCTCCTCCTCTGCCTCTGCCTGCTCCTTTTATGGGCTTGTTCAGCCCATAAAGCTGCGACTCGCAGTTGAGCTTCTAACTTCTTTCTTTTCTTGCCTTGTGTTGTTCCAGCTGTTTCTGCTCTCAATTTGTCGCTTAATTCTCTTACTGCTGTTTTCTCCAACTTTCCTCGGAAGCCGTACAGTTTATACCATTTGCTACAATAACTGGTGCTGCCATGACTATATATTTCCATATATCTCATGTCCCCTGTAGCGGCAGGCTTACTCCCATTGGACCCCATTATTCTAGCTTTGTGTTCCTACTGGACAACGTGCCGGTCAGAACCTAATTCCTAATTCACCACTAGTGTACTTCAACAGACCACAGAGTTTTTGTTATCACCGTTAGGTTTCCACTCTGTGCGCTGATTCCACCTGGTGACACTTTTACACACTACTTTCACTCAATCACTCATAAGTGTACCCAAAGGCACGTCAATTTCTACCTCCTTAAATGGTGGAGTAACCTTTCTCATAAGTGTACCCAAAGACACGTCAATCCTCCTTAAATGGCGGAGAAGCCTTTCTCTACCTCCTTAAATGGTGGAGAAACCATGTATATCAACTTTTATCTTACCCGTTATCTGTGGTCACTGGTCCGGTTGGATTCCGTCAATCGTGCCGAGGATGAGGGAGGTTGGACATATAATCACCGGCCCGGCCACGAATTCTGCGTCCCGGGTCTTTCTCGGGGTCGGCTGATGATCCCGGCTGTCGACAGACTTGCGGCGTGTCTTTTCCCTCCTCCTTCCCGTCACGATGTGTTGGATTCCGGCTCCGAAGGACCAATTAATGTTGGGTATTTCTATATTACTTTGTAAGAGTAAACCCCAGCTCGGTTCAAATATACCAAAACCCAGTGAACAAAGATAACAGGACTCGAGTTTCAAGTTTACTTGCTGCAAGGAGAATCAGCGAGTGACAGGTTATGTCAACTCCAAAACCAACTCTGCTCCTCTTCTCTCAGTGCAGTCTCTTTATTACAAAAATACAGTTACAAATCATGCATGAGGAAGTGTATGTAACCAACGGCTTTATTTGTCAATGGGAGTCTTGTGACTCGCAATCATGTGTGTGTGTGTGTGTATGGTCCACAGAAAAGGGGAACAGACTATTCTCTGTTCCTCTTTTCTGACTATGGTCTCTTTACAACATAAAATGACAACATATTATGAAAACACGTTTATCCTTCAATAAACTCTAACAAAAGTGCCGTATGTATAGGACAAATATCAACAATGTAAACACATACTGTAAAGAGCAGCAGCAGCTATTAACACCATGATAGTGTCAAGTACAACATAAAGGTGTCTTTATTTTTCATTGCACATTCATATCTCCACACACCACATTACAGAAGGTTGACAGGCCATGCAGACAATATAACTAAATACTTGATTGATTTTATTCTGATTTAATTCAGATGCGTTTTTCATAGAACTTTAAAATTCTGAAGTACAGGATGTAACGACAGCCAGTCTCCTCCACCAAATAAATTCAGGACAAACATAATCCAGAAATAGTGCAGTGAAAAAGAAAAATGTGCAAAAGTTGGTATTGCCCTGAAATCAGGATTTGTGATCAAACAGTCTCATTCTGCTTGGCTTTCCTATTCTTATTTTTAGTCAGAAACTGTGAACAGGTGTGAGTGGAGTCTCCATCAATCTTGGATGTATGATGGATGCAAAGAGGCAACATGAGCTTGTTGTGCAAAGTTAAGTTTACTTGGGGGCAGTTTGAGTGGAATTTGTTTTCCCAGATGTGGGACTGGGCAGATCCAGTGCACCTGCACATTTGTTTTAATAAAAGCGACTTCAATAATATAACCTTAAGGTGTTACATTTTCACTTTCACATGCAAATGTGAATGGTTTATGTAAGCCTTCCCTTTATAGTTAATTTGTTTATTTAATGTTTTAAAGAAATAACAAGCTCAGACCAGAAATATAGCAACGTTCTCAAAAACACAAATCTAAGAAACTGAAAGGTCATACCTTTACAGTCTCCAACAACGGTGACTCGCTCCCCTGTCTAATGTTTAAAATAAGGTACACTACAGATTTAAAAGAACATATCCATCTAACATTTATTTGTTGTTGTCTCAAAGAATCAAGCAAATGATAAACACTGTACTCAGCAATATAATCCAATACAACTACTGTATTCGGTAATTAACTTAAATAAAATGGTTAGGATTATTTTAATGAGGTAACAATTATTACAGGACTTTTGTATCCCACCGGATTTTGTGCATTGTGCAGGTTTTTCAAATGTCTTACACTTTTCATGAGCATACCACATTTGTCACAAACATTTATATGGTAAATAAGCATGTGCCAACACATTTATTTATTTGTTGATTGTAAAGTAAATAAAATGTATACGGTCAACCCTGTTACTCCCTCATAGTTTCCTCTCTGTTGTTTTGGGATTAAGGTAAATGTTTGGTTGCATCGTTTAACAATCAACTGGACATTGCTATAATGGAGATCAAACATAGTAAAAGTAAAATGTTTAAAAATAAACGTATAGGCAGACAAAATGTGTATATGAGAAGCACTGGCTGTGTTATCTCACATTTGTGTGGTTTTTCCTGAACAAAACAACAAAGACAATAGATCCAGCGGTGCTTTCTCATGCAGCTATTTTTCTACAAACATGAGCTTAATGCCATGAGCCATATGGGCTAATGTTTGCCAAAGGAAGTTGAGGAAAAAAGGAGAGGAGAGGAAATGTGGGTATCATATAATTACGTAACCCTGAGTAAAAACTGTTTTTCAAACCGGAGAGACGTGATGTAAGGATTACATAGTTATTGTTTATACGTCATATGAATGAAATGATTGCCATGATAATACAACAGGAGAATGTAATGGTGTTTGGCGATTAGGCCCCGGTTTGCAGGATAATCATTCAGGAGGGAAAGAACCGCTCCGATGAAATCCCCGGGGTCTAGACACTGGTGGTGGTGATGAGTAGGCAGCGACGTGCAGTCAGGGGAGGCAGGGGAGGCAGAGCCTCACCTGTCATACTCCAATGTAACGGAAAAACAACTAAAGAAAAACTAAATAGTAATAATAATAATAACATGTCTCCACTGATCTGTGTTGTAAGTGTGATTTCTGTATGATTCCAATCGCTTCTTATAGTCAAAATCAGCAAATTGGCCGAGCTCCGCTACAACTCCTACATGGGAGCGATGAGGAGTGAGGCAGGGACGAGCTCTGCCTCACGTAAGCCCACAGTAACTGGCTGGAGCGCGGGCACTAATGTAGCACGGGCACTTATTTTGTGAGCGCGCTCAAGCCAGTTACTTGTGTGGTGAGATGAGGCACAGATGAGCTCTGCCTCACCTCAGAATGCGTCACCCCTCAGAAACTGGCTGGAAAGCGGGCCCTAAGCGCATGCCTGCACCATCTCACTGTATGTCACCAATGTAATGTTTGTAGATCCCTTTATTACATTTATCCTCGCCATCCATAGTCTCTAAATAACTTATTTCACGTATATATGATATTTAGGCCCGCTGGTCTCATCATACAACGGCAATGAAAAAAGCACCAGGAGAGGCAGCCATAACCTCTGCCGCACTGAAGGGGGCGCACGTGAGCCCACAGGTTCTTGTTGCTACTGTTATTCTATGCAGAGACGGTAGACTAGACGCAAACAACAAGCTAGACTTTTGAAACTAGAGGAAGATAAGGAGGACTTTTACAAAAATGTAATGGAGATTGTTGTCCAGAAGGATAGCATGGACTGCATCTTCAAGTCAAGGTAAGACCACAATTGTAATGAACATGGGATCTTACTAAGAAAGAACAATCCAATATTTAGATTGTGGGTATCCTTTTGTTGAACAGTCTGTTTAAAATGAATCGAAGCATCAGACTAAAAAAGCTTTTGAAAATAACCGAACATTTCGATTAAGGTCAAAATATAATATTTGTAAATCTGACTCTGAAAGAGTCATGCTGAGACTCTGACTGCCGAAATCAGTGCCGGTCTTATCTGAAAACGACCTGCGGGTCGCCTGCCTGGCTAGCAGGGCTTGACTACGCCGCCCGACGGTCTAACGGCCCAACGTCCATGACACCGAAGTGTACGGTAGCCCGAAGCTACGACACCGAAGTGTACGGTGGCCCTCAGCCACGCCTGACTTCTTAGGATATATATTTTTTTCTTTACTCTTTCTTTATTTTTTCTTTGTTTTGTAACTGACACCGAAGTGTACGGTGGCCCAAAGCCACGACACCGAAGTGTACGGTGGCCCGAGTCCACGCCTGACTTCGCAGGATATATATTTTTCTTTTCCTTCTTTATTCTTTTCCTCTTTCTTTATTTCCTTTGTTTTGTAACTGACACCAAAGTGTACGGTGGCCCGAGTCCACGCCTGACTTCGCAGGATATATCTTTTTCTTTTCCTTCTTTACTCTTTTCCTCTTTCTTTATTTCCTTTGTTTTGTAACTGACACCAAAGTGTACGGTGGCCCGAGTCCACGCCTGACTTCGCAGGATATATCTTTTTCTTTTCCTTCTTTACTCTTTTCCTCTTTCTTTATTTCCTTTGTTTTGTAACTGACACCAAAGTGTACGGTGGCCCGAGTCCACGCCTGACTTCGCAGGATATATCTTTTTCTTTTCCTTCTTTACTCTTTTCCTCTTTCTTTATTTCCTTTATTTTGTAACTGACACCGAAGTGTACGGTGGCCCAACGTCCACGACACCGAAGTGTACGGTGGCCCGAAGCCACGACACCGAAGTGTACGGTGGCCCGAAGCCACGACACCGAAGTGTACGGTGGCCCGAGTCCACGCCTAACTTCGCAGGATATACATTTTACACTGACACATTTGAGCAAGGGCCTGGGATTTGGATACCTGCGTACAGGAGATGAAGCCCGTTACAGGTAGGTGCAGCGTGAGACGAGACATTGTTCCCTGTGGGCGGGGGCCCATGGACTAGGACAGGAATGCAGTTTGAAATCCGATACCATGATGAGACATGTATACGTGTTATGAACCACCACCAGTTATATGCATAGATACTGTGAGAGAATATTTTAATACGATCTGTGTATCTAGAGGTCCTCAGTCTTTCTGTAAAATGTTAATCACAAAGTTATGCTTTTTGGTAAACCGCATATATTCCTGCCTGTAATGTGATCCTGTGTAGCTTCTCAGGAAGACACAGGTCAAGAGGTCATCTGATATCCTGTGGGGGAGAAGCTTGGCTCATGTGGGTTTGCAATGCAACGAGTCTTTGTCTCGACATCTGGCATGCATTAAAGGAAAACCCGCGTGTTTTAGGGCCCTCCTCTTCTCATGTATAGATGTGTTCCTGGCTCCTTTGTCTTCAGAGTTTGCTGGTATCTTACATGAGAACTGTGATATACTGTGATCTCTCCGGCCGTACGAATTCTCAATAAATATCAGTGTATTGACTAAGGCGAATCCAGTTTCCCTCATTTCATGATTGGCTCAACATTGCTGCAAAGAAGTTTTTACTTCACAGATACCATAGTTAGGGTCTGAGAGATCTTTTGGAAGCCCGTACGGCGCTGATGTCCGGACGAATGAAGGTTGTGAAGGCGGAGGAGGACCACCGTCCTAGTTGTTGTAGGGATGAGGTAGAGAGACCTTGATTAGCAGCAGAGGTGGCTGCACCTATCCTGAAGGAATGCCCCGGGTATGATATGGGTGATAGGCCGGATTTAATGAGAACTTGCTTGAGGTAGAAATTGACGGGGCCATGACCCTGCGAACCACTCTCCCTGGAAGAAACCCCCAAAACCCATGGATGGGCGGCATCCGTGAAGAACCTCATTGAGTCAGAGGAACGCACAAGGCCATCGTAAAAGAAAGTAACTCCATTCCAGTGGGCGAGCAGGAGGGACCAGAACCGTAGGTCTGAGCGGCAGCCTTCGTCTAAGAAAACGCAGTCATGGAGGTTTTCGACCGCTGATGCTGCGTCCAGGAGGCGGGAGATGAACGAGCGCCCCTGGGGGATGACGTGCATGGCGAAGTCGAGGTGTCCGAGAAGGGAGAGCAACTGTTGTTTTGTGATAACTTGTTGCTCACAGTATGACTTGGTGATGTCCCGGATGCGCTGCAATTTGTTGGAGGGGAGAGACGCCTTCATGTCTATGGAGTCGAGGATGATGCCTAAGAACTCTAAGCGTGTGTCAGGACCTAACGTTTTCTCTTTGGAGAGAGGGACACCTCACTCTTGAAGCAGTGTTTAAGCTTGGCCAGTGAGATCCCTGAGCTGTCCTGTGGCGGGTTTATGGGGAGGAAGTCGTCCGGTAGGTGAAGGACGGAGGGGATTCTGACGATGTTCAGCAGGATCCAATAGAGCGCTTCCGAGAAGGAATTGAAGATGCGGGGGCTGCTTCTGCACCCGAAGGTCAGGCGAACGGCGAAGATAGAGTTTGGACTCCCACTTAATACCGAACAAATTCCACTGAGACGGATAAATGGGGATGATTTGAAGGCATCGGTAATGTCCGCTTTGGAGAGCCGAGCTCCGTGCCCTGTGAACTTGATCATCTTTATTGCATTATCCACTGAGGCATGGTGAAGGGAGAACTGATCTGGAGGGATGATGCTATTGACGCTGCATTATGGGCCGGAGCAGGGAGCGGACAGATCGAAAATCAGCCTTTTATTTGCGTGTGGCTATTCCGATGGGATTTGAACGGAACACTGAGAAGGGGGAGGAGCTAAAAGGACCGATTATATATCCTTTGAGAAGTTCTTTGTCGATGAGCTGGGAAACTATGTTGGGTTCTTTAGCGGCTGACTGTAAGTTTCTTGCTACGAAAGTCACTGTGGGAGATGGGAGGACCCCTACCCTGAAGCCTTGAGAGAGCCCTGACAGGAGATAGTCAACAAACACGGAATCTGGGTGAGTAGATAGCGCAGCTGCTAGCTGAGGATGTTAATGGGAGTGGAGGGGTGATATTCCAGAATGTTTTTTTTTTTTTTTTTTTATGTTTCTGGCGCAGAGCCACTGTGACGGCCCGTCCACACGGTGGCGTGCGTTACAGCTTCCAAACGCTTCTGCCCATTCACTTTGAATGGGGTGACGTCACTTTTAGCAGAACTGTATTTTGGGAAGCGACGTGGAGCGTTTGCTGGCGTTGCTCGCTTCAAAAAGTTGAGCAATGTTCAACTTTTGGCGCCTCGGCAGAAGCGTCAGCCAATGAAATCCCGTTTATGCAAATCTGCCAGTACAAGCGCTAGCCAATCAGACCGCGTGTATGCTGGGAGAGACTACGCAGGTAATTCCTCATATTCCAAAAATGTTAGGGAAAATTCATTATAGCGGTAGTGAATCACCCGGTGCAGTATGATCAGTCTCTGTTAATTTACCGGTATACAAACGAGAGGAGCGAGGCATGGAGGGAGGTGGCAGAGACAGTGGGTGAAACTGGTAGGTTTTCACCTGTTGGGGATTTTATTTTTTTCCAGTTTACTTCGTTTTAACATTGCTATTGCTTTGTGTGTCGGGGGCAAGAGATTCATGTGATTGGTTGTTGCTGCTGTGCGGACCAGTAGCGTAGGCAGAAATGTACTTTAGGGTGGGCCTGTAAAAATATAGGGTGGGCCAGATTTTTCTTTTGACGGGATCCTGGAGGGCTCGACTTCCTGCCCTTTTTTACCTCCGCGGCTGCGGCCTCGTCCTCGCCCTGCTCTCTGGGGAGCTGACTGGAGCTGCTGCCCCGGACTGGGGAGCTATGCTGGAGACCTGGTCCGAGAGCTCTCGCAGCTGCAGAGAGAGTGAGGCCTGGGGCTGTGGGAAAGCCCTGCTGCAGGAGCCGGGCGATGAGGAAGTCTGCCTCTGTTGATAAGCCGCTGTGGGGAGCCGAACCGGGATCGGAGACTTCCAGAGAAGGTTCGTGTTCCGAATTGTCCGAGTTGGACATCTTGAGATAGTTGTTTCTTACGGTTTTTCTCACGAGAAGGAGTATTGTAGTACTACCATTGCATGTGATCATCTGCAATGACAACTGACAGGGAGGAAGAGCAGGCATTTAAGGAATTTAGCATGTGCAGCAATTGGCTGCTGAGGGGTGACGCCCTCGTATTTAATGAGGGGGGAAGGGAGCCATAGAGTGACGTGTAAGTGACTCGTGTTAGGTCTTCCTTATTGAACTTGCGCTAAAGCTTTCATATGTCAACACAGCGTAATCAGATAATAACTGGGTAATGATGTATGTGAGATTTTCAAGACCCACTTGTCGATAGACTTGCAGTATATTGGGGAGTGTAAGGTTGTGTATAATGATACAGCATGTACAACAAACCAACTTCCACAGAGAAACAGTGCAATAACTGAAACCTGTGACTTTCTTTGCAAGCTAAAGCAAAGCAGGTTTACATACTGCACAGCACTTCACCCTTTCCCCACCTGCTGAGCTGACACTCAAGATGTCTCACTGAATATTCACTAAGTGCTAAGCCTGCCTCCACCGCCCCCCACCAGCAGGAAGCCTATAGGGACATTTCAGGATGTATGTTCGAAAAATTATCTTAGTTATTTGATGTATTTATGACTGGGTAAGGCAGCATTCACACCAAATCACATGTGGCGAAAACAACAGACTCACACTGCCCACACATGGGCAGTGTGAGTCTGGTGTTTTCGCCACATGGTGTTTGGGTTGTGGTGTTGGGGACCACAGGGCATACCAAATAAAACCAACAACACATGGGCCTGCAGTAAACTGTTGAAAGAAACTCGACTTTTGGAGAAACTGCCGTTGTCACACTGTGGTTGCCAATCATGTAACCGGCGATCCAGAGCCGTATGCTGCCACGAGGGACTACAGAGACATGAATCGACGTGGAGTTGCCTGGGGTAAATAGGGCATTTTTTAAGTGACACTGCACACCGCAGCACAAACCTGCTCTAATCGCTGCAACGGCTGATTTGGTGTGAATGCAGCCTCAGGCTGTGTATATACACATGCTGTGTTGGTTCAGCCAACAGTCATCACCTTTCTGACACAGGCCCGTAAATACTTCTTGTATGTGCATGACTTGTTAGGGTTGAGTGAAGTAGGCAGGACCCAAATGCAGAATAAACTGAAAAAATACCTTTATTTCAAGGTTTTAAGGAACAAACAGAACACTAACCCGTGAACACAGTCAAAGACAAACAATGAACCAACAATGACAGACAGAAACACCAGAACTTAAATACACACAAGACTAATCACACAAACAAGACACAGGTGAGGAGGGAGGAGAAAACACAGGTGCACCAGGTGAACACAATCGGGTAATCAGGTAGGAGGGAAAACAGACAGACAGCAACAGGCAAGACAGGGGGTGAACACTCTTCAAAAATAAAACATGAAACCAAAGACAGAAAAAGACAAGACAAAACACAACACAGACAGATCGTGACATGACTTCTGCATTAGATTGCATTATACTGTATGTAGTCTACAGTTGTTTAAGATATGATGTGGAACCACTGTAGCAGCCTATTAACCCATTTCCCAGAAGAGTATACAGATCAGCAGACTGACTTTGTGGTTGGTGAAAAGAGACATAATGGTTGAGTTCTTCAAAGGTAAAGGTTTGGTGCTTTGAGTGCATTACGTCAAATGCCACTTAGATTCACTGCACTGCTGTGATGACTGACAATGACTGATAGCAATCCAGGAAGAAAAAAAACCATACTCAATCATAGATAAGACTTATTTAACCCTTGTGTGGTGTTCGGGTCAAATTGACCCGATTTCCATTTTCAATGAATAAAAAAAAATATAAGGATATTTTCGTTCAACCTGAAACTCAATGGCCGGGGCTTATTTATTGTGAAGGACATGTGGAATTGTTTTTATTTTTTTTCCACTTATGAAAAAATGCCCACCCGCATTTATGTCCTTCATAAGAGGTTCGGGTCAATCTGACCTGGATACAATACTAGGACAGACAGACAGAGAAAAACACACGCACACACAAACTAAAGACACACACACACACACACACACACACACACACAATTGTATGCATAGAGAACCTGTTTGATCCTGTTTTCCCTTGATCTTTACCCTTTGTAGTGTGTACACAAAACTATCCTAGAACATTATAAACATTTTAGATCTTCCAGAAATGTATAAACATTTTACATGTTCTCGCACTGTCCCCCCTCGCACCTACACGCCGGAGGAGGGACTAAACAGAGACATAACCTCAGTGTAGTAACAGTGTAGTGCAGAACTACAATTATCTACCAACAAAATGGCCAAAACATATTCTGCTCAGAGCCGCTGAAGGACCCCCACAGCCAGCCGCAAGAAGACCCCCACAGTCAGCTTCTGGAAGACCCCCACAGCCAGCTGTGAGGTCTGTGGACCCTCAAAGGACTCCAAGACACAGACTACATGCAGCAACTGCAACAAGTAGATCTGTGCTATACACACAAAGAAGTTCTGTACATCATGTGTTTCCTAAACGGACCTGCCCATTGACTCACATGATGTTCTGCAGCGTCACTTCATCAATATATTTTTTCGGATATACTGTATTTTATGAATAGTGACTGTTAATTGTTTTTATTTGCTTTGTGTTTATATCTGTTCTATGTAATTTATATGGATGTTTCATTCCCTCTATATTTCACAGCCAAATACTTTTGGATGTGTGGTTCTTGTGTTTCAATAGCTGCTAAATTGCTTTATTTCCTTCAGGGCTTTGATTATTATATGACAGATTAAAAATAATAAACATTAATGAAAAAAATGTTCTTTTACATTTGTCCTAGAAAAACATGAGCAAAATGTAAACTTAGTTTTTATTACAGTGTATTTTTTTTTTAACATAAATTACATTTTTATCACAAAAAACGATGGACACTTCCATTGTTAAATTTGATCTAGCAAAGAGTATTTTCAAAAACGAATCATATATTTCATTTATATTGTTGGGGAATGAGTTAAAGACAATATACAGTATATAAGGAATTGTGCATGTTGAATTTAGTTCTGTATTTTTTTTAAACCCTGAAATATGTTATGGAAATCTAAAAACCCCAATACTGTAGAGTACAAGTCAAAGTGATCAAATCAAATAAATGGTGAATCAGACAGAGTTGTCTTTCTGGTGATGTTTATTCGATTCCTCAAACAAACATCAGATACAATAAAATATATATATATATTAGGGCCGGGACTTTAACGCGTTAATTAAGATGAATTAATTACACAAAAATTAACGCGTTAAAAAAATTAACGCATTTTAATCGCACTTATTTTTGCACCGCGGAACGTTTCTCACTGGATGAGTTTCAGGTGTACCGATTATACTGGAGCACCAACTAACGTTCATGACTTCAGACAACAACAAACCACAGTGAACAACAGTGGGAAATGTTGTTTTAAAAAACGGACGGATGGAAGCGTCGATAAGAGCACGGTTGTGTGCAAATTATGCAAAAAGGAATTCGCATATCACCGCAGCACATCAAGCCTCAAATATCACCTCAATGCAAAAACATATAGCAGCTAGCGTGGAAGCTAGCGTGGACGTTAGCCTCTTTTATCGCGTTCACACCAAAAAGAGCCGGTACTAAAATTAGTTCATGAGAACCTTTTTACCCCCACGAAAGTCCCTGCTAGAGAGCAGAGAGCTGCTAGAGAGCAGGGACTTTCGTACGGCTCTCTTGTGAGAAAAGAGCTATATTTCTGATTGGCTGGGCGGATTGCAAACCACGCCCCGTAAAACTCCCAAAAAGTTTTGTGAAGCCGCCATTTTATTATCCTCGCATTAGCATTATTAGCATTAGCATTATCCCAGCGCAGAAACGCAGAGAGACTAACTTATGAAAACACAAAATAAAACATGGGAGTGGTGGAGATGAGGAGGTGTCGGCATTCTGGCGATTTACTCGGAAGGCTTCAGTAGAAGCTGCTGGGACTCCCAGCAGCTTCTACTGAAGCCAGTCCCCAACTCCGGGGACTTCCGGCCGGGGACTTTGGGCGGCAGTATACGCCGTGAAGTGGTTTGCGGCCTGCCAGTAAATCCAAAGCAGAAGAAGAAGAAGTGACGTCAGCGGCTTCATTTGCCTAATCCTCCCCCAGGTTCAAAGAGTTCTCATGAACTAAATTCTCATGAACCTTTGTGGGAAAAGTACTGCGGTGTGAATGCGCCTAATGGTATACTAAAATCCATGTGAAAAAAATTGCTTCTCACTGTTCTCAGGTCAAATATTTATGTGATTAAAAATGCGATTAATTTCGATTAATTAATTACAAAGCCTCTAATTAATTAGATTAATTTTTTTAATCGAGTCCCGGCCCTAATATATATATAGACACAGGTCTCACAGAGTATAAAATATGTCTGCGCGAGTGTGCACAGTTCAATATGATAGCAAAGCTTATAAAGGGAGGAAAAGGGTGGGAAGGTAAGAAATCTTCACACGGTCACATTGTTATTAGACACCTGGCCTTGAGCTGTAGAAGTTCTCGTGTGACTTTGTGTGAGTCAACTCAGTAGCCAAAACAGCTCTGTGGCCTTGAAGTAGTGTAGATAGAGGCAAACAGCATATCTAACCAAATGAGAAGCATTTGGTTTAAACATATCAGGATATAATAAAATGTCCACTACATTCCCCCCTTTTGATCATACTTGATCAATAAAAAACAAATGACAGGATAGACTGATATAACACATCAATGAATACACTCCATCACTGGTTTAAGTAAACACATCACAAATATATCATAGAAAACTGGCTGTTTTGTGGAGGACAGACTCCAATATAATGTAAGCATAAGAGGAGAGTACACTCGATTCACATGATTATATTTATTATATTGTAGTGTCGGAATCAGACTCTTCTGATTCTAGCTGGTCTATCTCACTGTGGCGCAAAGGATTGTCTTGTAATGGAATAGCAGTATACTGAACGAAAGCTAAGGATACCAGGCTGGAAAAGCCTTTCTTCAGTATTGGGATAATCAAACAGGTACAACTGATTAATAGGCCGAAAATGATTATCAGGGGTGTAACTATCCTAGCCAGCCATGCTTGCCACCCCCCCCCCCCCCCCCCCGATGTAAGCCAGGCCCACCAGTCCCAGCCGCCTGCATTGGATATGTCATCCGCTTTCATGTCGGCTAACAAGTTGTTAAGATGCAGCACGGTGTCAGTGATGTTCTTGGTGGCGTCGGGAATGTAAGTGCAACAGTAGTCACCGATCACATGACACAGGCCACCCTTTGAGGCGAACAAAAGGTCAAGAGCAAATTGGTGCTGCATGAGCATATTCCTAGAGGCTATTATGAATGGGGCATGACCTGGAAGCCTTGCGTCGTCTCGTAAGTGAGGTTCTCTAGCCGAACGTGTAAGGTATCTATGTTATGGGCTTTTTACCTTGTGGTGTTCGTGGTGTTGGAACTCTGGGTAATGATGTGTCGTGTACATTAAGGACATGAGGACCGTGACTGCTGGATTCAAATCCACTAGAGTGCATGTACCTATCCAGAGGGGAGCCAGCATCTGATAGAGCTTGTCGCCGCACAACCAAACGTAATCTTGTGGCGCGCTAAACCCAGCATCACTGGGCCAGGCCAGTTGGAGGGAAGTATGGTTAACATCAGGGAATGCTACGTTAGAAAGGATTCTTCCAGGGACACTGAATATGCAATACGAGCTATTGTAAACACCGTAACTGCACGTATTCTGTAGGATACGAGTACAACCAGTAGTAGTACCTAGGGAAAAATAAGGTGGTGTAAGAGACGTTTTGTGGTATACTCTCTGGATACAAATGCTGTGTTTCATCCCTCTCAAATGGCTGGGGTGCACATGGCTGACCGGTTGGTACTTTGCGTATGTGGTATCAACCGTATATGCACGCAAAAGGGAGTTAGACTTATTACTGCATGGTGGGGGAAGCTGCCTGGCATAACGCCACTCGGTTACGCGGTCTTCCCCCTTGATGGGCCTTGTCAGAGCCATAAACGCACAGAGGTGTTCAACCTGGGTCAGAGAGCGCGGACGAACTGGCACTGACATTGATGAGTCCTGGGGAAAAAGGGTGCATGCATAACATGAACCATTTTGTCCTGCGGCCTGCAAGAATGATCTCAGAGTGTGCCACCAAACGTTACCGGTGATCCCATTACTGGTCTGAACCACATCAATGTTGTTATGGTCGTTATTGCCTATGTATAGGTTACGTTTTAGAAGTGTAGATGTACCTATGATGTACCTATGAATGTCAATGTTTGTGTCAACGGCTGTTTATCCTTTTTGGGGGTCTGAGGTTTGGGCGCGATGTCTATGTAAAATGTGCCACACGGGTCGGTGCCGGATACATACATACATACAACATAATAACCCCCGTCTGATCTCTGGGCAGCCTGTAGTTGCAACAGGACAACGGGGCTCGATGAATTGACTTTGGAGATAGACAATCTCCCTTTGATGTTTGTTTTGTCGTCCCATAGGGTATAACACCAATCGGTGTATGCGGTGGTCCATAAAACAAAAGCCCAGCCCCCCGAGCAGTGATTGGCGGTTTGACCAAAACTGCCTTCGACATAGCATATGTAGGCGTCCGCCCACCCCAGTTTCTTAGGGTCGGAGCAATGCATGTAGTCACACGGGTCTAACTGCACTGTGCTATCTTCCCCATCCCTTAGAGTAATGTTACCAATCCCTGTCTTGATCAGCCCCTCTTCCCATGTGGTTCGCCCTGCTCTCCCCATGTACCTCTTAGATACCTCGATTTTGGCTGACCTGCTGTGTGCTGACCATGGATACATAAAATATAGAACTAGTCCTAACACAACTATCATGGCAAGTATGCAGAGGAACCATTTTTTTATTGTCCAGGCTCTCCAGTAGTATTGCTCACGGTTGCATTGTCGTTTTCCCAGGCGAGCCGTCATCACGAGGTGGGAATGCTCCATGGGGTGTGTGTGTGTATTCCCTCGGTTGATTTTGTGACACGGACAGTCAGACTCCGCACACCGGTAACACAAACGAGGAACCAGAGAGCATATGGAACCGCTCAGCTGGCACTCGCTCGTGATACCTTGTGTGTAGTGTGTTTTAGTGTATGTAGTGCAAGTGTGGTGCAAGTTGGTGATTAGGACACATCACTTGTTGTCATCTACTTCTGTTGGTGATTAGGACACATCACTTGTTGTCATATACTTCTGTTGTGACTAGGACACGTCACTTGTTGTCATCTGTTGGTGACTAGGACACGTCACTTGTTGTCATCTGTTGGTGACTAGGACACGTCACTTGTTGTCATGTGCTTCTGTTTCCCCTTTCCTGTGACTACGACCTTGCAGTGGCTGGCGTGGACCCACGTAGCTCTCTCGGCGACCTTTACCGCTGTCTGGGTGACCAGAAGCAGGTAGGGGCCAACGATTGGATTTCCAGCTCTTTCTCCGGAAATCCTTGACCAGCACGAAGTCGCCGGGTTGGAGATGGTTAAGTGGACCAGTGGCAGTCGCTAAAGTGGATGACAGGTTAACATACAACATAGCAACATAGCATCCTCACACAAAGTTGTTGAGGGAAGAGGACATCCTGGAGCCTTGAGTCCAATCTGTGGAGGAGCCCCAAAAAGGATTTCAAATGGCTGAGTTGGCTCCGTGTTCGTTCCCACATCCGCATGTACATCAGCACAATGGACAGAGCTTGTGTCCATGACAGACCTGTGTCTGCACAGCATTTTGCTAGTTTGTTTTTGATTGTGCCGTTCCCTCTTTAGCAAAATGTGAACCGTTGTTCTAATTTAAGATGTTCTCTGATGGGCTAAACTCAATGAAATCCAGCATTAGGTGCTCAAATGAATTTTGCATAATGCAAATTAGGCATGCTTCACCCCCCTTGTGAACCACTCCTGATTTATAGCCTCTAACATCTGATTTATAGCCTCTAACATCCCCCCTTTTGACACATTGTCCAACCCATGTGTCAAAAACAGCCCCAACAGCCTTCCACCGAGCCTTCTCAACTGGTGTAGCTAGCTGCTGAAGTGACGACATGTTGTCAGTGAAGGAGGAGACAGGGATTCTAACAAATGAGTGTAAGGTGCGTGAGGTGCGAGAGGAATCAGACTCTTCCTTTGCGGCTGAGTCAGCAGCTAAATTAGCAGACCCAATTTCTTAGGGAAACTGGGTCTGTACTGCTTGCAGAAATTGTCTACACTTCCAAATAGCCACAAAATCGTGCACTACCCCAAAAGCATAGCGTGAGTCAGTGTAAATAGTCACGGTTTTGTCTTCTGCAAACGTGCAGGCTTCAGTTAGTGCGATGAGCTCTGCTGCTTGTTATGAGAGGTGACATGGGATTGGTCCGGAACGGAGTACAGCAGAATCTGAAACAACAGGAAAAACCCCACCCGATTAGTGCCCCCTTGGTCGCGAGAGGCAGACCCATCAACATACAAAATGAGGTCAGCGTTGGTCAGAGGAACGTCTTTTAAGTCCGGTCTAGGTGTGCACACAGTTTTGTTCGTCACCTTCAGGCAAAGGTCAATAAGAGGGTTCTTACACCTTTTCCAAAATCAAATTCAAGCACTTTTCAAGCATCTTACAGCTGTTGTAAATTACATATTTATATGCACATACTCAAGTGAGTATTTCCCTACCTCACATTAACTCAGATGTTCTTTATGCTATAAACAACCAAATGTGTGTTTCGTGATAGCATTCTACACGAGGATGAAAAATTAAAGAAAAGAAAACTAAGTTTAATATTAATATCAAAATGAGTGATCTGTACATCTAAAAACCCAATTCAAGCGACTTTTCACCTCCACTTAATTAAATGCACTGGTTGCAAGATAAAAATGTGAGTTAATTGATTTAGATAAAGTTCAAGTTGCAACATTAATTTATAAGTTGTGTTGACGTAATAATGTTGGTAATTACATCAACTTAATATTGTGTCATTTGAACTCTGATTTCTGCATTAATTGATTTCAAACTAAATTCAAGTTGAGGTATTGTAATGCAATTGGCTTGATAACTTAATTGTTCTTTAAAGGCAAAAACATGAATAAGCTAAGAGAAAAACCCTATTGAATACAATATTATTTGGAGCAACTTAATTTACAAATGGCTGTCAACCTAAAAACATCTGTCCATGTTCAACATGTAATTAAGTATACACAACTTAAGATTACCTTTAAATCATACGGTAAAACAAGTTGGAACTTTTAGAGTAATCAACTTAAAAACTTGTGTTTATGTTACCAATTATTAAGTAAGTGGTAATTGAAAACACCTGATTGTAGAGGAAACGCCTTTTCCCCTAACTCAAATAACTTTGTTGCTTTAACAAAATTTCATTAGAAGTTGTCTTAACTCAATAACCATCGATGCAACCTATTGCCTTGATTCTCTTTGTTAAGCCAAGCATTTGTTTTTAGAGTGTACGTAGACTGGGCCTCCCATATGACCTGGCTGAGCTGATATAAAAACAATCAGCCAAATAACTTCTCAAAACATCATTGATTACTATTTTTGAGGTACTTTTAGGTTGGCAGTAAACATAAGTTAGAGGTACATGGTGTACTTTTCCTTCACTACAAGTATTTAATACCTTTAGTTACTTCATAGATGTGGATGAATGATGTGAAATATAATCAAGTGATATAATCAGATTTTAGTTCCACCTGGAGTAAATCCACCAGCTACCCTGAAGAATACAAAGTCATTCAAACTAGCTGCACCTTTACCAGCTTTGAGAACACTTTCATGATCAATCATTATAAAACATATCATATATATTATTCTGAAATGGACCAATCTGCACAATGAATACTTTTACCGTATTATATTTTGATAATACTTTACTACTTCTTCTTGAGGAACATTTTGAATGCAGGACCTTTACTGTACCACTCTGGTACTTCTACTTTTACTCAAGTAAAAGATCTGAGTACTTATTCCACCTCTGGTAGTGTATTAGTCTGAATTCTAGCTACAAAATCACGCAGAGTTGGAAAATATAGCCTCACAATGGTAACAAGTGGAAAATAATATTTACCAATGTGTACAATGATTTGTAGGTAATTTTGACTACTCAAAACACCTGACTTATACAAAGGAAGACTGTGTTCATTCTACAATTACATGGGATTAAAGCAACATGTAGTTTTATTTGTATAATACTTCCATTTTGTATAAAAGACAGTTTGTTTTCATCTGTTTTCGAATAAACAAAGTCTTGGCTTTCAGAATATTAAACTTGTTTCGGCAAATTCAGATGATAAATACAACTTTGAAGCTTGTAACGGCATAATTACAAGCAGAGAACGGACTAATGTAACATCACAGCAAGCATAACAACAGCCGTGTGTTATGAACACATACGCCAAAATGTCATCATCTGTCGCTTAGTGTTTTCCCCTCTCCTGAAATGACATGACCCAAAAATGTAACTGTTCTTTGTACATATTGGAGTTTAGACAAACTAGCCTTCTGGCCTTCGGCTGTGAGGTATTTTAACAAGGAAATGGTATCAGCTCCACACTGTTCTGCTGTGGGTGCGCAAATCATGAGGTCATCAAACTGGCCTTGTATGAGAGCGGTGCCTTTAGAAACTTGGAGAGAGGCCAACCTTGTACACAATGCCTGGTTGTACACAGTAGCCTTGACACAAACGTGTGAATCTGTAAGGTTTACCCTTATATTCAAATGTGAACAAAATTGACTGTCTTTGTGTACAGGAACACTGAAAAATGCATTTGAGAGATCTTATGACAGTAAAAAAATGCTGCAGAGGCTGGAACTTAGGAAAGAATCAGATAAGGACTTGGGACGAGCGGGCATAGCTGCATAGCATTTACAGCTGTAAATCCTGGACAAATCTCCACTCGTCAGGAGGTTTTGTCTCTGATCTTTTTGACAGGAAACACTGGAGTACGTACCGGAATCGTTACATGGAATAATGACCCCTTGTTTAAACAGAGAGGTAAACACTGGCTGAATGCCATCAACAGCTTCACGTTTCAATGGGTACAGGGGTTGATTTGAACGGAACGTGGACATCAAACATACGTCATATCTGTGAGCTGCCCAGAGTGAGTATGGCACATCTGAAAGCGCGGCAGGAAGCTCAGAGATATGAGAATTACCTCATCATCCTCAACCAACAGCAATGTGCACAGAACGGCTACGTTTGTGCACATTTTCATCTTATACATGTCACCTGACATATAGTACATAACATATTCTGTGTGTGTAGATGTCCAATCAGTGACTGACTCCAAATCTTTAACGATTAGACCCAAATCCCTCTATCTCTCAGTGGGCCCCCTGGCTAGTGAAATGTGTGGACCGCCCCTGGGATTTGACACAGTTTGTGTTGTGTGGGTGTGCAACAGGAACCAGCTGTGCAGCGAACTCCAAGCATAGTTTTAAGCATGAGCTCCTCATTCACACATTCTAACAGAAAACTCTCATCATTCCCGGTCAGGGAACCACATTTACACGGATCATCAACAACGTTAGCACGTATAATGCAAATGAGAAGCCTCCATGAACACAGCAGGTGGAAAAACACGTTGATCAGTCACCCCGCAACAACACCTGAGAATCAGGATATGTCAGCAGCCATTTAATACACATTCACACAGTTCTTTATCATCAAATGCCAGTTTTTGAACCATCGTAGGAGATGGCTGCCGGACTTTAAACCCCTCATTTGTGGAATAAATGAGATCTAAGCCGAACCGGAGTTTCAGATCTCTGCCCAGTAAATTTATTAGGCAGACGGAGGATAAAATAAACTGTTTTTTTACTGATGTGGGAAATGGATTGACTATCATCACCGTTATCTCTACTGTGAAGTGATACAAAAACTTCTCCTTTACAGTCACCCCAGCCGCTCCTATTGAGTGCATAAATCTACCACTAAATTTGCAATCAGGCAAATCTGCCCTTTTTACTATAGAACATCAACACCCATGATAGCTAAAGTTAGTGTGGGACATTTCTCAAATGCTGTTTCACTGTCATATTTAAAATATGTACCCTCTTTAACCACAGGCATGTCTTCTACATTTTCCAATTACTCAATAGCATGATGTGTGTGTGTGTATTCACTTCCCTGGTTCGATGATGCTGGCTGAATTTCCGTCTCGCTCGATCGGGTCCCCTCCTCCCCATCTGGTGTAGGTCAGTCTGATTGTGAATGGCCCCGTCCTTGCTGTCCCCCTCTCTGCCTCCACTCGCCAGTGTTCTGTGAGCAGTCCCATAATCCCATGTTCAACACTGCCAGACTTGAAACATCTTTCGTCAAATGAAGGTCTTGCTTCTCGTCTTCTGCCTCGGAAAACCTCTTCTGCCTCTCCCTCGGTATTGTGACCGGCCAGCATTCTGCGTAGATTGCGCTGTGTTTGTGAGTCCGTTGAGAAAGGCATTAATGAGGTGTGTTGCCCAAACACTTGCTTGGGCTTGGGTTTGTTTATCCCGCTGTTGTCCCCATCTACTTGGGGCTGATGGGGGTGGCGAGCTTGGAGTTGATGGACTGCATGGCTGGGGCTTGTAGTGGCGGTGGAGGTGGTTGAGGTGGGCCAGCCGGATTGCCAGGGTTGTACCCCGGGGGAGGGAAAGGATACCCAGTCGAGGAGAGGTCATTCAGGCCTGCAATGGAAGAACACAGAGATGTCTGGGGTTTACATGGTTTTGGAAATAATTTATTTTCCTTCTTTTCTTCACATTCATCTTCAACCTTAATATTTTCTTTAATGCCCCAAGGCCAACTGCCTTCTTTCACGGCATTCTGCTTAATCCTCCCAGTATTTATTATAAACACTTTCTGTGAGTGTCCAGTTTTCTATATAAGTATTTTACTTTAACTTTATTTTTATTTCTACTTCTTGTAATTTATTCTTTAGGTTCTTGATTTTTAATTTACTCAAAAAAACCTCCCTTTGGAAATCCGAACATTTCCGTCCATATATTTAATTTAGACAGACTGTCCTCACCATATTTTACTCTCATGACGTCTACAATCGGGCCCTCAGGAGGGTGTACAAGCCCCCTACTTTGCCTTGTTCCCATGACAAAGTCTAGATGTTACCAAGCCACCCCTGACAAAACAAGGGGTGTTTAAACACCTTTCTTTTTTTTCATCCGTCGATGATGTGATATTTGTTTCTCAGTACAAATCACGCAAAAACTGATCGTAAACCCACGATCTACGACGGGATAAACCCTATGTGATATTTGTTTCTCAGTACAAATCACGCAAAAACTGATCGTAAACCCACGATCTACGACGGGATAAACCCTATCTTCGAGCAGTCCCTCTCATAAATGTCATGGAGTTTTAATTACGTTTAACTTTAAACAATTTAGACACTGTACATCTCACCCAGTATTGGAAAGCCTTTTTAAGTCCGTTTGATCTCGTGAAGTCAATCAGTTCCACCCCCGCCACTGGTCCTCTCGTCCCGTACTGTTTTTGTCGCGGGGTAGAGGGAATCTGAGGATCCTGGAGCTACCAACCAGCGTTCGTAGGTGTTCCCAATCGAACTTGCAGAGACCCTGCTCGCAGCGCCAATTGTTATGGAAATCTAAAAACCCCAATACTGTAGAGTACAAGTCAAAGTGATCAAATCAAATAAATGGTGAATCAGACAGAGTTGTCTTTCTGGTGATGTTTATTCGATTCCTCAAACAAACATCAGATACAATAAAATATATATATATATATATAGACACAGGTCTCACAGAGTATAAAATATGTCTGCGCGAGTGTGCACAGTTCAATATGATAGCAAAGCTTATAAAGGGAGGAAAAGGGTGGGAAGGTAAGAAATCTTCACACGGTCACATTGTTATTAGACACCTGGCCTTGAGCTGTAGAAGTTCTCGTGTGACTTTGTGTGAGTCAACTCAGTAGCCAAAACAGCTCTGTGGCCTTGAAGTAGTGTAGATAGAGGCAAACAGCATATCTAACCAAATGAGAAGCATTTGGTTTAAACATATCAGGATATAATAAAATGTCCACTACAATGTCCCGGGTCAATTTGACCCGAACATTACCAAAGGGTGCTAAATGTGAACATAACACAAGGGTTAAAGACAATAAATACATCTTCTTGAATTTTGATTGAACTGAAGCTTTAAAAAAGTTAGAAATTCTGTAGCTGTAAACTGCTGCACACTCCTTTCAAAACAAAATGCTTATAAGTTCAGTTCACAGCAGTACAGCAGCAGTTGTCGGCCCTACAGTGTGTGTTGATGTCAAATTAAAAATTAACGTAGCCCTTCAAAACCCTGCATCAACTACAGTCCTACAGCTAGTGTACTTTCTCGAAAGTATTTATTTATTGCTCCACAGAAAAATGAAGGTACATTGAAAACACAATATGTATTTGACAAGTGGATCATAGTTTAAACAATAATTGGATTTGTCTATTAGGACATAAGCAACTGTAGCAGACTCAAAGTACTATAGGATATTTTTGTTTCTCAAAATGAAAAATGCAAGATGTGAATCTTACCTTCTGTCTTTCCTTTTTTATATATCCTGAGCATTGAAACTTGTGAGGTTGGCAGGTAGAAGATAGCATGACCTCAGGTTCTCAGCCATGGCATAAATCTTGACCTCTCCTGAAGCAGCAGGGATGTAGGGTCACAGTGGGCCTGGGTCATCATCACAGAGAGATGTCAAGGGCCATAAGGGACACTTACCCTAATACCCTCACTCTCCCCTTCCACCCTCTAGGTGCTCTTCAGATTGATTTGTATCTGCGAGGTGAAAGCAATATAATAAGTTCAGCAAAGGCCCACTTCTGGCAGGCTGACTATGGCACAGATATGCAGGTTACATTCCAGTGTACTTTTTACAAAATACACAACGCTGCCAGCATCACTGCATATGTGTAAGGATGTTCACTCGTATAGCCTCATATTTGTTCTCTCAGAGGTGCTCGTTGTATGAATAAGTTGAATTGAATATTGAATAAAACATTAACATAAAGTAAAGCATTGATTTGCATCTATTTTTCTCACAATACTTTCTGGGAACAGTGCATTGCAGTTTGCATGAAAATCCTCAAGAATATGTCACCATCCACATGGATGAAAGACAGTTAAAATGTGTCACAGCAGGTTTAAAAATTACATACAAAGAGTGTGTTTGTCCAGAGTGAATTAAGTACAACATTGCTTCTTTGTCAAATTATTTGACAATGTGTATTGAGACTGGTAAGTCTAAGCAACAATCCGAGTGGAGCAACTTCCTGTAAACAAGTGTAACTACTGCAAACCCTCTATGATAAGATAGAAAGTATTGGTTGTACTTGTTTTCCTTACAGATGCTCCTCACTGGAGAGAGAGTATTGACAATTAGTCAAACTGTAGTTTTGATTAAGTGGTTCTAGTCAGTCAATCTTTCATTCCTCCCACTCAGTGATCCAGTGTACAGGCTTCATGGACCGAGCATAATAACATTTATAGCCAAAGCGTTCCATTACTGTCTTCAAGTATTTTTCATTCATTAGATAGCAGCCATAAGATTGGTAAAAATCAAATGAGAAGTGATGCCTTGAACAAACCTTGGGCATAAAATATGAAGAAACTGCAACATTTGAGTTACAAATAACTGTCTCTCTCTTCAACAATTTCAAATAAAATGTGTTTCGCATTTTTGTGTTGTTTTTTTACTCTTGAACATTGAAACCCTGCAGTGCATTCAGGCCCTTTGGATATGTATTGAAATGCTGCGAGACCTTCTTTCCAGTTTTTCCCACTTTGTAACAGTGAACAACAAAAACCTTTGAGCGGTCTACAATGACAGAGAAGAGACTGTCAAGTTTGGCTGTACTCAGCATTGAATCAAAACGCATTAAAGCTTTGGATCTTAATAATTTTGTGAGGCGTTTTGCTGAACAACATGGTAATCGCCGCATTCAGCTGTAATAGACATGCCAACTTGATGCTCTGCTCACGGATGAGCATACAAAACTGTTAAGAAGATGACCTTACGTGTGTACATCTATTTTTTGCTTTGTGGGGGCGTCTGCCCCCAAAAAACAGTTTTAAGTCCTGCGAAAGTCAAATAAGACGGTGTGTAAAACTACACTGCCCAGCCAAAAAAAAGTAACCACTTTGATTTAACTAGGCCAGTAGGTAAGGACATTCCACTGGATAAGAACTGCAGCGATGTATACTGTATGTTTTAGCTGAATACACGCTTTTTAACCCTAATGGATGCAGTTAGTCACTTCTTTAATGTTTGTTCTTTCTGATGTAAAGTCAACGTTGTAACTGTTTGCAGTAAAGTCGTTGGGCGCTGAACTGTTCTTTTGATTCTTTTGAATTTTGATATAGTAAATACTTGTCTTTCAAATTTGAAGGAGGGTGAGCAAGCATCTTGAGGAACATTCATCATTAACTCCTCCAAAATATATAGTTTATTTAATAATAAGACTGAAAATGTGAATCATAAAAGTGACAGCTGATAGGAATGATATGATTGTTAATATTATCATATTAATTCAGACAAACATCAATGAGACATTTAATTAATGTATGTATTGCAGCTGTCTGCATATATTTGGTACCCCTGCTGGTCTAAGAGTGAAACAAACTCATTCAGTTATTGTTGATTTAAAATTCATTAAATGATGTCTGCCACCTTATACATTTATATTTAAGGATTTACTGTTGTGCCACAATAATATCACCTATTGTTATTGAGTTAAAATATTAACATTGTGGATTTCCAAGTTAACATTGATTGATATGACTGCGATTAAATCAGCATATACTTCTTCCAGGGGATGCCACCCCTCAGAATCTCCTGCCACCCTCTTGCCACCCCATGAATATTGTTCTAGATCTGCCCCTGCATAAATCCCATGGTTGCACAATTTCTATTTGGGAGGAACCGAAAAAAACAACTAGCGGCGTTTTATACTTTGTTATGCAGATAGAATAGACTCACAGCTAACGAAAATCATAACTAATTTAACTTGTATATTTAATTGTGTTTGCATAGGAACCAATGTCTCACTGTGTCAACAACTTACTGCTTAAAATGTTAATTAAACAGTATTATAAATAAATGTATAGTTGTAAAAAATGGAATACATGCATATACTTTTATTTTGTTTAATTTATTGTTCATGTTTAAGCTAGAAATACTTCAGACTTTAATTATTCAGTGTAAGAGTTCCTCCAGGTGTATCTCAGCCCAGTAACCTTAAATACATCTCCAGGCTACATATCCATTTATCAATTACTGAAGAGCTTTTCAGGAGTCTAACATTGACCTCTAAGAATAATTGCATTTGTTCATGACAATCCTTGTTACTCATTTAGAGCATTAATACTGTCCACCCACTTTAGCTCTCTGGACAGAGAAGCTATTTTAGCTACATTCATAAATGAGAAATGACCTCAGTATCTGATTTGATTTGTTGGTTTGAGAGTTGGACACTCTGGAATTAGTATACATTATGTTTGGACTGTGCAATGTTGATAAAGCTTATAAATAATATCCATAGCCTACATGAGAAGGCATACATGGGGGGCAAAGGGGCTTTAATGCAAACTAGTAAAATGATATGCTCTGCAAAATCTTTGAAGCGCTTACTGTCATGAGTTCATGTTAATCCTCATATCTTCTTGCCGTATTAAATATGTTTTATTTAAATATCATAATAACTGGTAATATTGCTCAAAGGTGAACATTTGCACCAGCATTTGCAAAATAGTAGGCACTGCCACATACTGTACACACACAAGAACACTCACTTGAAAAACGTTTAGACGCTTCTATGAACTAAAACTAAAACTACCTGTGCAGTAGTCATACCAGGATATAACAAGTGTCGTGCGTAATTCTAATATATATTAATAATTCCTTAATAACCTGCTTTTTATTTATCTATCTATCTATATATATATATATATATATATATATATATATATATATTAGGGCCGGGACTTTAACGCGTTAATTAAGATGAATTAATTACACAAAAATTAACGCGTTAAAAAAATTAACGCATTTTAATCGCACTTATTTTTGCACCGCGGAACGTTTCTCACTGGATGAGTTTCAGGCGTACCGATCATACTGGAGCACCAACTAACGTTCATGACTTCAGACAACAACAAACCACAGTGAACAACAGTGGGAAATGTTGTTTTAAAAAACGGACGGATGGAAGCGTCGATAAGAGCACGGTTTTGTACAAATTATGCAAAAAGGAATTCGCATATCACCGCAGCACATCAAGCCTCAAGTATCACCTCAATGCAAAACATATAGCAGCTAGCGTGGACGTTAGCCTCTTTTATCGCGTTCACACCAAAAAGAGCCGGTACTAAAATGAGTTCATGAGAACCTTTTTACCCCCACGAAAGTCCCTGCTAGAGAGCAGAGAGCTGCTAGAGAGCAGGGACTTTCGTGCGGCTCTCTTGTGAGAAAAGAGCTATATTTCTGATTGGCTGGGCGGATTGCAAACCACGCCCCGTAAAACTCCCAAAAAGTTTTGTGAAGCCGCCATTTTATTATCCTCGCATTAGCATTATTAGCATTAGCATTAGCCCAGCGCAGAAACGCAGAGAGACTAACTTATGGCAACACAAAATAAAACATGGGAGCGGTGGAGATGAGGAGGTGTCGGCGTTCTGGCAATTTACTCGGAAGGCTCGGAAGAAGCTGCTGGGACTCCCAGCAGCTTCTACTGAAGCCAGTCCCCAACTCCGGGGACTTCCGGCCGGGGACTTCGGGCGGCAGTATACGCCGTGAAGTGGTTTGCGGCCTGCCAGTAAACCCAAAGCAGAAGAAGAAGAAGTGACGTCAGCGGCTTAATTTGCCTAATCCCCCCCCAGGTTCAAAGAGTTCTCATGAACCTTTGTGGGAAAAGTACTGCGGTGTGAATGCGCCTAATGGTATACTAAAATCCATGTGAAAAAAATTGCTTCTCACTGTTCTCAGGTCAAATATTTATATGTGATTCAAATTGCGATTAATTTCGATTAATTAATTACAAAGCCTCTAATTAATTAGATTAATTTTTTTAATCGAGTCCCGGCCCTAATATATATATCTCTACCTATCTCTCTATATATCTCTCTGTCTATCTGTCTATCTGTCCATCCATCCATCCGTCCATCCGTCCGTCCGTCCATCCGTCCGTCCGTCCATCCATCAGTCAATCCATCCATCCATTATATAACTACATTAATCAGAAAATCCCCAATGAAATCTACCCACACATCACATACATCTGTTAGAGAAAACACCACATAATGTGAGCATAGTAACCGTTTAGAAGTTGAATATTCTGCTTTCCGAATGTACCAGTTGGGGGAAATGCTGCTGCCGTCAAAGTGTATTTGAATGAATGATGAATGACGATGTTTGGGAAATGGCCAAAGAAAGACGGAGGAAAAGCCAAAATCTCTTTATGCATTGACAGCAACATTTTCCCTGAGAGGGTTTCTAGTGTGTTAACACTGACATCTCATTGGAGCTTGAAATTCAATTTAAGTTAAAATCCAGCAAGGGAAGTCAGTGGTTGGACAAAACAGTCGCTTATCAATCAGCGTTGTCAGTGACATCCTTTGAGAGTTTGTGAACAGCAAAGTAAAGCAAATGTTAAACCATTGTTTCCTCATAATTAAGTTTTAAACCTTACATGCATTCTAGTGTTTAATCTTCATTTTCAACAGTAGTATATGTTTTGATAACATCTGTGTGTCCTACTCAATTAAAGGTGCTGACTGACTGGCAAAAATAAGCAGCTGGTGAGTCTATGTGTGGAAGAGACATTGAATTCATATCTCCCCCAGGCAACAGTGGAAGTCTGTATACACTTAACTGTTTATTGGTTGGGGATAGTACGGGGAATATATTACATATTGCAAAGTAATGTGATACATTTTGCACATTTATATTATCAAAGATTGGGTCTGAGTGGGGGAAAAAGGGATTACCATTCTGCATCTTTTACAGATGGTTCTGATCTCTGAATCAAGACAAACCAGCAGAGTCCCAAGGATAAATAACTTATTTTTGCAAAATTTGAAAAGTATGACCCCCTTTTCATGTTTAATATCTTACAATTTGGCATTTTGATATGTTGCCTTTAGTGTATTCAATGATATCAAACACCTGGATCCATTGACAATTAACCGATTTCCCTTCAAAAATATAATATAAGGTATATGATTCTGACATGAATGTTTCTGCCAGTAGAGAGGACAATATGTGTGCCATTTTTATTTAATTACTTAAGATATGTGTATAAAACCAATGTGGAAAAGCAAGTGATGCATGTTAGACAATGCATTGTAAGACACGGCCAAGATTTACAGTAATGAACCCAAATGTGCCATGCTACTCTCCAAGGGCAAAGTGGAGCCATGACTGCACTTTGGAAGATTAATGCTGAGTTTGCAGGTGACCTTCGCTGCTGAGCAAGGACACTGCCCTGTGAGATGGGCCTTATTTTAGAGATATTTCTTATATTGCTCTGTATTTTTCTGTGCACAAGTCTGTTTGAATAAATCCTATTATGCATGTTGTTTCCAGGTTCTACTTACGGAAACTACACTTAATGACTATGCCGTAAAAGGTTTTGATCTGCAAAATATAAAATAATTAACCAAGCACGACTTAATCAGTCATATAAGAAAAGCTTAATGTTGTCAGACATATGTGAGGAAGTAAATCATTTCAGTATAGATTAGAAGACATCTCTCACAAAACAAATACATTCAGGTGTAAATTAATGAGAAACCAAGGTAGTCAGGTCCTTTAAAGACAGATTGCTGATGTTTAAATTCAACACTTCCAGAGTAACCGTCCCTCTTGCTCTTGCCCTTGGGGAGACCTCCATTGTTTTCCCAAAACTATTAAAATAAAATGAAACATTACTTAACCTTAGAGTTGCACGAGTTGACTTATTGCTTTATTTCCATTATCATGTCCACTGCAGTTTGTTTTTATTCTTTTTATTCTTTATTATTATTATTCTTTATTTAGTCTGTAAGTGTTCACATCTTAAATGAGACACAATAAACCATTTGTGATCAAACTTATCTTTAATTTTGTTTTATAATTGTGTCCTTTGGTCTCTGTTTCTATATTGTGTTATGAACTGAGACACAGGACACAGGACCCAAAAGCAGGACTCTGAGACGGTTGTCCAAAAATAGAATGTTGTTTAATAACAAAAGCTAAGTTGTACTTTCCAAAAATAGAAAGTAGTTAAATAACAAAAACTAAGTCGTACTTTCCAAAAATAGAAAGTAGTTAAATAACAAAAACTAAGTCGTACATCAAAACAAAACTCACTTGACAAAGGTATATTTCTCAAAGTAAATATTCGGGAGTCAAAAGGCCCAGGTTCTCACGACATGAAACATAACGAACTGACAAGGGAACAAAGAAACACAAGGGCTATTTATAGGTGAGGAGGATGGGCACAGGTGAAAACTATCAGGGCAGGGCCAAGCAATCTCAAGGGCGGGAAACACACAAAGGCAGGAAATGTGGGATCTGGAATAAGAGGGAAGGATTACTTTCAAAATAAAAACAGGAAGTGACAAGATCAAAACACAAGACTAGAGTAAAAAACATAACTTAACCTAACTGTTGAGTCACAACATATTGCTACTCATCTTGTTTTAATCCTTGTCTAATACATTTAATTGAATGCTCTTATCATAGTATTCACATTGTGTATAATAAAGCTAAATCTTTGCACTATTTGAGACCAAACTTAAAACCAAATATAAACATTTTGTGTATTCAATAAACTATGGTTTGTTTGGGATAATTTATCAAAAATGCACATGCCTCTTTAATGTACTAAACAAGTAGCCTGAAGCGTTATTACATGAATAAATAACAGCTAATCAAGCCCATAACAGAAACGTGTTCATGTGAATGCCAGCAGTGACATTACATCTTATATGGTAAATGTATAATAGCACTTTCAAGGCTTATTGTGCTTAGCATTGTACAGTGTATGTGTAGAAGTGACGTTATCGACTAGTTAATCCGTCCTTAAGCGGTACAATATAACAAAGGCTGTTTGGAGGTGTGACCTTCTCAAATGGTGGAGGACAGTCCAAGATTTATGTCACAGTTGAGAGCTTCTGTTGGGAGCTCTGACAGATGGATAATCCTGTGGTTTTAACTTGGCAAATATTGATCCCATGGCCCTCAGTGACAAGCCTCAAGACCTGAAATTGAGGGAAATGGATTACTCTGTGCAGTCAAAAAAAGAAGATGGAAGAGCAAAATATACTATCTTGACCATCAAGCTAGATAACACATTGAGAGGAAACATACACATTCATTCTCAGCCATCCCATTTGGAGCTATGCATGCTCTTCTTTAAATAAAGGATTGTCTTGTCTTAGCATTCATGGTTTAAATGTCGGTTCTCCTCATCTATCAAAGCAAGCATTCCCCTGCTTCTACTGACATTAACCTCAATAACATTGCCACACCTAACAAGACATTATAGAGAGTGATGTGATGGAGGAGGGTCATTGATGGGACCTTACTTTTTGTTGGAAAACTTCCTCTCCTTGTCCAAACTTAAAACATTCTGGACTTCAGAACAACATGAGCTCAAAGTTGTTGGCCATTTCATATGAAAATGTTTGCTAATGAGACAATTAGAGACAAAATAAACTGTGAAGTTGTTACTTACAATGCAATGGTTTCATGCTTATTGTGCTTCACAACATTTAAGTAGGATTAAAAGATGGTACAGAGACTGAAATCCATACTTTTATGCTTTAAAGAGGTAGCACAGCATTCTTATGCAAGTGTGTAAGGCAAGGCAAGGCAAGGCAAGTTTATTTATATAGCACTTTTCAACACAAGGCAATTCAAAGTGCTTTACAAAAAATGAAAGAGATTAAGAAAATGGCATTTAAAATCAGTCATTAAAAATAAAAGCTAATAAAATAAACATTAAAAGAAAAAAATACATGGCAGTCAATTAAACATTAAAAGAAAAAAGTACATGGATAAAAGTTACAGTGCAGTGTCTAAGATATGAATAGTTCAATTAAAAGCAGCGACAAAAAGAAAAGTCTTCAGCCTGGATTTAAAAGTAGTCAGAGTTGCAGCGGACCTGCAGGTTTCTGGGAGTTTGTTCCAGATATTTGGAGCATAATAACTGAACGCTGCTTTACCATGTTTAGTTCTGACTCTGGGGACAGAAAGCTGACCAGTCCCTGAAGACCTGAGAGATCTGGATGGTTCATAATTTAGCAGGAGGTCAGAAATGTATTTTGGGCCTACACCATTCAGTGCTTTATGAACCAGCAGCAGTATTTTGAAATCTATTCTTTGACACACAGGAAGCCAGTGTAAAGACTTCAGAACTGGAGTGATGTGATCCACTTTCTTAGTGTTAGTGAGGACTCGAGCAGCGGCGTTCTGAATCAGCTGCAGCTTCCTAATAGATTTTTTAGTGAGACCTGTGAAGACACCATTGCAGTAGTCCAGTCTACTGAAGATAAAAGCATGGACAAGTTTTTCCAAATCCTGCTGTGACATTAGTCTTTTAATCCTAGATATATTCTTTAGGTGATAGTAGGCTGATTTAGTAACAGTTTTAATGTGACTGTTGAAACTCAGGTCAGAGTCCATGACTACACCTAGATTTCTGGCTTATCTGTTGTTTTGAACATTGCACACTGAAGCTCAGTGCTAACTTTTATACGTTCTGACTTGGCTCCAAAAACCATTACCTCAGTTTTATCTTTGTTTAATTGGAGAAAGTTCTGACACATCCAGTCATTGATTTGTTCAATGCACTTACTCAGTGTTTGAATTGGAGCATAGTCTCCTGGTGAAATTGTTACGTACATTTGTGTGTCATCTGCATAGCTATGGTAACTTATTTTGTTGTTCTTCATTATCTGAGCCAGTGGTAGCATGTAGATGTTAAAGAGAAGAGGCCCCAAGATGGAGCCTTGAGGAACCCCACATGTCATATTTGTCAACTCAGATGTGTATTTACCTATAGAAACAACGTTGTTTCTGTCCTTTAAGTAGGATTCAAACCAATTCAGAACTGTTTCCGAAAGTCCCACCCAGTTTTCCAGTCGGTCTAGTAATATGTTGTGGTCAACAGTGTCAAACGCAGCACTGAGATCTAATAATACTAACACTGAAGTTCTGCCACTGTCTGTGTTTAAGTGGATGTCATTAAAGACCTTTACAAGAGCAGTCTCAGTGCTGTGGTTTGGACGAAAGCCTGACTGGAACACATCAAAACAGTCATTTAAATGCAATAAATTACTCAACTGTTGAAAAACAACTTTATCAATGATTTTACCTAGAAATGGCAGGTTTGATATGGGCCTGTAATTGTTCATTACTGAAGCATCTAGATTATTCTTTTTTAAGAGCGGTTTAATGACTGCAGTTTTCAGGGCCTGTGGAAAAATACCTGAGTGAAGAGATTTGTTTACTATATGAAGTAGATCTGAGGCCATGCAAGGCAAAACATCTTTGAAAAATCCTGTTGGAATAATATCAAGGCAGCAAGAGGAGGATTTCAGAAGTTGAATAATGTCCTCTAGATTTTTATCATTAATCTGATGGAATTGTGTCATGATGTCTGAATTGATGTTAAGTGGAGATAGGGACAACACATTTGCTGTTCCTGATGCAGAGGCACTGACTGCTTGTCTGATTTTCTGAATTTTGTCAGTGAAGAAGGAGGCAAAATCATTGCACGCCCTGGTGGATAGAAATTCAGAGGCTACTGACACTGGGGGGTTAGTTAGTCTGTCGACGGTAGCAAACAAGGCACGTGCGTTGTTTTTGTTTTTGGTAATGATGTCAGAGAAGAACGATTGTCGTGCGTTTTTCAATTCCAAATTATAAAGGCCAAGTCTCTCTTTATAGATTTCAAAGTGAACCTGGAGTTTTGTTTTTCGCCACCTGCGTTCAGCTTTTCGACATTCTCTTTTTTCTGTTTTCACGCTCATGGCTTTTCTCCATGGAGATATTTTATTGCCAGACACTTCCTTTACCTTAGTTGGAGCAATGGCATCTATAACATTTTTAATTTTTGAATTCAAATGATCTACTAGCTCATTTACTGAGATGTTAGCAGGGGCAAGAGTGGAAGAGAAATTCTGAGTAAACATTTCCCTAGTATTTTCAGTTAAATATCGCTTTGTGGTTACCTCTTTTGGAACATTTTTGTGAACAGAAATAGAGCTCTCAAAGAAAACACAGGAATGGTCAGAGAGTGCAACATCAGTCACCACAACCTTAGAGATATTCACACCCTTTGAGATAATTAAGTCCAGAGTGTGCCCCTTATTGTGTGTGTGCTCCGTCACATGCTGAGTCAGTCCATAGCTATCAAGAACACAAAACAGTTCTTTAGCCCCTCTGTCCTGGGGGTTGTCAACATGGATGTTAAAATCACCAACAATGACTAGACGGTCAAATTCAATACACACTATAGACAGCAGTTCAGTAAAGTCATCAAAAAAGCTTGCACAGTATTTGGGTGGTCTATAGATATTTAGGAACAGAGCTCGAGAGGAGCATTTCAGCCGAAGGGCCACATATTCAAAATAATCAAAGTTTCCATACGATGTCTTCCTGCATTGAAGGGAATCATTGAACAGAATAGCAACTCCACCCCCTTTCTTATGCATTCTTTCCTGACTCATAAAACTAAAGTTGGGAGGGGTTGATTCGATAAGAACAGCTGCACTGTTATTTTGTTCAATCCAAGTTTCTGTTAAAAACATACAATCGAGATTGTGCTCAGTGATAAAATCATTGATTAAAAATGTTTTTCCTGCCAAAGACCTGACATTTAATAAAGCTAGTTTAAGTTTGTTAAACACACTATCAGTCATGTTTTTTGTAACAAGCTGTGGCTGACATGGAATCACTGCTAAATTAGATACACTCACACAAACGTTTGAGCGCTTCCTGTTTCTATGATTCACCGCTCTTAATCTATTACCTATCAACACAGATATCGGCAAAGCTACTGGCAGGCAGGGCCCCGACATGTCCTGGAAAGAGTTGAGAGTGCCATACGCCCTTGAGCCTGGACCCATCACATATCAGTAAGAGTTTGTTGTGTTTTGTACACACACATCCTTATCAGGCTTCGGAGACTGCAGATGCCCCCTCGAAGGGAGGGGAGGTGGTCGACGTAGGCACGGTGATGGAGACGGGCGAGATGGTGCGGGGGTAGAGGACATGCTGCCAGGGGGGTGCTGCCAGTGTACACTGTAAAAACGAATTCAGGCGACCTTCCACCTTCACTTAATTAAATGCATGGTTGCAAGATAATTGATTTAGATAAACATTTTAAGTTGCAAACATTAATTTATAAGTTGTGTTGACGTAATAATGTTGGTAATTACATCAACTTAATATTGTGTGTAATTTGAACTCTGATTTCTGCGTTAATTGACTTAAAACAACATTCAAGTTGTAGTAAGTAATGCAATTGGCTTGATAACTTAATTGTTCTACACCTTGAGTTAAGGAGTTCAAGTCCACTCCCACTTAACATGCCTGGACAAGTTCCAACAGTTAAGACAAATAGAAATATACAAAGGACATTTTAAGGTGAGTGTCCTCTTTTGTCATTCAAATACAGTAGATGGCCTTGTAGTTGCACTGTATAGGCAAATTGCTGTTTGACCAAAATTAGCATTCTTTGAACTGTGAATAGTTATGTGAGAGGATACAAAGTAGTAGAGGCTACTGTGAGAGTAAAAATACTTTGGTTACTATTGTGATATCGCTTTTTATTAAAAATGAATCTCGGTGAAGCAGATCAAGGACATGCTTCTTGAGGTAGGATCGTTATTTAGAGTTGTCATTGAAATGCAAGTTGTTGGCAGTCACCCATTCAGAATATATTAATTTAGGTAATTTCTCTTTTTTTCCTTTTTCAAAAATAGCACAATACAATTGAAGTACGCAAAGAACTATAGCCATCCGCTGCCTTGTCGTGTACCTTGGAGAAAAGGAAGAGGACCTTTTCAAGGAGTTTAGCGACAAAATAAAAAATCTTGAAATAACATAAAATCCATGTGCACAGTGACACAGGACAAATGCACTGCTCTCTGTCAGTTACATTTTGAAGCATATTGCACTTTTGGCCACACCCCAATCAATAATATCTTAGCAACGTTCAGCATGGATAGGTGTTGACGGCACTAGCATGGGAAAAGGATTGTGTAACATTTGAAAAGTGGCTTTTGCTCTTCACTTAACCAGTTCAAGTATTGTATGGAACCTGCAAAAAAGATGAGAAGATACACTAAAACTTGCACGGTTGTGATTGTCTATCCACATGCATTGAAACACTAGGCAAAGTACTCAAAACCACCTCTGTGTGTCTTCAGGACCACATTGCCATGACGACACACACATGCAGACTCAATAGGTGAAAACAATACCAGCGTTGCTTTAGCAGCTGGTAATAATGGCTCTGAATTCGCAAAGAGTGACAGTTTAAAAAAGTATGCAATTATTCATTATCTCTTATGCGCTAACCTATTATTTAATGTGCTTCAAAAGGACATTAATATCGCCTTCATCAGTGACCGGTCCACCCCAGGATCTGACCATACGATGGCAACCATCGTGGTCGAGGGAAACAAATGAATAAGCAAGCATTCTGCGTTAAATGTGTTCATACTGTTTGAAATAATGACTGTCGGCAGTGTAAACATCTTTTGTTAAATGGATGTGTGTGATCTGCAGATTGGTGGCCATTGAGAGTTTGTTTCTGTAGTTTTACAAAAACTTTACAGATTTTACATATTTGGCACTGGTTTTAAATATGCAAAGGCCTCTTACTTTGTTGTGATGGCAGCATTTATTTGCTATAATATGGCTAATGTGTTTATTTATTATTTGTGGGGCAATTTAAATTTGTGTTATTTATCTTTTTTTTCAAGATTTAAATGAAGCTCAGCGCAAGTTCTTTCAGGAAGACTGGAGAGGCTTCTCAATACTCAAATTTCCCCTCCTCGACTCCTCGGTCCTCCGGTAGTGACCCGGAAATGAATTTCAGCGCGCCATTTTGAAGGACATCTCCTTTCTCTAAATCAGGAGTGGGGAACCTCCGGCCTCCGGGCCGTATGCGGCCCGCGAGACAATTTGGTACGGCCCTCGAGGTAATTTATAAACACACGCAAAAAAGAAAAAATTTAAGAAATCTAGATCGCAAAAAAATTAAACAAGCGAGTGCCTGTTTTTCCTGGCCAAGGTCAGGGTCCTTGAACACAACACGAGTTTAACATGTCATCACGTGGTATATGTCTCGACTGACAGGGGCAGTTCTGATGGAGAGCACCAGAACGTCGCTCCGGCACTTCAGAAATTGCAGTCCCCATAAGGAGCCGTACACATGCCGCAGTTTCTTTGTGTCTGTGTCTTTAGTTGAAAGACCAGTGGCGATCTGTTCTTCCGTCATACTGATCATACAGTCAATAACTTTGTTGTTGTTATTAGCATCTGGTTAGCTAGCTATGCTAACGAATATAAGAAGCTTTTTCTCCAACCAGTGAGGTAAAGGCACATATTTATATGATCATTATAGTTATAAAAAAATAAGAGAATAAAGTAAACAGGTACAAATTACTATATGACAGTAAAAAAAAGTTGTTATTAATAAACAATAATACAGTTTAAGGGGAGTGATTTGTAAAATATTCATAAAGAAAAATAAATCTGCGTCCAGTTCTGTTTCATATGGGTGTTGAGAGATGTATCCATAGATCTCCTCATGTTGCAAAGTGCACCAGATAGATGCTTTTAACTTCAATATTTAAAAACAAATCTTCCCGGGGGAGCATGCCCCCCGGATCCCCCTAGAGGAGGTTAGCCCCCCCCCCACTTAAATCATGTTCACATGGATAGGAAACTAAATACATTTGCACACATCTTGTGTCCATATCTCTCTGTTTTGGTGGTCACGCCACACCGTGCATGCATACGCGAGTCATGGTGAGTTATCTGGGTTAAGAGGTTGCTTTTTCTTTGCACAGCATGAAATGAATGGGCTGTGATTTTAGTTATTTTAAGCAGAGGTCAATAATTTGTACGGCCCTCTGAGGATATTGTAAAAATTGAAATGGCCCTTGAGAGGAAAAAGGTTCCCCACCCCTGCTCTAAATGCACACCGAGGATCGAGCGTCGAGGAGGCTCTCTGGAGGAGCTCTAACCGAGGATACACTGATGGTTCCTCCACGGCACGGATGCATTTCCGGCAACGGTGGAGGCGTGACGCACGGCCGGACTTATCTCAGCCAATGACAGCTATGCATGCATCCCCTGGATATTATTTTAGAAACTGCTTTCATCGCGTCGCGATGTTTCCAGAGAGAACAGCTGTAAGGTCCATGCAGAAAGCAGAGCAGTGTGTATAATATATATCACTCAGTATAACAGGCCTACTCTCTTTATTTGCTTTAGTTTAGTAGCTATCTACAAACAAAGAGTCGATATTTTTCTAAGACCATTGCTTCACATAATAAAATACACAACGGCTTATGCTTTAGGAGCTGTAGGTGTGTGTGGTACAGTGTGTAGGTGTGTGTGTTGTACAGTGCGTAAATGCGGCGGACAGACGGGTCTCAGTTGGTTTGGTGTCCTCTGCTTACTTTTAATACTTGTAAATACAACTTTTGGCCCGTAATTTAAATTCCCCATTTCAGCGACCAGAGAGAGGGGGATATATCCAGTCTCTGATTGTGTTACGTTATTATGAGAGTGCTCTCATACTTTAAATTGTATATTTATATAAATATATTTGTGTGTGTGTGTCCGCATCTGTAGCCTGTTATTGTCTCATTATACCGCACTCTCAATTAATTCAAAGTAAATATGTGGGGGAACAATGTTCAGCTGATCTAACAGAGATACAGCGCTATGACAAAAACACTCGACAGCTGATGCAGCTGTTGCCACGTAATAATGAACGGACGTCTCTTTAAAATGACCGCTCAGAGGAGAGGAGTTCTCATTTCTTTAAACGTCTGCTGCTTCCCCTCCTCGGTCCTCCGCTCGCATCTCCTGTGGGCGGGTCTAAGTCTCGAGGAGGGGACATTTAAGAATTGAGAAGCCTCTTGGGTGTATACATTCACCCCGCAGCTGCATATAATCAGCTTATCACAGACATTCTCTTTAACCTATTACATTTCACCTCATTCTCCAGCAGCCAATCAACGTGCTGCAGCCAAACTATAAAATGGTTCTCCTCTCTCCTGCAGTCAGCTGTGAATTCAGGTGTTCATGCACCTTATCATATTGCATGTGTCAATAAATGTTCAAACAAAATTAATTATCTCCTGATTGAAACATCATGTGTTGAAATAAACAACTGCAGTTCAAAAATAAAAAGTGAATTGCCTAATATTTTTTTTGTGGAATCAATTAATGTCTTTCTTTAAAGGCAAAAACATGAAAAAGCTAAGAAAAAAAAACTATTGAATACAATATATTTGGAGCAACTTAATTTATAAATGGTTGTCAACTTAAAAACGTGTGTTCACAATGATGGTAATTAAGTACATACAACTTACAATTCCTTTTAAATCATATGGTAAAACAAGTTGGAACAACTTAATCTTTGGAGTAATCAGCTTAAAAACTTGTATCCCAAATGAGGGTAATTACAGTAAGTACATACAACTTAAAATTCCTTTTAAATCATGTGTTAAAACTAGTTGGAACAACTTAATCTTTTGAGTAATCAACTTCACAACTTGTGTTTATGCTACCAATTATGAAGTTAGTGGTAATTAAAAACACCTCTGACTGTAGAGGAAAAGCCTTCTCCCCTAACTCAAATAACTTTGTTGCTTTAAGACAATTTCATTAGAAGTTGTCTTAACTCAATAAACATTGATGCAAACTGTTGCGTTGATTTTCTTTGTTGAGCCAAGACATTTATTTTTAGAGTGTAAAGCAATTGTCTTGAGCAACAAGCAAAACATGCAAACCAACATTACTTAGGCTCTCTCTCATACAATATTAAACATAATTCAATGAATTTATGTATAATGTTGTGTGTTCTAGACAGACCTAAAAAAATTCACACCACATGGTTTGCAGCAATGTTTAGTCTTGCTGACACTGCATAACAATTTCCTTTTACACCATTGTATAAACAATTCAGAAGGGCTTCCATGTTCATGGGGGTAACTGTTGAACTGTACATTTTTATTTAACAGCACAATGGAGCAATGGGACATTCAAGCGTAATATTGCCGTTCAGCTCACATGGCATTTAAATAATTTAGTGTTTTCCAAGGTGTTTGCACTTGCTCTGTTACATATTAATGCAACATCATTCTCAGTGTGATGAGGAACATCTAGTGTTATCTGTTAGCTACATTCATGGTGCTTAATGTGTAAATCATAATTGTCAATCATTTATAATCTGCTTCCTTCTGTGACGCACACACAAACAGACATACATCATATCCTTTAAAGGTCAGGATCACTAGCACAGCACACTTTGAACAGTTAGGGTTCAGTTCCTTGTTGAAGGGCACTTCAGTGTGCTGATGGAAACCATATTGCAATACCCTCCAGGGAGTAGTTCACAAGCCACAATACTTTTGGAATGCTGGGTGTGCTTTGAGCACCAGCTGGATTCAGTGAGGAATTGGTTTTCTCCTGACATTGCCAGTTGGTACACCTGTCCATGAATCAGGTTAATTGGCTCTGAACAGCTCTCCTATTCACTGATATAGTGCAAGAAAATAACTGAGGAAATAGAGGAAGATCTTCTTCAAAGGGGCATGCTTTGTTTGTACCATATATTGATAGCACGTATACATCGCACTGCTTGTGGACAAAAGTTATCTACCATCTAGCTATAAAGCGAAATAAATTGGACAATTTTAATTTTTTCTAATTCTTGATAGAAGTAATTTTACCATACACAAAAAAGCCAAAGGTTCATTATTAAAAGTATTTTGTACAATGTTTGTCCAACATCATCACTGTCTTCTTGTTGGCAGGACACATACAGTAAATCCTAGTCTTCAGAGTCAAAGTCCGAAATATGTTTACCAATCCATTACTACATTTAATCAAATCTGCTTTTATTGAGGCAAGTTCATTCAACAGCCTTTAAAATGAGGGACTAAATTCAACTGTTCTCTTTCCGCAGGCTCACAAGGGAAAGTCATGGGTTGAACTGCAGTGAAACTTCAATGCCAAAACCCCAGTGGCCTACATAACAAAGAATAACTAATAACTGTAGATGAACATAGAAAAAATGAGCAACTAAAACTTTCTAACTCATGTGGCATGCAGACTGTAAAAGGCATTCAGAGCACCCAAAGGAACCCAGTAAAGAAGGGCATTGCACATACTTTACAAAAGACCAGGGCTATAGGCAAGGCAAGGTGGTGGTGGTGCAGGAAAGAGCTAGATGGCTCAACCTCACCAATCTCCCAGACCGGGAAAAGGGGGATGTGCTTGACATGCCCATCGTTCCCGAGGGGATTTTCGGCTCCGCTCTTGCCTCCATGCAAAGCAGATGCGAGTCGAAAAAGAAGGAGGACGAGGCCCTCCACCTCTGCCTCCCTCGAAGGGCCCAGCCGCTGCCTTCGCAGCGGCAGCCCTTCGTCCAAGCTGCGAACCCTGCTCGGTTAAAAATACCGAAAGCGCAGAGGTCGCAGTCCGCCCCGAGTCCCCAGCCCAGGCAGGGGACGAGGGCGAGCTGGCCTAGAAAATCTCCGGTTCCGGCTGCAGCCCAGGCGCAGCCAACCCAGAATTTCGGCCAGCAGTCGAGGAAGAAGAAGCGAGTGGCGCGACAGCCCCTCCTTCTCCCCTCTGTGACAGAGCTGGAAGTCTACGGTTCCCCAGCTCTAAATGTGTTCCCGCCGCCTCGAGAGATGCCTCAACACCATCCTCAAGTCCGCATAAACACATGTCACACACTTATTGATTTTTCTGTCACAAATCATTTTCCGCTGACGCATTCAGGCTTCGAGCCAAGGGCGCAGCTCGGAAAAATGAAAAGAAAAACAATAAACAGTCCGTCAACTGTTCCCCTTCTAAGAGCAGCTACGGCCTCTCTCAAAGGGCGGACAATTGACGGGTCTGTGAAGGCACCACCGTCACGCGCATGCGCAGTGCCGGCTGGGGCTGTAAAGGCACCACCGTCACGCGCATGCGCAGTGCCGACTGGGGTCATGAAGACACCACCGTCACGCGCATGCGCAGTGCCGGCTGGAGCTGTAAAGGCACCACCGTCACGCGCATGCGCAGTGCCGGCTGGGGTTGTGAAGGCACCATCGCCACGCGCATGCGCAGTGCCGGCTGGAGCCGTAAGGGCACCACCGCCACACGCATGCGCTGTGTCGGTGGGGATTGTCGAAATGGGGCACCACAGTGCTCAGACACTGCAGGGCCCCATAACACAACAAATAGAGACTCAGAGGGGAAGAGACGTGACATCTCAGCTGGCTCTAAGGAGCATACAGCGGGAGATGCTCACGACATCTGCTTGGGTTTCTCAAGACGGTTACACGGAGCTACAGACTCCAAGTCACCGTCGCCCCCCCTCGCCTCTCGGGCTATCTATATTCACAAGCCCGGGGGGAGTCAACCCATATTCTGGAAAGAGAGATTCTCTCTCTCCTAGAAAGGAGGGTTTTATCTATAATGCCCGCCGAGCAGAGTCAGATTACGCAGACAAATGTCCTCGTAAAGCACCTGCTCAACATGGGTCTCATAATAAAACCAAACCCCGCGCGCCACGGCGTGCGGAGAGTATTGGTTATTATGAAATGCGTAGTGGCACTACGCCACTGGCCGCACCCGACTTTTCTAGTACGGGGCGCGCCTACGGGTGCCGTCCTTTCACGGAAGGTGGCCACCACGGACGCATGTCTGACAGGCTGATAGGGTATTTACGAAGGTCGCCCGGTGAGGGGTCTCTGGAGCAGAGACCTCCAGCGGGTGCACGTAAATCACCCGGAGCTTTTAGCGGTGTTCCCCACCCTAAAACGCTCTCTGCCTTCTCTCAGAGGACACCATGTCCTCGTGAGGACAGACAACACGACCACAGTATCGTGTATGAACCGCCAAGGGAGGTTGCGTTGTCTCCAGTCACACACACTGGCACACAAACTTATCCCTTGGAGCGGCAGACGTCTCCTCTCTCTGAGAGCGACGCACGTACCAGGAGTGATGAACCTCGGGACAGAACTACTGTCCAGAGGTGCACCACTCTATGCAGACTGGACTCCACATCCAAGGATCGTGAGTCCGCTGTGGGTGCGTTACGGCAGAGCCGCGTTAAATCTGTTCGCATAAAGAGAAAATGCTCAATGACAGCTGTTCTCTTTAATGCACGATTTAAACGCACCGTTAGGCGTGGACGCAGTCGTACACGATTGACCTCCGGGTCTTCCCTACGCGTTCCCACCCCTGGCTCTGATACCCCCAACTCTGGCCAGAGTGAAGGAGCAATGCCACACACTTATCCTGATGGCTCCGCCTTAGCCTGCAACGTACGGGCTGGCGGAGGTATATCGGCTGTTGTGCGGGCAGCCATGGCAGCCCCCTCTACGCAGGGACAGATTGTCTCAGGCGGGGGGGGCGATCCTTCATCCACGCCCAGAGCGCGGGGCACTATGGGCCTGACCCGTGAGTGGTACAATCTGAATACAGTGGGACTCCCTCAGAAGGTGATAAACACTATTCAGAGTGCGAGAGCTTCCTCCACCAGGTCTCTTTATGACTGTAAGTGGAGGGTGTTTGAGGAGTGGTGCCTTCAAGAAGGACACATCTCCTTTCAATGTCCTGTCGGGGTGATTTTATCATTTCTACAGGACTTGATCGATAAACACAGAGCTTTCTCCACGATCAAGGTGTACCTGGCTGCTATCGCTGCATGCCATGTGGGCTTTGAGGGTAAGACGGCTAGCCAACATCCTTTGGTCTGCCGTTTTATGAAGGGAGCTCGCAGGCTCCTCCCTGTCTCCAGGTCACTGGTGCCCTTATGGGACTTGGCAGTAGTTTTAAATGGGCTCAGAATGACCCCATTTGAACCCCTGGAAGGAGCTGACATGAAACATCTGTCACTCAAGACAGTGCTGTTACTGGCCCTGGCATCCGCCAAACGGGTCAGGATTCATGCGCTGTCTGTACATCCTTCATGCACTCAGTTTGCCCCAGGGCAAACGAGAGTGTTGTTGAAGCCCAACCCTGCCTTTACACCAAAGGTGGTTGGTTCGTGTACCCCAATTGACATTGAGGCATTTCCTCCGCCGCTGGTTTCCTCCGGGGAACAGCAGCAGGATCTGTTGTGTCCAGTCCGTGCTTTACGCACATATATGGACAGATCAAAGGAGCTTCGTCTTAATGACCAACTCTTTGTGTCCTGGGCTAACCCTCATAAGGGCAAGCCTGTTACTAAGCAACGGCTCTCCCACTGGATTGTGGAAGCAATTGCTTTGGCCTATACGAGTCAGAGTTTGTAAGCACCTTCGGGTCTGCGGGCTCACTCGACTCGGGGCCTGGCTACATCCTGGGCTTTGTTCAAGGGTGTTTCCATCCAAGACATCTGTGCAGCGGCGAGCTGGTCCTCGCCGCTCACTTTTGTCCGCTTTTACAGGCTAGACGTCTCCGCTCCAAGCGTGGCCCGAGCAGTGCTGGGCACCTTGTTGAGTCGGGACTCTACCTGTTAAGGTTCTGTTTGGTTGGTGATTTTCGAGATAAGCTCGTCTGGCAATACGGGAGCTACAATTTCCCATAGTGAGACATCGAACGGAGTGTTATGAATGAGAACTATAGGTTACTTACGTAACCCCAGTTCTCAGAGTAACATGAAGTGAGATGTCTCACCAGACGGCCCTCCTTGCTATGGTGAAGCGAGAAGAGGTGCTTATTTTTTAATGATGCATGCGTCGTGGCGCAAGCTACTTATAGGGGGTGATTCCCTGACGCTGACGTCAAGATCACCAGCCAATCAGGATTGGCGTAATGAGATTGATGCTTCTGTTTGCTCCACGATGAGGCGCATCCCATAGTGAGACATCTCACTTCATGTTACTCTGAGAACTGGGGTTACGTAAGTAACCTATAGTTTTATTCTCAAGTTTCTTAATAAATACTGTACAACCCAAAACCTTAAGTGAGTCTTTATCTTTCAGTTTGGCAGCTGAATGAAAGCTAGCATAAACTGCTTCATAGTTGTGCATGGACATGCCATGAACATTACCATGCTTTTGTGACTGAGATTTCTTCAGTATGGTCCACCAGTTGTGCTGTATTAACATTACAGCGGGAATGCAATTTATTTGGAATAGAGATGACTGGAAAGCTAACATACTGGGGAATCACAGTTTGTACAGAGTTGTGGTTATTTCCAAAAACGTGCAGGCTAAAATATGAATATTAACGATGCTCAGGTAGCTAATAATACTTTTGATGTGTAAAACAATAATACAACCATTTAACATGATAATTATTATACAATACAAAATTAATCAGTGTCAAATTGATATAAAAAAGTATTGCCGATTCTAAATTATGTATAAACAAATAATCTACTTAATTACACGTTACACGTTTACACTTATTTAATCCCACCCCTTCTCCCAAAAACGAAATTACTAATGTATATCTTTTTTTCCTTTTTTTTCTTCAAGAAATACATTTGTTATTGAAAAACAAAAAAAACAACAAAAAAAACATAAAACAACAAATAAATAAACAGATAAATAAACAAACACATAAACACATACATAACAGAGGTAAATTATATCCAAGAAAAGATAAAATAACAAACCAAATAAAATAAATAAATAAACACCCAGTTATGATTAAACAACCTCATCCCTGTATCTCATTAAAATGTTGTCCTTATACCTTTTTTAAAACAGTTTTAAGTTAAGACATCCCTTGAGCTCCTCATTTAAACTGTTCCAAAGCTTCACCCCACAAACAGAAATACAAAATACTCACACCATGGGCGCGGGAAGGGGGGTGCTGAGGGCGCTGCAGCACCCCCTAGCGGCAAGTAGGGGGTGCGGAGCTCCCCTGTCTGAATTATTATTTGACGGTTATTGCTGCTCCCGCTGTGCATAATCTGTGTAAAATGTAGCCAATAAATTCCACATTGTTGGTAAAATAATATTTTGGCCTGCCCCGAATGTTTGTTCTGTAGCCCCGGACAAGTCTACCTCAATAATATAATACATTAACCGTGCTTTACGTGAACCTCATCAAGACACTAGAGAGGACGGCAGGGCTGTAATGTCCCGTGTTCAGTGAATGCAACAGAGGCAAGACACCAGACCAATCAGAGTTGCATGGAAATAAAAGTGTGCTTGTCACTGTCATTCAAGCTCGGCTCTGTGTGTGTGTGTGTGTGTGTGTGTGTGTGTGTGTGTGTGTGTGTGTGTGTGTGTGTGTGTGTGTGTGTGTGTGTGCGCGGAAATAGCGCATTTAGTGTGTGTGAGAGAGGGACGGTACATCCACACAGCAGCTTTAGACGAATCTTCCACCGCTTCCAACGTTTCTCTGCCCATTGACTTTGAATGGGGATGACGTCACTTTGCCTCGCTTTTCGCCGAACTGCATTGTGGGGGAGCGAAGCGAAGATTTCCAGGATTTCCAGGATTCAAAATTTGAGCAATGTTCAACTTTTGAAGCTGAGCTGGAAGCGTCAGCCAATCAAATCACGTTTATGCAAATCTGACAGTAGAAGCGCTAGCCAATCAAACCGCGTGTAAGCAGGGAGAGCCAGACCGCAGTTCATTTCCTCATATTCCAAACGAGAAATTACGGTAGCAAATCACCCGGTTCTTTACGACCAGAACTATTAACGGGATACAAACCGGAGGAACCAGGCAAGGAGGGAGGTGGCAGAGACAGTGGGTGAAACTGGTAGGTTTTCGCCTGTTTGGGGAGTTTATATATATATATATTGCTCGCATAAAATCCCGGGGGTTTTTTGCTTTGTATGTCGGGGGCGGGAGATTCATGTGATTGGTTGTTGGTCGCGTTGCTCGCAAAAAATCCCCAAGCTCTCAGACACAACCAGCTCCAAGATTTTTGAAAAGCTGCTGTGTGGACGTACCGGGAGAGGGACCGGTGCCAGCAGCAGGGACCGTGTTGTTAGCATCTGGTTAGCTAGCTGCACTAACGGACATACGGAGCTGTTGCTGTTGGTTCCACAACAAGCTGGAGGAAAGTCCTCTCCTCTCAGACTGAGAGGCTCAGGTGAGCTAAAGGACTCTCTGAGTGTTTAGATAGTTAACGATACGTCCACACTGCAGCTTTAAACAAATCTTCAACTGCTTCGAACGCTTCTCTGCCCATTGACTTTGAATGGGGATGACGTCACTTTGCCTCGCTTGTCGTCGAACTGCATTGTGGGGGAGCGAAGCGAAGATTTCCAGGATTTTCAGGATTCAAAAGTTGAGCAATATTCTACTTTTGAAGCTGAGCTGGAAGCGTCAGCCAATCAAATCCCGTTTATGCAAATCTGACAGTAGAAGCGCTAGCCGATCAAACCGCGTGTAAGCAGGGAGAGCCAGACCGCAGTTCATTTCCTCATATTCCAAACGAGAAATTACGGTAGCAAATCCCCCGGTTCTTTACGACCAGAACTATTAACGGGATACAAACCGGAGGAACCAGGCATGGAGGGAGGTGGCAGAGACAGTGGGTGAAACTGGTAGGTTTTCGCCTGTTTGGGGAGTTTATATATATATATATATTGCTCGCATAAAATCCCCGGGGTTTTTTGCTTTGTATGTCGGGGGCGGGAGATTCTTGTGATTGGTTGTTGGTCTCGTTGCTCGCAAAAAATCCCCAAGCTTTCAGACACGCCCAGCTCCAAGATTTTCAAGATTTTTGAAAAGCTGCAGTGTGGACGTACCGTAACTTTAGTCTAAGTTATCTCAGTGGGTCTCAAACGGTTTGGTGACAAATTATTCAAAAGATTATTTCCGCGGCACACCTTCATATGATCATTATAGTTATAAAAAAAATAAGAGAATAAAGGAAAAACAGTTATGAAATACTATATGGCAGTAAAACAAGAATACAGTTTGAAAGGGGAGTGATTTGTAAAATATCCATAAAGAAAAAGAACACCTGCTTACAGTTGTGTTTCATCTCGGTGTTGAGAGATGTATCCATAGATCTCAATGTTGCTCTCAAAGTGCACCAGATTGATGCTTTTAACTTCAATATTTAAAAAAAAATCTTCCCGGGGGAGCATCCCCCCAAACCCCCCTAGAGGAGGTGAGGTCCGCTCCCCACTCATAAAAAATAGCACTTTACCCCTGCCTGAGCTGATTATCGAGCCTTCATTGTAACAGTCGCGGGTGTACTGTGTGTTTGCGTGTGGGGAGTGTTGCAGTAGAACATTCCACTGTAGCGCCCCTGGTGCTCGCGCTTTTGTGCACGTGCTCTATAGTGCCCGTAATAGTGTTCACTGGAGTCCAGCACCCCCACTCAAAATACCTTCCCGCGCCTCTGTCACACACTGCATTTTGTATCAGACCTGAGGCCTGTACTACGAAGCTGGTTCAACATAACCTGGATATGTTTGAGTTAGCCGGTTGGCCTAATCCAAAACATACGCGCTCTCGCTAAGCGGTACTACGACGCTGGTTATCAAGTGGATCGCTCAAGCCAGCCGTGTCCTATCTAGTTAGGTGCGCGTTCACATGAAAGGGGTGGTATTTGGAGCATTCGACCAATCACAAACATGGAGAAGCGTACTGACAGCGCAGCGTCATATTCCTGAATGAAAAGTGAACATTAATACTAGTCAAATATGAAGAAGTTAAACTTTAAACATCCATGACTTAAACACTTTATCCAGGATAAAAGCCACATAGCTGCACCTGCAAGGTGAATACAGCTGGTAAAAGAAAAAGTGTTTGAATGCGTATTAGCAGGTTTAGGATATCACTGCCCCGTCCTAAGACACGATCTGACTCCAATTACATTTGACTCGAGTGTTTCGTCAACTTAAAGTTTACCTATCATGCTATATTTAAATGATATATTGTAGGGCCATACCTATATAAGGTATATTATTTATACGTTATGTTTTCAAAATACCAAACAGATCATGCATTTTAGCCATGCCTCATTTCGCTCTATGTGCTGTTTGCTGTCTACGGGCTGATTCTATGAGCTGCAGCTGACCACGCCCCCCTGCATGAGAGAGGGGCGTGACACGGCCCCGGCACGAGTGTCATGTTACCATGCTTGCTGTGATTACGAGTGGAGAATAAACATGTTATCTCAGAGCAATGCATGTGTTCAATTACGAATTTGATCCAGAATCTGACCCTGAAGAAGCGGAGGTTTCGGTGGAGGTGCAAACATCTCGGTTGCAGCAGGACGTTTCTGAATGGTTAGTTGACAAGCTGTTGTCCCTATTTATTTTACGTGAACTCTGTTTGTTACGATGCTTGCTACTTATTCCGTTTCCGTTCATATTTTGGCTAATTAGCAAGAATGCAATGTGTACAGTTTGTAACATAGAATTTGTAACGCAAAAACAGCGGTACATATATATTTTTACATAGGGAGACATTAATCTTTTCAGCATACAATGGCCTCATTGCGTTTATTAATAATATACAGTCCTTTTCTTCCAACATCGTGCAACAACTGTTACCGTTGGAAAGTTCAATAACTTAGGGTCATAAAAAGTATAACTCCAGATGCTTAAACACCTCAGTTGTCAGCAATGTGTGTATATGTGTTTTTAAAAGCTCAGTTATTGACTTATTTCTACAGGTTGAAGAGAATTAAATTAACATATTATAGCAGGAAGTTTAATACAGTGTAATTTTTGGTATATTCATTTTAATGTCCCCTGATATATAAGAAGTGTGTTTTTATATATTCATGTGTGTACTTAATTACTTTGTATTTAATAGTAGCAGTTTATATTAACAAGAAGCTGGAGAGATGAGAAGTGAAAACTTCCCTGTCAGGAGAAGAGGACAGAGAGGAAATACCTTTATATAGATATATGCAATAGGCAGCAGAGAGAAGGGTGTGTGTGTTGCAGTAAGCCATGGTCTGTATAATAACTGCTCAATTATACTGGTGCTTGTGTTTTTATTGATTTCTTTCTGTTTCATTCTTTCATGTTGTGAGTACTAAATGGCCACAACTTTGTGCAGTCGTTGGCTTAAATGTGTTTAAATTACTTATGTGAAATAAGGAGCAGGTTGGCATGACAGGAGACTAAACATATGTGGGGAGAGGATACATTCTTATCTAAACACAGAATGCCAAGTAGCTAGAACGATACATGTCTAAAATATATGTGTGTGTTTAATTACTTTGTATCAATAATAATAGGGAGTTGGAAATATGAGGAGTAAAAACCATTATTTAAAGTAAGATGTGGGCAGGGGAATTCCCTTATTTGAAGATAGCTCAGATCTCTGAAATGAGTGTGCGTTCTCTGTATATGTTATGCAGGGTTCGTGCAGGACAATGTGTCTGTGTTACCTTACATGGTAAAAGAAGGAAAATGAGTGTGCGTGACACAACCTAAGGGAAAATGAGTGTGCGTTCTCTATAGAAGCTGATATTCTACTATTTTACTGCTTGAGAGCAGAGGTAATGTTTTCCTCGTTATTATTGATATTAAAGTTGTACATATATTGTTTGTATTAGTCAACTATAACAAAAGTATGTGAAACTGTGTGTACATTGAACTAAGGGGAGAGGGGGTCCACAGAGAGGGAAGTCTCTGCAAAATGTGTGGGTGTGTGAAAGTACACCCAATGCGTCTGTTTACCTTAAATGGTAAAAGACTCTTGTTTCTGTGAGTCCTCTGCTGGCTCGTCGCTTTTATATCAACCAATGAATGGACTCTATGGGAGGAGAATGCGGCACACCTCCTCCCCGTTCTTTTTGCATATAAGCAGGTTGTGTCTTTAGATCGCTCTCTCTTCTCCTGCTGGAATCTGAACAGCACGCGAACCAGGGCAGGAGTACTCATTTTTGTATTGTATTGCATTGTATTTTTACCTTTTATAATTAAAACAGATTATTAACTGGTATCCTGGTGTCTTCTGATTTCCTTCCTGTTTATGATTTTAAGCAGGCTCGCCAAAACGACACGCGGAGCCGAGGTGGGTTGTAAAAACCTCTCAGCTACAACAAGGTGTACATGTGCAAATTGCGCTGCAATGCCGTCTGAACCAGAGAATGTGTGCCGCATGGAGATACCACAGGTAACATTTTTTGATAGCTTCACTAAGCTCTTTGTTTATGGAATACATTTTTCACATGTCATTCAATATGTTTATCACACTAGGTGTCAAGACGGATGCAGGAACTTGAGCACTCTGTGCCTTGTATGGTGGACCATCCTGGTTGGAGCCTGTGTGCCTAAATGTGTTCTCCCTGCAGAATGCATTGAATATACAGAGCTGAACATGGGAGACTACAGATGAGGCAAATACAGCAGTGAGTGGTTTGTTTGTTTTGACTGAAATTGTAAAATGTCTGCTAATATTGTTCATGAATATAAATACTGATGTATATGGTTTTATGCAATCTTTCATTTCATTCTGTCATTGCACATGGCGTTACTATTATGATATACTACACAGCAATGGCATAACACACCCATGTGTACGACAAAAAAAGTCCACACACAACCTTATGCTTTTGAAATCAGCATATACTTTACCCATCCAAACATGAATAATCATGACACATTTGATATAAACTGTCGGAACTTTATTCAAAATCAACGGTATTTTACATAAATGACATAGGCTTTTCACTAAATATTCTTTGCAATTATTTCAGGCGTCACAGGTATCTAGCCTACAGAAGCTTTGTGAGCTGGTGCTGGGGCTTCCTTGGACGCAAGATCAGAGTGGTCATTCCGGCTTGTGTTGTCCTCAGGATTCACAGGGAGTTTCCTGATCCGCAAAACGTCTATGTTGGGTTCAGACAATCAAATTGAACCGTGTAGCATAACCGGCGATGACCTCCTCCCTGTCAAGTCGCTCATATTGGGAACACAGGTCCTCTGGGATGGGTATCTTCAAAAGCTCCTGTGTGAATGGTGCAGGGTCCATAAAGACTTGGTCGAAGATGAGGTCCATCAAGTTGGCAACGTAGCCTGTGGCAATATTAAAAAAAAGCAAAACAAATATTTGGTTTAGATTTGTGTATGCATGTGAAAAAACTGAAAGTTGTTTCTATTTTTTTATTTTATAATTTGTTGTGGAATACATACTTCATTTTAAAATGTGAATATTACTGGCACTTCAATAGATGTATAGATTTATTTTTCATGTGCTTGCGTCCGAATTTATATGAAAGTCTACTCGTTGGTTGTAAATAGTTGTATAATAAAATATTTTAAACACTTACGGAATGTGGGGTCAGTCTGGGTTTTGCTCTGCATTCTCCCTTCCTGGCCTTTGGGAACTGCAGTTTATACAGAGGGTTTCCAGTGGATGTTCAGCGTTTTCATTGTAGTGCAGGGCTGCCAGGTACAGTCTTTAATTTCCGTAATGAGCATCCAGCTCATCCAGCACCTCACATGCTGGTAAGCATGTGAGGTGCTGGCCTGTAAAGAAGAAAACATAGTTAGAACAAAATCATCTCAACTTAGTGTTCAGGATGAGAAAATACTATTTGGATAATTATAGTCTGAAATCCCAAAAGATGGGGGCTAAAACTGTATATTTAGCTAAGCTCTTTGCTTAGCCTTTTCCAATCAGAGTTAGTTTGGAACCGTAACGTGCATGCTGTGTTTCTGACTGGATACAGATGATGTGTTGGAGAGGGGCTGAGCTCAGTAGACTGACCGTAATGAGTGCTAGCCACTAATTAGCCTGTTGCTGGAGGTAAGGCCCCGTCAACAACAACAACAACAAACCAACGGTGCTTTAGCTCGGTTTACTCGTGGTGTGTCTCCCCCCTCCCCCATAGATCCTAACAGTCGTGCACACACACAACCATTTAAATTCATGTGGGCTAACAAGTAATCACATAAAAGCTTTTACATAACGTTGCAAAAAAACGGTGTCTCATTAGCGTAGCATAGTTTACAGATCGATGATATCTGGGGGGTATACTACGAAGCAGGATTTTCGCTTAGCTGGCTAACTTCAGGGAAAACTCGGGGTTTCCAGTCCTACGAAGCTGGTTCTCTTTTAGCAGGCTAGATCTCCATGGTAACTTATGCTGTGCGGCTAACCTGGGGGGTATACTACGAAGCAGGATTTTCGCTTAGCCGGCTAACTTCCAACCCAGTCTCATGGCATTTCGTGTTCACCAACACGATTTTCCCCTTTTTTTCGTGTTGCACAGCACGATTTTAAAAGCAATGTATTTCTACTGGTAATGTGTTTCGTGCCTGCAGCACGTCTTTTCTCTGGTCGGGTGCGTGGAAGACCGGAAGCAGTGTTGCCAACTCCATAGTAAGGAAAGTAGCTATTGGCTGTCCGAAAAGTCGCCAGAAGTCGCTAAATGACATCATCGCCTAATTTGTATATCATATAATGGCGGCTGTAGGAGAGAGCATGGTCGAGGGGAATACAAAAAAACGTTCCCAACCCTTCAAGGATCAAAACTTGAAACCACCTGAGTTAAATCCAGACAACAGTAGATCAGAAATGTCTCTATTCTGCAAGGTAAAATTACTTTTTTGCTTCCCCGTCTTAAGCAGAACATAACTCAGAACTCTTGCTAGTACTCTTTTCTTTTTTAAACATGTTTAGGACTACAAATTACCTTTCTTCTGTTGATTCTTTTTATATCTTTATTTTTTTTTTGCCATTGAAATACGCCTAATCTCAACAATTATTTAATGACTTTAATGGTTTGTCTTGACCCGCATTACATAAATCCCATTTGTTCCAATGTTAAATGCTAGAATATTCAATGGTGGAATTGCTAGCTATACATCCAACCCTCCTCTTTTATCCGGGCTTGGGACCGGCAAAGTGACCCAAAAGAGACACTCTGGCAGAGTTACTTAAGTTTTTTTCATTTTTTTTTCTTTTATAGTTTTTTTTGTGTGGGTTTTCTTAAGTTTGGTTTACTTTCTAACCATATGCTCCACTTAAGAGCATAAAACAAGTCAGAGAAAGACATGAACACTTTTGCCATTACTATAACATTTTTTAAAGAGTTTTCTTTGGGGTTTACTAACCATATGCTCCACTTAGGAGCCTACAAACACACTAAAACTTGAACATTTGTTGTTGATTTTTCAGACCCCCCTCCACTCACACTGTGCTGGCTCACAGAAGAGCATGTCATCATTTTGGTCAAGGCTTTCTATGGCAGGTTCAGCAACTGAGGGAGCTGACTTAAATGAGTAAGCAGATGATGTGCCAAAAAGCTGCAAAACGTCATCAGGCAGCTTGTGCTCATAGCAAGCATCACCAGACAGCTTCAGACCATCCATCCATCCATCCATCCATCTTCTCCCGCTTATCCGTGGTCGGGTCGCGGGGGTAGCAGTTCCAGCAGAGAGCCCCAAACTTTCTTTTCCCTGGCGACATCAACCAGCTCTGACTGGGGGATCCCAAGGCGCTCCCAGGCCAGCGAAGAGATATAATCCCTCCACCTGGTCCTAGGTCTACCCCTTGGTCTCTTCCCAGCTGGACGTGCCTGGAAACACCTCCCTAGGGAGGGCGCCCAGGTGGCATCCTAACTAGGTGCCCGAACCACCTCAACTGGCTCCTTTCGACGCGAAGGAGGAGCGGCTCAACTCCGAGTCCCTCCCTGATGACCGAACTTCTCACCTTATCCCTAAGGGAGACACCAGCCACCCTGCGGAAGAAAACCCATCTCGGCCGCTTGTTATCCGCGATCTCGTTCTTTCGGTCATGACCCATCCTTCATGACCATAGGTGAGGGTAGGAACGAAAA